>NC_136932.1:16288662-16939875 GCF_949752795.1 Hyperoodon ampullatus | reverse complement strand
GCCCTGGGGGAAGAGAGGAGAGTCCTGCCTGCCTGCCCATGGGTGTGATCTCTGTCCTTAGGGCTCTGGAGGGGTCAAAAGGGACAGGGATGGGTGACACTGTGGCCTCATCAGGGGAGGGGGTTGGAGGGGCCCAGCGTGAGCGGCTGCCAACATAGGAGCTCGGGGACCCAACTCGGCCTCTTGCTGTGGGCATCTCAACCCTCCTGTGTCGGAGGCGGCCCAGAGGCTTCCCTACCTTGGAGAAACAGAGAGACACAGAATCACAGTGCTCCACGATGCGGGCAGGGGGCATGCACAGAGCCACCACGGCGTTCATCAACCGGGCCACATCCAGGTGAACCTGGACCCCATAGCTCCGGGCCAGCAGGTGCACCTGGGGGCGAGAGGCAGGAGGGGTCAGAGGGCCAGGCTGGGGGGGAGGGGCAGAGGGAGGATGCGTCTCCAGAAGATCACTGGAGAGTCACTGGGCTTGTGTCCTTGAGGAAGCATGAGGGGTTTGAGTCAGGAGAGCTGGCTGGTGACAAGCTTGGCCATCTGGCACCCGAACAGTCACTCTGGGCCTGGGCCTGAGGCTGTCCTCTGTGAAAGGGGGTCGAGGATAAGGGTTTTATCTCCTGTTTATGGCAGGCTCACTGCAGGCCAAGCGACGAATGCCTCATCTTACCGAAGCCTCGCCACAGCCCTATTGGAAGGATGCCCTCAGTCCCGTTTCCCAGGTGAGGAATAGGTCTGGAGGGTTAGTTAGCGCTCAAGTTCTCACAGGGGAGAGTGGCAGAGCCCAGCCCTCGCACCTGGCCCTAAGACCAGACCAAGGTGGTGCCGCCTGGGGACTCGCCTCCCTGAGGACCGAGTCTCTGCTCTTTGGAGAAAAGCTTGGGCACTGGGACAATAATTCCCTTTGCATCTGCGCCTAGAACCGCACCCATGTCTCCCACAGCAGTTCTGGCCACTGATGGGCACCCAGGCATGTATCAGAGGGGACTAAACCCCAGGAGAGGGGCCTGAGGGGCCAGCAGCTGGCTAGTGGTGGGGGCACAGTGGCGGGGCCAGGCCTGCCTGGCGTAGGCACTCGATGGGGAGCACCCAGCCCCCTGAGCTGCTGTGGGCGTCCTCCAGGCAAATGAGCTCACAGACCGGGTGGGAGCGGCTCCCAAGGCTCCATGCAACCAGCCCCTCCGGCTCAGCCGGGTCCAGGGTGCCATGGGGCAGGTCTGGGAGGGGGTGGGAGTGCGCCCCAGCGATCTGCAGGTGTGGGCATGCAAAGGATGAGGTCCAGGGGTCCAGCAGCACCTCCTACCCCTGTCCTGTCTGCTCCTCCCCAGTTCTGGGCCGTGGAGCCTTCCCCCTGTGCTGTGGACGTGGGCATAGACATCCCAGCTAAGGGTGGGGGAGGACTGGAGGCACCATGTTTGCTTGAGAGGCTGTGGTCCCTCCTCCCTGAGCGCCCAGTGCTCTGCGTTCCCACTAGGGGGCAGCAGGGTTACAAGCACAGCCAGCAAACCGGCTGGCCTGAGCCGAGCCCGCCCCTGTGTGGTCAATCTGGGAATGGCTCTCCTTACTGCCTTCCCTGGAGAGGCCATTTCTCCCTCTGCAGGTCCCAACTTGGTGCCTGGCAGGCAGGTTCTCACCCCAAGTGCTGAGCATCCTGTGCTGGCCCCAGGCGAGCGGTGCTGGGCCCTTACCTGAGCCACCCCGCCCTGCTCCTGGACGTGGAGGTGGCACTCCTGCCCAAGGAGGAGCGGGGAGCCCCAGCGCTGGCAGTGACACATCACTAAGGTAGATGGGGTGGGGGACAACGTTGGCACCGAGTCCCATGGGGCCCATCTGTCCCCAGCCAGCTCAGACGGACTGACCCCCAAGGCCACAGCTAGCTCCCAATTGCCTTATGTCAATTAGGAAAGAGCGCCCCTTCAAGACACCTTCCTGCCATGTGCTGGAAAACCATCACACTAAGTCCACAAGTCTAAGACGGTGACCCTGTGGATCATTGGGCGCTGCACACCCTACACCCCTGTGCCCTGCAGCCCACCTGCAGGGTATCTCCTGCGTGGGGAAGCCAGCCATGATGCTGCTCTTTGGGGAATAAGCAGCCCAGGGCACGGGCATCAGTCATCAGGCCCTAGCAGGAAACAGAGGGCACACGCACCCTGGGAATCCAGAGTATTTGATAAAGGGACAATTTACAAAGGTGTGGCAGCATGCTGGGAAGTCACAAAGTTCAGTGCAGGACCCCCAGGCGGAAGGGGTGAGAGGAGGGTGTGGTTACAGGTTCCAGATGGCTCGGAGCCCCACTGATGTTGTCACAGCCCCCAGCACAAAAGGGAGAAGCATGGAGGGAGGGCCTGGAGGCCAAATGGAAGTCGCCCCGTGCTCACCAGAGATGAGGTTGGCTATGGTGTTTGTGGGCACGAACAGGGTCCGCTCCACCCCGAGCAGCTCCGCCGCCGTGGCCTGAAGCTCTGAGGTGGGAAGGGATGGGGGCGGGGGGGGTGCCCATCAACAATGGCACTTTTCAAATTCCTCTCCTTGCCGACCCCATGAGCCCTTTGTCCGGATGAGGGCATCTTGCCCAAGGCTGTGGTGAGTAGCCAAGCAGGACGCCAGCCCTGGTCTGCCAGCTGCAGCCTGTGGTCTTGGTGGCTGCACATCTGGGTCCAGGGGCCCCTCAGTCCACCTTCTGTGCCCCGCCTCCTCCCGGGCCATGTTCTCCCCCCACCACCCGACACTGAAACTCTGTGGTTTGAACCCTCCTGTCCCACCCAGACCTCACACCTGTCTCACTTCCTTTCCCATCAGTCCCTTGCAGGTGGGGCCCTGCGGTTTCTCTGCTGACTTCCTCTCCCAGAACAGAAGGACTGGAGCCCTCAGAAGGAGACTGTGGGGGGCTGGAGGGGGCGGGGCTTCCGGCTCCGCCTTTAAAGCTCACTGTGGCTCCCCTCTGCCTGTGGCATACAGTATGAAGCCTTTGCCATGACATTCAAGACCGGTGGGGTCTGCCTTCTGCCTCCGCTGCAGGGACAGGAATGCTCTCCTGCACACCCACTCCAGCCCCATTCTCCTTCCATATCCCAGACACCTTTTGCACCACTATGCTTCTGCTTCTGCAGTTCCCCTGCCCGGTGAGCCAGCACTCCCTTCCCTGCCCAGGGTTGGGGGTGGAGCACTTCACTCATCTTTTAAGAGGTTCCTCCACAAAGTCCCCATTTCCTGTGAGTCCCATGTCCCCACCTGCCAGTCCCCAAGGCACTCTCTGTGGATGCACGTTAACCCCAGCACCTCCCTCACCTCAGTGGGGGTGACTGTCTATGCATCAGGCTGCCTGCTGAGCACTGGGTCAGCATCTTTGAAGTTCCAGGCAAAAGTGGGTGTCTGCTGGATGCATGATCAGCCCCATCACCACCTGACCCCACATCCAGGCCCTCAGGGCTCAAGTGGTAACCCTCAGGCTTGCCCCTGGCACAGCTGACGGTTCTACACACTCCAACAATAGCAATGGCTCACTAAGGCAGCAACTCTCAACCCAGGGTGGTGGCACCAGTCACCATCTTGAAAACACTCCCTAGGTTTTTAAAACCCACTCCTGGGGGGCGGTGCAGCCTGTGGAGAATCCCCTTTTCTAGATGGGTTTTCTCTTTGTCTTCATGTGGGAAGGTGGTGGGTGCAGGACAATAGCTAACGGTGCTAGAGTGAGAAGACCTGGGTTCAAGTCCTGTTTCGCCATTTATTCGGTATGGGAACTTGAGTGCCTGGCCCAGCTGCTCAGAGCCCTCCTCTGCAAGATGAGATAACACCCATCTCATCGGGCAGTGGGGCCACACTTCAATGAGCACACAAGTCACCCGGCGATTCTGCTTTAACTTGCAGATTCTGGCTCAGGGGGTCCGGTGTGGGACCCGAGAATCTACATTTCTAACAGGCTCTCGAGTGATGCGTCAGACTGAGCCGCAAGGACGCCAAGCGCAATGCCTAGCCTGCAGCTGAGCCGCTACCCCGAGTCCTGGGCCACCTCTCCCCCCGCCAGCACCATGGACAGCGCACTGGGGGTCGCCGCGAGGACCCCCGGCCCCGGCCTGCACGCCGGGCTCACCGCGGACGGTGGGGTCCTCGCCGTAGTCGTCGTCCCCCACAACCGCCTCGGCCATGGTGCGCCTCATGGCCGGCCCGGGCTTGGTAACCGTGTCGCTGCGCAGGTCCACCACGTGCGTCGGGATCCCCGCCTGGCTCCCAGATCCCCGCGCCCAGAGGGCCCCCTGCTGCTGGGTCGCAGCCCGGGCCAGTCTGCGGAGCATGGCGGGTGCAGCGCTCGGCTCCCCCGCGCCGACCCTCCCCGGCGAGGGCGACTGGAAGCGGCGGGATCCCAGCGGCAGGACTTTCCGAACTTCGGCCGCGGCCGACTGTGGCTGGCGGGACGGTTCCGCGGCATGCTGGGAGTTGTAGTTCGGCCTTCGTCACGGCCGGCACCGCGCAAGTCCGAGAGAGGGCCCCCGCGGCATGCTGGGAGTTGTAGTACGACTTTCGTCGCGGTTTGCGACGCGCGAACCAGGGATGAGGGAGAGAGAGGAAGGGTTCTGCTTACCCAAGAAGAAACCGAAACCAGGCAAGTTTTTATAGAGCAGACGCTCATGTGCCTCTTACCGTGTGCCCCGCACTGTCCCAGGTACTTTACAAGTGTGAACGCAGTAAAGCCTCTCAACAGCTCTTAGGAGACAAGTACTCTTTTCATCCCGTTTTACAGATGGGGAAACTGAGACGCGCAGAGCTAATGAACTTGGCGAGGAGCATCCAGCTCTGAACCACTGTGTTACGTTGCCCCTAAAAAGTAGCTTCCCGTTATCTACTGTTTTCAATACAGATTTATTGAGCACCCACCGGTGTCAGGCATTGTCTAGGTGCCAGGCAGAGGGACAAAAAGATGGTGCAACCCATCTGAGCGTCCGACTTAAGATGGAGGTGGAATTAGAGGGGTGCACGGAGAGCCCCCTCCTCCGTACCCCCGGCCCTTGACGGGTGGGCTGCCTCCACCCAGGGCCATGCGAGGTATTGGTAAAAGGACCCGACTGACTCAAGTCCCAACTTACCAGGTGTGCGGCTTTGGACAACTCAATTAACCTCTCCGTGCCTCAGTCTCCTTAAATGCAAAATGGGCTGTTGAGGATTTGATGACTTAAGGTTTTTCATGCTGACCCTGGTGCCTAGCTGGTAGTAAGTACTGTGTATGCGTGTTTGCTCTCTTACTGCTGCTGCTTTATCATGGTTACTGGTCACAGTCCAGGGCCCTGGGGCTTCGTGCTGCTGTGGGGTGCAGCCTGACTCAGCCTGGACTGGGCCTCCTGCAGGGTGACCTTCCCTCACTCAGGGAGGACAGGCCTCCCTCTGAGTGCCCAGCCCCACTCAGCAGCTCCCCTTCGCAGAGTGTGGGCCACAGATGTCTCTTCCTCACGGGAGGAAGTCGGTCCTGAGGGGCTGAAGGTCACCAGAAGAGGCACCCACACCTCTGATCAGGGCACCCCTCAGCAAAGAGGACTCTCAGACACTGACCTTCATCGGACTTCTGCCATGTGTCTGCTCCGGGTTGGGTCTGGGGATAAAGGAGAGCAAAGCAGCCTGCCCTTGGAGGTCAGGTCCTCGGGATGGGGACAGGATGCTGCCTGTTGGCGCTGGGAGAAGCTGCACTGGGCCTGGCTGAGGCATCAGGGCAGGCTTCCTGGAGGAAGCAGTGATTGGGCTGAGCTTTGAAGACATTAAGGTGTTAATCAGACAAAGGCAGAGGGGAGAGTGTTCTGGGCAGAGAGAACAGCATGGGCAAAGGATTGGAGTAGGAGGCAGCTGGAACGTTTGAGGCCGTGAAGGAGAAGGGAGCAGGAGGGGTGGAGATGGAGCCCGACAACTGGAGCTCTCCACCTCTCCCCTTGTGCCTGCAGAGCCATCCCGAAAGGGTGGAAATTGCAAGTCCCCCTGGGGTCTGGGGCCCCAAGGAAAGGCTCACTATGCCCTAACCCCGCCCCCCTTCCTCCCTCCAGCGCCAGTGCCCTCAGGCCCTGACCCTCAATCTCCACCGAATTCCGGGCCCTTAGAAAACAAGCCCCTTATCTCAGTGTCTGGCTCCAGCCCTTCTGCTGGGAAGTGGGGGGAGGGGAGCAGAGGCCTCTGTGGGAAGGAAGGGAGGGACTGGGGCAGTGATGGTGGCTCCCAGGGAGCAGGGAGAAGGGGGCAAACAGCTGGATCCCCAGGCACCTCCCAGCCATGGCAGAACCACAGAGTGACCTTGTGTTTGCAGTCACTTCACAGTTTGCCAAGCCTTCCCACCTACAGCCTCCCAGCTAATCCTCACAGCAGCCTCGAGGGAGGGGGGCTGGGCAGGGGGCTACCTGCCATTCTTGGGGGCTACCCAAGAATGCCACCAAGGTGACACAGCTGCTCACCAAACTGGGCCTTCCTCCTCCCATAGCAGAGCTGTTTCCCCAGAGAGTGGGCTCTTCCTGGGGAAGGCTGAGCCCAGCAGAGATTGCTTCTGCCAGGTGGCTGCTTATCACCTCCTATCTTGTCCCAGGGCACCTGGCCACCCCCACCTCACCGAGTGGTGGTTTCCAGTGCGGGGGGTGGGTGGGGGGACCAGAAAGCTCGGGCTATCAGGGGAGAAGGAGGGGGGGTCTCCCTGGGCCAGTGAGGTCTGTTTCTGAGGTCTTATCAAGGGGGGAGACCCTCTGAACAAGGCTTGGTCTCAGGGGGTTGTGTAGGCACATGCACGTGTGTGAATGTGTCTGTGTATGTACGTGTACACGTATACGTGTATAAATTTGTGTGCGCGTGCATGTTGATATGTCCACGCAGGTATGCATGCACAGGTATGCATTTACATGTGCGCACACATGGGGGTATATGTAACTGTGTGTATAAGTGCTTGTTATGTAAGTGTATAGGCACACCTCAGATGTTGTGGGTTGGGTTCCAGACCATTGCTATAAAGTGAGTATCGCAATAAAGTGGGTCACACAATTTTTTTGGTTTCTCAGGTCATATAAAAGTTATGCTTACACTACACTGTAGTCTTTTAAGTGTGCAATAGCAGCTCCGTGGGAGGCGGGTGCACGCAGGAGGTGGCTGGCTGCTGTGATGGCAGATGAAGAAGAAGACCCCACCTTTGAGGAAGAAAATGAAGAAATTGGAGGAGGTGCAGAAGGTGGACAGGGTAAAAGAAAGAGACTTTTTTTCTAAAGAATTACGGTGTATGATGTATGGGTTTGGGGATGATCAGAATCCTTATACGGAGTCAGTAGATATTCTTGAAGACTTTATCATAGAGTTCATCACTGAAATGACTCACAAGGCAATGTCAATTGGAAGACAAGGTCGGGCACAAGTTGAAGATATCATCTTCTTGATTTGAAAGGACCCAAGAAAGTTTGCTAGGGTTAAAGACTTGTTTACTATGAATGAAGAACTGAAACGAGCTAGAAAAGCATATGATGAAGCAAACTATGACTATGGATCTTGACACCTTTTGTACTTGCTGCAGCTTCATTATTTTCTGGGGAAACCATATTTAATAACTATATTTTCCACAGTAAGGTTCTGATATCTAGCCATGTGAATGAAAGATAGAGAACCACAAAGTTTTCAGTCTTTATTTTCATGTCTTCAATTTTAGACTGATATTTGAGCCTTTAATTGCCTGCGATTATATTACCATACTTTGAATTACTTACTGGATTTTAGTGACCACATGTAAGTCAAAGTACCTTGCAAACCATTCAGTTCCTTCTGATTTTTGACCATCTAAATGATGAATTAATATTTATGTATTAGGTGCACTTGTGCCATTGTAGGCTGTACTGTAGCTGTTTAATATGTGAAATCTAAATGGTACCTTTGATAGCTAAGACGTGTTTCATGTATTCTAAAGTTTTTAGATTACAGTAGTCTTAAGTTATTAAAAGATAGTGAACTGGTCTGTGTTTCTTTTAAGGAGAAAATGATAGAGAATACAACCTTTTTCAGGAGTGCTTATTTGTCTTAAGATAATTTGTTTTAATACTCTTTTCTTTAGATAACAAGAGTGATTTTTTTAATTTTAATTTTTTTATTTTTTGAGAAACTAAAAGTTTCCTATGACTGCTTCTGTGTTGGAAGACTTATTTGATTTAAAATCTTTGGGGCTTATACTATTTGTCAGGTTTTAAGAGAACTCATTTTCCCAGGTCAAATTAAAGCTTCTAAAAATAAGTGCTTTCAAAATTACAGACCAGTATCACTGATGAATATAGATGCAAAAATCCTCAACAAAATACTAGCAAACAGAATCCAACAACACATTAAAAGGATCATACACCATGATCAACTGGCATTTATCCCAGGGATGCAAGGATTCTTCAGTATACGCAAATCAATCAATGTGATACACCATATTAACAAATTGAAGAAGAAAAACCGTATGATCATCCCAATAGGTGCAGAAAAAGCTTTTGACAAAATTCAACACCCATTTATGATAAAAACTCTCCAGAAAGTGGGCATAGAGGGAACCTACCTCAACATAATAAAGGCCATATACGACAAACCCACAGCAAACATCATTCTCAGTGGTGAAAAACTGAAAGCATTTCCTCTAAGATCAGGAACACGACAAGGATGTCGACTCACACTGCTATTATTCAACATAGTTTTGGAAGTCCTAGCCTAGGCAATCAGAGAAGAAAAAGAAATAAAAGCAATACAAGTTGGAAAAGAAGAAGTAAAACTGTCACTGTCTGCAGATGACATGATACTATACATAGAGAATCCTAAAGGTACCACCAGAAAACTACTAGAGCTAATCAATGAATTTGGTAAAGTTGCAGGATACAAAATTAATGCACAGAAATCTCTTGCATTCCTATACACTAATGATGAAAAATCTGAAAAAGAAATTAAGGAAACACTCCCATTTACCATTGCAACAAAAAGAATAAAATACCTAGGAATAAACCTACCTAGGGAGACAAAAGACTTGTATGCAGAAAACTATAAGACACTGATGAAAGAAATTAAAGATGATACCAACAGATGGAGAGATATACCATGTTCTTGGATTGGAAGAATCAATATTGTGAAAATGACTATACTACCCAAAGCAATCTACAGATTTAATGCAATCCCTATCAAATTACCAATGGCATTTTTTATGGAACTAGAACAAACAATCTTAAAATTTGTATGGAGACACAAAAGACCCCGAATAGCTAAAGCAGTCTTGAGGGAAAAAAACGGAGCTGGAGGAATCAGACTCCCTGACTTCAGACTATACTACAAAACTACAGTAATCAAGACAGTATGGTACTGGCACAAAAACAGAAACATAGATCAATGGAACAAGATAGAAAGCCCAGAGGTAAACCCACGCACCTATGGTCAACTAATCTATGACAAAGGAGGCAAGGATACACAATGGAGAAAAGACAGTCTCTTCAAAAAGTGGTGCTGGGAAAACTGGACAGCTACATGTAAAAGAATGAAATTAGAACACTCCCTAACACCATACACAAAAATAAACTCAAAATGGATTAGAGACCTAAATGTAAGACCAGACACTATAAAACTAAGTCTTAGAGGAAAACATAGGAAGAACACTCTTTGACATAAATCACAGCAAGATCTTTTTTGATCCACCTCCTAGAGTAATGGAGATAAAAACAAAAATAAACAAATGGGACCTAATGAAACTTAAAAGCTTTTGCACAGCAAGGGAAACCATAAACAAGATGAAAAGACAACCCTCAGAATGGGAGAAAATATTTGCAAACGAATCAACGGACAAAGGATTAATCTCCAAAATATATAAACAGCTCATGCAGCTCAATATTAAAGAAACAAACAACCCAATCCAAAAATGGGCAGAAGACCTAAATAGACATTTCTCCAAAGAAGACATACAGATGGCCAAGAACCACATGAAAAGCTGCTCAACATCATTAATTATGAGAGAAATGCAAATCAAAACTACAATGAGGTATCACCTCACACCAGTTAGAAGGGGCTTCATCAGAAAATCTACAAACAACAAATGCTGGAGAGGGTGTGGAGAAAAGGGAACCCTCTTGCACTGTTGGTGGGAATGTAAACTGATGCAGCCACTATGGAGAACAGTATGGAGGTTCCTTTAAAAACTAAAAATAGAATTACCATATGATCCAGCAATCCCACTACTGGGCATATACCCAGAGTAAACCACAGTTCAGAAAGACACATACACCCCATGTTCATTGCAGCACTGTTTACAATAGCCAGGTCATGGAAGCAATCTAAATGCCCATCGACAGACGAATGGATAAAGAAGATGTGGTACATATATGCAATGGAATATTACTCAGCCATAAAAAGGAACGAAATTGGGTCATTTGTTGAGACGTGGATGGATCTAGAGACTGTCATACAGAGTGAAGTAAGTCAGAAAGAGAAAAACAAATATCGTATATTAACACATGTATGTGGAACCTAGAAAAATGGTACAGAAGAACCGGTTTGCAGGGCAGAAATTGAGACAGAGATGTAGAGAACAAACATATGGACATCAACGGGGGAAAGCTGCGGGGGTGTGGGGTGATGGTGTGATGAATTGGGCGATTGGGATTGACATGTATACACTGATGTGTATAAAATTGATGACTAATAAGAACCTGCTGTATAAAAAAATAAATTAAGTAAAATTCAAAAATTAAAAAAAAAAAAAGTGCTTTCAGTAGCAGGAATGGCACTGCGGAAAAAGCCGATGGCAGGATAAGCATTTGGGGTAGTGTTTTATTAACATATTTGTTAGTACTTGTTCATTGTGGAAATGTGAAGACCATGTGTGGCTATGGAAACCACTTTTGTAGTTCAGCTTATACAGGTTTTGTGTGTATTTAGCTTATTGTATTATTCTTGCACTTAGCTTAAAGTAAGGATTAAAATCGCATTTAAGGGGATCATTGGATATTACTGTTTGTGAAACTGAATGTTTTGTGTGCCGCTTATAAGCATTATCTGTGAATCAGTACTTAGGAAGATTTTACTTTCTTAACCTATTAATATAAGGAATAAAATATGAAAAAAGTAAAAAGATTTTTAAAAGTGTGCAATAGCATTATGTCTAAAAACAGTGTATATACCTTAATTAAAAATATTTTATTGCTAAAATTGCTGACTATCATCTGAGCCTTCAGTGAGTCATAATCTTTTTGCTGGTGGAGGGTTTGAAATATTGGGAGAATTACCAAAATGTGACACAGAGACACAAAGTGAGCAAATGCTCTTGGAAAAATGGCGCCGATAGACTTGCTTGATGCAGGGTTGCTGCAAACCTTCAATATGTTAAAAAAAAAAAAAAAGCAGTATCTGTGAAACACAATGAAATAAGGTGTTCCTGTACACGTGTGTGGGGGTTGGGGGTGGGTACGTGTGTGTGCCCATGTGTGTGTGTACCCGTGTATACATATGTATGCCTGTGTGCCTCTGTGTGTGTGTGTGTCCCTGGAGTTTGTGTCTGAGATCTGAGTCACCCTGTTGGTAAGCTGGGGACAGTTCACAGGTCCCAGGATGAGAAGCCAGAAGCCCCTGGTGCAGCCAGCCTTGCTTGCCCCTCCCCCCGCCCAGGTCACTGAGCTGATCCCCTTCCCTCCCCCTCTTCTCAGAGGGCAAGTCCAGCCCCCTCCCCAGCTGCCACCCCGGAGGTCATGGGGTCCTCTCCTGCCTCCACGTAGACCCCCCCCACCCCGTAGCCACTGCCCTGGGTCAAGCCAACTTGGGCTCCTGCCCCCAGATGCAGCCCCTCCCTGGTCGCATCCTCCGCGCAGCTACCTCCCTCACACTGCTGCAGCCTTTCTGCTTCCCCGAATGTGCTGGCCTCCTCACCCCGACATCTTTGCACCTGCTGCTCCTTCTGCCCGGAAACTACCCCAGTCAGCGGCACGTGTCCCTGGTTAGCACCTTCTCTGTCTTCTTGTCTCAGATGAGACGCTCCATCCAGGAAGCTCCCTGACCCTGGTCCAGCAGGGGAGGGAGGTGGCTGTCCTTCTGGGGTGCAAGTAGGGTCTCTTCTTGTCACTGACCGCAGGTTATAGGCAGGGCCGGCACACTCTTGGCCTTCGAGGTGTCCTGTGTGCCCAGCCCAGCCCAGCCCACAGCACTCGGTAATTCCAGTTGAATGGAAGATGAGGGGGACACATGGCCCAACTTCCCCTGACCCCAGGGACCCCCAGGCAGTGCGGACACTGTGGTGTGAGGCGGGGAGCCCCCTCGGGAGCTCTGACCGTGGTGGGCTGTGGGGCCCTGTGCAGGAGCGGGCAGGAGTGGATGAGGAACAGATGCTGGGGAAAGCTGGGGGTCCCCGAGGTAGCCCCTTCCCTGGCCTACACAGAGCAGTGGGAGGACGGGGCAGGCTCTCGGGGGAGCGAGATTTGAGTCCTGGGGTGGCTGCCTCTTGCGGCACCCCCAGGCTCCCTGGCACCCCTCCAGGGGCAGGCTCTGGGGTGTGGGCGCACACTCACACACACATATGCACACACGCACGAGCCAAGTTCAGTGTGCGTATTCCTGTAACGCTGGGCCGCTGGCAGGAAGTGAGTGGCGGCGAGGCCGCTGCTGGGAACCCGGGGCTGGCCCCGCTGAGATAAAGGAAGGCAGCAGATTGGAGCTGGAGATAGCGGCCTGGGTCCTGTAAACAGGTTGGGGAGATGTCCTTCCCATCCCATCCTCTTGGCCCTGAGCCTGCAGGATCTATAGGGCGCTGGCCTGGGTCCAGGCCCAACAGCCTGGGAGTCAAGGGAAAGCTCTTTGTACCATCATCTCTGAAGACTGGGGGGTGACAAGGGACAGAGCGCTGGGCCTGGGGGCCCTGGCCGGGCACAGCATGTCAAGGTCATATGTGCCGGTGGGAGGGAGGGTAGGGCATGGGAGGAGCCTGTTCCAGCCCCTGTGCCTCCCCCACTGGGGAGGGAAATGTGACAGTGCATCAGAGGGGTTCCCTCCAGAGCCATCTCTGTAATTCCAAGCAGGGTGGGGGACCAGGAGAGAACGGGAGCAGTGGGGGGCTGTGCCTCACTGCTCAGCAGGCAGGCTCTGCCGGCAGCCCGCAGGGAGCTTGACGTTATGGTAGCCAGGAGACCCCACGCTGTGCTGGCCAAGGGGAAACCACAGAGCTTGCATCCTCATTCCACGAGCTCCTGGGCCATGAGTGCCAGGAGCAGGGCTGGCTGCAAGTCTGTGTGCGGATTCCCAGTGCCTGGTACAGTGGGTGCTCAGATGCACTTGTGTTTTTGAAAAAGTAATGCGCTATCACACAGCATAATACAGAAAATCGCATGAAGCATATCTGTACAGTTTCACAAATAAATATAAAACGAACTCCCATGTCGTTGCCACTCAGATCAAGAAATAGAACACGGCCAGGATTCCAGTAAGTTTCCTTGCTATGCACAGCCCCTTCCCTCTGCCAGAAGTTATGCTGCAGCCTGACTTTTTTGCTTATTACCTGCCTTGCTCTATGGTTTTGCCACCATGGATGGGTCCTTAGTCATAGCCGAGTACTGCTAGGTTTTGGATTTGCTATGAATTGGGTCATGTGTGCCCTTGTGTGCCTGGCTCCTTTTTTGACGCTCCGCCTGCCAGATTCATCCGTGTTGCAGCTGTAGCTGGTTCTTGCCACGGCTGTGTGGTTTTCCACTGTGTGCCACGGTATATTTCTCCATTCTACCATTTTGGGACCTTTGGCTGTTTTCAGACTTGGTTTCCATACAGCCCTGCTGTGAGCAGGCACATTCACACTCGTGTTTCCTGGGGCACAAGTGCACACATTTCTGCAGGGCAAACGCCTGGGAAGGAGCTGCTGAGGCAGCAATCCTTATCTCCTCCTTACTACACACTCCCAAACCTTCCCCAAAGTGGCGGAAATGATTTAAACGCCGCCATGGTACCCACTGCTTGTCGTTCTCACCATCACTCTGCATCATCGTCAGACTTCAAAACTTTAGTCGTGGGCTTCCCTGGTGGCGCAGTGGTTGAGAGTCCGCCTGCCAATGCAGGAGACATGGGTTTGTGTCCTGGCCCGGGAAGATCCCACATGCCGCAGGGCGGCTGGGCCCGTGAGCCATGGCCGCTGAGCCTGCGCATCCGGAGCCTGTGCTCTGCAACCGGAGAGGCCACAACAGTGAGAGGTCCGTGTACCGCAAAAAAAAAAATCTTTAGTCGTTCTGGTGGACGTGTGGCAGTTTCTTGTGATTTTAATCTGCTCTTTCTGATAACGGACCAACTTGAGCACCTTTGCTTAGGTCTTAGCCATTCAGATTCCGCTCCTTTGAGGAGCCTGATTAAGTATCTTTGAATTGTTTTGTCGGTTATTTCCGTATGCTGAATACTAACCCTTGTTAGTTATGTGTATGGCAAAAAAAATTTCCCCCTTCTTATGGATTGTCTTTTCACTTTTGTAGAATTCTTGATAGATTACAAGCTCTTTGTTTTCTGTAATTAAATCCCCCCTCCACCTTATGATTAATGTCTTGTTTAAGAATACCTTCCTTGGGGCTTCCCTGGTGGCGCAGTGGTTGAGAGTCCGCCTGCCGATGCAGGGGACATGGGTTCGTGCCCCGGTCTGGGAAGATCCCACATGCCACGGAGCGGCTGGGCCCGTGAGCCATGGCCACTGAGCCTGCGCGTCCGGAGGCCACAACAGTGAGAGGCCCGCGTACTGCAAAAAAAAAAAAAAAAGAAAGAAAAAGAATACCTTCCTTTCCTCAAGGTCATGATGACATTCTCCTAATTGTCTGAAGTTTGGAAGTTCAGCTTTCCCATTAAATTGAGCCACTTGCTTGTCCTGTGGTGTGGAAACTGCAGCTCGGAGAGAAGGTTCCCGTGTGACATGGGGGCTGCATTCCCTCCACCCCAGGTGTGGCCCAGGCGTGCACTGGGGGACTGCCTGGGTCAGAGTGGGAATCGGAGTGTCCTAACTGGGGGAGGGAGCACTTGAGACGCGGCTGGGGAAGGTCTTGGTCGGAAGTGAAAGGGAAGATGGGAGGCACATGCCACCAAGGCTTTGGGGACAAAGGTGGCCTTGGACAGGCCTTTCAGCTCCGTGACCCCTGTGCGGGTGGGAGGCCTCTGCTGCCTCTCAGGGCCCCTCCCAGAGTGTGCAAGGCTGGGGGCTCAGCCTCTCGGGATTGGACGTGCTGGGTCAGGGTCCGACCCCTTCCACAGAAGCACCCACACCTTGGGCTCCAGGGATTGGGCCACAGGGAGCTCTGGATCTTAAGGGCTCCTCAGGGGCCTGGGGGACCTCGGGGGACAGAACAGCCCAGGGTGAAGCCTGGCAGGAGGGTGGGCCGAGCGGCTGGAATCCTGGGAAATCCGCTGGGCCAGTACCCCCAGGGCACCCTCCATTCTGCTGCGAAGCAGCCAGCCTTCCAGGAATCATTTTGGGGTGGGGGCAGGGAGGATTGTGGGGGGAGCCAAGCAAGCCCAGGGCTGGGTCCCCACTTCAAGGGCCTCCCTGAGGGGGAGCTGGGTGTGCACAGGCAGTAGGGGCAGGAGAGAGCGGGGTGTAGAGCTTTGGAGACTCCCTGAGTTGCAGGACCCACCAGCTGGGCCCAGGGGACCCTCTGGACTCCCCGCCTCCCCAGGTCCCCCCAGCTCTGGCTGCCACCAGAGCAGACCCTTGCACCTTCTGCCGCCCCCGACCCCCAGGCCCCGGCTGGGCCCCGTCAGCGGGAGGCCAGTGTTGGGGGCCTGGCGTTATTTACTGCCGCAGCTTCCTCCTTCTTCCAGTAACTTGTCCTCCAACTCCAGGCGGCTTCTGATCAGGCAGCAGACCGCTAATCTCTCGAATCTGCTCTCTTACCGGCATCGGCCTCTCGCTTCCTGTTCCTTGGCCAGGCCGAGGCGCAGGGTCAGCTCCGCGCCGGCCGGGCCCTCGCCTGTTCCCGGGGCCTCTGCTCTGGCCCCTCAGCCCACCCGGCGGGGAACACAGAGGGGTCAGATGCCGGGCAAGGGCTTGGCGGCCTGTCTGGGGTGGGACCGGCTCCGCATATGCTGACCCTGTGCTGGGGGTGGAGGACCCGAGGGCGAGGGGCCACAGGCTCGGAGGCTGGGGGTCCAGGTGCTGCGTGGTGGGTGGCCGGGCTCCTCCGCTTGCCCCTCGGCTGGGCAGAGTACCCACGGCGAGCAGACCTGGACGGGACTCACGTGGACAGGAGTCGGGGCTTTGGGGTCCGCTACCCGAGCGCTTCCCTGGGCCTTATCCGCAGGGACAAGGATGGGAAAGGGCTTCCGCTGCAGAATTCCAGGGCTTCCCTGCCATGTGCACCTGGGGTGGGCCTCCCCAACTGCCCCAGAGGAGTTGCAAGGTCACGGGTTGTGGGCGAGAATGGCGGCCCAGCGTCCACCGGGCTCTGAATCCAGGAACAGACATCCGGCGCCCTGGGTGTAGATCCCACCTTGTTTACAAACGGTATTCCTGGTGATGGCACACCTGCCTCGTGCCCTAGAGACAGCCCCTCCATCAGTCATTTACCCAGAGGTACAATTGAAACCCGTAGTGAAGAGCGCCCTCCCTCTGTGCCCTAACCGCAGGAAGTGTGTCTTATAAGGAACCCTAATCCTTCTGTTATTTTGTCCCCAGTGGGCCTGTTTCTGTCCCCTGTGCCACAGACTAGTCTAGTTTCTCTTCCCCTGGCAGCCCTGCAGAGGATGGGAGATGGCCCTTTTTGGGGGGGCCCCCTGCACATCCTGGGCTTGAGTCCCCAGCTTCCGACAGGATGACTGGCATCAGGGAAAGCAGGTCTTCATGGTGGCAGAGTTCAGAAGGGGAGTCTTTGGGAAGGAGGAAGGTTGGGACGTGAGGCTGGGGAATGGGCCAAAGCGGGGGAGCTGCCAAGGACCCCATCTTATCTGGGGAGTCCAAGAGGCCTCTCCCTGACTTTGGTCTCCAAAGTGGGACACACAGGATAATCTACTGGGGTGGGGAGGAGAACTTTATGCTTAGGATTTACATTTCGTCCTTTTAAAATGTCTATCTTTTGTGAATATTTTATAATGCAGGGAATAGATTCATACAGTCATGGAAACTTGAAACCTATAAATAACTGTACATATATAGTTATGAGCTCATACGGAGTTATGAGTTCAAATATTTCTTATGAGAGGGTGCATGATCCAAACAGTGAGAGGGTTTGAAGGTCACTGTCTCTTAGGGCTTATGATCTTTTATCCTGGGCCCCTTCCTACTGAGCTTGAAGTCCAGGATGGCAGGATGAAGGAAGGTCCTACATTCAGGGGCTTGGAGGGCTGGCATCAGTGAAAAGTCTCAAGCTGGCTTGATGGGGGTGATGGGGAGGAGGTCTGAGGACCAGCAGGTGTCATGGGCATAGATGGGGCTCAGGCCTCTCTCTGGTAGGCACTTCCTCCCATCTGGAACAGAGACAAGACTGAGCTCGCCCTGGCACGGGGTGTGGGAGAGGCAGCCATGGCTGGACCCTCTGATCAGGAACCCAAGAACCCCTTGCTGAGGATGGAGGGCAGCACACAGGAGTGGCACCTTCTGAGCACACCCACCTGTCTCTCCAGCCCTGGGTGCCTGGGAGGAGCTTTGTTACTAGAGTGCTTAACTCCATAAACAAATATTTGTCACGCTCCTGTGGGGCCCAGAGCAGGGGCAGGGCACAGCTTGTGCCATCACACGTTCCTGGTCAGGTAGGTGGGTGACAGTACAAGATGCCAGTGATCTGGAGTGTAAGTGCATTTCCCCAAGTGCTGGGTGAGCAGAGGCTAGTGCTCCCTGCCGGGATTTGTTGGTGCCGAGGAAGGAAGATCAGGAAGAAAATGCTGAGGTCCTCAATCCATCTACCAGTCAATATCTACTGAGCACCTGTTAGTTTTACCAGCTGGTGCTGGGGGCTCGGGGTCGGGTGCTTTGTCTCCTGCCGATGACAGAGGGCCAAGGATAGATCACAAGGAGCTCTGCATGGCCAGGACCATGATCCCCATTTTACAGATGAGGAAACTGAGGTCCTGGAGGGTAACTTGCTGGTAAGTAAGGACTGGAACCCATACCTTAAAGTTCTGGCTGCGAGCACCACAGGTGTGTGTAGAGCCAGTAGGGGGCAGTGCTGGAAGCGCCTGGAGGCACCCCCAGGACTTGCTTCCCTTCTGCACTTGGAGGAATCCTATCTGTCTTCCAGACTCAGTTTAGCTTGTCTCCTCTTCCAGGAAGCTTTCCATGATAGCCCTCAACCCTCTGCCAAGACACACCTTTTTCTCCCTGTTCCCTCTGCACCTGGCTTACCTCAGAGCAGGCCTTGTTACCAGTCACTTGCCTGTGTCCCTCACTGGGCTGCAGGCTACTTGAGAGCAAGACCTGTGTCTTTTGTTCTCAGGATCCCAGCATGGGGCTTGGAACATGATGGGTGTTAAGGAAATACCTGAATAGATGTGGATGAGAAAAGCAAGAATAGAGGGGTGCGAGAGCCTTCCTTCCGAAGATGGGAAGCGCACCCGGAGAGAGACAGGATTTGCACGCATTGTGGGGAGAGGGCAGGCTGCCGGCGGGGACAGCTCCAGCACAGGCGTTAGACATTGCTGTCAGGAGGGAGCCAGGGCAGGTTCTTGAGCAGGGGCATGACAGGGCAAGCCTCCCTTTAGCCCTGTGCCATCCTGTGCTGACCCTCCTGCGGGTGTGGGGGGGGTGGGAGGGCAGCTCCACTCTCCTGGCCTGTGGCCTGACTCCCTCTGGAAGTTCTTCCAGCCTTCTCACCTAAGGCCCTCAAGCTGCACCTGGGAAAGGTGTCTGCCAGCAGCTGGTGCAGGATGAGGGCTGCCTGCCCTCTGCCAGAGCTCAGGACAGACACTCCCCTGAAACCTGGGGTCAGTTAGTTTGCTGGTTCATTCACTCGTTTATTCTGTAAATGTTTATTGAGCACCCTTGGGTGCTTGGCCTTGGGGTGGCGGATCCTGCCGAGGGGCTTGGCCTCTGAGGGTGTGTGAGGGCCACCCCCATGGTGGTGCTAGTCTCCCTCACCCCACCGGTGGGCTCAGAGCCCCTCTGCCACCCTCTCCTGGCCCACTCTGGGCCAAGCAGGGAGACAGTCCCCCTGGGTTGGGGGAGGGGCTCTCTGGGGAAGGAGCCCCGGCAGACCCTCCACAAGGAGCACGTGGTGGGGGGGGTAAGCGGGGGCGGGCTTCAACTGGGGTAGGGGTGGGCCTCGGCAGTCTCACCCGACCCCACGCAGGCAGCTGTTCCCGGAATGGGGGTTTTAAACTTTTTTTCTGTTGGCGAATATGCATGTGGTCTTAATTATTTATACGCAGCACTTATCTCCCCCAAATGTTTTATCGGGATTCGGCAGATCCGAGAGCTCGAGATGGAAGCCCAGGGCAGGAGCGGCGGCGGGGAGGGGACTGTGGAGGAGCAGTGGGGAGCCGGAGGAAGCTAGTTTAGGCGTCCCCTAAATCAGCCCGGGGGTGAAGGAAGGAAGGACCCCATTCACGGTCGCTTTGATTCTTTCAGGCCCTGATGGGCGTTGGGAAACCGCAACGGGTATCCGGCCTGCGGGAATTAACACCTGGGGCGGCTTAACCTCTCTGGGCTCTGACCTGCCCGGATCCGGATAACAGGGGGCGCCACTCCGGGGGGGGCAGTTTTCCCCGGTGAGTCCCTGGTGGACGTGAAGGACGGTGGAGAACCACATCTTTCAGCAGAAGCCTTAAGAAGGGTCTCTGCTCTTTCCTGGTGGAGGTGGCAGGAGAAGAGAACGGGCGTGACCTTGGGACCCCGCACCTGCTAATGAGCCGGGGCATTATGGTCTTCTTTAGTGCTCACCATCCCCTGGAGACATTTCCTGCCCATTTTACAGATGAGGAAACTGAGGTTCAGAGGAGTCACCAGCCTAAGGACCTCCAGCAGAGCAGGGATTGGTGCCCACGTGGACTCAGGCGGGTGGTCTTTCCTGGAGCAACGGGAGGGTAGTGGGCCGGGCCTGCCCCTTCACTTGGCCCCCCTCCCCAGTAGGTCCCTCGAGCTGCTTATGTCCTGTATATGCCCTCTATTCCTGGCCGTTTGGGCAGCGCCATTGGAGATTCCTGGAAGCGCCTCCCGTGCACACACCCCTTCTTGCACCCGCCCCCCCTACGTGTGCAGGATTTGCAGGGGGGTCTCCGAGGCCAATCCTCCGGGCCCCCAGGAACCTGAGCATGGAGGGCCCGGGAGCCCCCCGGACTTCCCCCACCGGCACTGCCCGGCAAGCCCTGGCCTAACCCTGGTCCCAGCCGCACCCACGAGGCCCTCTGGGGCCGAGGGCTGAATCAGCGGCCTGGGAAGGCTCGGCAAAGGGTCCCGATGGGAGGTCTGGCCGGGGGTAGGGGGCGCCCGCGGTGGGGAGGGGCGCTGGGTGGCGTCTACCCCAGCTGCCTGGAATTCCACGGGGGCAGAGGGCATCGAGATTTGGAACTGCACCCAGGAGCCCCCTGTGCCTGGGGGCTGCCTTCCCCTTCCCCATCTGGGGCTTCGAGGGCGCGGGGGCGGGGGCCCTTGTCCCTTGCAGAGAGGGTGTGCATGTTTATGCTGCGGGTGGGGAGGACTTCCTTGAACTTGCCGCTTTGGGCGGAATCTTCCCGGTCGGGGCTGGGTAGGGGCCGCGTTGGGGTGAGCTCTTGGGCCCCCTGGAATCTAGATTCCCTTGGTTGGGCAGGACCAGGGAAGGGGAGTCTCATCCATGGCATTCCCTGAGTTTCACCCCAGGCCTCGGAGTCGAGGATGTCTCCAGAGGTAAAGCCCTTTCAGAGGGAGATTCCTGCGAGCTCCGGGCTGCCCAGGGTAATTGGTTCAACGATTTAACAGCTCGGGTGTGGGGCGCGCTTCAGCGGGTGGGGGCGGGGCGGCTAAGTCTGGGGCCCAGCCCTGGGGGAGGGTTGCTGGAGGGAGGCGGGGAAGGCGGTAATTCCAGGTTGGGGAGGGTCTCTGTGCCGCCCCAAGAAGTGAGGATCCTCCGGGAGGCAGCCGAGGCACCCCCCCGCCCCGGCCCGGTGCCAAGCGCCAGCCGGGCCCCATTGGGCCCCTGGAAGAATTGGTTCCCACCAGCCAACCTGTTCCCATAGCCAGAAGTTGCCATGGTGACCCCCTCCCACCTACAGCTACAGCTTTTCCAGTAAAACCACTGCAGAAATCCATACTTCCCGACAGGCACGCCCCCGGCCCCCCACCCCCTACTCGGCGCGGTCTGGGAGCGGCTGGGAGTTAACCCTTCGCCTGCCGGCCAGCCGATGCTCTTTGGGGGAGTCAGGGGAGTGAGAGCTGGCAGTGGGGGACCTGGGCTGGAGAGGAGAAGGTGGACAGGGGCAGGCCGGCTGCGCTCTCCCTCAGGGCCCCAGGATGGGACTTCAGCAACTCCAGGAAGTTGGAGTGGAGAAGGGAAGCTAGCTCCCCACCGTTGCCGCCTTGGAGGAGTCTTGCTGGGGCGCCAGGACTGCTCCCGGTGGAACCCCAGGGTCCCCGCTGGGCTCCAGCCGCCTAAGGGTGCCTTCCGCTGCAGTCGGTGGGGCAGCAGACCTACCTAGCCTGGCCTGCAGTTGCTGGCGGATTCGCTCTCCCCTCTCCCTCCTCTGCCCCTCCTCCCAGCACAGACCTCTCTCCTAGAGGCAGAGAGGGCTCAGCTCAAGTCCAGCAGCCCCACTGCCCACACCTGGCAGCCCCCCAAGGGAGGCTGCATGCCCGGAGCCTGGCTTTGTGTCCATAGGTCTGCTGTGATGGGCTGTTGGGCAAAAGAAGTCACTGACTGCTTGGGGTCTTGCCTTCCTCCCCTGAGAAATGAGGGTAATGATCTGGGCTGCTTGCAAGTTTGAGGAAGAAGAGGGGTTCCATCCTGCTGAGCCCCAGGAATAAAGCCTGCCTTGTCTCTATGGGGGAGGGGCCCCTGGGGACCCCTGAGGCTGTGCGGGTCCAGGGGGCTCAGCTCTGTGGCCCAGCCTGCTTCTACTTTCAGAGCTGTGAGTGGGCGATGCTCTAATTATTCTGTCTGTAGCCCAGGATGAATAATTGAGAGGTCTTTGAAGAGAATTAATTAGCCCATTTATTGACTGTAAATGCTTTGCTGCAGATGACGAAGGGAAGGCCCCCCGACTGTGCCTGCGCCGGCCCACAGCTAGATGTGGAATTTGCACTCTGGGTTCCCTCAGCGCCACCAGGGTTCAGGCTTTGCCTTCGCCCAGAGAAGGGTACAGCCTGCGAGCCCCTACTCGCTGGCCCCTCGCTGCAAGGTTCTGCCCCTCCGCCCCAGCTCTGCTTCATTTATCTTCCAAGAGGCAAGTAGGGACCTTCCTCCCCCCAAGGAGTGGGGACAGGGCATGTCCCAACGTTGGGAGCACTTGCCCAGCACCTGGACTCCTGTCCTGGGGCCAGGCTCTGGGCACGGTCCCATGTCCCTCGGGGCAGAGGCACCCCACTGCAGGGGACCTGTGGGCTGGCTCTGGGCTCCATGGGTCTCTCTCCGCTGAGTCCAGCACGCCCACTGTGCCCCAGCCCCTGTGTGGGCCTAGGGGGTGACAGGAAAATAGGCAGCGGTCCAGCCCTTCAGGCTGTGGTGGTGGGATTAGACATGTAAACATCCGGGCACCTGTGGGACCAAGGAGGGCGGGACGCTGTCAGCCTGGAGACTGCTGGCTCGCTAGGTGGGTGCTAGCAATTCATAATAACAGCAACTATCTCTATAGCCTTTACTCCACGCCAGGCCCTGTCCTAAGCACATTACGAGGACTAACTCCCTTACCCTTCAGTGCAGACCCCATGAAGGCAGGGGCGTGGACTTGTTCCCTGATGGGTCTGCAGAGCTCAGGGCAAAACCTAGCACAGATGAGGGTTTGTTGAATGAATGAGTGAACGAATGAATGTGAGGAAGCTGAGTGACAAAGCTGGGCTCACACCCCCTTTTGTCTGGCTCGAGGACCCATGCTCTGCTGCATCTGTGATCCCCAGGGGAGGTGGGGGCCCTGCGCAGGGTGGGGGGGTGTCAGCCCCTGCCTCTGTGGCCGCTGGACCTCAGTGAATGGGAGAGCAGGCACCTGCAGGCACAGAGAGACCTGCCTTAGAAACCCCAGCCATGCAGCCGTGGGGCACACGGGCCGGGGAGGGGAGATGCAGCTGGGGAGCTGTTTGGAGACCAGAGTGCTTGGTCCAGATGAGCCATGGCGGGGGCTGGGCCGAGACCACCGCAATGGGGATGAAGAAGCCAGTGACAGCTCTGATCTGTGGGGAGGAGGAAAGGGGGGATGGAACTGACTGACTCATGGACCTGGAGATGAGGGGACAGAGGGTTGGAGATGACCCCGGGGGACCTCAAATGAGGACGTGTGTCTGCGAGTGAGGGGAGAGCTCAGGAGGCACAGTGAAGGGGCTCTCACTTGGGCAGCCCTCAGGGAACTGGATGTCCCCGGCCAGACATCCCCTGTCATCTTTCCATACCCCACCACCCCCCTCCTGCTCTGTGACCCGAAGGCTGCCCTATGGTCCACGCCAGTGGGTTCCCTCTTCCTCTGCCTCCTGTTGTGTTTAACAAACGGGAGGTGCGGGCAGAGATGGGGTGCACTGAGCACAGCTCAGTGGGGGGGGTGCGCCTTCCCAACCTACAGCTCCTGTCGGCAGCCCTCCCCATTCACTCAGCTCTCCTTCCAGAGCTGCTGTCAGCATTGCTGTTTGTCTGCTTTTCTTGAGCACCTGCTATGTGCCAGGGGTCTCCGTACATCCTAGCAGTTCTACGAGTGAGGTTGTCGAACAACTGACTTTCATATCACACCTGACTTAGACAATGACCCCAAGTCACAAGTGAGTGAATGTCGGAGTGGAGGCTTGAACCCACGTCTGTGAGACCCCCCCCACCCCGCAGTGACACCTATTGCTTCCCCTGCCTTCTCCTCTTCCTCGCCTCCGGGAACCTCCCTCCCTGCCCTCTGCAGGATTATGGTAGGAGCGCATGGGCACCTCACCTAAGGGGTTCTTCAGCTGAGGAAGAGAAGCAGGTCTCCCTCAAGGAGGCTGAAGCCTGGGAAGCTGGTTCATGTGGATGCACAGGGCCCAGGAGGTGAGGAGGAGCCTGTGTGATGAAGTCTGCGTCCCAGGAAGGAGCAGAGGCAGAGCTGAGAGCCCAAGCCTGCCTCCAGCCCCTCCCTGCACTCCCGCTGGTGGTGGACATTTGTCCTCTTGGTTGTTTGGTGTCCAGACAGCCTTCCCAGGGCCTATGGTAGGGTCAGACAGCATGCAACGTGGGTCCAGCAGTGCTATTCTATGCAGGCTGGTCAGTGCTAACCAATACACCCACAAGCTACTTTTCTGCTTGTCTTAGCCAGAGAGCACCTGTCTGTCAGATGCAGTACAGACTAGTGACTTCTCTTGTGTTCCATGAGCAACTCCCTGTATCAGTCAGCTACTGCCATAATTAGGCCCTATAACAAACAGCCCCACATTCTCAGTGGCATTGCACAGTAAGCACTGATTTTTGCTGTCATGTCTGTGAGCTTGCTGGGGTTCAGCAGATCCAGGCTTGGCTCCGGGCTGTGGGTTGGGTCCAGGTTTGCTGCACATGTTTCTTGTCCTCCTTAGACCAGCAAGAGCCCCTAAGTGTGTTCTTTCTGGGGCTGTTTCAGCCATGCAAGAGAGCAGGTTCCTTGTGCAAGCGCATTTCAAGTCTGCTCAGTGCATATCACTGCCATCCCATTGGTCAATGCAAGTCACATGGCTCTCTGGTCTGAAGGTTTGTGTCCGCTGAAAATTCAGATGTTGAAATCCTAACCCTCAAATATGATGGTATTAGGAGGTGGAGCCTTTGGTAGGTGGTGAGGGCTCCAGTCTCATGAATGGGATCAGTGTTTTTATAAAAGAGACCCCACAGACCTCCCCAGCCCCTTTCCCCATGTGAGCACACAGTGAGAAGGTGCCGACTATGAACCAGGAAGAGGGTTCTCACCAGAGCCTGACCATGCTGGCCCCTTGATTTTGGATTTCCAGCCTCCCAAACTGAGAAATTTCTGTTGTTTATAAGCCACCCAGTCTATGGTACTTTATACAAACCAAGACAGATGGCTATGCCCAATGTCAAGGATATGGATGCATAACTGTGCTAGAAGGGAGTGAAGAGGCAGGATTGATAACTCAATTCCCTCTTTTTTATTTTGAAAATAGTTTTCGGGACTTCCCTGGTGGCAAAGTGGTTAAGAATCTGCCTGCCAGTGCAGGGGACACGGGTTCGATCCCTGGTCCGGGAAGATCCCACATGCCACGGAGCAACTAAGTCCGTGCACCACAACTACTGAGCCTGCATCTAGAGCTGGCGAGCCCCAACTACTGAGCCCGCGTGCCGCAACTACTGAGCCCAAGTGCTGCAACTACTGAAGCCCGTGTGCCTAGAGCCCGTGCTCCGCCACAGGAGAAGCCACCACAATAAGAAGCCCGCGCATCGCAACGAAGAGTAGCCCTCGCCGCAACTAGAGAAAGCCTGTGTGCAGCAATGTAGACCCAACACAGCCAAAAATAAATAAAATTTTTTTAAAAAAGAAAGTGATCATAATAATTGTTAAAAGTTTTTTAAAAATCAGAAGACAAAAGTAGGGCTTCCCTGGTGGCGCAGTGGTTAAGAATCTGCCTGCCAATGCAGGAGACACAGGTTCGATCCCTGGTCTGGGAAGATCCCACATGCCATGGAGCAACTGAGCCCGTGTGCCACGACTACTGAGCCCACGTGCCACAACTACTGAAGCCTGTGAGCCTAGAGCCCGTGCTCTGCAACAAGAGAAACCACCACAATAAGCATGCGCACCGCAACGAAGAGTAGCCCACACTCTCCACAACTAGAGAAGGCCCGTGCACACCAACGAAGACCCAACGCAGCCAAAAGTAAATAAATTATAGAAAACAAAAGTAGGCAGATGGGCATAGCAAATCCCCATATAACATCACCCAGATTCCATAACTGTAAATATCTTCTTATATTTGTCTGATCTGCTTTTTTTTTTTCTTGGTAAGATGTTTTTAAACTTTTAAAAAATTGAGGTAAAGTATGCATAACATGAAATTTACCGTTTTAACCATTTTAAAGTGTGCAGTTGAGTGACATCAGGGATATTCATATTGCTGTGCAATCATCACCACCGTCCATCTCCAGAACGCTTTCATCGTCCTAAACTGAAACTCTGTCCCCATTAGACACTAACCCCCCATTCTCCCCTCCCCCAGGCCCGTGCAACCACTATTCTGCTTTCTATCTCTATAAATTTGACTATTCTAGGTACCTCATCTAGGAGAAATTACACAATATTTGTCCTTTTCTGACTGGTTTATTTTACATAGCATAATGTTTTCAAGGTCCACCCATGTTGTAGTGTGTGTCAGAATTTCCTTCCTTTTTAAGGCTGAATAATATTCCATTGTATGTATAGACCATATTTTGTTTATCCATTCTTCCATTGATGGACACTTGGGTTGCTTCTACCTTTTGACTATTTTGAATAATGCTGCTGTGAACATGGGTGTACAAGTATCTGTTTGAGATGCTGCTTTCAATTCTTTGGGGTGTATACACAGAAGTGGAATTGCGGGATCATATGATAATTCTATGTTTAACTTTTTGAGGAACTGCCATACTGTTTTCCACAGTGGCTGCACCATTTTACATTCCTTTAAGCAATGCACAAGGGTTCCAATTTTGTTTTTTCCTTTCTTTCTTCCTTCCTTTCCTCCTTTCTTTCTTTCTTCTTTCTTTCTTCCTTCCTTCCTTCCTTCCTTCCTTTCATTCTTTCTTCATCATAGCCATCTTACTGGGATGAAGTAGTGTCTAATAGTGGTTTTGGTTTGTGTATCAATCTCCTTTTGCCTTGAGCTCTCTTTTGAGACGGGTTTCTGTTTCTTGTAACTGGTACTAGTTAGGGTGGGTTTAACGGCAAGTGCCCTGTGGTTCTACCTAACGTGTGCTAAGAGCTTACTGCAAGCCAGGCTCTTCACTCCCAAGCACCATCCCAGTTCAACCCCCCAACAACCCAGTGCGGGGGTAGGGGGGTGCTTTGACGCACAGTGTAGGGTGAGGCTAGGGTGGATAGATGACTTGCCCAGAGGCACATAGCTAGGGTTCAAAGGCAGGTCTACACCTGAGCCGTGACCTTGGGCCCCTGCCAGGGTAGGGTGGGCGTTGTCAGGTCACTGCCAGGGGAGGCCTGCCTGTTCCCTTGGCCCAAGACTTGGAGAACTGGTGTCAGGGTTCTGGGCAGCACCGGGGTGCAGGAGAGACTGGGAGGAGAGAAGGCACTGAGACTCCTTCCTTCTCTCCCAAGATGAGGCATTTGGAGGCTGAGAGCATCTTGGGAAGAGGAACTCATTGCCCAGAAGGGTTGCTGTGGCATCTAAAAATATGGACTTCCTTCCTTCTGGGAAGCAGGGTTGAGAAGGAAGCTGCCCACCCCCTACTCACCAATAAGCTGACTGTGTTCAGATAAATTGCTAGATTTCAGTTAAAACCCTGCTCCTTGGCCTGGTCCCCAGGGCCTTGGCCTGTTATCGAGCTCCTTGTGGAACGGGTTTGCTGGGTGGATCTCGTGGGCAGAAGTGACGCGGAGGAGAGCCTGCCTGCTGGGGGCTCAGAGGCAGGCAGGCCAGGCAGGGCCTCCCGCCTGCGCAGTGCCCACGGCCCCACCCACCCTTCAGCAGGGGTTTTCTGCTCCCCGCGTGGCCCAGAAGCCTGGGCGTCAGTGCCTGGTGTCCTGTAAACCAAGTGGTGGTGGTGGAGGAGGCCTCCTTCGAGAGGGCAGAGCCAGCCGGCGTGGACGCCCACCCCGAGCCTCAGGGCCACAGGGGGATCACCTGCAGCGGAACCAGGAGAGGGGCCAGGCTGGGGCAGCAGGCACAGCTGGGCCTGTGGGAGGGGTGGAGGGGCCTCTGAGGAAGGGACTTCCCAGCAGGCAGCTCTGCTGAGACCCCAGGAGGCCCTCCTCGATTCCGGTAATGACAGAACGCGGGGTAGGGCGCCAGCTTCTGCCCGCCCAGGGCCGCCCCCTCCCCTCGCTCGTCTCCCACCTGCTCCCCTCGCAACCGCAACCGAGCTCCTCTCCTCCCCCTCCTCCCCACAGTCCGCACCCTCCCCTTGGGCTTGAATCCCAGGCTAACCCCTCCCTGGAAGATGGCAGGTACAGCAGGACCATTCTCATGACAGCTGGGAGGAGAAGCAGGGGCCAGTGAGGGATCCTGCCCGGGTTGGCACAGCCTGCTGAGGGGTCGGGGGAGGCCCCCTTCCCCGCTTTCCCAACCTCACCACCAGCCCAGATGACGTCCCAGCCAGGCCTGAAGTGAGCGCCTGCCAGCCCACAGCCCCACGCGGCCCAGCTCCATGAATGCTGCTCCCTGCCTGCCCTGAGGGGGCAGGTGGCCCTTGGGAGGCCTCCGTCCAAGGGTCTGCGGGCATGAAAGGGAGAGGTCATCTCCCAGGCTGGTGGACAGGGCTCTTCACCAGAGCTCCCTGTGACCCTCCCCTGGGGGACCTGGCCTCTCACCGCCACTCTGCGGGGGCATGGCAGAGGGGACGTGGCAGAGGTTGCAGCGCTGCCCGCTGAGCTGACACTCCCTCCCGCCCCCCCTCCCTCATCTGTGCTCCCTGGGATCTGGGGCTCACCCTTAGAGGTGGGTGCTGCTTGCCCCTGCCCACTCCATGCCCCCTCCCCGCCACTCAGGTGCAGGGAGCCGGGAGTGGCCTTGGGGGAGACTTTTGGGCAGGTTCCCAGGGCCTACAGGGCAGGGCGGCCTCTCCTTTCCCAGAAAGAGGAAGGAAGGCGCAGCATCTGGGGACAAAGCCTCCATCCCTACCCTCTCTGTGGCCAGAAGCTTCACCCTGTGACCTGGCCTCTGGGAGAGGGGCCAGCTCTGGGGGTGGAGTCGGTCCCCTAGGAACCCCCAGGGAGGACATCTGCCCTCTGTGCTTCAGGGGCCAGCCCTGTGGGGTGCCGGGGCCAGTCTCCTTTGTGCCCACCTTCCCAGGCCCAGCGTGAGCAGGGGTGGGCGTCTGGACTCTCCCAGTTCTCCAGGGCCCTGCATTGGCCCTCTGCCCTCTGGCTGGCATGGCAAGCCTTGCCCAGCCCCAGGGAGCAGGTTGCCCTGAGGACCCTCCCCTTGGCCGCAGCGCCCACCCGCCCCCCTGCCCTTCCCGCCTGGGGATGCACAAAAGGCCCTTTCTCCGACTGCACCAGACTTCAGGCTCCAGCAGTGGTGGAGAGAGATCTTTCAACTCCCACCAAGGGCAGTGTTTACGCAAAGCATATGCAAAGCACATGAGGAGGGGGCCCCGCCTCCACCAGGGACCCCACTCCAGGTGAGAAGGGCCGCTCAAGCCGGTGCCTGCAGCTGCTGGCCTGTCCCCACCAGCAGCTGTGGCAGCAGAGATGCAGGGACACCTACGGTGTGCAGGGTCTCCGGGCGGGCGGGGCCGGGGCCGTGAGGAGGGAGGTGCAGTGGCAGCTTTTAGAGGATTTAATCCCAGTGGGGAGACAAGGGGCAGACAGGGACGCAGCACCAGCAGGTGATGGGCCGGCAAGTGGTGGTTCCGCCTCCGTGATGAAGAACGGTGCCCAGAGATGGCCACTGTGAAGCAGGCTCTTCCCTCTGTCCTTCCTTCATCTGTTCTGGAACCATCGGCTTGGTGCCTGTTATGTGCCAGGTGCTGTTCTAGGGGCTGGGGCAGCACAGCAGACGGGAGCGCCCGCCTGGTGAGCTGGTGCTCTAGCTGGAGCCCTACTCGCCGCCAGGAAGTAAGGATTCCAGTGTGTTTAAAGGCCACTGAGACCAAGAACACCCGCTTGGCCACCTCTGAGCACTTGCACCTGTGAATGTTCCCTGGCATCCCAGCATTTCTTCACATTAAGAATTCACTTAGTGGGGAGTGGAGGTTCATCCTTGTTCTTTAGTCTCACCAAAAGTTGCCAAATTTAGTAAAATGAAACAACAGGAGACCAGGTGCCTAGTTAAATTTGAATTTCAGATAAACAACAGACATGTTGTAGGATAAGTATATCCCACACAATATGTGGGATATACTAACAGTTATTCATTGTTTATCTGAAATTCACATTTAACTGAGCATCTTGTCTTTTATCTGGCAACCATAGTCCCATCCACCCCATAAGATTTCTCGCATGGAAGCTGCATTTTTATCATTCCACCTTTCCTGGAGCTGAAATGACTTCTTTTTGCCTTTTATAGCTTCACAGTAGCAGCAGTAAAAAAAATTCTTGTCAGCAGGATGATTGAAAATTTAACTGCAACGGGAATCATTTGTTGTATTTGTGTCAGAGGCATAAAATGGATTCCCAGTCACACCACTGCAGTTTTTAAATATTCCCTCAGTGTTGGTGCTTTATAGTTACCTACCCAGAACATTTTATGCTCACCAGTATGAGGTTCCTTTGCAGCCAGAATGGAATTATTGGTTAGTGTTTGAGGCCCAACAATAACATTTATTCCCCAAAATTTTGCTGCAGTGGGTTCTTGGTATTTTACAATTACTATTGCAGTAAAATTTATATTCTACAGAATTATGACAATATGCAGCTACTAATGGGGTTACTGTTCATTTGTGTTTTAAAGCCATGGAAACAAAATTTACTCCCAACAATACAGCTGCCATTTTATGTCCCCAAAACTGGCCGTAAATAATAAACATAATAAAAGAATGCCTGTAAAACGCATAAAACATCCTTCTCAGAAAAAGTGGCCTCTCTGTGCCTCCCCTGATTCGACTGACGGGACCAGGAGCCCGGCCTAGCAGTCAGGGATCCCTGGGCAGACTTCAAAAGGATGAAGCAACTTCTTTGCAGGCCTCGTGGAGAGCCTCCATGGCCTATGAAATGGGACCAAAAACACTGACTTAGAAGGGCTGGTCACCAGGGCATGCAGTGGCCTCTGTTTGGATGATCCTTGTGTTGGTTTCCTGGGGCTGCCAGAATAAACTACCACAAATTGGGTGGCTTTTATCAATGGAGATTGATTCTGCATGGTTTTGGAGGCCAGAAGTCTGAAATCGAGGTGTCAGGAGGATCTTGCTCCCTCCGAAGGCACAAGGGGAGCATTCTGCCTCATCTCTTCCAGCTTCTGGTGCCACCGGCGTTGCTTAGCTTGTGGCCACGTCCCTCTCATCTCTGCCTCTGTGGTCTCAGGTCTCTCTGTGTCTCTGCATCTGTCTCCTGTCTCTTATAAGGATACTTGTCATTGTGGTTTCTTCTTTATGTCTTTGGATGTAGAATATCTTCTTTGATAGGTTCCAGTCTTTTTATATTGTTGGTTGTTCAGCAGTTATTTGTGATTTTGGTGTGCTCAGGAGAGGAGGTGGGCTCAAGGTCCTTCTGCTCGGCCATCTTGTCCCTCCTCTCAGGGCACTTGTCATGGGATTTAGGGTGGACCCTAATCCAGATGACCTCATTCAGATCCTTAACTTAATTGCATCCTCAAAGACCCTTTTTCCAAATGAGATCACATTCATAGCTTCTTGGTGGACATATTTTTTTGGGGGGGGTCAATTTAAGTAACATTTATTATTATTATTATCATGATGATGATGATGATGATTGCCAGTTGGGAGGTAAGATGGGCAAGTTGAGAAGCTCCAGCCCCATGGATGGAATCAAGTAGGAGATGACCCTGGGGACCATGTGGTCCGTCCACACAATGGAATATTATTCAGCTTTGAAAAGGAAGGAAATTCTGACACCATCTGCAACACGGATGCACCCTGAGGGCATTGTGCTCAGTGAAACCAACCAATCACAGAAGGACATGTGCTGTCTGATTCCACGTATATGAGGCATCTAAAGCAGTCAAATTCATAGTGACAGAAAGTAAAATGGTGGGTACCAGGGGCTGAGGGAGGGGGGAATGGAGAATTAGTGTTAAATGGGGATAGAGGTTTCATGTGGGAAATTGCAGAAGTTCTGGGAATGGGTGGTGGTGGTGGTTACACAACAATGCGAACGCACTTAATGCTACTGAGTTAAAACATTTAAAAATGGTTAAGATGGCAACTTTTATGGTATGTGTGTTTTACCACAATTTTTTTTTTTTTTTTTTTTTTTTGCGGTACACAGGCCTCTCACTGTTGTGGCCTCTCCCGTTGCGGAGCACAGGCTCCGGACGCACAGCCTCAGCGGCCATGGCTCACGGGCCCAGCCGCTCCGCGGCATGTGGGATCTTCCCGGACCGGGGCACGAACCCGTGTCCCCTGCATCGGCAGGCGGACTCTCAACCACTGCGCCACCAGGGAAGCCCTACCATAATTTTTTTTTTTTTTTTTTAATTTATTTTTTGGGGGGTATGCGGGCCTCTCACTGTTGTGGCCTCTCCCGTTGCGGAGCACAGGCTCCGGACCCGCAGGCTCAGTGGCCATGGCTCACGGGCCTAGCTTCTCCGCGGCATGTGGGATCTTCCCGGATCGGGGCACGAACCCGTGTCCCCTGCATCGGCAGGCGGACTCTCAACCACTGCGCCACCAGGGAAGCCCTACCATAATTTTTTTAAAAGAAGAAAAAAGGAAGCTTCATAAGAGCACATGGGCTTTTACAGTCCCATCTGGCTGTGCAGAAGCCGGGTCTCAGAGAGGTGAGGAAGGCTGTCTGGACACGTGGCTATTCCGTGGTAAAGGCAGGAGCTGCAGGTCCCCAGCCTGGTCCATGTCCATCAGCACCTTTGGAGCAGGCTGGGGACAGGGTGCCTCCTCTCCCGAGTGGGACCAGAGGCCCAGAGAGTGTGGGAGTGGCTGAGGTCACCAGAGCCTGGGTTAGTTCCCTCTTAAACCCTTAGCCCTGGGGTCCCTCCTGAGTCCCCAGAGTGCAGCCACACCTCCTGCTCTAGAATCTGGGGTGTTTGTTACACAGGCAGCTTCCGGGGCTTACCCCAGAACCCCCAGCTCAGAATCTCGGGCCTGGGGCCCTCACAGGCAATTTGACGGTGCCACAGAGAACCCTGGTAATTTCCAGACTTGATCTCAGAATTACCTGCGCTGCTTGTCAACACATGGGTTCTCCGGCTTCTTTCCTGCTGAGTCCGAATCAGCAGGTTGGGGAAAGGTGCCTTGGAATCTATTGTCAGGAATGGCCGAGGCACTCGTGTGATACAAGGATGGCAAAGCCCACAGTTCACTCGTTCTCTTTCATTGGTCCGTGTTAGGCCCACTCTGTGTGGTGTCAGCTCACCCCTCCCGCCCGCTCTCTTCCTGCACCCCCAGCCTCCTTACATTTCAGCAAAGCCCAGCGGCCTGGAGTGCCAAACATTCCTCAGCTTCTTGCCTCCAGGGGCTGCAGTGCTTTTCCCGCCCTTCTTCTCTCCTTTTGTGGGATGTCAGGGGCTGTGGGACGCCATCCCCGCTGTGCTCGTCCCTCTGATGCTCTGGATCTGGTGTGAGCCTGGCGTGGCACTCAGCACCTGCCAGTGACCTGTTCTGCTCCCCACAGCCTGGGACTTTCTGGAGGTCTCCGACCTTGTCGTTCTGCTCTGAGATGTGAGCCTCCGGCTGGGGCTGCTCCTGGCAGGTGCTGGGTTCCCACTGCGCAGATGAATGAGTGCACCGAAGGCAGGTGTCCCTGCCGGACTGGGCGGTGGGAGGGAGCTGGGCCCCTCAGGATTCCGCTTCAGCCTGGGGTCAAAGCACATTTCCTGCTGCCTACTGCTGAGGGTCTGGCGTCAGGCCCAAGCGAACAGCTGCTGTTTCTGGGGCCACTAGAGGGAGACCTTCTCGGCCCAGCTTTGTGCTCCACCAAAACCACTGGGTGCAGCCGCCCGGTACAGCCGCGGTGAGAGCAGCGGGCTAAAGGGGGTGAATGTGTGCAGGAGAGAGAGAGAGAGAGAGAGAGAGAGAGAGAGAGAGAGAGAGAGAGAGAGTGTGTGTGTGTGTGTGTGTGTGTGTGTGTGTGTCCTACTTGGGCGATGGGCAGTGGTCTGGCTTCCACTTCCAGGTGGAAGTCTGTTTACTTGACGGTGGCTGAGACTTACTTAGAAGCTGGGGGGTATTGTGGAAGCTGGCACCGGGAAGGAAGTTCAGCAGATAAGAACCACAGTGGGTCCAATGGAGGACATGTACTGGGGGCCTATGCTATGCCCACTGCTGTTGCTGAGCATTCTGTGTATATTATGAGAAATAACCCTATGGAGGGTAGGGGCTATTAATACAAGATCATTTTACAGATGAAGAAACTGAGGCCCAGAGAGCCTGAATAACTTGCCAGAGCTGTGGTAAGGCCAGCGCTGGGATTTGAACCCAGGGAGGGGGAGTCAGGGCTTGGTCCCCAAAATTCTGGGGAGGGGAGCACAGGCCTGAGACAGCTCTTTGTTGCATGCCGGTGAGTCTCTTCACCTCCAAGCCTCACTTCCTCCTCTGTAAAATGGAACAGCTATCTGGGGTGGGAGGGGCATTATTTAGAGGCTTAACTGAGACATGAGATGGTAAGGGAGGCAGACTCCAGGGCTCTTGTTAGGACCCTTGGCATGTGGCCTCAGGGCCTTGGTATGTATGCTGTGTGCCTCTAAGGTGCCTGTTGTAATGTCCTGGCTCCCCCACCATGGACTTTTCTCCTCTTCTTCCCTCTGGGTGTGCCCAGAAGGACCCTGTGCCGTGCTTAATGCTCTGCTGTCACCATCTTGATATTCTCAATACTTTCTGACCCCAGGGCCCTGCATTTTTGTTCTACGCTGGACCCTGCACATGTGGCAGCCAGGCCAGCTCTCCTGTCTCTGTCACTGCCCCATCCCTGCATCATCGGGTGCAGCAGGCAAGGAGCCACCTCCGTATGAGAAGTGTGCAAAGAACAGCAGAGGTGGCCCTCCCCAGGCCGCAGGACCTCCCCTCCCCAAGGGGCAGCCCTTCTTTCTCGGCCTCACACTCACTCGGCATCCGGGTCAGTTGCTCCCCCTAAACCGTGGCTGAAGGTGGAAGACCTCTGGGTCCCCCAGTTGCAGTGGTGCCATCTCTGAGCCCACACCCATTCACCCTGGGCTTTTAGCAGGGATCTCGGCCTCCACCATCTGTTAAGCTTTCTGGGCCTCCCCGGCACCCCCCTCTTCACCCTGGTGGGAGCCCCGAGGCCAACGTCTGGCGCCTTAGGCTAAGTGCTGCACCATTTGGAAAGAGAAATTCTCATGCTTCCAAGCGGAAGCCTGTGTCCGGCTCCCCTCATACTGTCCACTCGCCTCCAGACCTGCATCTCTGAGCACCTACAGCATCCGCATCTGGCAGCTCGAGTGGGCACACGGGGCCTTTCAGCTGGCACCTTTCATTCTTCATCCCTGGTTCCTGGGCTGGGCCCCTGCCCTTGGCCCAGCCTGACCGGCCAGGGTGAATGGCCTTTGGGGCAGGCAGTATTCTGGGAAGAGGCCGTGTCCTGGCCAGGAGAGCAGCCAGAGCTGGAGGCTCTCCGAGGTCTACCCGGAGCCCCCGAGGCCTCCCCAGGTGCCATGGGTACTCGCCTGTTACAGACCCGCCGAGGAGGGCTTGAGGTCACTGGGTAGGAGGGAACGGGGGCCAGTCCCTTCCACCTGGCCTCCCACCCACAGCAGCCTGGTCCAGCTGTGTCCCTCACACCTGCCCCACCCTTCTCTGATTCGAGAATTCATCTCCGGGTTTGCCAAGTTGGCCGAGACGGACTTCAAAGGAGTGTCGGGGCCACAGCTCCCAAGATCAGCCCTGGTCAGCCCACCTCAGGCCACTTCTGCCCTCTCCACTTAGGCCCCATACCATTGGTGGGTGGTCCAAGCAATCGCCTCCCGTGGGTCTCACCCTCCTGCTTCATTCTCCACCTTTGGCTTGGCTTCCTCCCTGGGAAGAGCGCTCAGAAGGAACTCCCTAAAAAAAAAAAAAAAAAAAAAAAGAAGGAACTCCCTCCTTGTCACTGGGACCCTCCACTCTTAATCTGCCCTCCCCCCTCCCTCCCTTCCTTCCCTCCTTCCCTCCTCCCCTCCTTCCTTCCTTCCCTTCCTTCCTTCCTTCCTTCCTTCCCTTCCTTCCTTCCCTCCCTCCCTTCCTTCCCTCCTGCCTTCCTTCCTTCCTTCCTTCCCTTCCTTCCTTCCTTCCCTTCCTTCCCTCCTTCCTTCCTTCCTTCCTTCCTTCCCTCCCTCCCTTCCTTCCCTCCTGCCTTCCTTCCTTCCTTCCTTCCCTTCCTTCCTTCCTTCCCTTCCTTCCCTCCTTCCTTCCTTCCTTCCTTCCTTCCTTCCCTTCCTCCCTCCTTTCCTCCCTTTCTTCCTCCCATCCTTCCTTTCTTTCATTTTATTCACTCAACAATCATTTATTAAACATCTATCATATGGACACCCTGTGCCGCTACATGTGTCCTCTGGGCGTTTATAATCATAGAAGTTTTAGGATCCACCCAACCCCCTCTTAGAGTGGACATTTGTTGCTTTCCTCCCCACCATCCACTTTCCCCATTGATCCAGCTCTACCCACAGGGGTGAGCCTTGATTGGTTTAAGCCAGTTTAACAATATCTCAGTCCCTTGGTCACAGTAATTCAGGACATAGATCCCAACTCAGGGCAGATGGGCCCCATAAGATGTAAATCCCAGACTTCTGCTTTAGCTGGCAGTAGCTAAACGTGTTCATTTTCTGTTGGATTTGGACCCAGAGGCACAGGCCCTGGGGCTGCTTAAAGGCATCTTTCCGCCATGCAGGAGAGCCTGGCAGGACAGAGCGGGTTCCCAGGAAGCACGGACCCTTTCACAGCCGCCCCTCTGGTGGAGACCCCTTCCCAGGACCCTGGATGACTCAGATACGTGAGCCAGTCACTGCCCCTCGAGGTCTAAGCTGGGTGGAACTTGTTTTTTCTTGTGTGTCCTTGTGATCCACAGCATGCTAGCAGGCAGTTCTCTGTATTCCCAGAAGAAGTCAGTCCCTCCTTGAGTGCCCCCCGACGGGGAGCCTGCTGCTGGGCAAGGCAGCCAGCCCACTTGATTTCTGGAACATTCTGACTCCAGAGAATACTAATATTGACCCTAGATCTGCCATTTTGCTTTCTTGACCTTTCTACCCTTAGTCTTGGATCAGTTATTCCCCAACTCAGTGTGCACCTAGTCCTGGCCCCCGGAATTCTCTGCCATCTCTGCCCAGGAACGCACATTGGAAACCCTTGCTTCAGCCCACGCCCTTTGGGGTCTCTCCAGAATCCCTCTGCCAGAGGGTCTTCAAGTCCACACCAGCTTGCCCTGCTTGACCTCAGGGCAATCTCACAGGGGCAAGACGGACACAGGTAATGATGTGTCGAGGGAGGGCATGAGAGGTCCTCCAAGGGATGCTCCAAGGGTTGGAGGCTTTCAAGGGGCCAATGAGGGACCATAATTAGTGCAGGAGGCAGATGGAGCATAAACTACAAAGAGGACTCCCCTCGAGGGCGAGGCACAGCTGGGAACATGGCAACGCTGGACACGGGACTCTGCGAAGCTCCCGGGACACGTAGACACCAGGTGGCGAAGTGTGTGCCAGTCTTGGCTATCGGCCTGTGACCCAGCTGATGTCCCCTGAGTGTGACCACAGGATGAGGCCTCACTCCTTAAATGGGGAGAATATCTCAGAAATAAGGCCAGTCATGGGTTTGGCCAGGTTGCCAGGCCAACGCCCCAAACACACAATCTTAGGGGTCAGCTGCCTGGATGGTGACGCTGGCCCTGGGCTGTGTTTGTGAGAAACCCCGGGGAGCACTGCAGTGGGGACACTACCCATACGTTGTACTTTGTACCGTTTAGAAGAGAATGCTGCTTCCTGCGTCTGTCTGCCCTTTTGTGGTGTTTGAAATGGTGAGGGGATGGGACTTCCCTGGCAGTCCAGTGGTTAAGACTCGTTGCTTTCACTGCCGGGGGCCTGGGTTCGATCCCTGGTTGGGGAACTAAGATTCTGCAAGCTGTGTGGCATGGCCAAAAAAAAAAAAAACAGAAAAGGTGAGGGGAATCTGTGTGAATAGAAATATATGTATATTTATTATTATGACTATATATTATATATGTTGGTCTCCGACCCCAGTTCTTGGCACAATGCACCTAAAACCCTGGTAATTTCCTAAATGCTAAGGGCACTCAGATTATCTTTTGTTCTAATATTTGGTCTTTGACCCCGGTTCCTGACGCAGAGCTCCTAAATCTCTTGGAATTTCCTGGGTGATAGTCACCCAGGCGACTCTGGGTGGGGACTGGTCACCAGAAAGACAAGGCCATGTTAGAAGCTGGGAACGTGCAGCCCATCCCCCATCCTCCGGGAAGGGAAGAGGGACTGGGAATGGGGTTAATGATCTATCACGGCTTCGTGAGGAAGCCTCCAGAAAAACCCCCAAAGGGCTGGGTTTGGGGAGCTTCTGGGTTGTGACCACCCCAATGGGGATGGAAGGTCCTGTGCTTGGGACCCTTCCAGACCTCACCCTGTGTATCTCTCTGTTGGCTGTTCATCTGTGTCCTTTCATGTCCTTTATTATATAATAAACTGGTAAATGTTAGTGTTTCCCTGAGTTCTGTGAGCTGATCTAATGAAGAATTGAGGAGGAGGTCATGGGAACCTCTGACTCGTCGGCAAGTTACACAGAAGCTGTGGGTAACCCAGGGACCTACCGCTTGTGATTGGTATCTGAAGTGGGGGGCAGTCTCGTGGGACTGAGCCCTTAACCTGTGGGATCTCCAGGTAAACAGTGTCAGAATGGAGTTAAATTGTAGGATGGCCAGCTGGTGTCGCCGAGAATTGCTTGGTGTGGGAGGAAGAAAACCCTGGGAGAGTGTGTGGGTCTGAGGGGAGGGTGGGACCAGCAGTGTCAGATGCTGCTGCAGACGCTGGGGGACCAGGATGGGATGAGGGGTGGCTTTTTGGTGACCTTGACAAGTGTGGTGAGGACACAAGCCAGCCTGAGTGGGGTGAGGAGAGGCTGTGTGTGGATGGGGGAGGGACACAGATGCCAATTTCGGGGAGTTTCTCTGTCGAGGGGGTAGGGAGAGGAGCGCCGCATGGGGTCCTGGGAGGGATTATGAGACGGGAGGTGGCCCAGTATGTCTGGTCTGGGGTGGGCAGCGGGAGGTCGAGGGAAGACTGCTGGGGAGGTGACAGTGAGAGGGGAGGAGGGACAGTCCCCGGCATGAGAGAGAGGACCTGCACTGGGGAGGGTCCTGCTCATGTGCAAGGTGGCCCAGCTGGGGAGGCTGGGTGGCCTGGAGATGGATGCAGTTTTATGTTCATCTGTGAACAAAGAGGGCAGGGAGGTGTAAGGAGACAGAAAAGGTCCCTGCTGGTGTGAAATAGTCACAAGGAGTGAGCTGGCAAGGGAACTGCCTCAGGAAAGGGCATAGGATTCCTGGGGGTCTACGGCCCCCAGATCTCTGCCCATATATGTACAGAAAGCCCCGCTCAGGTGCTCGCAGCAGAGGAACTGGGGACATGCTCAGGTCTAAGCCTGGACCCCTACCTCTTCTCCTGGATACAGTCCAGATGGACACATGCTTGCTTAGCTACAGACGATGATGATCCCTGAGTTTCTATGAAGATTCTACAAAGGGGGTTAGAGGGCTGCCCTCCAGGGAGAGCTGGGGCTCAGGGACCTTGGACCTGCTTGTCTGGCAAGTGCACTGTTCCACTCAGATGGAATATTCTTTGGGGAGGCCTGGTGGACATTTGGGAGAGGTGCTGAAGTCCCCTGAGCCATCCCTAGCCTCCGCCTGGCTAGTAAGAGAGCAAAAGACCAGTCACAAGTGGAAGGAGACCACCGCATTGCATACAGTTGTCAAAGGACCCAGATTATATATATAAAGAATATATAAAGCACATCGGTTAGACAGAGGATACAAAAGGAAAGTGGGCAAAAGATTCAAAGAGGCACTTGGCAAAGGGGGTGCCCACGTGGCAAATGGCTAGTAAACCAAAAAAAGGCTCACAAGTTAAATCCACAGTGGACTACCACTGCCCACCCTGCAGAATGGCTACAGTGAAAAGGACAGGAGACCCCTCGCACTGGTGAAGACCTAGAGCCCATGGAACTCTCATTCTTTCCGATGGGAGCTACACTGATGTAACCACTTTGGAAACTGCTCCTAGAGCTGAATCTATTCATAGCCCATGACCCAGCGATTCCATTCCCAGGTGTGCGCTCAGATATGGACTAGAATGTTCATTGCGACACTACCTGTAATACCTCAAAGTGGAAATGACCCAAACGTCCACAGGAGAAGGATGGATAAATAAATGTTGACTCAGCCACCCAGCAATGGGAACAAACAAGGGCCTGCGTTATCAGTATGGGCGGATCTCTCCAACATGATGGTAGCGAAAGAAGCCAGGAAGAAAAGAGCTCACCCTGTATGATTCCATCAATGTAAAAAGTCCAAAAAAAGGAAAAAAGGATACAGCGTTAGAAGTCCAGGGAGTGGTTATGAATATCTTGGGAAGGTTACTAGAGGGCTTCTGGGGTGCTGGTGATATTCGGTTCACCTGGGTGCTGGTTATAGGTGTGTTAAGTTTAAAAACTGACCCACCTGCACCCTTGGGATTTCTGCATTTTCTGTATATATGTTGTATTTCAGTTAAAAAAAAAAAGATTAAAAAACAAAAAGCAGCCTGCTTCACTCTACTGGGTGTGGAGCTTGGGTTGCTGGTCCAGTGTTGACATAGAATTAGACCAACACAGTCCTGGCGTCCGTCAGCATCCAGCCACTGGTGCCACTGCTCTAACCACATTCTCCTCGCCCCCGTCCCATAGTCTTCCAGGCAACTCCATGCTGCCAGTTATCAGGCCCCCAACAGTGCCTTTGTCCTTGACCCCTGTCTTCCTCTTACATCCCACATTCAATCCAGCAGTGAGGTCAGCTCTGCCTTCAGGGTAGATCCAGAAGCCAGACCCTCCTCACTTTCTCTGGTTCTGGTTCCTCTGCTTCTCAGCTGCAGAACCACCTGGTCCTCCTTCCTCACGCCCCTTTGGGGTTTCCTCCCGACAGCAGGAGAGGTGATCTTTCTAAAACACAAATCTGGACTTCCCTGGAGGTCCAGTGGTTAAGACTTTACTCTTCCACTGCAGGGGGCGCCGGTTCGATCCCTGGTCGGGGAACTAAGATCCCTCATGCTGCACAGTGCGGCCAAAGAAAAGAAAAATAAAAACACAAATCTGATCATACACTTGGTTATTCTGTTATTTGTCTCCAAAGTTGGTAGGTTACATGGGGGAAATAACCCAAGCTCCTTTGCAGGGCTCCCCAGGCCCTACGGGATTCGGCCTCTTCTCTCCCCTGCCTCCTTGGACTCCAGCCTCACTAGTGCATTCCCAGCTCAAGAGGCTCCATTTCTTCTGCTTGCATGCTCCTCTTCCAGACCCCCCGTGGCTCCACTCCACCATCCAGCCCCTCTGTGAGCGTGAGCCCCACTCTCTCAGCCCCAGTGAAACCCCGTACCTTCCCTTGCCCCTCCTTCGCCCCGGGGTCCACCGGGGGCCCAGCCTGTGTCTCTCACACCCTGCTCCCCTGCCCCTCCTCTGGGCACTTCTTGAGTCCACTGTGGCCGGAGCACTCCAACTTCTCCCTCTTCCAGCTCAACCCAAGAAAGTGAATCCCTGGCCCCCTGGTTGGCCAGGTTGGGGGCCTCCATCAGGACTGGGGGGAGGCACAAGTCACTTCTTTCCCCAAATGGGCCTGCGTTTAAAAATGATTTACTTTTTCCAAGAATAAAAAGTCAGGGACTTCCCTGGTGGCGCAGTGGTTAAGAACCCGCCTGCCAATGCAGGGGACACGGGTTTGATCCCTGGTCCAGGAAGATCCCACATGCCGTGGAGCAACTAAGCCCTTGAGCCATAACTAGTGAGTCCGTGCGCCACAACAACGGAAGCCCGTGCGCCTAGAGCCCGTGCTCCACAGCAAGAGAAGCCACCGCAATGAGAAGCCTGCGCACCGCAACAAAGAGTAGCCCCCGCCCGCCGCAACTAGAGAAAGCCTGTGCGCAGCAACGAAGACCCAACGCAGCCAAAATATAAATAAATTAATTTTTTAAAAAAGTCAACCAGATGGTTTTATTTTATTTTTTATTTATTTTTGTCTGGGTTGGGTCTTCGTTGCTGCACACGGGCTTTCTCTAACTGCAGCGAGCGGGGGGTTCTCTTCGTTGCGGTGCGCGGGCTTCTCATTGCAGTGGCTTCTCTTGCTGCAGAGCACGGGCTCTAGGCATGTGGGCTTCAGTAGTTATGGCTCGCGGGCTCAGTAGTTGTGGCACGCAGGCTCTAGAGCACAGGCTCAGTAGTTATGGCGCACGGGCTTAGTTGCTCTGAGGCGTGTGGGATCTTCCCGGACCAGGGCTCGAACCCGTGTCCCCTGCATTGGCAGATGGATTCTTTTTTTTTTTTTTTTTTTCTTTTTTGCGGTATGCGGGCGTCTCACTGTTGTGGCCTCTCCCGTTGCTGAGCACAGGCTCCGGACGCGCAGGCTCAGCGGCCATGGCTCACGGGCCTAGCCACTCCGCGGCATGTGGGATCTTCCCAGACCGGGGCACGAACCCATGTCCCCTGCATCGGCAGGCGGACTCTCAACCACTGCGCCACGCGGGAAGCCCGGCAGATGGATTCTTAACCACTGCGCCACCAGGGAAGCCCAACCAGATGGTTTTAATATTAGTTTTTCTGCTTCTCTGTGTGCTCTAATTTTCTACAAGGATCATCAATTACATACATAATTTAAAATAAAGCATCATTTCAAAGTCCATTCTCTTTGATTCAATATTTGCACTTCTGGGAAAACAGCTCAAAGAAATAATCCTACATAAACGAAAAGACTTGTACAGGAAGAACAAGATTCAGTGGAGCAGATTCAAGGCCCCCCTTGAAGCCCCTTCCTCACCCACCCTCCCACACACCCTCCTCCAGAGGGGAGACCGAGGCCCCAGAGCAGGGGGTCTGTGCTGCAGCATCAGCCGTCTTGGGAACTGAACCGAAAGCGGTGGACGTGGCTGGTCTACACTGACACCAGCTGCCATCCTCTTTTGTGTTTGCCAGACACTGCGCTCAACACTCTTCTTCATGATTTAATTAGCTCTTCCCAAGACTCTGCAAGGACAGCCACTCTTAGTGTCCCCCTGTTTCAGGTGAGGAGTGTGAAACTCAGCAAGTACAGGTAACCTGCCATGAAGGGCCGGAGCTGGCACTCGGAGCAGGCTGAGTCTCCCAGGGTGCCTTGTCCAACGAGTCCTCACGCCGCTGGGTGCCACCAAGCAGCCCTACCCCCTTCCTCCTCATTAACAGAGTCCTGGCCCCAGGGATGAACAGTGATGTGGCCTAGCCAGTCATACCAACCCCCTGTTCTTTTGCCAGTGATGGGTCCAGGGTGACCCTGAGACCCAGGCGTGCCAATGAAACGTAAGGGTAGTGTCTCTGTAGGCTTCTGAGCAGTTCAAGGAGAAATATGTTTTGCTTGCACCCTGTTTCCTCTTGCTCAGTGCACTGTCATTTAATGAGAGTGTGATGCTTGGAGCTGTGGCAACTATGTTGTGCCCCTGAGAAGCAGCATCTTCAGTACTAGAGTAACTAAAAGTCTGGATTTGATTTCTCAGGATGCAAGACTTTCAGCACTAAAACTGGCAAAGTCTTAGGGAACAGGATGATTGGTCACCCTAAACTGGTGACATGGAAGGATAGAAAGAACTTGGGGGCTTCCCTGGTGGCGCAGTGGTTGAGAGTCCACCTGCCGATGCAGGGGACAAGGGTTCGTGCCCCGGTCCAGGAGGATCCCGCATGCTGCGGAGCGGCTGGGCCCGTGAGCCATGGCCGCTGAGCCTGTGCGTCCGGAGCCTGTGCTCCGCAGCGGGAGAGGCCACAACAGTGAGAGGCCCGCATACCGCAAAAAAGAAAAAAAAAAGAAGAACTTGGGCCCTTACCAATATCCTTGAGCTGTTAACCAGCCCTGGAACCCTTAACCTCTGGATTTTTTTGTTATATAAACAATGACTGTTGTAAAAGAGGCTACAAGGATGTATTGTATAACACGGGGAATATAGCCAATATTTTATAATAAATGTAAATGGAGTATAACCTTTAAAATTGTATTAAAAAAAGATAAAAATATTTTAAAAGAAAACAGATAAAACCCCCACAGTGATTGTCTTTATGACTTAAATCTGTTTTGTTGCTTGTGGCTGAAATCACAGGCCTGAGCGTTGCACACCTCCCATCCTTTTATGCTGTTCCATGCACTGTGCCCCCTGACCCCATGTCTGCCATCCATCGCTCTGCATTCACCCTGTCAGGCCTCCTTCTAGTGCCACCTCCTCCCTGAAGGCTTCCTGAGCTTCTCCTCAACCAGCTGCAAGCTCCCTCACCTTTGCTTGGAGGCATTTTGCTTTACTCCTCTTTTCTGACATTTCTTGCTCTCTGCCTGCATTGCAGCTAACTGGGCGCTCACTCTTTCTCTTCTTACTTGCTCCCTCCGCCTTCCCTTCCCACACAAACTACAAGCCCCTGGGAGAGGGACACAGAGTGACTTTCTCAACCTTCCCTCCATTGCAGTCTCAGCACACCACACGAGAGTGGACCAAACGTGGTCTTGGTTTAACGATCCAGGGATCCAGGCTGGAGTGTCTTCTCTGGGCCTGCAAGTGAGGCCAGGCCTGACCTGCCTGGTTTCATTCCTGGGCCAGGGACTCACTGCACCCTCAGCCCATTTCCAGGCCCCAGGGCCACCCTGCAGCTTGAGAATGGGCCAGTCCTCTCCGCCCTGTGGCTGACTCAGCCCCTTATCCCCTGTCCAGCCCCAGGCCCTCTTCCTGCAGGGTACTGTTTCTTCCCTCTAGAGACTCCAGCGTTTCTCCTCTGGCTGCTCCCAGCAGCCCCATGGCCCTGGCAAACGTGTCCCTCCCTCTCCTTTGTTTTCCAGACTCTGACTTTCTCAAAGCCTCACCCCGACTTTGCCCGGCCCTGCATCAGGAGGTGTGCAGGTAGGAGCCCCTCCCCAGGTCACTTCATGGACAGCTGTTCAGGTTGTGATTCAGACCCTGCTGCCAGGAAGACAGACTGGCGCTGTTGGGAACAGCCCCGGGCCTTGTCCTGCTCCTGTTTGTAGTGACCCCAGGCCACTCCCATCCCCTCTCACCTGGATCCTATTTAAGGTCCTCTAATTAGATGCGGGGGGGGGGGGTGGGGGGAAGTGCGTGTTTGGGCCAGTGCCCCCGTGCAGTGCAGCAGCTTCACGATGGGGCGAGAGAAGGACTGGGGTCAGCAGACTCAGGTCAGGCTGGGCACGGGGTCCTGAGCTGGGTGGGGGATGAGACAGCCAAGCAGACCTTTCTGGGGTGCCTGCCCCTCTTCTAGGGAATTGGTGCTGGAAGGGGAGGTGGCCTGGGCTTGGAGGCGATGCTGCTGGGCCATGGTGGGACGGGAGCCAGTGGGCTTCCAGGAAGGAAAGCTAAAGATACCCCCTTCCCGGCATGGCTGGAACGCTGAGAGGACAGGGATCCAGTTCCTGTCCTGTTGTCACCGGGGGGCAGGGGGTGGTGACCAGGAGGGCCCTGCAGCAGCTGTGCTGGGCCGGGCGCAGCTGGGAGCTGGCGCCCAGGACCGGGCATCCATTGGCTGAGCCTCTGGGCTGGTGGGCGAGGTCAGGGCAGGGCCAGCGTGTTACTGGAAGCCCGGCAGCTCTGTCTGTCTTTCTGCCAAGCTGCCCACTGCATTCTTTGGCCTCCTGTTTCTAGGCGGTCTCTGTATAGGTCTTGGCCCTGGCCTGCCTTGAGTCTGGTGCCATGGCGCCCATGTTTGGGGTCACTTGATCTCTTATTTGGGGCAGTAGTTGAGATGGGCTCCTGTGGGGCAAGGATTCCCTTTCCCCTGTGCTGTTCTGGAAGCTCAAGGGACCTGGGGGCGGGGACCTCGGTGTGTGCGCTGCATTGAAACCAGGGATCAGAGGCCTCCGTCTGTCTTGAGTATCCCAGGGTGTGTAGGTGAGTGTGAAGGGCGTGGGCGTGCCCTGTCTTCTCTGTGGGGATGCCCCGACGGGTGCAATGTGCACTGTCTTCCCAGAGGTCAGCCTTCGTATTAGATTGGGGATCTGCGTCCCTCGAGGGGAGGGACAGTTTGGGTCTGGCTGCCTAGTCCGCTACCGATGGGCCCCGAGGGACAGCTGCCCTCGGAGTTTGTTCCAGAACATCTTCAGGACTCCCGGATTGTGGGATCCTGTGTTCCAGTGTGTTGGCATCCTCATCCCGCTGCCCCAGGACTGTGAGGACAGGGGGAAGCAGAGGTTTGGACTCAGCAGCCAGTTTCGTGCCGTCTGGTGGTTGCGGTATGGATACCGAGATCGATGCCTGGGGTTTTCTGTTTTCATTTCATATTTTTTATTGTGGTAAAATATACATAACGTAAAATTTGCCATTTTAACCACTTTTAAGTGTCCAGTAGCATAAAGCACGTTCATGTTGTTGTGCAGCCATCACCACCACCCATCTCCAGAACTCTTTCATCTTGCCCAGCTGAAACTCTACCCATCAACACTAAGTCCCCATCCGCCCTCCCCAGGACGGGCCCCTGGCAACCTCCAGTCTACTTTCTGTCTCTGTGGATTTGATTATTCTGAATACCCCGTATTAAGTAGAATCCTACAGTATTTGTCCTTTAGTGACTGGCTTACTTCACTGATCATAATGTCTTCAAGGTCATCCATGTCGTCGCATGAATCAGAATTTCCTTCCTCTTTAAGATTCCACTGGACTAAGGGTCCCCTGTGTGGATAGGGTACATTTCGTTTATCTATTCATCCGTCTATGGGTGCTTGGGTTGCTCCCACCTTTTGGCTACTGTGGGACGCCTGGAAGTTAATCCTGGCACCAAGTGGCAGTGGGGTCCTGGGCACATGACAGGACGCCTCTGGACGTTTCATCCATGACATGGGATCTGTACCAGTTCCAACCTCCTAGTTCTTATGTTTGGATGAGGTCATACACGGGAAGCAGTGAGCACAGTCCTCCCAGAGGTCAGCCTTCATATTAGATTCGGAATCTGCACCTCTGTGGGGAGGGAGAGAAGTGGGCAACTTTACCTCTCACGGCCGGTCCTCAGGGAGTGGGAGTAACCCTGCCCATGGGGCCGTGGTGAGAATGCATGGGTGGCGCTCGGTGGGGCTCAGTGGGACTCAGCCCGGGCAGTGAGCCCAGAGGGCGTGGCAGAAATGGCCCTCCCGGGCTCTGTAGGGGACGCCTCAGCTTTTCCTCACTTCTGCGCCCTCTCCTATATCATTCCTCGGGGCTCCCCAGCCAGCCTTCAGGAATCCTCTCGTGGGGCTACCTGACCTACGTGACCAGGAGATTATCCTGTTCTCTGCCCTGGGATTCCAGGTCCACACGCTTCCTTCCCTGCTCAAATCTGGCCTCAGCACTCCTGCTGGGCCCTCTCCTTGAAGTAGACAGATCTTTTCCGGGACCTTGAGCCCAGGGCCTTCTAGTGGGCAGAGGAGGTCTGAATGTCCAGCTGACTGTAAGTGTGCTGGCCACCCTCCTCCTTCCACCAGGGGCCTCCCTGCTGCAGCCAGGTTGGGCTGGCCCCAAAGGAGACAGCAGGATGGCTCCAGGAAGACTGTGCAGCCAGAGATGTGAGCCTGAACTCCCCAGATCAATGGGGGGAAGGCTGGCAGCCAGCAGGCTGGCCAGCAGCCTCAGAGCCTGGATCTCAGATTGCCTTGGGCAGGGCTTCCAACCCTCTCCCAGCCTCAGCCCCACACCCCCTGCCAGGCACTGACCTCTCCAGACCATTTCCTTCCCTTTTTCCTCCCTTGAGTCCCAGCTCAGTCCAGGGAGGGGGCCCTGGGTGCAGGAGCCTTGATCCGGCCACCTGAGGACATCAGGGCGGAGTCTTCCCCAGTCTCCACCCCACTCACCTAGGGACCTCTGAGCCTCAGTTTCCTCATCTGGATCATGTGGTTGGAGGGCACCCAGCATGGGAGTCCTTCAGGGTTAAATGGGAGAGCGCTGTAGAGGGCCACCCATGGCAGCACGCAGTAGATGTTAACCGCCGTCTCCCCTCCCCAGTTCCCCTGTCTCTGCACTGAGGGAGAGATAAGCTGACCTGCATGGAGAGCGGTGAAACAGAAGTTGAGAGAAGGGAGTTACCAGCCAGGACCACGCAGCAAAGAGGGGTGGCCTGGATGGGGTACCCCTCCCCTTGCCCCTCCCCTTGCAGGGCTCCAGTTCCCTGGCGGGGTCCACGTCCCTATTCGGAGAAGCAAGACTGGGAGCTGTGATTTTCTTCCCTGAATCAGCTCATTCCCTGAACTGCTTCAGGAAGGAGCCGGGGGTGGCCTCACACTTTAAGGCATTGGGATGTGCTCTCGCTTTTCAAGTGCCTGGATCTTCCTTCCATAGCCCTCTCCAAGCCCCCACTAGCCCCTGTCCCTACTGCCCTCCCTTGTATGGCGGCCAGTCTCCAAGATGGCCCCAGTGATACTGTTTTCTGGTATTCACACCCCCAGTAGCCACTCCCACACTGAGTCAGGCCAATCTGCGTGACCAATAGAATACAACAAAGTGGAAGCGTGTGATTTCCAGAGCAAGGTTGTAAGGCATAGCCTCTTCCATCGTGGTCTCTTGGCTCACTTGCTCTCAGGGAAGCCAGTCACCATTCCATGAGGATACTCAAACTACCCCATGGAGAAGCTCCCGGGAAGAAGAACCGAGGCTCTAGCTCCAGGCTGTGAGATGGTGTCTTAAATAATATACGGTAATCGCAGGAGTGAGATCCTATCCCCTTTACCATATTCTGTTGGTGGGAAGCTAGTCCTAGGTTTTGCCCACACTCACAAAGAGGAGACTATACACAAATGTGATGCTCTGGGGTCACCTTAGCATGTGTCCACAGACGCTGTTGGGGGTTTTCTCCTGCCAGAGTCTTGCTGGCTCTGGAGAGGGAGAGGGTGTCTGCCTCCCAGCACAGGTGTTCTGATCTCAGTCCAGTATGGCTGGATTCTTAATAATTATGCTTTTCTCCCTGGTAAGATGGCACAGTCTCATTTGTGTCATGCTTATTCTTTTGATTAACGCAGCTCTAACCCAACTCCTACAAAATAATAACTCTCGTATCATATAACAACTGAGCTTACTATGTGCCTAATTAGGTAATTTAATTCATTATCTTATATAAGTATCACAACAACCATATGAGCATGTATTACTTTGTCACTGACTATATGTCCTGAGGCACAGAACATATGCGAAATGCCCAAGGTCATTTAACTAGCAACTATTAGGACTGTGTGAAGCCAACTTACACTGGCTTAAGCAGTTAGAAGGGGGTTATGTTATTGGTTCCCACAACAAAAATGCACAGGATGAGAGCTGGGCTTCAGGCACCACTGGATCCAGATTCACCACTGGTGTCACCTAAACCCTGTCTCTCTCCATCTCTCCATTCTGCTGGCTTCACTCACAGGCAGGCTCTCACTAGTGATGACAAAAATGGCTGCAGCAGCTCTGGGCAAAGTCCAGACTGGCCGTGGGGCTGCTTGGGTCTTGTCCCCATGCTGGGACCAGCAAGGGTGTGCATGTTCTGATGGGGCCATCCTGGGTCACTCCCCCCCAGGGGGTGGGGGAGCTCAGCCCCATCAATGAGCCGCAAAGACCAAGAATGGTGGAGAAGTGCCTACTGGGGGCTTTTACCGAAAGAAGGGGAAGGGGCGCTGGGCAGACAAAGGCAGTGGATGGCCAGTCTGGGGACAGAACTGGGTTCCAAGCCAGTTCCGCCTGACTCCAGGGTCATATGCTGTCAGTTCCTGAGCCTCCCATGCCACCTCCATGACTGGGAGTAGGGATGAGGTGCCAGGCGTGGCTGGGATGCTGTCCCAGGGAGCCGGGTCTCAGTAGGGGGAGGGGACTGCCAGGTGCCACAGGGGGAGGGGGCCATGAGGAGCCTTTGCAGAAACGTGGGACATGGGTGGAGCACTCCTTTCTCTCTGCTGGGGGGAATACAGCAGGTCACTACGCGCACAAAGCTGGCAGGTGGCTCTGTTACCAGCTTTCCCACGACCACCGGTTACCATTTTGGGTGCATTTGGGATGATTTGTACTCAGTGTTTTAAGCCTCACAACGGCCCTAGGAGGAAAGGAAATGTCACCATCCCCCCTGAACAGGAAGAAGGCTGAGGCTCTGGGGGTGGAATCAGCCCTCGCGGTCCCACTGGTCCCAGATTCATGCTGCCTCATTCCCTCACTCAGAGGAGAGGCCGAGGCCCAGGAAGGGGTCGATCCCAGAGCTTTCTCCCCATGTCCTGGGCACCTCGCCTCACCTTGGGTCTCCTTAGTTTGTTTAGTTGACATTGTATTTTGAATAGGTCATCTATTCATATGGTTCACAATTCAGATGTGAAAAGGGTTGGCTGAATAATGTCCACACTGAATCCCAGACACCTGTGACTATGTTACCTTAGTTAGCAAAAGGGACTTGGCAGGTGTGATTAAGTTTAAGGACCTTGGGGGCTTCCCTGGTGGCACAGTGGTTAAGAATCCACCTGCCAATGCAGGGGTCACGGGTTCGAGCCCGGGGCTGGGAAGATCCCACGTGCCGCGGAGCAACTAAGCCCATGCGCCACAACTACTGAGCCTGCGCTCTAGAGCCTATGAGCCACAGCTACTGAAGCCCGTGTGCCTAGAGCCCGTGCTCCGCAACAAGAGAACCCACCGCAATGAGAAGCCCGCGCACCTTAACAAAGAGTAGCCCCCACTCACCGCAACTAGAGAAAGTTGGGGGAACTGAGCAAAGAGATCTTTCTGTTACTGCTTACAACTGCCTGTGAATCTACATTGATCTCAATACAAATTTCCATTAAAAGAATTTATTTTTGGTGCCAAAGTTGGGCTTAGGGGCTTCTCCCCTGTGCTCCTGGCTGCCCAGGCTTGAAAGGGGAGCTCCGCCCCCACCAGTCAGAGCTCCTTCATGGTATCTCCAGATTTAGCCTGTGTCTGACCCACCAGGGGCACTCAGCAAAGGTGGGGTGAGAGACTGAATGATTGCATGAATGGATGGGTGAATGAATGTGTGAAGTGAATCTGTGAATGAATGCATGCATGCATGAATGAATGAATGCATGAATGGATACATGAATGAATGCATGAATGGATGCATTCCAGGCAGGATGAAAAAGACAGGAAGGCTTAGGGCAGGAGGGTAACCCTGCTTGGACCTTGGAGCAGGACAGCGCCTCGAAAAGCCTGCCCACATGCCTGGCCTGAGACCAGGGTCCCCTTCAAAGGAACCCTGCCTGCAACTAACTTCAAGGGACTCAGGTCCCCAATCTGCCACTTCCAGACACCCTGAGGTGAATTCACAGCAACACTTCTTACTAGCCCATCGCAAACACCCCCAAACCTCCCCAGCCCCGGGCTCCTGATCCTGCTGAGGATACCTGGGGTCTCCCCTCCACACCGCCATCCCTGTGAAGCAGGACCCTGAGCCTGGTGGGGTCTAAGGCGGTTGGGGGTGGGGGCTCAGATCCAGGTTTCCTCCCAGATCTAGGCCTCTTTCCCCATCCAGGTGAGCAGAGAGCTACCTGGGGGGGGGGGGGGGGGAGGGGAGGGGAAGGGGGATGGGGAACCCTGTGCAGGGCTCAGCAGCCTTAGGGTTCCTACTCTGACTTTGCTGCCTGGCTCCATTAGAACCCCCCTTTCTGTCTTGTGGGAAACCAGGGGCTGACACAGGTGGCCTGGTAAGAGCAGGAGCCCCGCCCCCTGCCCCTCTTTCCTTCGTGCTTTAGGTCCCAGAGTTAGCCCGGGGTGGGGGGAAAGGCCCTGTAGCCCCCTCCTCTGTTCCCCTGTCAGACCTCCCCAGGAGGGTGGGTGCCATCCCTGGGCCTTCCCAAAGGTCTTCCACCCCACCTTTCTCCTCTCTCTCCTCTCCCTCTCCCCACCAGCCTCCCAAATCAGGAGTGGGGGCCGGTGAGCTGAGCTGAAGCTGGTCTCGGGCACTTCCAGCAGCCCGAGCTGAGATGATCCGAGGGCACCTGGGCCTCCTTGCCCCGCACCCCGTCATTCCTAGCCTCCCCATAACCGCGAGCCTCCGTGTTAGGAAGGCAAATCGGAGGCCCCCAACCCTTGACCAGAGCAATCCCTGCTCGCCCTCTTTTAAGGAGTTTTTTTCCAAGGGAATATTTGCTGATCACTCGAACCCCTTAAAAAAAGCGAGGAGCGGGGAGAGACTAGTTCTAGTTCAGGGGGAGGAGCTGGCTGGTTCAACTGCAGGTCAGTGGGCCTGGCCCGCGAGGCCTGCGCTCGGATTTGCAATAAAAGCGGCGATTTCTGAGGGCTTGGCCGGCACGGTCCTGGGCCCTTGCACCGCTGATGCTCACACGGCTCTGGGGTGGGGCTGACTGACACTCTCATTTTAAAGACAGGCAAGGAGGCGAAGCGACCTGCCCACCAAGAAAGGAGTATGGGAGGCACCCTTGCCGCTGCGCGCGGCGGGAGGAGAGCCGGGCGCGCATTGATCGCTGGTGTAGACGCAGCCTCTCTGCGCACCCGCGCCCGACCGGCTGTCGGGAACTCGAGCTGGCTCCGCTCGTGCTTCCTGGAAACGTGCTCGCTGGCGAGGAGCTGCTCGGTGACTGCAGCCCCGGGCCGCCTCGCCCGAGGGCCGGGCTGGGCACCGCGGCGCCCGCGGGCTGCCGCCGCCGCAGGGCCGCCCGGGGCGCGAGTCAGCCCCAGGGGATCCGGCGCGCGGGCGGGCTGGCGGGAGGCGGAGGGGGACCCGCCGGGGAAGCCGTGGGGCGGTATCTCAGCTGCTGAGAGGCGAGCCCGCCTCCTTTCCGGGTAAACTCGCGCCGCGCCGAGGGGGGTGGTGCCGCGGCGGGAGGGGGCGGGGCCGGCCGTAGCCGCGTCCCTCGAGGTTGCAGGTGGGCCCGGGCCCCATGATGGGCCGGCGGGGCCGGTCTCCCGACGCAGCAAGAACCCCCTACCCGCTGCCTCCCAACCAGAACCGCTTGGCACACCTTCAGGCACAGAATGTTTATTGGGCACCTACTATGCGTGAGTCCCCGGGTGCAGCCGACTGGGGTGGGGGGCTGTTTCTCCCCTTCAGGAAAATGTCCCAGAGTTTGTGGATTTATTTATTTATAAACCATAGGCACCCTATTACTGGGTTTATATATCATGTACCCACAAAAGTTGAAATTTTCAAAGGATGAGATAAAGAGTAGAAATAGAGAGGTTGTGTTTCTTTCCATATGCCAGTGGCTTGTCTTGCACATGCCCCGCCTTCCGAGACCTGGGTTTATTTTAGTGGCTGCATCTGGGCTGGACCTGGAGTTGGAGAAAACACCCCCACTCTCACCCTGATCCTCCCATTGGGGTCCATATCATCCTGCCCCACCAGGCCCAAGGCTGAGGTGTCTTTGGGGCTCTGGATCCCACTTCAGTGGAGGGTAGCAGATGACAGGCTGGTATACTGGGAGGTGCTCTGAGGTCTGGGTTCAAATCTTGCATCTGCTGCTTCCTGGCTTAGTGACCTCGGGCCTCTCTAAGCCTCAGTGTCCTCTTCTGTAAACCTGAGGGGGCAGCATCTCCCCCCTGCCTAGCAGAATGCCTGGGTTGCAGGCTGCCCCCTGATTTGGCTCTGCTGCCAGATGGACACCCCTGAGCCACCCTAAATGGCAAAGCAGCTAGAAGCACATCCCAAGGGGCCAGACAAGGATATGTAGATTCAGACTGAAGGAATTTATTGTGTGTCTAGCTTAGGGTATGGTTCTGGTGAAGGGTAACTGTTAGTAAAAACCTGTGTCACCAAACTGAAGGGCTTCAGGAGAGAGGAGGGGTTCAAGGAGGAGTTGATGAGAGAGAAGAACGAGGGACCAGAGTCAGTCAGTCAACGAACGTGAGCCGAGCGTCGGCACTGTTCTGGGCAGTGGAGAGTCAGGGTGCTCACTCAGCAGCCTGGGATCCCTAGAAACCCAGGGTGTCCCCATCAGGGAGCATCGGAGCCACCTTCAGGCCAGGGCTGAGGGGCCTCCAGGAGCTGGGGGGAAGCCAGGCCCAGAGCTGAGGTGTGGTTCCCCCTGGGCGGAGAGTGACTCAGGCCCCGCCCAGCCTCCCCACCGCCTGGGTTTGGTTTGTTTAAGAACAAATTAGTCACGGAGCAGGCAGCTTTCCCGAAAATAAAATGAGAATCCCCAGGAAACAGGGAAAATTGAAGGCAGGCGGGTGAGTCAGCACGTGCTGCCCCCAGGGCTCCACTTTCCAAAAGGCTGCGCCCTCTTCCCCTGCCCCCCTCCGCCCCTCCCTGTCCCCCCTCCGGGGACACCGACTTTAACCTCCCGTCTCAGCACGTTCTCTGCCACCACGAGGCTCCCCCTTGTTTTTCTCCTTCTCCTTTACTTCCCTCTTGTCCTCTCGCGACTCTCCCCTCCTGCTCGGCTGCCTCGCCTCCCTCGCCGAGGCTGTGGCCCCACGCATGCGCACTCACGCATTGATCGCCTTCCATCCTTCGGCCCCCGTTTGCGTCGTTCGTGCGTTCATAAGTTCCATGCGTGTTTACAGAGCACCTGCCGGGTCCGGGCGTTGTGGGCGGGAGGGAAGACGAGCAGAGAAAGAGAGAAAGCCTCCCCCGCCCCCAAGCTTGTGGGGAAAGGAGACTCCTACTAGGAGACCTAAGAGGGTGTTACCGGACACTCCATCCTCCACCCACCCCCCTCCTCCAGTCACTCCCTCCGCTGGGACTGACAGAGCTGGGCCCCCAACCAATTGCTTGAGGACTTCATTCCGAGCTCTCTGTCCCTGCCTCCCTCCCCATCAGAGTACAGGGCCACAGGCTGAGGGGGTGTCTGGGGAGGCCCAACCACGCAGGGCAGGAGAGCCGGGGGGAGCCTTTCCCGCCCACTCTTCCTCCTTGTACCCAGAGCCGGGGTGATGAGGAGCTGGGCTGTGTTTTGAATCTGAGAGATGGGATCTCATGGCCACCTGTTCCCTGTCCCCCCCATCCTGAGCCTCCTGTGGGAGGAGGAGGCCAGGCCTCAGCTTTGGGCAGGACTCTGGCATGCCCCCTCCAACCCAAACCTCTGAGGGCAGCAGGGAAGGTTCCAGGCTGAGGAAGGGGATGGCGTAGGGGAGCCAGGCCCCTGTGCACCTGGCCTCTCAGGACAGTGTCAGCCTGCTGTGGCCTGGGGTCCGGACGTCTGGCCAGAGCAAGTGAGACCCCTCCATTAAGACAAGTCCCTGAGGGGCCAGGGGCCCTGTGGCTCCCCACATGGCCAGGGCCCTTCGATTCAGTCTCCTCCCATCCCCCTCCCCACCTCCCAGATGGAATCGGTGCAGGACCCCTGGGGCCACCGTCTTCCCAGACCCCTCTCACTAGCCCCTCAGGAGCAGGGAGGCGGCCACAGGCCTGGGTCACGGGGCTGGGCCGGGGTCTCCTGGCTCTCTGGTCACTGTCCAATCTCTGGCAGCCGCTGTCGATGAATAATTTAGTTGTTCGAGTTACAGTAAAGAGCTATTCAGCTTCCCTTCCCAAATCGCTGAGAGCTGATACGAGATGCCTCTGCTCCTGCTAAGGAAAGTCCCTTTCCCAGTGAAGCTGAGCCTTGTGGGCAGGGCTCTCCCCCTCCCCCCAGTCATTCACCAATATTGGACAGGGACAGGGGATTGGTTTTTGTTTCTTTTCATCTCAGCTGCAAAAAATGGATTGTAGCCTAAGATGCCAGTTCCTGGGAGCAGGAGAGTGCAACTGTCCTGAGGGCTGAGGCGGGTGCCGTTTTGGAAAGAGCCCTGGGGAGCTAACGTTGACCCCAAGTCACAAGTGCAGGCCCCTGGAGGGGATTCGAGATGCAAGAAGGAGCACTGCAGGAGCCTGGGAGGAAGGAGCATGGGCCGAGAAACCAACTGGATGGTGCAAGAGTGTGTGTGTGTGTGTGTGTGTGTGCGCGCATGCATGTGCAGGCACACGTGAACGTGTGCACGTGTCTATGTGTGTATATTGCACCCATGACCGTGCATTGCATGTGCACAGGTGGGCGCGTGTGCACTCCTGTGCACACCGTGCGTGCATTATGTACACGTGTGCAAGTGCACCTGTGTGGGTGTATGCACGTTCTTGGAGGGCGAGCGTGCAGCTGGGACTGGATGGGGGCTGGCAGCACTGGGGCGGCTCTCAGGCGTTTCCAGAGCTGGGAGAGTTGTGTGGGGATTCCGGGTGGGGCTGGGCTTCAGCGACCCAGTCAGGTGACTTGCAGGCAGGCAGGGGAGGGGCTTTAGGAAGTTCGGAGAGAGGGAGGGAGGAGTGGGAAAGGGCCAGGGTGGGGACCTTGGCTGGGAGGTGCTGCGAAGAGTGAGGCAACATCTAGGGACTTGAGCGTTCCGGTTCCCCGGCCAAGGATGGCGGGAGGTGGGGCTCCCCCGGGTGATGGAGCCCACTGGGTACGGCGCAGAGGAGAGGGCGGGAGACCTGGCCTGGAGCCTCGGCCCTGCCGATCGAGGCCTCCCAGCGCCTGGGGAGGGCCTGCTGCCCGGGACGGGGCGGTGGGGCGAGGCCAAGAGGGCTGAGTTCGCAGGCTCCGCTCCTTGCAGCTGTGCTGCTGAGGAGGCCGGAGGAGGAGGGAGCCTCTGAAGTCAGGCCCGGAGGCAGGCTCAGCCCGAGCAGCAGGAATCCCTGCCTCCAGCCAGCTCTCTCCGTCTAACCGGAGGACTCTGTTCTCCTGCAGCCCTGTCGCAGGAATGGACCTGCATGTCCCGCGACTCGCCCCCACCCCAGTCCCTTTGCCTGCAGCGAAGACGCCTGAGACTACTGAGGGTCAGGGCTTGATAGGGTCACTCTAACTGGTCCCAGATACTCAGGGGAGGAGGTGGCCTGCGGTCTAGTCCTCAGGCAGGTACCCAGGGGCCCCACCTCTGGAAGGGAGCTCGGAGACAAATGCACAAAGGCGGCTTCTTGAGGAGGCCTGACCCCCGCCACCCCTGGTTTGCAGCTCTGTGTGGGGTGAGGGGAGACCCCTGGAGGAATGCATCTCTCCCGCGCACTCCAGTGAAAGGCCAGCTCCCGACGCCACGCAAAGGAGAAGCACCTCCACCCAACCTCGTGGGCTTGTACCACTCTTCCCGCCTAAGCCCAGTCTTGCAGCCCCCAAGTGCATTGGGGTGGCAGAAGGCAGCACTCTCCCCCAGCTAGATGGTTTGCCCCATAGATACCCAGGGTACCCTGAGAGCCCCCCATGGTCCCAGCCTCCTAAGGGGATCCTTGAACATTGATTCCCTTCTGCCCTCATCCGAAGGCCATGTGACCTCGGCATCCCCTGGCCAGATGTGGGCCCACACCAGGCCCCTGGGACAGCCCTTCATCTGCTGTGTCAGCATCCCTCCAGCTCTGGCTGAGCAGGAGTGGAGAAAGGTAGAGGGAATACCCCCCGGGCCTTACTGGGGGCCCCCTGGAATAAGGACAGCAGCTTCTGGTACCCTCCCCATCCCTCCCTCCCTGAGCCCTGAGCCCAGTCTTGGCCTCCTGAGAGAGGAAGGCATAGTCGAGCTCTACAGAAGGAGAGAGTTCTCCCAGTTTCCTTGGAAAGGATAGGGAATGTTCTGATTTCCAAGCCTTCCCATGGCCCCATAGGCAGCTCCTTGCTTCCTGCCGATACAGGACTAGGGAGCTCTCTTCCCCTCCCTCTTTTCCTCCCCCTCCCTCCTCTCCTGCCCCTTCCCAGCAGGCTAGTGCAGGTTGGCACCCGGCTGGTGGCAGCTGAGCAGAGCCTACCCACCCTCAGCTCTTGTCCTCTCCTGGGTGGGATATGGTGGACGGGTCATCTCTGTGGCCTCCCTCCCCCTACTGCCAACCTGCAGTCTCTCCATCGCTCCACTCCATCCCCAGTGGGCTTCTCCCAGGGCCCAGGAAGTTCTTCTCTCTCTCACCCCCTGGCCTTTGAACATGCTTTCCCCGAGGCCAGGGGTCAGCAAACTTTTTCTGAAAAGGGCCAGGTGGTCCTTATTTGCATCTCTGCCATTGTAGCATGAAAAGCAGACATAGGGAATTAACAAACCAATGCGTGTGGCTGTGTTCTAATAAAACTTTATTTATAGACATTGAAATTTGAATTTCATATAATTTTCACATGTCATGAAATAGTATTCTTTTGGTTTGTTTTTCAACTGTTTAAAAATGTAGAAACAGGGCTTCCCTGGTGGCGCAGTGGTTGGGAGTCTGCCTGCCGATGCAGGGGACACGGGTTCGTGCTCCGGTCCGGGAGGATCCCACATGCCGCAGAGCGGCTGGGCCCGTGAGCCATGGCCACTGAGCCTGTGCGTCCGTAGCCTGTGCTCCGCAACGGGAGAGGCCACAACAGTGAGAGGCCAGTGTACCGCAAAAAAAAAAAAAAATAATAATAATAATAATGTAGAAACATTCTTTGTTCATGGGCTGAACCAAAACAGGCAGCAAGTTGGATTTGGCCTGTGGGCTACAGTTTGCTGCCCCCTGTTCTAGGCTGCCCCCTTGGCTAAATCCTCCTCAGGCCACAGCTCACACATCCCTTCCCTGACCAGGTGGGAACATCCGGTTGGACATATCCACAATGCCCTGCACTACTTCTTTCCTAATAGACAGCCCAGCACTGAGCCTGGCCCACAGTAGGTGCTCAGTGAGTGTTTGACAATTAAGCGTGCTTCCTACATATTGTCTCTTTTGATCTTCACAACATCTGAGTGAGACATAGCTATCATCTCCATTTTATAGACAAGGTAACTGAAGCCCAGAGAGGTTAAGTAACCTGCCCAGGGTCACCCAGGTAGCTGGGACAGAGGAGGAATTGAGCCTGCAGACTGCTTCCTGGGTGGCCGGGCAGCAGGGGCCTGGTCCTGGGCCTCTTGTCCTGAAGCTAGGCTTCTAGAAGGCATGGCCAGGCTTCTCGAGACATCAGGGAGCCCAGCCCACCTTTCATCCTGGGTACCAGGCTTGCTCGGCAGCTGATGGAGGCTCCCAACAGCCTCTGTCCTCCCAAAGGCCCCTGTCCTTCCGTATGGTGGCATTCTTTGTGACTCGATTCCGGGCTTCCCTCTCAGGGCTAGACCCAGGAACAATGGATCCCATTCCGTAGTCACCCGTCGCCCCACCACAGCCTCCCATCTGAGCCACCCGTAACACAGCCTGCAACAGCTGTCCTCCCCTCCCCACCAGCTGTGGACACGTCCCCACTGGCCAAGGCCTCTCCTCGGCCTCCAGCCCAGTCCTTACTGCCAAGTGTTAATCTCCCCATATATCAAAGGGGGATGATTACCACGACACCTTCCAGTCCCATCGTCAGCCTGGGAATTGGGGCGCACTCCTGGGCGGGCCAGGCTGGATAAACGTGTGGTCCAGCTGTGGCCTGCCTCCCCATCATGGGACATCTCGGGAGGTTTCTGAGGTTGAGGGCAGGAAGGTACGGGCCCCTCCTTTGGACTGTCAGGCCCTGGCCCCGGGACCACTGCAGCTCAGCTCTCCCTTCCAGCTCTTTCCCACAGAACATCCTGGCCTCAGGGATTCCCGTCACCTCGGCCAGAGTTCATCAGACATCCCCCCCATCCGCCCCCTCCCCTCTCCCCCGGAGAGAGGCAAGGAGGAGAGAGCCCAGGATCATCCAGCGGGGCTGGAGGAGGAGAAGCCTGGGATTCCGGTGAAGGGGGGTGTAGTGAGGCAGCAGGGTCTTGGGAGAGGTCGGCTTGCTGGTAGCCACAGTGTAGGTCCCGCAGTGGACATCACGGCTTTGGGGGCAGTGAGATGACAACGGGGAGTGAGTGCAGAAGAAGGGGCTGGGGAGCCAGGCAGAGGAATTCTGAGGAACCAGATCCCTTAGGAGAAGCCCGAAGCTCTCTTCCCATTCTCCCCGCTCCTTCCCCATAACTACAGCCTGAAATGCCCAGGGTCTCCAGCCAGAGAGAGAGAGGACATGGCTATGCTGGGCCCCCCGGGGGCCTCACTCTACTGCAAAAGCAGTCCTCTGCTCTCAGCTGTGCTGGAAACCATCTGCCAACTGCCACCGGGAAGATGGGGATGTGGTTCCTAGGCGGGGGCAGGAGCAAGGTTGAAGACCTAGGGAGGAAGGAAGGAAGGAAAGAAGGGAGGGGCTCAGGCAGGAGGAAGGAAGGAGGTGGGGAAAGAGAGAGAGAGAGGGAAGGAGGGAGGGAGGGATAGCAAGATGGAGAGAGAAGGGATGGAAGAAAATAAAGAGGGATGAAAGGAGAGAGGAGGGAAGGAGAGAAGGGGAGGGGGCCCTGAGCAGCCTCCCCACTTTGTGGTGGTCCCTGGGAGGCCCCTGGGCTGAGAGGCCCCTAGGTGGGTATGTGCTTATTTATTTGCTCTTCGGCGGTATTTCTCCCACGTGTGCTTATTTATCTTCTGGCTCTGGCCCCAGGTCCAGCTGGGATTGGCAGCCCCGGGGCCCGCAGGCCTGGTTGCCATGGCAACGCCTCTTTGTTAGGCACCAGCATCTGAAAATGTCAGACTGTTTCCAGCGGGTCAGCTCTGGTTCCCTCCCTTCTTTCCCCTTCTCCTTTTTCAATTCCAGTTGCCTCTGCCCAAGTTGCAAACTTCCTCTGTCTCCATGGGGATGGAGGAGGGCTGTCTCTCTTTTTCCGTCCCAAACATCTGTCTCTATAAACAGTTGTGCAGGGCACCTCCTCCTTCTGGGCCCAGGCTTTGGGGAGGAAGTGTTTTGTTTATCTGGAGGGGGTCAGTTTCCTTGCTCCTTCAGGCTGGCTGCTGTGGGATGGCTGCAGCCCTGGACTCTGGGCTACTCTGCACAGTTGTCTGGTAGACCTTGGCTCTGCTTTGCTAGCTGGGCTGCCTTAGACAGGTTACTTAACCTCTCTGAGCCTCTGTTTCCTCCTCTGTAAAGTGGGGAAGCTAATAGTGCCTCCCTAACAGATCTGTCCAGTGGGTAATGGTGTCACAAAGTGTCAGGTGCAATCACTGGAGCTCTCTCAAGAAGGCCCTTGTATTTCATGGTCCCGGGGATTCTTCCTATAACTTACTACTATTATCAGCCCCAGTCGGGAGAATGTTGAGAGGTTGATTGGTGCAGGGTTGGGATTCCACCCAGATGCAAGCGTCTGAAACCCAGGTCTTCCGTTTGCAGACTGAAGAGCTTGGATCAAGTGACCTCCTCCCCAGCTTGAAATTTTGATTTCTTTCAGGGAAGAGGGTGGGGAGAACTAAGAAATTAGTGGGGTTTTGCCGAGATCCAGGGACCGGAATGCACGATGTATGGATGAGGAGTCAGGGACAGGGACTCCGATGACTCAGACCCGCTTTCTGCAGCTGGTAGAGATGTGAATTGGGCCTCAGGAAAGAACGCAGCACTGGCCCAGGCCCAGCCCCCGGCTCGGCCACCTCGGAGAGCCTGTCCTGGCCCCACGTGGCCTAAAGTGCCAGCGGCACTCCCATGGGTCTCAGCAACCTAACTCCCAGCTCCAAGTCCCGTGCTTTTTCTTGCATCTACAGTCCCAGCGTGGTGCACAGAATGAGATCAATTACACTGCTTCTAGATGATCAGAGGAGAGACCTCATAAACAACCAGGTCAATGGCTGAGTGACAGCCCGGGCTTCAGAGCAGGAAGAGCTAGGTTTGAATCCAGATTCATTAATTGCCGGTGGACCTTGGGCAAGTTAACCTTGCTGAGACTCTGTTATCTCATGTGTAAAATGGGTAGCAGAACAGTACCCACTCAGGGGGATGCTGACAAAGGGTTCGGGGAGCAGTAAGGCTGGGATGCTGGTGGCAGGGGTCGCCGGTGGGGGGTGGGAGAGCCGTGACCAAGAACCCATCCCTGGAAGGCAGGAGGCAGGACCACCTGAGAGCCGAGGTGCAATCCCCAGTGCAAGCTCCATCGTCCCGTCTGTAGAAAACACAGATTGAAAGATAAAATTATGAAGAATTTCAAGGTGACTAGAGAGCACTAAAGCCCAAGCACGGGGCTTTCCTCTGAGTGCGAGGTCCTGTGTGACAGCCTGCCCCTGAGAATGTAATGTGACTGATTGCTGTCTCCTGGGATGTCGTCCAAGAGACTGAATAACATGGACCGGAGCACAGATGCCGGGAGGAAGGGAGAATTTATACACGGCTTCACCCTCCAGCAAATTGACGTCCCAGACCTCACGGATGCCGAGTGGTCCTTCAGCACTCCAGGCGTGGTGGGAGGGAAGAGCTCGGGGTGCTGGCCCCCCGCCAGGTGTGGCTAGGTGGAGACCCCCACCACGGCTGACCCTGTAGGCCAGGAGCATCTGAGAAGGCGCATAAAAAGCATCTGATGCAAAGTCCCTTTCCTGACATTGATGTTGATTCTGTAAGACATGCCCTTGTTTTTAGGACACGCACGCCAAAGTGTTTCAGGGGAAAGAGGCATCGTGTCTGCAACTTACTCTCAAATGGCCTAGGGGAAAAATGCGGAGAGAGGGGGAAAGAAAATGGTAACACAAACGTGGTATAATGTTAACATTTGGGGTATTTGAGTGAAGCGTATACGGTAATTTATTGTAGTATTTTTGAAACTTTTCTGTAAGCCTGAAGTTATTTCAAAACAAAAAGTTGGGCTTTTCTGTTTTGTTTTGCTTTGAAGGGCATGATACAATTATTACTGCGGGGGGGTTGGGGGTGTGGAAATACCAGCAAAGAGCTAGTCCTGCTGGCTGCGGGTCGGTGCTACTTGGAGGACCCCAGGTTCTGCAGGAGGCACCTCGGCCGTGGGACAGGGCAGCAGTGGCACCACAGTGCCAGCCCCCCGCCCCGGCCCCGCACCACTCCTGCTACCATCGGGCTCCAGCTTTCCGGCCTTGTGGCCAGTCTTTCCCTTTGGGGGGCCGGTGACTCAGCCATGGCTTCCATGTGGCAGGAAGTGGGCACAGTGACTCACAGAGGGCTCTGCCCCCTCCCACCTGGAGGCTGGGATAGCAGCTGATGCCCCAGGTCAGACACGGCCCCCAATGAGGGGGGTCTGCACCCCACAGTGATGCGCCCAGGGAGTGCCACTCTAGAGGCCGGGCCTGGAGCACTCCACCAGCCGGGCCCCCTGGGGGCTGGCTGAACTTGCCCTCTTCCAGCTCTGCCCACAGCCTATGGCGTTTCATGGCCATCTGTGGGCATATAGGCAATGCTGGACACTCCTTAAGGATTCCCCACTGTCTGCAAAGCTGGCAGCCGCTGCCACAGTCCCCGACCCTGCCAGATGCCCCAGCCAGGTGCCTTCACCAGGGACCTCGTTAGCACCCAGAAGTCACACAGACACCCAGGTGCCCGGGTCCCCGGGGCCCAGGCCCTTCCAGCCTGCGAAGGCTCAAGCTCTATGGCATTTCCCGCTTGCCTTGGAGACACCTGTGCTGGGAAACCGTCTACTCTCTGATCGGTGGGTTCAAAACCAGCACCTGGACTAGTTAGTGAATGAAGGTTGCTCAGGGCCCAGGCTGTGTCTTCCCTCCAAGACACCCTGACCATTCCAGCTTTTCTTCTCACTCAGGGCTGGGATTACTCACTTCAAAATTAAGGCATGACCACATTTATGAGGGTAGTCATAAAAGTGACCCAGTGCTTGCACATCTGCTGTCTCATGTATCCTCATAACACAGAGGGAAACTGAGGCTCAGAGACGTTAAGGAACTTCTGGAGGCCACACAGCACCAAGTCTGGGTTCAAACTCACGTCTTCCTGACTCTCGAGTCCACCCCGCCTTTATCACTCCTTGAGGTGGGCTGTGCGTTCTCCTTGACTCTTCATGGTCTTTCCTGTGTCCACACTTTGTCTACCAGCTCCAGGGTGGATCAAGAAGGGTGGCCGGGAGGAGGGTTTCCTTATTTTCTGAAGCTTCCCAGCACTCCACACTCCCTGACACGTCGGGTGCTCGGGCATGGCTTCAGGCAGACCGAGTGTGTGATCGAGGGTGACTCAGGCCCAGGACCAGTCCTTGGCCCCAAACCCCACCCACACCGACCCTGCGCCTGTTCCTCTTACCCCGCTTGGTGGGTGAGAGATCCCTTCCGGGGCTGCCTGGTGCCGGTGCCCACCTCCAGGCCAGTCTCTCTCTGGCTTCCTCTGCAGCCTCCTAGCCGCTCACTTCCCGGATCTGTTCCCCTGTTCCCGACTGTCCCTCTCCTGTGTGTTCACCTTTGCTTCTCTTTCTCTCCTTTGATTTCCCACTCTGTTCCATCTTTCGCTCCTTCCCTTTTTTTTCTGTTTTTTTGTTTGTTTGTTTCTTCATTTTTTAATTTTTGTGTTTTTCCTTTCTTTTTCTTTCTTTTTTAATTTTGTTTGTTTGTTTCTTTTGTTTTCTCTCCTTCCCTTGCCTGCCCTCCTCTGTGCTGTCATCAGGCAGGCTATTGTCATTTCTCCAACAGCCAGTGGGCCAGTGGTGGCTTCCCTAGGGCCACCCCCACTCAAGGGCCCCGTCTCGGCACTTCCTTGGTGCCAGCAGACCCAGGGGAGGTGCTCCCACCCAGTTGGAAAGGGAGCTGGGTGTCCTCTGGTCCAGCCTCCCGGGGGTGAGCCGGCCTCTGCTGGAGCAGTCCTGTCGATGGCAGGCTCCCGGACCCTCACAGCCCCAGGTTCCTGCAGGGACAATGGGGTGCGCTCTTGGGACAGCTGGATGAGACAGTGCTCTGAGTACCTGGCGTTCAGAGGAACACTGTTTCCCCTTTCATTGTACTGAGTTGAAATCAGCCTCTTGGATACTTCCCTTGTTCTTTGATCTGGGGGGAAGCCATCTCCCCATGACTGTCAACTAGCTGGTGAAACTCATCATCCTTCTCTTCTCTCAGGGAGACATCCTGCCCCTCACAGAATGTGAGTTTTCATACTTCCACGACTTTCCTCCGAGACCCCCCAGTTCTAGGGCCCCTGGGGCATCTGATTCAGGACTATTTATTCAATCCTTTTCAATCTCATCTGCCTCTTTCAAGCTAGTGTTCCAGCCTGTCATCATTTTTGAATCCAGATGAGTTGGATTATCCCCCCACCCCCCGACCTTGTTTTATCTGAAAATCTGGTCATACGCTTTCACGGTCTTCATCCAGGTTGCGGATGAAAATATTCCGCAAGGCCAGAGACTTGTGGCACATCTCTAAAGACTTACCTCCAGGTGGACATTGTTTCCTAATCAATTGCTTTGTTTGGTTTTTTGTTTGTTTGTTTATTTGTGTTTTGGCCGCAGTGTGAGGCAGGCGGGCTCTTAGTTCCCCCATCAGGTATCGAACCCATGTCCCTGTCAGTGGAAGCGCCCAGTCTCAACCACTGGATGGCCAGGGAAGTCCCATACAATTCCTTTTTTTTTTTTTTTTTCCCTTTTTGGCTGCACCACTGCATGCGGAACTTCCCTGACCAGGGATCAAACCCTCACCCCCTGCAGTGGAAGCACAGAGTCTTAACCACTGGCCCACCAGGGAAGTCCTATGCTTTTTCTTTTGTTTTTAGTAATTCTTTCTACCTGCTACAACCTAACCATGCCATTTTCAAGGCTAACTGTTTCAATGTCTTCCATAAGGCGATCACAGAAAGCTGAATGTTCTAATGGAATCAAGGTATTCTATATCCATAGCAATTTTTTTTTTTGGCCGAGCTGCACAGCTTGCGGAATCTTAGTTCCCCGACCAGGGATCGAACACGGGCCCCCTGCAGTGGAAGCGTGGAGTCCTAACCACTGAATTGCCAGGGAACAGGGAATTCCCTATCCATAATATTTCTATGATCTGACAATCCTGTCAAAGAAGAAAGGACTTATTTGGCCTGAGTTGCTAATAGTAAGTTACAATTTTTTTTTATCCTCGAAAAAAGGATAGTCAGTATTCATTTTATTATCATTTCCAGATAGATGAAAAAGAATTGTAAAGCATTCCAAATCTCCGTAGGCCGAGATAAGCATACACTTGGTATGTATTTCTACAAGTTTCTAAAAACGTCTAGAAGTATGTATGCCAAAAAACTCATAAAAATGCCATCATACCTAAATACTCTTTTGTTATCTGCTTCTTTACCTTACTAATGTTTTGTGAATATCTTCACATATGAATAAGTGTACAGGTAAACTATTTTGATCGGCTGTGTCGTATTCCATTATCAGGACATCTATTCAACAGACCCTACGTTACTGGATTCCAATTTTTTTGCCTTTATAAACCTTGCTACATAAACCTATTATGAACATGCCTTGTTCCTTCCCTGAAACTAAGTTCAGATCTTATACTCTGCCTTTTCTAAGTATCCTCTGGATCCCCACAGTGTTTATCTATACTTCTCATGTGAACCTATTTCCATTACAAAAATGATACACAATCTTCTCCCTGCTCGTAGCCGCTAAGATCCTTTAGGGAACAGTCCACCCCAATTTAATGCCTAACACAGTAGCTTGTACTTAGACACACTCCGTAAATATTTGTTGACTAAGGGCATGAGTAAATGAATTTATTTAATGATCCAGTCTAGAGTTTTGCTGGTGATTAACATCATACTCGCTGGTTTCTAGTTTCCCAAGTCTGGTTTCGGCCCCAGTGGGGCCTGGTTTGCCCATCTTCTGGTCCCTCGCCCAATCTCAGGGATGAGAGAAAGTGCAGCCAGGGTTGTGAGCTCCCCCCTCCCATCCCCACGGTCTCAGGATGGTGATGGCCTTGCCCTGGGCTGACACAAGTTGATTCAGAGCCTCCCTGCCCACTCTCATGGTCGGTCTCCTCTCCTCTCTCGGACTTCAGTTCTCTCTAGCCTCCCCCGGCCCTCCTTTCTTTCTGAATTTGATTGAGTAGCAGGTAAGCTTGGTCCGCATGGACTTGGGAGGCCATCTGGGGAAGGGGTGAGGTTGTGGCTGCCTTGCGTGGCTCCCTAGTGAGAAAGTAACAAAAGCCCCTGCTCTTTAGGGCTTGGGTGAGACTGACAGAGTTTGGGGGTGGGCCAGTACACAGTAGGTGCTCAATCAAGGCAGTTTTCTCTCTTCTCCTCTTCCTTTACTGGACACAATTCAGTCTTCTCCCCTAAGGACTGGGTCTGCCCCTGAGGGATCACTGTTGGTGGAGGGCCCTCCCTCCATCCCTTCCTCCCTTCTCTCCTCATCTTTTTGAAATATGACCTCAGTTCACTAGAAGTGTGGGTTTTTTTGTTTTTTGTTTTTTTGGCCTCGCCATGCAGCTAGTTCCCCGACCAGGGATTGAACCCGGGCCCTGGCGGTGAAAAGCGCCAAGTCCTAATCACTGGGCCTCCAGGCAAGTCCCTAGAAGTGTTTTCTTTAGTAACCCAGCCACCAGCACTCTTTTCTCATAGAGCTCACTTGCGATTAGATTGTCTGATCTGTGGGGTTTTTTTCCTAGTTCATGATTTTCCTTGACCCATTTTCACTCCTAGGGCCTATAGCTTTTTTGGGCCAGAGTTTCCCTGAACTTTCTGGAAAAACGTCCCCTAAAGTGTAGGGAACCCATCTGAAAAATCCCAGTGTCTCTCCCCTTAGCTATCATTAACCCACAGGAAATCACCTGCAAGTGACCCCCCACAATGAAATTCCTTTCCTGGGGACTTCCCTGGTGGTCCAGAGGTTGAGACTCCATGCTCCCAATGCAGGGGGCCCGAGTTTGATCCCTGGTCAGGGAACTAGATCCCGCATGCATGCCGTAACTAAAGATCCTGCATGCTGCAATGAAGATCCTGCATGCCGCAACTAAGACCCGGTGCAGCCAAGTAAATAAATAAATATTTTTTTTAAAAAAAGAAAGAAAGAAAGAAGGAAAATTCCTTTCCTGGAGCTCAAACATCAGCCTCTTCACTGGAATAAAGACCATCATCATCCCCACCGCCACTGTGATCCGTCAACTCAGCCCAAGATTAACTGTTGATGCTATGCCTGGCTCTATAAGGGGTTGGCTTTCTAAATAATGGCTAAGAAAGGCAACGTGATTCAATATAACAAAATCTACTGGGCACTGACTATGTGACTATGAACCGGGGATTGGGGAGAGAAAAGATAGATGAGAATTGGCCTTGCCCTCAAAGAGCTTAGAATCTAATGACTAAGAACTTAGGTTTGGAATTGGAGAGCTTACAACCTAAAATGAAGGAGCAAAAAGATGAAGCAGGTAAAATCAGGATAGTTTTGTGTTTTTTTTAAAGAATTTTAAAGCGGTGTTGCCTTCCTGTTTCTTCATCAGGAGTAAGTAATTTCCAGTCATCCCATCCATTAAACAAATATGTATTAAGAAAGCAAAACACAGGCCAAGAGCCTGCTGTGTGCATGGCTGGATGCACAATGGGGCCGTTCTCAGGAGACTTGAGCTCTGCTCTGTGAGAAAGCATAAAACGGAGGGGACACCGAGGTCAGAGGGCAAGTGCCCAGCCCTTGCCAGTGACAGTCATCTTGAGTTCCACTTGAGGGGTTCAGAGTTGGGTCATCAAGGGTGGAAAGTTCTGGAAAAACCCTAATACCCCTGTTGCAACATTCTAGGAAAAATGGTCCGTCTACTGAATAAGGGTGAATCAGCCGGGGAAGGTTTGGGGCTATCAGCGCTGTCCCAGGGCCACTTGTCCCCAGTCTTTGGTTCCCCAGTGAAGTTCCAGCTACCCTCTGGGGGCCGAGGGGAGGAGACGGTGAGCTCTGATCGGGAATTTCAATGAGACATATGCAAATGGTCAGTGCGCTCTTCAGAGGAAGTTATGAGAGGAGAGGGCTATGGGCAGCTCAGCGCCCATAACCCGCAAAGCAGAAGTGAGAGCCGTGAGATTTCCCAGTCCTCCCTCCCCTTCTCCCCCAGCCCTGCCCCCATGGTGTGGGCCTCCTTCCCTCTCAGAAATGAGACCTGTGACTTTTCCCCAGTTACCCAAGCCTGAGGAAATGTTTGTCTTGAAAGGAAACTAGACTTGTAAGCCTCTTTTCAGCCCCAGGATTGAGGAATAGATTTGGGGCACCCAGTGGGGCTGAGCAGGTGAAAGGAGGGGCAAAGGAGTAACCCCCCTCCCCCTCCCCCACCTTGAGCACCTACCAAGTATCAGGCCAGGGATCCAGGGCCCTCTGCAGGGTGTCCCCACCCTCACTGGCAGTGAGTGGCTGCTGGGACCAGGACCTGACCTCGCCACTCGCCAGCCAAGTTCCCACACACTCTGGCCCCAGGGCCACTGCCCCCCCCCGGACAGTAAGCCCCCTCAAGACTGGGCAAATGCTATTCTTTCAGGAAACTAGGACACCACTTGGAGTATTTCCGCTGCAGCTCTGGCCTTTGACACAGATGCACATCTGGAAAACGCAGCCTTCCTTCCCCACGGAGTTTCGAATGAGCAGTTCTGGATTCCCAGTAACTTCCGCTTGTAATTAATTGTCAATTGATTCCCCGTTCACTTACATGTGTCAGTGTGAAGGCGCTAGCCTCTCTGTCAGGAAGTCAACTATCTATTGACGAGTGAGTCAAAGCATCTGGTGACCGTTACTTATTCATGAGCCAGGGTGCCCCTGTAGCTGGGTTTCCCCTCACCTGTTCCAGCTTGCCCTGAAAGATGGAAGTAAAGGGCCCTGGGGAGAAAGTGGTTTCCTGACTCGTCCTGGGCCCATATTTGAACCACACTTTCTTCCCTCGCTTGATCTCTCTCTCTCTCTCTCTCTCTCTCTCTTTTTCTCTCTCTCTCTCTCTCACGATTTCCATCCCAGGTCTGGTGGCTTTTTGCCTGACCTTTTACCCATATCCCACAGTGTTAACCCTGGCCAACCCAAGGTGTAAACAAAACTATATGGCACCATAAAGCATTGGTGGTAAACTGTAGACCATATTCCTTTTTTTTTTTTTTTTTTTCCCCGTACGCGGGCCTCTCACTGTTGTGGCCTCTCCCGCTGCGGAGCACAGGCTCCGGACTCGCAGGCTCAGCAGCCATGGCTCACGGTCCCAGCCGCTCCGCGGCATGTGGGATCTTCCCGGACCAGGGCACGAACCCGTGTCCCCTGCATCGGCAGGCGGACTCTCAACCACTGCGCCACCAGGGAAGCCCTCCTTTTTTTTTTTTAAGATGACTTTTATTTTACTTTATTTTCTGGCCATGCCACGTGGCATGTGGGACCTTAGTTCCCCGACCAGAGACTGAACCCGTGCCCCCTGCATCGCAAGCGCGGAGTCTTAACCACTGGACCTCCAGGGAAGTCCTGTAGACCATACTTCTTTTTCTGGGGAGTGAGGTGAGAGGAATTGGGCATGGGGATGTTTTATTTTTTATTAACATACAATTGATTTTTTAATTTATTTTCACTGAGTTTAAGTATACATTTGGTACATGTGTTTTACTCACAGGTATTAGTGCGATAATTTGAAAGAAAAGCTGTGGGGCGTAAACTGCAGGGGGGAAAAGTCTGGGGCTAAAAGTGGGGCATCTGAGGACCCAGCACCTAAGGCTCGAGGGGCAGAGGACATTCTGTGGGCCAGCTGGGCCTGGGCGCTGGCCTCGTTACTGAAGCAAGCCACTTAATCTCTTTAAACCTCAAATGCTTCATCTGAACACCAGTAGGACCACTGTGTGGGCCCCTGTGTGGATTCCCCCTCCCTTCTTCTAACGTGGTGCACACGGTGCTGGCAGGATGAAGACCACCTGGGGCTGGTTAGAAATGCAGCATCTCAGGGCCTCCGCATTTTAACAAGATCCAAGTGGCTTCTGCTGACAAAGTTTGATTAGTGCTGGGCTAAACAACATGACGTATTTAAAACACCTAAAAGAAAATTTTTTTAAATAAATAAAGCACCTAGCAGAGAATCTGGCAATGTTAGTTTCCCTCCTCTTCCCTGAGTGTGCTCAGACGGGATTTAGGTTAGGTTAGATAATGAATGTGACTTGCGGTCTGATGGTGTCGCATATATTTTGTCTCCTTATAACCATGATGTGGGATAGGCCACAAATATTCTTATCTTGGTTCACAGATGGAAGAGTGTGGCCCTGATGAGTCCAGCAATGGGTCCTACGGTTACAGAGTAGACCCAAGGGCACCAGGGCCACATGTGCAGATGCTCAAGGCTTCAACCACCAAGCCCAGGCTACCCATGGAAGCGGCCACTCCCTCTGGTGGGGGAAGGGATCCAGGGGCCAGCTGGAGCATATGCTCATCTGATGGGTTAGCTGGATAGGATGTAAAAAGATCCCAAGGGGCTGGAGTTTGGTGTCCTCGATGTGACAGTTTAACAACTTTCATTTAATGACCATTTGGGGGGCACCCATCCTTGTGCTGGGCACTGGGAATTCAACACTGAACCATATGGACACATGGGTGATGGGCGGTAGTCAGGAAGGGAAGGCAAATGGGACACATGGGGACACTGGCTGTGCCCAGGCAAGCACAGGGTGCTGGGAAGACCACCCCAGACCGAGAGATGGGAGCAGAGGGGTGGAGAGGCTCAGGCGCCAGCACCTACCTGCGTGGTGGACACTGGATGAGGGAGCACCGTGGCCACAGGCTCTGGACATTCTGTCAGTGACCTGGCACCAGAGAATGTACCCGGCCTAGGGAAGGACCTGGGTCTGGCCAAAATAGAGGAGGGAGCTGGGCGCGGCCTGGGAGGAAGGTGGGACGGTGGGGAGGGAGCGGAGCCCTGCCCCAGAGTGCCCTCTGTCCCGGGCGCGCACCCTGCCGGGAAGCCCTGGGGCCGCAGCTGCTCGGGCTGCCCGGCCCAGAATAGCCTCCCTTCCGGGCAGGGCTGCCCCGGCCCGCGGCGCCAGCGCCCGAAATAGGGCTCGGCCTGGAGGCCCGGGGGCGGCGGGCGCGAGGGACCGCCCCGGCTCGGGGACGCGCCGGGGAACGGGCACCCGGGTGCGCGGCACGGATCGGGGACCGGGGGCCGGGATGACGGGCGCGGGGCCAGCCGCGGGGTGGCGGGGCGGGGCGCTGACCTCACAGTCCGCGAGGAAGCCCGTCGTCGGGGGCCGGCCGCGCTGATGGAAGGGCTGAGGAATCCGCAGCTGGCGGCGCGATGGGGCATGTGCGTGTGTGTAGACTTCCCCTTTAAACGTGGCCCGGAGAGGAGCGGTTGCCATGGGCACGCACCGGGAAGGGGGGTGGTGAAACCGAGGCGCGCCCGGACCGAGGTCTCGGTCCGGTCCTGCTCCGGGTCGTGGCGCGGGGCCCCGCCCGGGGCAGGGGAGTCGGGAGATCCCGCCGGCGGGGGAAGGGTGGCAGGGACCCGCCTCCAGGGACACCCCAACCCGAGCCCGCCCCCCGCCCCCGCGGTGTCCCAGGCAGATGCAGTCCTGGACCAGGGTGTCCTGAGGAGGCTCTGTGCCTGCCCTGCCCACCAAGAGGTGCGCCTCGCGGGGGGAGGGTGGGGACCAACACAGGCTGCCCGCTGTTACCCTCCTTGGACCATGAGGCTGAGAGTTTAAAAGGTGCCTGACCTCACTTTTTGCCCATGCAGCCACCAGCCCTCACCGACCTCCACCCACCCGCTTACCTCCTTAACCTCTCCCAGCCTCAGTTTCCTTATCTATTAACCAGCGATTAGTCATATCTACCATACAGGGTGGTTGTGATTAAAATAGAATAATTATGTAATGTGCCCTGTGCGCTGTAGATGGGGTCCTCTTTCCCTTCTCCCCCTCCCTCCTCAATCAGGCCTGGGATGAGTTAGGTCCTCCTTGTCAACATCCCGTCCCCCAGGCCTGGAGCTTCGGGTGGATCAACACCCTTGCCAGGGCTCTCCCCACCTCCTTTCCCCTCAGGGTTACCTTGGAACCCGCCTTATACAAAAGGATGGTTCAACTTGCTGTCGGAACCTGCAGGAATCCCAGGCTGAGGTCCAAGAATATTAACAGAGGGCCCAGCCTGGCTGAAGTGAGTCAGCCTCTCCTGAACATTAGTTGCTGCTTCAGCTGCCCTTTGCAGCTTGGACCGGTTGGTTGCCAGGACTAAGTGGCCCCTGGAAATCGCTGGGAAAACCAGCATGTCCTGGGGGTGGGGTTAAGAGCCAACCCCAGCATACCAGGCTGGTAAGGGGCTCTTGATCCCCTGTTGTCTCCTCTCTGGGAACCGAGGCTCGGGCAGGGGAGCAGTGGTACCCCCTGTAAGGAAGGGCGGGCCTGGCTTACTGTAACTGCCTGGCTAAAAGCCTGATTGTCCTGTGGTTGGGCAGGCCAGCCAGAGAGGGGCCCTGGTGTAGGGAGAGCTCATGCAGTGTGTGAAGTGGAGATAGGCATGACTGCTTTCCCAAGGAGAGTTACTAGACCAGGTGGGAGTGCCAAGAGGGCGCCATTTCTCCCCTAAACAGGTCAGGCCGCTAGTTAAATGCCAGATTATTTGCAAGAAATAGTTGGTCCAGGGCTCAGCCCCTTCCCAGGGGCATCAGAGCAGCCAGTGGCCCAGCACTCGCTATGTCCCGGGCAACGTGGGTGTTCACTCACTGATCTATGACAACAACCCTAGGAAGTGGGGACCATTATTATCCCCATTATAACAGATGGCGAGCAGATTCAGAGGCCTGCCCAGGTCTCCTAACTTTGAGGAGGTGAACTGAACCAGGATGAAAACCCAGGCTCTTAATCCCCATTCCGTCTGGCCTCCTGAGTGTGGGAACCAGTGTGGCCCGGAAGAGTAGTGGATGGCCCATCGGACCGCCCAGATGTCTGAACCCCTCCCCCCAGACATGCTGTTTGCTGGGTACTCAGCTGACTTCCTGTCCCTGGAAGAGCAGCTGCGGGTATGCTGGGGTAGGGCAGTCCCCTTCCTGTGGTTCAGGTAAAAGCATAACCCCATGTCTTCTTGGCGTCCTCCCTCTCTCCTTTCCCAGGCTCTAGATGTCAGACAGAACTGGATGCCCCAGAAAGCCTCTCAGGGCCAGAGATTTGTCCGGAGTCTCCAGTTGTATGTAGGCGAGGGGCCTAGGGGGCAGAGAGAAGGCGCTGCAGGCCCTGGTTGAGGGGAGGACCTGAGAACTCTCCTTTCAGCTCTAACAGACCACCTGGAGCTTTTTCTTCTTCACGCTTCCTCTCTGATGATGATAGCGATGCAGGGATGAAAGATGCAGATGAAAGTCCCTTAACTTTGTATCCCCAGCTCTCTCTAACCTGGTTGTCTGGATCATCTGAGGGATGGAGGCTGCCACGCTCCTGTGTCCACTTCACCATCAGATAACCCAGGGCTTTGCAAGGAGCTGGCTGTTGGGCATCCCCTGGACTTTTCCCTGGGTGACGTCGCCAAGGAACTGTGGCACTGGCCAGATTTCCCACGCCCAGCCCCGAGGCTTCACCTTCCCCTGTCTTTTGCCCATGGAAGCTCAGAATAAGCTTTCTAGAGGTTGCTCTTTCTTGTGTGTAGCGTCATCTGAGGTTTTGCTAATACTGAAGCTCTTCACCAGAGAAACGTAGGAAGCATCCCTGCAGCTAAATGAGGCAATGTCTGTAGAGGACCAGGCCATGCCAAGCAGGCTACAGACACATGCTCCCTCCTCCCCAAGAGGCACTGCCCTTGGCTGTGCAGACTGCCTCTCAGCCCTGCCCTTGGCCAGGCCATCTGCTGAGCCCATCCCTGGGCACCTTTGAAGCCTGTCCTTTGCTCAAGGTGTCTTGGATGGAGTATAAAGGGGCCTTCCTCTTGTTCCTCTGCCCAAGAGCAAAGAAAGACACATTTGTTAGGCTCTTCCTGGAAAATGCAAGGAAAGAAAAAAAAAATGTTCTTAATTTTAGATCCTGCAGGACCAACCAGCAGTACAGGGTTGAATAGTATACCCCAAATTCATGTCCATGGGGAGTCTGTGCACGTGACCTTATTTGGGAATAGGGTCTTTGCAGATGTAGTTAAAGATGAAGTCATACTAGATTTGTTTGGGCCCTAATCCAATGACTGGATACAAGAAGAGGGAGATTTAGACATAGGCACATGGGGAAGACAGCCATGTGAAGACGGAGGCAAAAACTGGAGTGATGAGTCTACAAGCCAAGGAACACTAAGGATTGCTGGAGAGGCAGGGAAGGATTCTCCCCTAGAGACTTCAGAGGGCACATGGCCCTGCTGATATCTTGATTTGGGACTTCTGTCCTCCAGGACGGTGAGAAAATCTGTTTCTGTTGTTTTAAACCCCCTAGTTTGTGGACCTTTGTTATAGCAGCCCCAGGAAACTCATACGAGCACCAAATGTCAAACAGAGGGCAGTTGTGGAAAACAAGGAGGAAATGCAGCAGGCACAGAAAGGAAAGGCTTGGATGAGACCAAGGAGGAGACAGGAAGGAACACTTCCTAGGCATCCTCCTCCCACCCGGGACAGGAAATGGTGGCCAAGCCTTGCCAGGCTCCACTTTCCTCAGAGCAGGGCTGTGGGGGGGTTGGATGGGGGTGAATGTGGGAGGTCATTTTGAATCTTGCTGGTCCCAGGGAGACCCTGCTGTTAAGTACCCGCCTAAGGTCATTTGCCAGGAAGCAGTGATCTGGGACACACACCCAGCTTTCCTGCCACACAGTGGCGCTCTGCCCTCTGCCGGTCCGGGGCTCCTGTGCCCATGTCCGGTGTCTTGGAAGGGTTGGCAGATGCTGGCCATGGGCAGGGATGCTGCAGCCCAACTGCCTGGGTTTGGACCCAGCTCTGCTTCTGGTTCGCTGTGTGACCTTAGGCACGTCACATTACATCCCTGTTCTGTAGTTCCCTCCACTATAAAAACGGGGACAATAATAGCAACTCACGGGCTTCCCTGGTGGCACAGTGGTTCAGAATCTGCCTGCCAACGCAGGGGACACGGGTTCGAGCCCTGGTCCAGGAAGATCCCACATGCTGCAGAGCAACTAAGCCCATGCACCACAACTACTGAGCTTGCGCTCTAGAGCCCGTGAGCCACAACTACTGAGTCCCCGTGCCTCAACTACTGAAGCCTGTGTGCCTAGAGCCCGTGCTCCGCGACAAGAGAAGCCACCGCAGTGAGAAGCCCGCACACCACAACAAAGAGTAGCCCCCTCTCGCCGCAACTAGAGAAAGCCCGCACAGCAACGAAGACCCAATGCAGCCAAAAATAATAAACAAAAAATAAATACATTTATTTAAAAAAAATAATAATAGCAACTCACTCCTGGAGTTGCTGGAGAATTAAATGCGTTCCTACCTTCCACGTGCTTAGAATAGTGCTTAGTGCATCAGAAGCAGGCCACGAAAGTATGTGAAATAAATAAAATATGTGGGTGAAGCTTCTTTCCCTGAAGGGTCGGGGCCAAGAAGAGGGCCTATGGGACGGTGAACCTTTCTTTATTCTTACTCCACAGGCCAGGGAGAGACCAAGGCCAAAAGCATTCTCATGCAGTCCTTGTCTGTTTCCCACTGAACCCTCCGGAGACCAGCAGGGAGGGCCCCTGAGACCAGAGAGCAGAGTCCTGGGCAGGCTGACTCAGTTGCTCAAATCCTCCCTCCAAGGCCAAGAACACCTGTGATCCTGGTTCCGGACAGCTTTCTCCTCCCAGAGGAAAGCTTGGACCCCTGCCATCACCTCGCCGCTGAATCCTGGTCAGTGATCTGCCAGTTAACTGTGTTGCTCACAGTGGGAAGCTAGACTGGGGTGATTCACCGTCACGCATCACCCCATGGAAAGCTCATCTACAGCGCACGTCAGAGGGATGGTACTGGGCGTTGCGTTTACAGACGGAGCTCAAAATGTGCTGAGCGGCTTGTGCGCGCAGCAACGTGCCCAGCCCGGGCACATCCAGGAAGTCCTCCAGGCATCTCTGGCCATTTCTCCATCTTTCTCTCGGGGGCCTGAAGCCTCTGCCGGTCTTCTGGCCCTTTTAATTGCTTCCCCTCCAGATGTCTCTCCTACCAGTGACAGAGTCCGGCCTGATGGTCCCAGGGCCTTGTATATTCTGTCAGGGTCCCCTCGCGCACTCAGGATGGACCAGCTCAGTCCTTAACCTGGTGTGGGCACAAGGTCTCTTGTTGCAGCTGGGCCCCTTGGCTGACCTTCTCCGCTCCTTCTCTAAGGCTGGAGAGGCCTGGCAGGATGCCTGCAGGCTCCTCCCCTCCACTCCAGGACTCTGGCCAGAGCCTGGTCAGGGTCCTTGCTGAGTTCCCAGCCAACCCCTGGAGTGATGGCCTGAGGAGTCCAGTGGGGAAACCCCAGTGTGTAGGGCAGTATTCCATTGACTGTCCCCACCCCCTGATTGGGCAATGCTGGCTGGTCTCTGAATAGCTTCTGGGTGGCCTTCCCGCCAGACCCCCTTGCCTACTTTCACCAGGTGCCAAGGAACACTGAAAAGGGCAGCGAAGGGCTAGGGGACCACGCTCCAAAGCTAGCCTGCCTTCCTCCCAAGCTGGCTCCTTTCCCTCCAGCCTCCTTTTCATAGAATTGTATTACAGAAGGGGATATAGGGGTCATCTCATCCCCCCCGCCGGCTTCCAGAAGGAATAGTTTAGAGTGATATTGGGGTTCTCTGAGGCTTTGCGCAAAACTCTGCACGTTGGGTTGGCCAGAGGTCTCGCTGGAGTTTCCTTGGCAATTCTATGTCCATTGGGAACACCAGCCCTGATCGTCTGAGGCTCCCAGACGCTGGGAGATGGGATGACCCTGGCATTCCCTGCAACCACCCAAAGTCCCTATGGATGGAATGGCAGCCCCAGGACTGTCCCCTAGGGCTGACTGGTCTCTGATGAGAGCCAAGTGTGGATCCAGCTGCCATTTGGGTCCCTTGGGGAGCCTTCACAGTAGCTGCTAAGTGGAGGTCCTGGATGGTGGGGACCCACACACAGGTGCAGGTAGTGGTGGAAAGGGCAGGTGATCAGTGTTCTAAGTCTGTTCCTTCCACTAACCGTCTGTGTGACTTGAGGCACGCCTAAATCCCTTGACACCTTAGTTTGCTCATCTGGAAAACGCAACATATTTCATTTGAGCTGCCTCACTTACCTCTGAGTTATATCAGGAGGGAAGAGCGAGATATTAGGATGTGTTTTCAAAAACCCAAAAGTGCTATTCATGCCAACACAAGGTATTAAAAGTAAAAGATGCCTATTTGCTTCCCGAAGTAAAAGTTGTAAACGATTTAAATCATATTTTAACGACTCCAGAAACCCCTTTATTTAAAGACATTTCTTTCTTTTGTACAGTCAGGGGTCAAGCATTTGGTGGGCTTCCACTGGGCACCACCGACTTTGTCGGATTTTGTGATGAATATAAAAAGCTGGAAGATCCAGTGCCTGGTGCAGAGTAGGCATTCAATAAATTATCATCGAAGGAATGAATAAGAGAGTTCTTCCTTCAAAGAGTTCATAGTGGGCTTCCCTGGTGGCGCAGTGGTTGAGAGTCCGCCTGCCGATGCAGGGGACACGGGTTCGTGCCCCGGTCTGGGAAGATCCCACATGCCGTGGAGCGGCTGGGCCCGTGAGCCATGGCCGCTGAGCCTGCGCGTCCGGAGCCTGTGCTCCGCAACGGGAGAGGCCACAACGGTGAGAGGCCCGCGTACCGCAAAAAAAAAGTGAGTTCATAGTCCAGTCTGGAGGAAACTGGCAACCACCAACGAGAGGCAGAATTGGAAGAGGGAGGAGGGCTGTCTGGGCTGGTGGGATAACCCCAATGTGAAACGGGCTCACAGGTGAGCACAGGTGTGAAGCCTATGGTGGGCAGGTAAGGAGACCACCTTGATGGGAGGAAGTAAGTCTCCCAGTGTGGAGTGGAGTGGGTGGGGGAGTTGAAGACAATGAGCTTTCCTCTAGGGTGAGAGTCTGAATGTATTGGAAGCTGGAAGCGGCTTAGAGGAAAGTGCCATGGGAACCAGTGTGCATCCTATGGGGAAGGGCTGTGTGTGTGACATGATGATGAAAGCAGTATTTTTAGAAGATGAGCCTGGCATGGAAGTGCCAGATGGGGACACACCAAACTTCTTGAAGTTCCCCAAAGTCTTCTTTTCCCTTTTTTGGCTATTTCCCTGTTTCTGATCATTAGAATGCCCCACTGTCCCACGCCTGCCAAGGGAACACCTGCTGTTTCCCATCATCAGAGTCACCTCTTCTGGGAAACCACTGTAGGTCATTTCCTCCTGGGGGCCTCCAGCTGTACCCTGTATACCATTTTATTTTTATACTCATTCCTTTTTAGGATACTTCTTGGTTTTCACGTCTGGTTCCCCTTTCAGACTGTAAGCCTCTTGAAGTCTGAATGTTTCCTGGCTGGCAATGATCTCTCCAGCATTGGTCACGGTGCCCAGAACAGGGCTCCCACCTGCACTGATATCACCTGGGTCACTGGGCAGGTAAGCATCGGGTACTAATGCACCCTAAAGCTCAGAAACACTGCAGCCCCCATCACACAACTTCGTGGGACCCCCACCCACAAAGATCATACTGTGAATAGCGCCCCCTGTGGTTGTGTACACATCACATCAGCCTCCTGGAGGACCGGATCCTCATGGTTTTTTTTTTTTTGCTGTATGCGGGCCTCTCACTGTTGTGGCCTCTCCCGCTGCGGAGCACAGGCTCCGGACGCGCAGGCTCAGCGGCCATGGCTCACGGGCCCAGCTGCTCCGCGGCATGTGGGATCTTCCCGGACCAGGGCACGAACCCGTGTCCCCTGCATCAGCAGGCGGACTCTCAACCACTGCGCCACCAGGGAAGCCCCCTCATGTTTTTTTATGTTGTTTTTTTTTTTTGCGGTACACGGGCGTCTCACCGTTGTGGCCTCTCCCGTTGCGGAGCACAGGCTCCGGACGCGCAGGCTCAGCGGCCATGGCTCACGGGCCCAGCTGCTCCGCGGCATGTGGGATCTTCCCGGACCGGGGCACGAACCCGTGTCCCCTGCATCGGCAGGCGGACTCTCAACCACTGTGCCACCAGGGAAGCCCCCCTCATGGGTTTTATGTTTCATGTCTATACCTTCATCATCCTATTTTATACCTTCATCATCCTATACATTATGGATACCAAATAGCATTTTCTGTATGAAAAGAAGATTTGAGATTTGGGGGAGGGGAGGTGAAAGAGAGGAAACATTTTCTTGTGTAATGTAAATAACGAACTTGCATTGTTTGCTTCTTCTTTTAAGTCTAGGTTTTCCACCTTTCTCTAAGGCTGGGCCTGATTATTACAACGAATAGCAGCTGTGATCGTATTTACGAGGAAAGCGCGCAGTTTTAGTATTCAGAGCCCTGGCTTCTCTTCAGATGAGAGCCGGGGGCCTCTGATTCTCTCTGCAATGCAGCCTTCCAGGCCACTGCTGTTGCTTAAGGCTGTGCTGCAATCTGGAGCACTCAGGAGTGGGAAGTCCAGAGTTCTCCCCACTTCTGGGAACAGCCCTCCATCCCCCTCCCCGCGCCAGCTTCCACAGGCAGTCCTCATGACAGTGGGTCAGGCTAACCCAGGGTTTCACAAATGCCTGGCCTGTTCCCAGCACAGCACAGCTGGGAGGGCTCAGCACTGGGGGAAGGAGCACCATCCTCCTCCCCCTGCCATCCTCAGGCTGGGGCCCAGGGGCTGGAGCCCAGCAGAGGGAAGGGCTGCACTTGTCTGCACTTGCCCCAGTGCGGGCAGTGATCCTGGGCCTTCCCTCCCTGCTGATTTCCCAGCTCTGGCTTAGTCAAGGTTCAAGGAGGAAATTCCCTGTCCCGGGAAGCGAGGAGGATCCAGGCTTGTCTTCCGCAAAGGAAGCGAGTGGTCTCAGAGTCACCTGAGGAGGTGTTGAGTATTGAGATTCCCCACTCTCCTTGGGGCTTCTGATTCAGAAAAGCTGGGCTTGGAGTCCGGGAATCAGCAATTTCATCCACTCCCTGGGGGCTAGCCGCAGGTGGTTCTTTGGCTTTCATGAGCCTTGAGAGGGAGGCAGCTCTGGGAGGTGAGAAGGGTTGAGCCAAAAACGCCCTGTATTCTCAGGTAGGACCTCTGGCTCTCTCTAATGAGCTCCATGACCCTGGAATAGCTGCCCTTGTAATCCAAGTCTCACTTTCACTATCACTGAAATGGATGTGTGACCCGAGGGAAGGGTGATCAAATGTCCTGGACATTCAGGGCTACCAACCCAGGACAAGCTGGTCACCGTACCTGAGGATGAGACAGGACTGTGGATGTTCAAGGTACTGGAAATGTGACTTAAAGATGAGTCTTTGCGGCACAAATAGCAGACTGTTCACTTTATTTACATTTTAACTAGTGTCTGTCACTTCCACTAAATCTCTGGAGAGCAGGAGGAGCAGGGCCTTGTCTTGTTCACACTTAATCCCCTGACACACAGGATGTGTTAATGGGTACCCGCTGAGTGAATGAATGAATGAGTCAGTGAATGAGTGACTGACAGGCAGGGGCTGGGGGGCTCCAAGGACAGTGGTCTGGGGGAGAGGGACTGCCGGCCTGGAGGGGGATCTCGGCTCCCCTGGGAAAACTTGATCCACTCATGGCCGGCAAAGAGTCAGGGTTTTCTGAGCAGCCTCCCCTCGGAGGGGTCAGTGACCCCCAGGGACGAAGGACTGCCTCCCTCCCTCCCTCCCTCCCTCTCTACCCCCAGGAGCCCCGGGCGCGCCGGTCCATCCTCTCTCCTCCCTCTCCCGCCCCCCACCCCAGGGAGGTGCGCCTGGCAACCTCCCGGCCGAATTTCCTGGCACTCGTCTGAGAATAAACAGCACTCTGCGCCTGTAATTCCGTTGCCATGGCGACCGCTCCGCGGGCGGCGGGGGCGTGGCGGGCGGCGGGGCCTGCCCTCCGAGCTCACTCTCGGCTGGGCCGCTGCGGCGGCGGCGGCGGCGGCGGCGGCGCGGGGCCGGGAGATGCCACCCGCCAGGCTCCGCGCGTACATTCTTCGCATAGCTCCGTCAGGGCTCCCGCGGTGTCCGGGAAGTGACTCTTCCTGGCAGAGGCCGGCCTCCAGAGCGACGCGCCCGCCTGCCCGCTCGCCCGGCGGCCGCCCGATATGGAGGAGGCGGGACGCGGCGCGGGAAGGTGCGCCCGGGATCGGGTTCTTCCCACCTCGGCCTCGGTCTTCCCGGTCCGCCCCTGTGCACATTGTCCCCCACCCCGCAGGCTTCTGTCTCAGCTTAGACTCCCTTTGTGGCTATCTGACTCTGCCCTCTCTCTCTGCCTGGTACTCCGGCAGTGCCCCCTCCCAAACATCCTTAGACTAGGACACACGTGCCCGCTTATTTTCCATCTCCAGCTCCCCTGTCTGTGGCCTCCTTCCTTCCCTCCCCCAGAGCAGGCCTCAGAGTTCCCGTTCCTGGCTCTAACTCATCAGGAGGCCTGCCCAAAGACAGCACCACCGGGGAGAGGTTAAGGACCTCTTGGGGGTGGATTCCTACAGCGCTTGAAGCAGGGTAATAGGGCCCACGGTCTGGGGAGCTCCATCTCCTCCCTTTCTGTTGGCCAGGGGCCCCCAGCTGGGCTTAACCCCCTTTGAGGCTCAAGCCGCAAAGTATTTTCCCTATGCCTTGCAGGACGCTTCTTAGCAAATCTGGGAACCAGGCGCACCCCTCCTCTGGCGGCCAGGACAGAGGGTCGCCCACAAAGTCCTCTGGAGGAGCGGTGTCTGCCTCTGAAAGGACTGAGAAGTACAGAAAGACTTCTGCAACACGGGTTGGTATGAGGAGGGAAAACAGGGACAAGTGCTGGTGAGCAGACCAGTCTGAGAGATTCTTGTCCTGATGTTGCCGATAGCTTGCTGTGTGAAGTCCAGTAAGTTGCTGTCCTTCTCTGGGAGTCACTTTGACTTGTCTGCAAACAAGAAGGTTGGTCCGGTCTGTGGTCTGAAAATGGAGAGACCTATGGGAAGGAAGAAGTGTGGGGTGGGCAGCGAGGGAAAGGAGTCAGGGGTCTTCTGCCTCTGAGTTCCAACTCCAAGGGGTAGGGAGAGCCACTTCCCCCCTGCAAGCCCCTTCGTTAGCACCCTCTAAACACTAGACATCCTGGCTAAACAGCTGCCTTCTGGGCCAAGGACGGGGCCTTCGTGTGCTCTGGGTTCCAAGGTTCCATCGAGGCTGTCAGGCCAGCAGATGGTGGGGTGGGGAAGAGCCTACCAAAAGTCTCCCGGGCTCTCGTCCTCCTATGAGGCGCTGGGGAGCCAGGCCCCACTGGGTCCCCTTACCTGACCCTGTGCTCTGGGAAGGTGACCTTGCCTGGGTCTGCATTCCCAGTTCCAGAGGTGGTAGTCTCTCTGGTGTGGTTCCTAACGTGCTCTGTCTACTCAGCGGTCTCACGCCTGGCCTGGCCCTTTCTCGTCACTTTAGGTTATTTTCCCCAAAAGTCCAGGAAATGGGAAAGAAAAACGACTTTGTTTATTTACTCTCAGTTGCCTTTTGGACACTGATTCCTGAGCAGCTTATCGGGGGCCAGGAAGAGGGCTCTGGCATTTGTTTCAGGCATCTGAGGCAGAGGAGGGGATGGGGCCCCTGACTTGGGGAGAACACTGATCCAGCATGGAAGGAAAATGTCACAGAGCAGGCACTTTTAGTTTGTCTTTTTAGCAGAACCCTAGTGCCGACTGGGGGGGGGGGCGGTGGGGCGGTTACCAACCCTTGACTTTGCAGGGGGGACCTACCTAGGGGCAACCCCGGGCATATACTTTGTGCTTACTTAAGGGAAGCAGAGAGAGTTCCTGGGCTTTGGAAAAATCAAAGGCTACCGGATTCCTAACCTGTGTCTTTCCCACATTCCCAAGAGGTGTGTCCTTGGGCAGGTTGCTTAACCTCCGTGAACCCGAGATGCTGCCCCCACTCAGCCAACAAATATTTACTGAGCACCGTTCTAGGCATCGGAAGTGACCAGTCCAAGTCCCCGCTCCCATGGAGCACACAGTTGGGCCTGAGAATATGCGGTGATAACACCAGCCTCGTGGGGGTGGCTGGGAAGGTGACCACCAACCCAGGTGGTCTCTGAGTGCCTGGAGGGTGGGAGTGGCTGAAAATAGGTGAATAGATGGCTGCTCTTATTGGGAGGCATGTGGCCCCATCCACTTCTCAGGCTGGGGCTCCTACTCCTGGGGAGGGCCCCACTGCATGCAGGGTTTGCATCGGGACTCCCCCTCCCCCCACCTCCCATGGACCCCGCTGTGCTGAGGTCACGGGTCACCGCCAGGACCCCATAGTCTGGGCTTTCTCGGAACACCTCCCTGCCAAGGAGCCCAGCGTCTCTAATAGCTTGGAGCCTCTAAAAGCTTTGACCACAGCTCAGCTTATACTCCCTGAAGCCCTTTGAAGCGCTTCCTTCGAACTTGCTTTGCATATTCTGGTCAGATCTGAATCAGACTAGCAGGAATTACCCATCTCGGTACAGTCTAGGTGGCTGCCTTAGCTTGTCAGTGACGTGAAGCCGAGTTTGATTCCATCACAAGGAGCGCCAGGGCAGCAAGGCGGTAGAGCCACCGCCCTCTGATGTAGAGTGTAGGTGTGGGTGAAAGAGCAAGCAAGGCAGAAGGGGCGGGGGAGAAAGGCTCAAGTCAGGTTTTTCATTAAAAAATAGTGCTCTTTATTATAAATTACTGAAATGTTTCTTTTTTGAATATAAATATAAATATGTGCAAAGTTTGACTTGGATTGATATTTTGTTAAGTTCTTCAAGCATCTCCTATCAGCCTCGAAGGCCTGGGTGGGGGGAGGGGAGAGGACTGGAGGTGGAATCTTTATAAAAGACAGAGTGATTGAGGCAGATTGTAAACATTATTAAAAAACAAAAACGAAACCCAAACAAAATAACAGGAAAAAAAACCAAACACCCCAACACACAGCTGCCCCATCCAGCCCAATACCTGACACAGAAAACTTTGTGTGTTTAGTTTTCCCCAAAAAAGAACAGTTCCAGGTAATTCCATCCCCGCTACATTCCTGTAAGTTTTCACTGATCAGTGCTATTGCAGAGCGGGAGCAGCTGGGTGGCAGGGCCTCTCGATGACTTCCTGCCTGTGCCAGTCCCCCAGGGTGAGGAGGGAGGGCTGTGCAGGGTCTGGGGCGCTGTGGAGCCTGGTGGCTCTGCTCTGGCCAGAGCCCAGGCACCACTGGCCGGCCAGTACCAACTGGGCTGCCATTCTTCCTGCGCTCAGGTGGAAGGCATGGATCTCTGCCCACCCCCCCATCCATCTCCGACCTCCTCCGCCAAATGGTGTGTGGCCGGTGTATGCCCCTCTGAGAATCTCTTGGCCTCTGCTTGGATTGGCTGAGTATGTGGCTTCTTGTGTGCCAGTCCCTATCCATGGGACAGGGAGCATTTAAGGCAAATCTCCTAGCCAGATATAGTCAGGAGGCACAAAGTAGAATCCCCCATCTTCTCTGTCCAGGATCTGGGGTCAAAGGTGGCTCATCTCCTCCATCTCCTCCAGCCCCATCCCCCAGGTGCCGAAAGGTATAGCATGGGTGGGGAAAGAAGAATTGACCAGCCGTCCATCCCCTTCCAAATGCCACTCCCCCCTTAAAACGGGGGAAGGGCCCTGGGCTCTCCCGCATTAGATGGACTCTAGGACCTGTGTTTCTGGTGGCTACCCGACGGGGGAGGAAGAGGGGGGAGTGGAAAGTTCCCCTTCAGGCCACCCCTTGCCCTTCTCCCCAGTGCCAGAGGTGGAGCAGGCAGCCACCCTCCTCACCTGGGCTGCGCGATGGGGGTGACCGTTTCCTTGGCCAGCCGGTAGCCCTGGGCCCCTGAGGCGCCCTCTCTCTCGTCCACCCTTTTCCAGGCCCGCGACCTGCTCAGGTTTAAAGCTCTGTTTTAAACCAAATCAAAGAGCAAACAAGTTCCGTTGGAAAGTTCGAAGATTCCCCGGCAGTTCTCACCAGTTCAACACGCCCGCAGTGTCCCCTGTTTGGAAGCGCAGGGGGTTCGAGAAAGCGGGAGAGGAGAGAGAATCCACTGAGGTCGTTGCTGTGGTCCCCCTGGGCCAGCCGGCTCCTCTGGAGAAGCTGGCGTTGGGGAGGGGCGCTCAGGTGGCTCTCCCCCTCCCCTCAAACACATTCCAGGTACCACCCGCCCAGTTCTGCGGGGGAAGGACCGGAGGGCGGGGCCTGTCCGCCCCCTAGCTCACCCAGAGCTGCAGGACTCTCACGGCTGGATTCTTGTGCTTATGCCATGTGCCATGGAGGAGAGGGGACCCGGGCCCCTAGCCCCTACCCTTGCCCTTTGCTCTCTAAAGGGGGGCATCGTACTGGTCCAGGAACTCCCGAATGGGCCCAGGCAGCTGGGTGACTTTCTCATAGGAGTCCAGGTGGCCATTAACGGTCTTCCGACAGAGATGTTGGAGAGTGGCCACGTTGGAGGAGAGGGGCCGGCTCAACACCAGAGGGATCTTCTCGCCCCCCGAGTAGATGTAATAGGCTCTCCTGGGGGGGCTCCCCGGGAGCGGCTGGGCCGACGGCTGCTCGGGCACCTCGGAGGAGGGCGAGGAGGAGGGTTCAGTTGGGGGCGAGGAGGAGGGTTCAGTTGGGGGCGAGGAGAAGGAGGGGGCGCCGGAGGGCGGCATGTAGTGATGCACCAGCTTGAGCACGCAGTCGAAGCGGGGCACTGGCTGCGTGCTCCGAGGATCGCTCTGCAGCGAGAAGCTGCCCCCCTCGCACTGGATGCGCAGGTTCTTGGTCCCCGACTGCGTCTTGACGCTGAGCGTGAAGAAGTGGCGCTGATCCGAGCTGTCGCGTATGAGGAAGGTGCCGGCGGGCTCGGCGCTGAGCAGCAGGTTCGCCTCGCCGCCCGTCACGGCGCTCCAGTAGAAGCCGCTCTCCTGCAGCTTGCGCACTGCGTTCACCACCAGCTGGTACTCGCTCTTGGAGCTGAAGGTCTTGAGGCGCAGGCTGGTGTCCAGGGGGCGGCTCATCCCGGCGGCGGGAAACTTGCTGTGGGTGACCATGGCGCACGGAGCCAGCGTGGATCTGCGCGGCGGCGGCTGCAGCTGCTCGGCGGCCTCCGCACAGCGGCCGCTACCGCATCCCGGGGGGCTGCGGGGAGGAAGGCGCGCGCCGCGTGAGTACCCGGAACCCTCCAGCGCGCCCGGCCCACCCCGGCTCCCCTGCCTCCGCCGAGCGGCCGGGACACCAGCTGCCCCGGAGGCGCTCGCCTGGGCCCTCGCTCCGACCCAGACAGCCCACGGAGCCCGCCCAGCCCCCGCCTCCAGGCAGCCCTTTCCCCAGCGCGCACTGGGAAGGCGCCGAGTGGGAAACTCGGGCGCGGAAGTTGGGTCTCCCGGAGAGTGGCCGGGGTGGGGAGCGGGAGAAGGGCTCCCGGGACGCTCTGGGCGCCGCTCAGTCCGGTGGCCCCGGGCGGCAGGGACGGAGAAAGAAATCCGAGGCATGGGGGTAGGGAGGGGACACGAGAAGCCCGAGGGCCCCAGCCTGGGTATTCCGGGAACCTGGGATCTCCGGCTTCCATCCGCTCTGCCCCCTATCTCGTCCCCTCCCTGCCGGGAATGACCCGGGAAGGGGAGGGGAAACCGGGAAAAGCTCCCGGGACTAGCGAACCGCCCCCCCCCTCCACGCCGCGCCCCTCCTTCCTACCTGGTCCCAAACCGAAGTCTCTGGCCTTGGGGCTGCCCCTCCTACGGTCCCCAAGGCGCGGCGGCGGCGCGGTGGCCAGCCGTGGCCCGCGCTGCGCCCAGATGTTGGCGGTCGTGAAGTCCACAAAGGGGCCTCGCGCGCGCGTCCCTCGGGCTTCGCCGGGACGCCCGCCCTGCCCCCTGCGCGCCCCCGGGCTGGCCGGGCGGGGGCGAGGCGAGGGATCGCGGCGGGAGCTGGGCCGGGCGGGCGGTGTGCGGGGCCGGAGTCGCGGCGGCGGCGGCGGCGACGGCGGCGCGGGGAGTCCGAGTCGGAGCCGGCGCTGAGGCCGCGCTCGCGGGTATATACGCGGCCGCGGCGCCCCGCCCCCCGATTCCTGGAACTGCGCGGCCGGCCTTCTTGTAATGTTTAGTCACTACTCGCAGCAATGAAAGGCTGTGCGCGGATGGGAGGGAGGGGCCGCGGGCGACCGAGGGCGGGCCGCGAGCAGGGCCAGAGACCCGCAGAGACGCGCGCAGAGACAAAGCGCAACGCGAGGCAGCCGGGGCGGCCGGCGGGCTAGGCGCCAGCCCCGGCGGCGCGTTCCTGGCAGCGGCCCCTCCCCCGCGCGCGCTCCGCCCCCAACTTCTCATTCACACTTTCCCCCTCCCTTCTAAGAAGGCCAGTTTCTGGCAGAGGCGGGGGCGCCGCTCCCGGAGCGCGGGCAGTTCCAGGAGGCCGAGCGGGAGAGGCTCCCGGCTCCCCTTCCCTTTTCTCGGACCTCGCGGGGAGACCCCCCTCCCGCGCCCCAGGAGGCCCATGCCTGCCTCAGGGGAACTGGGGACACCCCAAGGCCGGGCCGCGAAACTGGGACCGGACCTGGGAGCCCAGGGGGGTGGGGATGCGCGACAGTCACCTGTGGGCATGTCCCCGAGGTGAAGCCGGGAGTCCTAAGGGTGGAGGGGACGCAGCCTGAGTGGCTGCCGTCCGGCCTCAGCCCATCGGCCCACTGCTAGGTTCTTTGCCGACGCAACACGGGTGCCGCCTCCCACCACCAAAAAAACACAAACGCAAAGAACAACCGCTTTCGCACTTCTGGGTCTCCAAACCTGCGAGGTGAGGTGTGGGTCCGGCCAGGTGCTCTTAACGCGGCGGGACTGGCCCGAGGGCGAGCGATGGCCCCACCCCGCGCCCCGCGTCCGCTAGAGGGCGCCCTGGGGTCTGCTAGTTGGAGCGGAGTTTGGTGCTGCTCGCTCACCCCCCACCCCCACCCCCCGCCCAAGCCCTGGAACGGGAACCCGAAGGGGCGGTGGGGAGGCTGGCTCAGGAGCTGGGGCGGGGGGAACCTTCTCGGGGGACCGAGGAGAATTCACATCACAGTCTGGAGTTAGACCTGGGAATAAAAGTCCAGCAGTGGAGGATTTCCGGAAAGCAGTTTTCAGTTCAGCCCGCTTTCAGATAGCCCGGGATCGCCTAGAATGTGCGCCTCCTCTGAGTGTCGGGGCCCGATCTCTCCCCGGGGGTGAGAAGAGGAGGTGATTGAGGTGAACAACGGACCTGTTCTTGGTCACGTCGGCGTGGATGTGGGTGGTCTGAGCTAACCAGGGCCAGCTTTACAAAGGATGGAAAATTTTGCCATCTGTCCCCAAACAGGCAGTGGGGTGCTGGAGACACCTGAGAACTAGCTTAAGTGGCACTTAGATTGTCAGCTCTCAGGACGCAGGGGCTGAGAGCTGTGGACGCTGCCCTTTTCCCAGATGCCATACCACAGAAGATAAGGAGTCAGAAAGGAAGGGAGAGATTCTCGGGGGTTTAGAACTCAGAGACCTGGCTCCTTTGCTTCTCTAGGAGCTGATAGGCAGCTCACTGTGCCCCCAACTTGCCGCTGTGTCTTCGGTCTGTGCCATCACTTCTCTCCCCCACAGATGTCAGGGGACTAAGTGAGATGTGGTCAGGACACCCAGTCTCTCTGGAATTCAGCTTTGCCATCCGTAAAGTAGGAATAATAATCTTTTCCCATCAGAGATCTGACATTAAAAAGACAAGAAAAGATTCTGCACATCAAAATGTGCTAGACATGGATGTAATTCAGTCCAGTTCTCCCTTTGGATTCTGTTAGGAGAGCGGTAGTCAGGAGGAAGTCTTGTTACTTCTGCAGCGGGGGAAATTGATTTATTCAACACATTTCACAAATATTGGACTCTATGTACCAGACATTGTGCTGGGCATTGAAATATAATGACGAATAAGACCTAGTCTTTGCCCTCCAGATACTTGCGGGCTAATGAAATGGATTCTCTTTCTCTGTAGAGTCAGGAGTTCATTCTTTTTCTCATCCATTGCTTAGGAGGCTGCCACCATGACCATCCACTTCTGTGCTGAGCCCCGTGGAGGACAAGGAAGACTCACAAGGAATAGCCCTTGAGTTAATGGATGAGAAACTGCTTTGTAAGTTATAAGGCTCTGACACAAGTTAGATTCATTCATCCATTCCAAAAACCCTCATTGAGTGCCTACCTTTGCCAGGCATGGGGCAAAGCACTGGGAACACAGAAGTGCTGGGTGAATCCTGCAGGGATACAGGGGAGGTGAGGGGACATGGGACCCCCAAGTGTTGAGCATCATGAGAAAGAAGTGGTTGTAATTATGATCCTATGAGACTGTGATAATTCATTCTTGGGCGGAGAGGGGGTCAGAAATGGGGGCGGGAGAGATAAGGAGGAAGTAACAGCCCCTGAGCTTGGCATTCCCCGGTCTGGTTGGAGAGACTCATAGCTCTGAAATAGGTAAGTCCTAATGTCAACAGCACGGTACCTAAGTGAGCCAGGGCTCTGCCAAGGGCCAGGAGCAAAGGCTGCATGACTGTCGGGGAGCATAGAGTGGGCCCAAGAGTACCTGGATGATTTAAAGAGCAGAGAGGAGGGGCAGGGTCATCATGCATGCCCAGGGGCCGGAAAGAAGCTGTCCTGCTGGAGAGGGGCAGGGCTCCCTGCATACTGACTCAGGAGACTGAACTGCTGTCCGGGCTCCACAACCCAGTAGCTGTATGACTTTGGGCCACTGACTTTCCCAGCTGTGCCTCAGTTTCCTTATTTGTAAAACGGGCTGATAATAGTACCTACTTCATCAGGTGGTTGTGAGGACTGAGCCAATGCATGCAAAATGCTTAGAACAGTGCCTTGCACATATTAAATGCTCAATTTATGTTAGCTGTAATTATTTTGAAAGCACTGAGGAGTCTTTGGGGAGAGGGAGGAGAGGAGGGCTGAGCTGCTGCAGCTTGGGCTACTAGGAGATGCATATGGCTATAAATGGCTTTATGTTTTGGAGAGCTATATATCTCCTATATAAGATATATTCCAAAAAGCTGCTTGTCTTCAAACGGTTCAGCCAGTCACCAAGTTTCCCTTTGGTTTTCTAATATCTCCAGGGGGTCCCCACTGCCTTTGTGGTGACCCAAACCTCTCAGTGAGTATATGTCTAAGGCTCTCTGCTTCCTCTCAGCTTCATCAGCTGCCTCTGCCCCACTGACACTTCAAGCTCCAGCTACATGGAGCTCCAGGCTGTGTCCAAAACGTTCCCCAGGCCTGGGTCTTTGCATGTTTGCTTCCCTCTGGGTGGAACTACCTTGTACACCTTGGCTGATTTCTACTTTTCCTCTGAGATTTGACAGAGATCAGTCTAAACTTCCAGCTCTTTCTATGCTGAAAAACATGCCCTACTCATCCACTGATAACCTAGAGGAAAAGGACTATAGTTGATTTTTTTTTTTCCTATGGAAGCCTAGAAACTGGTACATAGAAAGTGCTCAATGGCTCTTAAAGTAAGGGATTGTGTTGACTTCTGTTTTCCATCATTTTTAGATACTACTGACTGCTTTCTTCTCGAGTAGCTTTTGGTGTTTTCCCTGAAGGGCTCAAGAGCGGCTGTTTAGCTGGGAAGGAGGGTATAGAAGCCCCTGTGTGGTTGGTGGAGAATATTAGGCCTGCTAATCAGAAGACAAAGGGAGTGAAGACTCAAACTTTGCTGGAGAAGTCAGGGAGGAGAGATCGAGACAATACAGGGCACACTCCCAGACACCTTCTTCCAGGCAAGAGAGATGCCCAGACCAGGGCAGACCTGACCTAAGGCACTTTCCCTGTCTGCTGGGGATGGGTAGAGGTGAGAAACCATCATCCAGGTCTGGCCCCTCTGCCCCTCCACGCTGTTTCCCTGGCTAAGGGATTTAGGAGCCTCCTGCCTTTTCAGAATCTCTCCCTTTGCAGAATTTCTTATGAAGTCAGAATCCCATTTCCAGGCAAAGGTGCTTGGTCATAAAGATAATAAAGACATTCATTCATGATGGGGGGGAAGTACACAGCGGTTTCAGCGGCCCGTGGGGCTTCACTTACTCATGGTGTGTGACAGATGATGAGCTCTTGCCCAAGCCTCTTAGATGGGAATGCTGGTGCCTGTGGGATGGTCGCAGGAAGCTCTGGCACGTCTTGGTGATCACAAGGTCCCATCCTTGCACGCATGATCTCCATAGCCTCCGGGGCCAGCCTGGGCGTGGGCACTAATGGTGCCATTGTTCTGTTTGGTGGCTTTGCAGCCAGATGGGTTAGGAGACTGGCCTCAGACCACAGGAGTTGCTCAACACCAAGCCCAAGGCCTCCCTCTGTCTCAAGACTGATGGGCTTCCTACAGCAGATAGAGATGGAGGCACCCTGGGTTCAACTGCCCGGTGGCCTGATATTACTTATCCCACGTTGATTGTGCTTCTACTACATGCCAGTTAGTTGGGGAAGCCTGGGGATACAATGGTGGGGAAAAGACTGTGCTTCCTTCCCTCTGGAGCTTCTAGGCTAGTGCCGATGGTTACAGGAAATAGGCAGGAGGCAATGAGGTCTCTCCTCTCCTGCCCCCCTTTCTCTTGGACAATTTGGAGAAGATGCGGGGAGTGTCTCACTTGACCTCTTGGAAGCCCTGCCCCTCGCTGCCCCAGTGAGTCTCTCCCAGGGCTGGGCTTCCTTGGGCATCTTAGCCCCTCTTAGCTGAAGCCCCTGCCCACCAGGACTGCTGGCCGCAGGGCAATGGCAGGGCTGACCTTTCCTGTGCAGGAGGAAAGGTCCGAGGGTCGCATCCCAGGCTGACCCCGACCTCCCTCTCTCCTGCTTTAGACAATCCTGAGGGGCGGGCGGGGGAGGCCTGGACAATGGCCCGCAGCCGGAAGAGCCATTCCAGTTTGCAGGCCTTTGTTTCTGCCGGGAGGGGCGGCAGAGCTAATGAAAAGGTTTATGGCTCAGATGTCTGTGAGCAGTGGAGGAGTTCCTTCTGACATTCCAGGCCCAGCTGGCCTCTGGCATTTCCCAGAAAAAGTGCCGAGGGAGGGAAAGAAAACACTTTACCAACCCACCCACTTACCCACCCTGCCTTCTCAGATTCCTCTCCCTTCTGGCACTCGGGCTGGGTCTGAGCTCAGACCCCTGCCCGGGGGCCCCAGTCCTCCACCCACAGAGGGAGTAAGGGGTAGGGGGTAGGGGGTGGGAGGGTGACTCTAGGAGGGCCTGGAGAGTACGAAGTGTGTGTGGGGGTATCTGGGAGGGGAGAGAAGTTTCTTCCACCGGCTCGAAGAAGAATCCACATCTGTTCCAAGTTCCGAGTCGGGGGTAGAAAAGGAGGGGCGTTAGCATCTAGCCAGTTATCTCCCCTGACCCCAAACGGACCAACCCTGCTCTGTCCTGAGCTGGGATGGGAATAGTCTCTGTTTGCTCTGAAGCGGCCACTGTGCACGCACCCGTGCCCTTTCCTGCGCCCGGGAACAGACACCGGGGTAGCGGGCAGTTCTGGGAAGCGAGGCTGTGGTGAACCATCTGGGCTGTAATGCAAATGAGGCCTGGCCCTGCGCCTGGAGCTGAAGTGGCAGTGCCCCGAGAGGGAGAGCCGGCAGGGGGGTGAGGATGGAGGCAGGCTCCTGGGCTCCAGATGTCCTTGGAGAGCCAGGATGGGTGGGGGGCCAGGTGGATGCAAGGGTCCGGCTTGCCCCACAGTAGCCAGATGGGCTGGCTGCTGGAGCACGGCAGTGGGCAGCCCTCGACCTACCAGCCTCCTGGGTCAGGTGTTGCTCATCCTTTCTCCCCGGGCGTGCACGCAGCATCTGAACTGACCTCCTGGGCCTGCACTCAGGCTCCCTGCAGTGGCAGGGTTGCCACGAAAACCTCCTGAGTTCCCCATCAAGGTGTGTGACACCCCTAGGAAGGTCCCTGGCTCCTCTGAATTTGAAGCACACAGTGGCACGCACTGATTCTTGGACAAGTTCAAAGGGATGTGATGTATCCTCTCTCAGGCTCCCAAGGCCCGGAACCAGCCGGGATGGCAGAGAAGTGGCTCGGAAGGAGTGGGAGGTGGGAGTCTCCAGGAGGGACAGAGGTGAGATTCTAAGGTATGACACTGGGGGCTGGCTCTCCGAGTCCCTTGCTTTCCACCTTGCCTCTTGCCCCTGCTGCACTCACCTGGCCTCACATGAGTGGAGTTCAGAGTGTCTTCACCTGGGTACATGAACTGCCCCCTGCCCAGGATTTCATAAGACCCCGATAATTATAAACAAAATGCTGGTGGCAGTCCAGATTTCTGGGGTAAGTGGACCTACTCAGAGTCGCTTCTTGCTCCTGCAAGACTTACTTTACAAAACCATTCGTTCATTCATTCCTTTTTTTTTTTTTTGACAATGCCCCACGACATGGGGGATCTTAGTTGCCTGACCAGGGATCGAACCCGTGTCCCCAGCATTGAAAGCGTGGAGTCTTAAATACTGGACTGCCAGGGAAGTCCCCATTCATCCGTTTCTTTAAGAGGTAACTTTTGAGCACCTGCTATGTGTCAGAGACTGGTCTGGGTGCTTGGAATTTATCACTCTGGGCCCTCATGGAGCTTAGACTCTTTCCAGAAGTACAAGGTTCTCCCACAGTTGATGTCATGATTAATTAATTTCGACTGTGCCAAGTACTCTGCAGGAGAAGTTTCAGGGGCTGTGTGAGCATATTATGGGGACACCCAGTCTATAGGGGGGGACATCTGAAGGGAACCCCTGAGGAAGGGACACGTGCAGAGTGATGGGAAGCCGAGGTCTGGAGAGGTCACCTCCCCACGTCTCCCACCTTGTAGGTGCTAGGAGCAAGCAGAGTCCGCAACAGGTGCGCCACCAGCATCAGGGCGCCTGGGCTCTGCCACCAAGCATCTTTCCCACTGTCCACTTCTGTCTCATTTCTCACTCTCCCACCCACTAAAGGCCTTAGTCCCCAGCTTCCGAGCTCAACCTGAGGCAGCTATGAGCAGAGAAGATGGAATATTCTACTCCATTCTACCGTGGGAGGTGGGTCAGGCACAACCTCTGACTTCTGGAACTTTGTAAAGCGAAAAGATGTTTCACGAACAGGCAGGACAGCCTCAAGGTTCAACATTCAAAAGGCAAAAGGTACAGATGAACTGTGACCTTCTACAGTTACCCTTCCTCCTGTGGTATCTGGGGCATTTTTTTTTTTTTTTTTTTTACAGATCAAAAGATGCCTGTGAAGTGGTGAGTTTCAGGCTGAACGAAGCCCACAGATGCATTGGTTGACCTGTACAGAATTTAACATTTTTGAGACAACATTTAAAAATCTGGCAATTTCACATCCACATTTGAATTGGGGGCTTTGGGGGAACAATCTGGCAGGTCTGGTGGGCCCTCTAGCTGGGACCTGGGCTCTCCAGCTCAGCACAGCCCACCACCCAGGATGGCTGCCCTCCCCCCACTCCCCTCCTGCCAGGAGCTGCAGGCGTGGATGTGGCAACTCTACCTGGCTTCTGTCTTCCCGCCTCTCTAGGCTAAGGGGGAAGAAGGACAATTGACTTTGGGGGATTTCCTTTGAGTCTCTTTCCTAACTTCCAGGAGACTGGAAGTAAATCAAGCCTGAGCCTGGGAGTCCGGAGCCTCTTCTCCCACCTGCTGGGGCCTGGTCTGATTTGGCCTCATCTCAACAAGGAGACTTGTCGTGCTGGAGACTCTGGTGCCAGTCCTGGGGCACACCTAGCCTGTTGCTTCAAAGCATCGTGAGGGCTGGGCAGGGAGAAGCAGAGGAAGGTGGGGCAGGGTGGGGTTTTGCCAGGAAGCCCCCCACCCCCAGCAGCTCACCTCCGCCACCCAAGTGGCTCCCGGGGAGCCTGGGATTCCCTGGGACATAACTGGCCACGGGCCGCCGTGTCTCCCCACGGGCTGGGCTGCTGGATCACAAGGAGGCCCGCAGCTCCTGGTTGGGGTGGCGCTGGCTGCCTGCCACACCACAAGAGGCTGAGATTCCCCTGAAGCTGAGAGCTGCATTTATCTCTCACCGGGACAGAGAAGCAAACTGGCTTGCTCTGCCCAGGAGGCATTTCCAGAAATTTGGGCTCTGACTTCTTGCTGATGAAATGCCAGATTATCCTGGGCCTCTTTGTGGCAAGGGAGCCATTGAGCAATAGGTATTTTGTTTTGCAGATGACAAGATTTTTGACACTGAAAAGTTTAAATGACAAATGCAAGAACCTTGACCGCTTCTCCACCCCTACCAGCGAGGTTGCTGGTTTGAACTCAGTGCTTGGCCAGTTTGTTCTTCACAACCCGCAACTCCAACTTTCTCAGGTCCCTGGTGCCAGAAGACCTCATCTCTCCCTGTTTTAGGGCCATACAAGCCCGGTGGGGCCCATGCCAGGTCCACTGCTGCAGCCTAGGGAAAAGCCATTTTCTGAAACAGATGTTGGCAAACTATGGTGCAGGGCTGGCAGGATGCTTTTGTAAATAAAGTTTTATTGAAAATACAACCACACTCATTTCTACTGCTTGTGGCTTTTGCACCAGACTTGAGTAGTTGCCACTGAGACTGGCCCCCAACGTGTGAAATATTTACCACTGAGCCCTTTAAGACAACATTTGGCAATCTCTGCTCTGGGGGAACAGAAGCCTGTCTCATGCCAGGGAGGACTGGGGTTAGGTCTTAGTTTTGGGGAGGAAGAGTATCAAGAGCTGGAAAAGATCAGGGTAACAGCTCAGTGGGGAGAGCATATCCCAGGGAGAATGAAGGCAGGAAAAGGGCTGATGGCCTGAGGGGAGACCGAGGGCTCTGTGAGCTGCCACATTTGCAAAGTGATCTGTGGCAGCAGGTCAGTAAAATCCCAGGAGGCCAAACCACCGTCGCCCCACCCTTGGTGGAAAAGCACAAACTGGCTGGTTCCCTCCTGCAGCCGGGAGGCTCCAGAGCTCACACCTCCTGCCATGCATGCATTTACCAAACCAGCATGAATGAGTCGGCTTCTGGTGCCAGGTCCTCTTCTGGGTGCTTGCTGGAAGACCCTCGCTCACAAAGCAAGCTCTGGAAGGAGGGGCCTTCCTCTTACACTGGTGTGATTTTCGGTCCAGGGAGTGAATCACAGGCAGTGAGGCACGGGCCCTTGGCTCAGGATTTCCTGGTGTTTCCTGCCTGGGAGAGCAGCCCCACTATCAGGGGCAGCAGCCCACCACTCCCTGACGTCAACTCTCCTTTTCATGAATGGGTTTCCTTTTCCGTTTGGATGATCTCGGTCATCAGTCCATCGACCCTGTCATTCTCACCCTGGCACCTCCTGTTTGGGAAGAAGCAAGCAGACTAACGAGAAGGCAGTGGGTGCAGACAGGAGGATGAGGGGGACTCAGCGGATGGGCTTCCGAGCCACCGAGGGGTTTCAGAGGACAGATGCTTTCTCGCCTGGGGTCATCAAGGTGTGACTTGAGAACCCCCAGCAGCTGTCGTCATGTCTGTCCAGACTGCCTGTCCTCCAAGCAGCTTGGGGGTGCTCCCAGGCAGACTTTCTGGGCCACCTGTGTTAGCTGAGCATGACTTATCTCCTCTACTTATTCTCCCTAACTAGCCCAGATGAGACTTCTTGGAGGAAACAGTGTTTGTGTGCTGTCATCATGTAAAAATGTAACCATCTAAAAAATTGCTCAATCCCTGAAAACCATTATTTAAAATTTTTGCAACTCTAAATGTGTGTGTTGTAGGGCAAAGTCATAATTGCCTCACTCTGGTTGTAGCTCTGAGTGTTTCAAAGTAGCCAGGAAGGCCAGAGGCTCTCGGTGTGTGGCTTCAGAAAGGACTGGGGTCATTGTCTGCTGTTTATACTTAATGTAAATACTCCTTAGTTTAACTTACGGTACTGTCAATATCTCTGTGTGCTACTATAGTTTACTTGAGATCAGAAATTCCCAGTGGGATGGTACTATGGTTGTTTGTCTCAATACCTCACCCAGCAAAGCATCACATTGCGCAAAGAAGCTGCCAGCTCTTTTCAGGATGGTTAGGATGCTCCTGTGGTCCACGTGGTACTCATTGCCCAGCATCATGGTGCAGCCATTCAGCACCTTGACCCTGCAACTACCCTGTGCCAGGCATGGTGCAAAAGTGGAACCAAGCAAGGGATAGTTTCATTCTAGTTCCTGGAAATTAGGCAATTTGATGATTCACCACTTCTAACTTGGAAGAGTTGAATCAAATTCTGCCCTGTATTTGTAAAGCTATCTGAACTTAAAGGAAAAATTAAAATCTGAAGTACTTTCTGATTGTAAACAATTTGGAAACTCTTAAATAGCACCAAATAACCAATGTTAACATTTTGGTGTATTTAGTTTCAGTCTGTCTGTACCCACACTCTCAAATTTTTAACAAAATGGGATAAGCTCTATACTACTCTTTGAAATCTGGATTTTACTCTTAATTTCATTAACCATTTTTTTTTTTTTTTTTTTTTTGCGTTACGCGGGCCTCTCACTGTTGTGGCCTCTCCCGTTGCGGAGCACAGGCTCCGGACGCGTAGGCTCAGCCGCCATGGCTCACGGGCCCAGCCGCTCCGTGGCATGTGGGATCTTCCCGGACCGGGGCACGAACCCGTGTCCCCTGCATTGGCAGGCGGACTCTCAACCACTGCGCCACCAGGGAAGCCCAACCATTCTTTTTTTTAAAAATTTATTTATTTTATTTTTGCTGCATTGGGTCTTCGTTGCTGTGCACGGGTTTTCTCTAGTTGTGGCGAACGGGGGCTACTCTTCATTGTGGTGCGCGGGCTACTCAGTGCGGTGGCTTCTCTTGTTGTGGAGCACAGGCTCTAGGCGCACGGGCTTCAGTAGTTGCGGTGTGTGGGCTCAGTAGTTGTGGCTTGCGGGCTCTAGAGCTTAGGCTCAGTAGTTGTGGCGCACGGGCTTAGTTGCTCCGCGGCATGTGGGATCTTCCTGGACCAGGGCTCGAACCTGCATCCCCTGCATTGGCAGGCTGAGTCTTAACCACTGTGCCACCAGGGAAGCCCTCATTAACCATTCTTTTTTTTTTTTTTTTTTTTGGCCACACCGCATGGCTTGCAGGATCGGCTTGTGAGATCTTAGTGCCCCAACCAGGGATTGAACCCCAGGTCCATGGCAGTAAAAGCACAGAGTCCTAACCACTGGACTGCCAGGGAACTCCCATTAACCACTCTTCTAGAACATACTTTTTTTTTTTTTTTTTTTGGCAGTACTTGGGCCTCTCACTGTTGTGGCCTCTCCCGTTGCGGAGCACAGGCTCCAGACGCCTGCGCAGGCTCAGTGGCCATGGCTCATGGGCCCAGCCGCTCCGCGGCATGTGGGATCTTCCCGGACTGGGGCACGAACCCAGGTCCCCTGCATTGGCAGGCGGACTCTCAACCACTGTGCCACCAGGGAAGCCCGAACATACTTTTTTTTTTAATGAATGCATGGTCTTCCAACATAGTGATTTACCATTATTTAACCAACTCCCCAGTGTTGATTGCTTCCAGACTTTTGATATGAACAATGCTGAGATGAACATTCTTGTAGGGAATGTATAATTCATTTCCTCGGGTAATTTGTTGAAAGCAGAATTCGGAATGTTTTGTATCCTGTGTGTCCATATCCTTTTAACCACACAACACCTCCCCTCCCCGCCATAAGTAGGATACAATTATCTCCTACAGCTTTTCCAGTTTCCAAGTCCCAGCCTATGTGGAGCCTGCCAAGGAACCACGTGATACAAATGAGAGTCATCCGTTACCTTTTAAAATCAGCTACAAAAAAAGTGTTCTTGGCTGTAGGAATGAGCTCCTTCAGCCTCTTTGGCCATGGAGCCGTAGTTCCCAGGGGCGGGTTACAGCATGTGTATGCATTTGGGTGCATGGGGAGGATGGAGGGGTCTTTACTGCACCTAGACTGGGTGAGCTGCTCTGTGCCCTGGAGCTGCAGGCCCGGGGCTGACAAGGTGAAGGATGGTCCCGCCTGGGTCTGGTGGGGATTTTCCGTTCTCAGTGCGCCCGGGTGAGTCAACGGACACCCACTTCTGTACATCTTAGCTAACACCTTCGAGCAGGGGCTCGGCCTGTCAGGTCCAGCCTGAACTTGGTCGTGGGGTCTGACAGGTGATGTCTCTCACTTTCCACCCCCATCCGGTATCGAGACCGAGTCAGGGGATGCTGGTGCCCACGCCCTGCTCCTCCACGGCCTGGCCCCTACGCGCAGCACACCTGCGCCCCCCTGGCGGGAGACGGAGGCTGCGGGGTGGGTCCGCCTCCCCTCGAGGCTCCCGCGCGCAGCCCGTGTCCGCGCGCGCGGTTGTCAATAAAGTTCTCGCGCGCCGGAAGCGGAAGCGGCGAGTCTCCATGGCGGCTGCGGCTGCGGCGGCGGGGCCCGTGTTCTGGAGGCGGTTGCTGGGCCTCCTCCCTGGCCGCCCCGGGCTGGCCGCTCTCCTGGGGCGCCTGTCCGACCGACTCGGCAGGAACCGGGACCGCCGGCGCAGGAGGTGAGAGAGCGGTGGGGCTGAGGGCGCGCCCGGCCCCGACCCTCATTCCGCGCTCCCGGCGTCGCGGTGAGCTCTCCGTGTCCCCGCGCGCGGGCCCGCCCGGCCCCTGCAGTCCCGCCTCGCCGCCGGGACTCCCCTTCCAGGGGAGGGGGACCCCGCCCGAGGTCGGTCGGGCCTGCGGGGGCTGAGCCCGGCCTCCGGCCTCCGGCCTCCGTACTCGTACGCTGGCGCGAAGGGGCTGTGTGTGCACACCCGGGGCGGGGGGATGAGTTCGTGCGTTGCTTTGGGCCCCGGGGTGTGTGTGTTGGAGAGTCTTCGCGAGAGACACTGTTTGGGTCCGGAGGGGTCTTTTCCTTAAGTAATCCTAGCAGCGAGGTGACTTGACGGGAGTGAATCAGCCCTGCTGGGATTCTGTGCCTGCAGCATTTCTCACATCCTGCCAGAGAGGGCTGTGAAGCAATCCTGAGTCAGGAACACTCAGGCCAGGGAAGAGGAACCACTTGAAACCCCTTTTACCCTTTGCAAAGGGCCTGTGTTCTGGAAAAGAACTGAAGTGAGTTATGGAAATAGTGAAGTAGGCTTTGAAGCAGTTCGTTCAGGCAGTGGTCTTTCGAAGTAAACATTTGCCAAGTACATGCTGACCTAAGAGGCCTGCTGCTGTTGCTAATATTTAAAAAAAAAAAAAAAAGACTTATGTGCAAATAGTTTTCTTGTTGGAGAGACTCGGGCCTTACACTTGTTTCTTGAGAAAAAAAATCTTGGAACTGCGTCTTTTTGCAGTTTGCGCCTTAGATTTTTATCTGCTACTAGGGTGAGATGTGATCTTCTGGCCTTTGGTAGAGAGATCTGTGGTCCAGTCATGTGTGCTGATTCTAGGTATGGAAAGGAACTTGCTTCTTATTGGGTTACTTTGGAAGATTTTCAGCAAAAATTCAGGTTTGACTTAGGGGAACTTTTTGTGATAGAATCAGCCCAGGACGGAACTCTTGGAAGCTTACTGATCAGAACGGCTTTAAGTTTCACATCAGTGAACCCGGTGGGAGTGGCGTGTAGAAGAGGTGGCCTCTGTTCTCTGTAACTGGTGCTTAGCAAAGACCTGTTTATTCCAGTGGGTAGTGAAGTCAGATGACTTCTACGTCCTGGTATCAAACCACTGAGAAATTTGGTTTAAAGTTTCAAAAAATGTTCTCAAGGACGAGATGTTTAGGCCATTTTGTCATTTCCCTTGTATGTATTTAAACTATACAGAAAAGCACTTCATGATTAATCACTGTTTAACATTGGCGTTGATTACTAAAGGCTGTTGGGGCAATCGCCACAAATTCTTTTAAGAAAGACATTTCTCTTGAGTGTTTTTCTGTGGGGAGGGGAGGGCAGTGTGGCCGTGGGGATAGTCTAAATTGACTTCTTAAAAGTCTTTTTTGTAAATAGCGTTAGTGGATGCAGGACTTGTGGCTCCATATTTCTTCTTGATTAAGTTGGTTAAGGCTCTGGGTCAAAAATTAAACCAGGAACTCAGTTAAATCACAGACATAGAAACACAAATGTCTGAAATTTGCGTCTTACAATCCTTGGAGGTGATGCCTATGCTAGGACAGAGGATAAATGTTTTGAGCAGTATTACTACAGTACTGTGGGGTTCTGACCCTTTCTTTGCCTTATTTGGTTTGCAGATTTTTTCTGCTTGTCTGTGGCCTGGGTGTTTGGGGTTACTCATGTCTGTATGGCCACTCACCTCCAGTGGCTGCTGACTTTCGTTTCTTCTCCATTGTTCAGTTGCACCAACCAATTCCTCATTCCCCGAATGATGTGGTTTCTTGTAACTCTGATCATTGATTCATTGATAATAGTTCTGTGTAGCCATGAACTTATTTTAGATTTTAGCTTGCCAGTCTGACTCAACTGTTCAGTGCCTGGTGAATCCTCGTGACTAGCAAGGGGAGTGGTGAGAGGGAACAGTTCTTTACTGCAGTGGTTTCCTTTCAGTTATAGAGACAGCCATAGTGACAGAGAAGTCTATTTAAAATTACTTCTAGGGGCTTCCCCGGTGGAGCAGTGGTTAAGTATCTGCCTGCCAATGCAGGGGACGCGGGTTCGAGCCCTGGTCCGGGAAGATCCCACATGCCGCGGGGCACCTAAACCCGTGCGCCACAGCTACTGAGCCTGCGCTCTAGAGCCCGTGAGCCACAACTGCTGAGCCCGTGCACCTAGAGCCCGTGCTGCAACAAGAGAAGCCACGGCAATGAGACGCCCGTGCACCGCAACGAAGAGTAGCCCCCCGCTCACCGCAACTAGAGAAAGCCCGCGTGCAGCAACGAAGACCCAAAGCAGCCATAAATTAATTAATCAATTTTAAAAAATTACTTCTAATTAGTGATTTGGAAAGACTGCTGTTGTTTCTTAAGCAGGCATCTGACTCATTATCATGGACAGCTGGATTCATTCACTTATTCAGCATGCGTGTATGGAGCACTGCTGTGCTGTGCTAGGTACCAAGGAAACATACATAGTCCCACCTTCATGGTGCTCAGACCCATAAACAGCCAATAGTAAAGTAAGGTAGGAAAGGTCATGGCAGCACTAAGGCACGCCTGGAAGTCACAGAAGGCTCCCTGGCGGTGATGATCTTGGAGCTGTGTTTCGGAGGCGTGTAGGAGTAGGCTAGGTGAGGAAGTGGGTGGGGAGCCAGTGTTCAAGGAAGGATAGTGAGTGATGTAGGTTGATGGTGGCAGCAGCGGAAAGCAGCTCTGAGGTGCCACAGGTACTCAAACCGTTTCCAGGAGCCAACTGGGTACAGAGGAGGGACAGGAGGGAGAGGGCAGCTGGACTGAGACCGAGTGAGGCAAGCTCTGAGAGTCCCTGTACAGTTTCTCCTGATAATGGTCTAGGCCTGAGGGGGTGGGGCTTGTATGAAGTCATGGACAGTGGGAAGAGAAGAGAGGGCTGGACTGGAATCAGCTCTGGTGGGGGTTGTGTAGGGGGCTGCTGAGGAGGTAGGTCATGTTTCTGACTTGGGTGACCACATGGATGGTGGCTTGCTTCACTAAAACAGGGAGCGAGAAAGAGGACCAGGTTTGGGGGGTGCCGATAAGGTGAGTCCGGGGCATGTCCGTTAGTATCCAGGTGGGCCCAAGTGGAGGCGCTCCCTGTTCAGGTGAAGGGCAGATCCAGTGCTCAGGCGAGGAAGACAGAAACTTCAGGTAGTTTCTTGGAGTCATCAGACTACACAGAACTGACTTGTTATTTGACGTATGAGACCTGGTGGAAAATGTGTCAAGAGGGCGTTAGTTCCTAACTGAGTTTGCTGCCATACAAGGAAATATTTTCTCTGTGGTCTCCTTTTTCTTTTTTTAAAACTATTTTCAGTTTGAGCTATGTGTGCAGAAAAGTCTTTATTTTTGAAACCCAAGTTCTATTTTCTTTATTCTAGGTGTGTGTATGTATGTGTGTGTGTGTGTGTGTGTGTGTGTGTATATGTGTATTTGTGTGTGGGGGGTGGTGGTGGTGGTGGTGGGGTGTCCTAACTTTCCTGAGTGTAAGAGGGAAACATAACCAGCAAACTGTTCTTTTTATTAGGTTTCCTTACCTTGTAATGCCAGCTCAACATACTCTTATTCAACTTCTTAGTGGTTTCTACTCTGAGGGGCCACCAGATTTCCAGAAATTACTTTTTCTCTGAGTTTTCTGATGCTGGGACCCAGTCCTCCTTATTCATTAGAGTTCAGTAGCGCCACCTCTTGTATTATAGCAGTAGAATGGGTGGGAGGGGGGATATTTAGAATCAAAGCATGATTTGCCCAAATAATTCAAATTTGATCTTGCAGAGAATTAAAATAAGATTTGCAGCTGACTGACTTGTAAATTGTAGCTTTATTAGGTTCATATTAACCTGAGTACCCTCTGAGCACATTGCTGCTGCTGCTGAATTAGGCTCGTCAGTCAGCTGTGTGCTCGTAGATAGAAACTAGCCTGGGATTGAAGCCTCTGATAGATAATTCCCTTGTAAACATGTGAGCCGAGTAATGTAAACGAGTCATTTTCACTGCCGGGAAAGTCAGGCTGGTTGCAGCAGTTTGGATTAGTAGAACGTGTGAGTGGGTTCTCGGCAGGCACTTGGCTATGCCTGGTGCCTTTGGCTGTGGAGGTGTGTTGTGGGTTATAAGTATATGTTAGGTTTCTAGCCCCTCGATGTAATCGACTTTCTTTTGGACAAGCCAAGAGGAGAGTCAGCGTGTTGCCACATGCTGGCAGCCCTGGCCTCGTGCTGGACTTGAGGGAGTTCAGCGGCCGTTGGTCTTCTGTGACCTACGGGAATTCACACTCATTTCCCTTACTTGGGTTTAGGTCTTGCGTTAGTCAGGAAGGGCTGCCTGCTGCCGGGGCTGCAGGAAGTCTCGTCCTTTCGTGTAGTTTTTCGAGCCTTTTTCAGGAAGTGTTATGACTTGGTCTTTTCTCATCACTTCACCTCTTTACGTTTAAATGTGTGTGACGGGGGGAGGGTGGGTTTTTCTTAAAAAGTAGTTTCTGAAAATACTGCAATCCGGAGAGCTCAGTTTCTTTTAAAAACTGCTTTCTTTTTTCGTCGTTTTGTACAGATTTGGGTGGGATACAAACCACAGAGTGTGTACCACGAATCTTATAGTCCCCAGAGAGCTCGTGGACCTTTAGACCATGACCCTGAGTGCAGGACACTTAATTAGTGCCCTGGCATGGTACAGGGGACAGAACTCTTGTGCCGTCCCCGGTGGATATGTGGTTAGTGTAGGAGATAGTCCTTCGGCATCACCGTTTTCTTCCTTCAAAGCCCTGCAGACCCTGTTTTGAAAAGACGCTAGGAGGTGGGCCTGCTTCCTCGTGTCCCATAGGGTGGGTGACACCACTGTAGCCCCGGGAGAAGCACCTGTGTCCTCTGAAGCCACGAGAGCTGTGCGGGGCCTGGTGGAGGTGAAGTGCAGACCCAGGTGGAATTCTCTGGTGTTGCCTTTCCTTAGTAGCACCTCCACTGCCCCCGTGAGAGCTCGGTTGGACCTCCAGGCGCACTGTTGTGCATCCTGACGAACGGAGAATGCAAGGTGTGGCAGTATTTTTCCATGGAGCACTTGCAGCTTCAGAATGTTTGGTGGAATGGAAGACTCCTGTCTCTGCACACAAAGGAGAAATGCCTTCTCCCGTTTCCTGAAGCTTCCCTTGCACATAGCTGTGTTCGCGGCCTCTCAGCAGCTGTTCTGCTCTCGCTCTTTCGGTTTGGCTGGCACTCTGAACTCAAGTCCCGCTGCTGTCCTGTGCCTCTCATGAGTAGGTTGGGTGCATCGTCCTGTCTAGGGCAGGCTTCTGCTGTCCCTGCTTTAATGGTGGCCCCCGGACCATGGGCAAGAGTGTTACTGCATGCTGTTCTTGGTCAAGGCAGTCCAGATACAGATTCCTTTTAGAGATGCTGGGAAGAAACTTCCCTCTCTTCCCCACTGCCCTCCCCCTCCATACTCACTGTGCTCTCCTAGCGTCACCCCCCCATCCTCTCATCCCATTCCCCCAGGCCCCTCTCCAGGTGGAGGGAGTGGCCCCAGGTCAGGGGTCCTCAGCATTTAGGCCCAGCCCACTCTCCAGCTCAGGGAATTTGTCTGCAAATTTCACAGAAGCCCTAAATCATCTGGCTGAACCTTTCTCCAGAGTCAGGTGTCTGTGTGGGTGGTGGCTGGAGCCCACCCTTTGGAGAGGATGCTGTCAGTTTCACCTTCAGAATTGTGGGCTGAGGATTGTTTTGCACTGTTGTTGCCGCCTCTGCCACCAGCTGAGGGCTGTAGCAAAGTAGTGAGGCTTGCCTGAGTTCGAGTACCAGGGCGTGCCCCTGCCCGGGCCCTAGCTCTGTCCTCCAAACTTCCCTGGTAATCCGGAGTAAGGGAGTGAGAGGGCAGCAGAACCTTACTATCTGGCCCCCCGGCCCCTGCCACTTCCTCCTCCCTATAACTAGAAATGGGAGCTAGTTGTTATCTAGAAAGAGATGATTCAGGGGAGTGCAGGCCTAGATGTGGAAACTGTGTGTGTGTTTGTTTAGTTCTCTAAATGGTGAGTGTGACAGCCCTGCTTTTTTTGTAGAGTAACCACAGCTCCCTGCCTCCTCCAGTCTCTTGGGGGTTAGGGTTTTGACCTGGGACAGCTGCCTGGAGGGGGGAATTGCTTGTGCAGGTGGTCAGCCCCTGGAGGCTGGGATTACTGTGCAGCAGGGGCCGTGGCTGGCACGGGGAGAAGTGTTTTCTGAGAAGATTCCCAGGCGTCCGTCATGGAAAGCGGGAACTCGCCCCCGTGGGGATCTGGCTGAGATGCACGGAGAACGTGGGCCCCTGCGCTGGCTCCCACGGGGACTGGCTGCTTCTGCCCCGGCCCAGGTGCTGCAGTTAGATTTTGAGTGTCTGGGGTCTGGATGTGGTCTCCCCACCTTTGCCGACCTTGTGGGGCCTTTATAAAACTCTGTGCTCCTTTTCCAAGCACCTTCCTCTTTGGAATGTGAGGTTACCCCTCGAGGGTTGGGTCTCCTCCACGATGAATCCCTGAAACCTATTTGGCTTTCAGTTCTTCTCCTCTCTAACAAAAATAAACCTGTCAGTACACAGGTTAAACAGGAAGCAACATAAAAAAGCCCTCAGCAGATCTTGGACTGAGGCCCTGGACTTGGACTGAAGCTTCCCAGGAGAGCTGCCCGACAGGCCCGCGACCTGCCCGCAGTGGCCCAAGGCCAAGCCTGTCCTGCCGAGCCCCTCTCCTGGGTGGCGGGGCCCGACCCCCGTACAATCGCTGTGTGTCTTCTCTGGACTGCCTGTTGAGCCCCTCTTGGGTTTTTCTGGCGCTGGTGGGTTTTGGCAGTTCCTGCCTCTTCCCTTTGCTCGCACCTCTCCTCGCCTGGACCCCCCGCACTTCCTGTCTGAACCCCACCGGGCGGTCAAAGCCCATTTGGAGGGAGGGTGTTGTGAGGCCTCACCAGCAGCTCAGGCATCAGCAGCTCCCCTTTTTGGTCACTTGAAGCACATCCACCGTATGTATATTTTGACCTTTCCTTCATTAGCCTTAGCATTTTCTTTTGTGTTCTTAGATGATTTCAGGTGTGTACGCTGGTGAGGCCACCAGGTTTGTGGGCAGTGGTGCCCGCCAGTGGTGCCCAGGCCGGCCGTGCCTCCCCCGTACACCATCGGTGCTCACATGACCACTTGGATTGAGGCCCAGGTTGGCACTTGCCCTCTCCTGGGTTGCTGTGTGCCAAAGAGGTGTTTCCTCATCTTCCTTTTTGGGAGCGGCTCTGAGTCTGTTGGCTCATCTGAAGAACGCGTGGGGACTGACTGCATGGCCTGGGTTGCAGGCGACACCCTGGATATTTTTTATATGGTCTGAGCGATAAGTGCTGTGAGATTGGGAGATCAGTTGATCTTACAGTGCTGTGGGGTTTTCCTCCTCAAACAGACTATGTTTAATTAATGAACGTTAGACTTTAGGCCCCCTTTGCGGCTTCACGTTGATAGATTGTTGCGCACCTTTCCCGTTCTCATGGTTTTCCGTTGGACTGAAGGCGCTCCCTCTCCCCTCTGGAAGGTAGCCTTGAGCACAGCAGGAGCATGGCCTCCACTTTGGGGAAATCGAGGCCGCAATCCCTTGTTTACACGTCTAGACCTTTCATTTGCTGCTTGTTACCCGGAAGCCAGAGGAGAAGTGTAGCAAGCTGATGCCTGGGAGTGTGGTCCCCACCTCTGCCCGGAGGCCCATGGTGAACCCTGGCTCCCCAGGGTCCAGACCCGGTGTCTTCCACCCGCTGACTAAACTTTTCTTGGCAATGAGTCGCCGTGACAGCCCGGTGGGCTTTCTGGGAAGCACAGCTGCGGGCCATCTGGCGTGTGTGTAGGGACATTCAGGAACCCTGGGAAGATTCAGCGTTTTATCAGGAGGCAAGTGAATGAAATCATCTTCCTGGAATTTGTGGCCCTTCAGGCCTTGGGGTGTTTAAGCGTCCTTTCCCTAGAGTCCCTCTTGAGGTCGTGGTGAAGGTCACACGCTGGAAAGGATTTTCCTGCTGCTCTTTGCTGGAAGTCAGATGAGGGGCTGGTCGGTGTGGGGCTCTGGGTGTGCACTGCCCTCCCCCGGCCCCCGCAGGTGTCTTGTCATCTGGACAAAGATGAGGCTCAGCGGGCAGGGGACTGTTTACTGCGGTCTTGGCCTCAGTGAACGGGAACCAGCCAGAGACAGGGTGTGACCTCTGAGGAGAATGTGTCCAGGGGTGAAGGGGCAGTTGTCGTCACTGCTGGCCCCTCTTGAGGTGACCTCTTCCAGCGCCAGCTTTTCTCTCTGCATCCTAGTGTCAAAGAGAAAACTTAATTTTTTCTGGGTCCTTCCTTGAATAAAAGCCCATTTATCTCATCAGTCAGACAACCGGGGGTCTGGGTTGTACTCACCAGACTGAGACCAGACCTGCCCTTGCAGGCAACCTTTGGCGGCTTTCTGCGGGTGGGTTCGTTGGGGGCATTAACCAGGCAATGGCTTTTCTGAATTTACTTGTGGCTGCTCTAAATTTTGAGTTGTTTGGAGTCAGCGTAAAGTTTGGGGTTTATCCATAGGCTTTGGCAATTCTTAAGTTGCTCAACTTGTAGGGGCTGAAAAATTCTTTTACAGAGTTTGACTGGGGCTCACTTAAGATGGTCTAGGAAATCTGAAGTTTGCCCCCGCCACCGAAAAATTCTTATTTGCCCACAGGAGCTGAGAGAGACTTGTGAGGAAGTATCTGAGAAGTGTGACCCTTTGTATGTCTCTTTCCCCAGGCCACCATGGCTGTTGTTGGCTCCTCTGCTGTCTCCAGCTGTCCCCCATGTCACCTCGCCTCCTTGCTGCCTGTGTCCAGAGGCCGTGCATCGCTTCCAGTGGATCAGAAACCTGGTTCCAGAGTTCGGAGTCTCCAGCTCTCACGTCAGGGTGCTTTCTTCACCTGCAGAGTTTTTTGAGCTCATGAAGGTAAGTTGTGTCTAAGAGAGAGAGAGTCAGACATGGGATTAGAGGTTTGGGGGCATAAGGTTGGCCGAGTCCTGGGCTGAAGCACCTTCTGTTCTAGAAACTTTTGATGGCTGCTCAGTTTATTCCTGTGGGTTCCACCTGTTAGGTTTCAGCTTCACAGATGGCTGAGTTGAGCCGTGATCAGAAGCTCCCCTGGGTGGCTGATGTCTCAGGTGGAGCAGCTCAGAGCTTGCGGGCACTGAGGGTCAGGTCCTGGGTTTTGGTTCTTGTGACAGATTAATTCCCTTCGTTCCATGTTGGAGATGTAGGCTAGACGGGAGGTTAGTGAGAGCTTGGGGACCTCAGCAGGCACTTCCCCGCTGAGGACGTCTGGGAGGGAATGAACCTCATTCTGGTTAGGGCATGGCACACTCTTGCCCTGGCAATGTCTCCAACACACAGTAGCTCCATAAAGTAGACGACAGGAAATGGAGACATAATGACCTATGGATGGGATTTGATATGTAGGAAGTGGCCGGGAGCCTCTCAATTCAGTGGAGAGTATTTACAGGTGACTGGAAAGTCTGGATGTCTGGTTTTAGGTCTCGTGATCCTGGTTCTTTTCCGTAACTCTGTCTAAAGTTTGTACCTTCTCTCTCTTGGTAGAGATGCTAAACTTTGCATTTGGTGGGGGGGTTCAACTTTCAATACATTAGTCAGGTGTTCATGCCACGTCTAGTTATTTGTGGTAAAACTGCTCATCGGAATGAAGTAATTAAACGCTAATTAATTTTTAGTTACATGAATTCTGAGTTTGTATTAATTCAGTGATGTTAGAATTAAGGTATGATGCGGTCAGGAGAAGTGCTGGGACATAACAGGAAATATATGTAGATGTTCCTTTTTCTGCACAAAAAACTCTAGTTCATTTGAATGCTTGCACATTTTCTCTCCTTTGCCCTGTTGTTCTGTAGATCCACTCTTAGCTTAATTTCCGGCTGGCTTATTCCAGTATGGTGTGTGCGTGTGCGCATGTGCGCGTGCGTGTGTGCGTGTGCACGCACGCATGCTCTCCCTCACTTCCCTGCCCTGCTTGACTCTCCTGTGTGTCCTTGTTTGTGTAGAACTGATGCTGAGGCTGTTTGCTCTTTACTCCTGCTTGGTTCTCTGCTTGGCTTGAAGAAACAGGTTTTTCAAAGGAGGTGGTTCTTAGTGTCCCAATCAACTCCGGGTGAAGGATGGACTGAGTCTCCACGTGGGGGTCCCCTGGCCTGGAGGTGAGCCCACACGGCGCACCTGCCCGGGGTGGGTGGAGCTGTGACAGCCAAGAGGGACGCGCGAGGGGCTCAGCCCAGCAGGCCAGGAAGAAGCCGAGGCTACCGTTCCCTGCCTTCTGCACTGAGTCATGGGCGGGTTCTCCGGCACGTTCTGTGTGGAGCGGGATGTGTTTCTTCCTGGGACAGAGTGGCCTGTGTTCCCTGAGAAGAGAGTGCAGCGTGGTTTCTGCCTGGGCCCAGGCCTTCGTGACAGCTGAGCTTGTACCAGAGGACCTGGCGCCATGGCAAACAATTGCATAGACTTTTGCTGCCCGAACTTGATTGCCTCACACCTTACTTGTTTTCCTCTCTTTCCTGTCTTCATACTCACTTTCCCCACAAGCAGCCATCTGAATAAATAACAAAACGAAGGCAACAGCAAACATAGGAAATTCTTTTATTTGTTCCTTGCATATAAGCCTTTCCCAGTGGTGTGTTGGTGTGTTTATCTAGTCAAGATGCCCCTCTTCCTCCGTCGACAGTGCAGGCTGTGGGGGCCATGTGGGAAAGCCAGCAAGTGTGTGTGTCCTGCCTCCCCGGTGCCCTCGCCAGCTTGCCCTGAGGGTGGTGCTGCCCTTCTTCCTGCTCTTGACCTCCTCTGGGGCCTGGCCGCGTGTGTGAGGGGTCCGGTGTCCTCCCCTGGCTGGAGCAGGTCTAGGGAGAGGACGCTGGCTATTGGGACTGACACATCATCTTTGAATGTTGGTGTGTTCTGTTTGTGTGTCTAGCTAGGTACCTGTCTGCCTGCATCTCAAAACTGTTGCATGCTTGGGACTTCCCTGGTGGCACGGTGGTTAAGAATCCGCCTGCCAATGCAGGTGACACGGGTTCGAGCCCTGGTCCGGGAAGATCCCACATGCCGCGGAGCAGCTAAGCCTGTGCTCCACAACTACTGAGCCTGTGCTCTAGAGCTACTGAGCCCACGTGCCACAACTACTGAAGCCCGCATGCCTAGAGCCCGTGGTCCATAACAAGAGAAGTCACCGCAATGAGAAGCTCGTGCACCGCAATGAAGAGTAGCCCCCGCTCTCCACAGCTAGAGAAAGCCTGCGCGCAGCGACGAAGACCCAACGCAGCCAAAAATAAACATAAATACATTTATTAAAAAAAATTACACGCTCATTATAAAACCCCAGCTGTGCAGACGGGGCTGGAGTGCAAGTTTGCCCCCGCACTCCCTCATCGGGCTCTGCTCCCTGGACACACACACACACACACACACACACACCCACCCACCCACCCACCCATACAGGGGTGCATGGGGTGGTGACGGGGGAGCATGGTTTACGTTCTGTTCAGTGATTTTCTTCTGTCCCTGCAGTGCACTGTGGACATCCGCTCAGGTCAGTGTGCACAGACCTTCATTCTTTTCGTGGCTGTGCCATATCTTATAGCATGGCTAGATCATGTCTTCCTTTCAGGCTGAGTATTTTAAATTAGGGTTGTGGGTCCTTATCTGGTAGGTTACCACACACATTTGGGGCTTGCTTTAAATATTAATTGGTGAAGATACAGGATAGTTCAGCTTGGAGTGTTATTTGCCTCCAATACCAAAGGACTGTATCTTTCTCAGTGAACTGTGAAAATGGTGATTATGAATTTTGAATTGTTTCTTCTCTTCAGGGGCAGATAAAAGTAGCCAAGAGGCGGGTCGTGATGGCGTCCCTCTACCTGGGGACAGGTCCTTTGGAACAGGAACTGGTAAGGTTTAAGCAGGGGTGGTCCTACTGGCAGTAGTGAGTCACCCTAAAGCCTCGGGCTGCGCAGAGCCGTGGAGCTGGGGTGGAGCCGCCCTTCTCGGCCTGCGTCTCAGGCCAGGTTTTGTTCTTGTTGCCCCAGATTCTGGGCACATCAGGAGGATCAGCCAGGGGTGCAGGGAGATGTGATCCTGGGCCTTCTGACCTCGCTGGCCCGTGTCGTCCTCACCCTGCACAGGGGCCGTAGGCCGTCTGTCTGCCAAGCTGGGGCTCCGAGAATTGTGACCCGCAGGCCAAATCTGGCCACCGCCTATTTATGTGTGGCCTATGGGCTAAGGATGGTGTTCACATTTTCTTTTTTTTAAATTAATTAATTAATTAATTTATTTTTGGCTGCGTTGAGTCTTTGTTGCTGCGCGCGGGCTTTCTCTAGTTGCAGCGAGTGGGGGCTACTCTTCCTTGTGGTGCGTGGGCTTCTCATTGTGGTGGCTTCTCTCTTTTTTAAAAAATAAATTTATTTATTTATTTAATTTTCGGCTGCGTTGGGTCTTTGTTGCTGTGCTCAGGCTTTCTCTAGTTGTGGTGAGCGGGGGCTGCTCTTCATTGTGGTGCGTGGGCTTCTCATTGCAGTGGCTTCTCTTGTTGCGGAGCACTGGCTCTAGGCACGCGGGCTTCAGTAGTCATGGCTCGCGGGCTCTAGAGTGCAGGCTCAGTAGTTGTGGCGCACGGGCTTAGTTGCTCTGCCCGTGTGCCACAACTACTGAGCCTGTGCTCTAGAGCCCGCAAGCCACGACTACTGAAGCCCGTACACCTAGATCTTCCCCCATGTGGGATCTTCCTGGACCAGGGCTCAAACCTGTTTCCTCTGCTTTACATTTTCAATGTTTGGCAAAAGATAAAAGAGGAGTAGTAATTGCGTCACATGAAAAGCATGTGAAATTCAGATTTCTGTGTCCATAAATAAAGCTTTATTGGAACATAGTGACTCTCATTAATTTTTGTTTTGTCTATGGCTGCTTTCTTGCTACAGTGGCTGAACTGAGTAACTGTGACAGGGACCATCTGACCTGCAAAGCCCAAGATATTTATTATCTGGTCCTTTATAGAGAAGGCTTTCTGAGTCTGTATTAGACAGAGGAACCAGCATTGCAGGTCGAGCTGGCCGTTGCTTTTGCCCAGGGCTGGTGTCGGGTGCGGGTCTGCGGCCAGCCTGGCTCCACCTAGACTTGCTGTCATGCCGTGCTTGTCCCTTCCAACGAGACATGCGGGGCTGGGAAGGAGCAGACGTCACCCGTTGTGCAGCGGGTGCTTCCTGTAGGACGAGCCCAGCGCAGAATCTGTAGGTTGAGCTGAAGTGAGTGTGAATGAGGTCGTTGTGTTGTCGGAGTCCCTGGATGGCTTTCTACTCTGAGGGAGTGAGATGGACCCTTGCCCGTGGCAAGTGTTGTTTCTTGGTTTGCCTTGTTCAGAAACCCCCAGGGCATAGCTGGAAGAGAACAGGGACTGTGTAGGGGCGAGGGGGAAGGGTGGGGGGCAGGAGAGAGCCCACCCCTTCCCTTCCTGTCTGAGGAAAGGCTGCCCCGCTTTCAGGACGTGCTCTTAGCTGCCAGCTTGGGAAGCGTGTTTGTTCTCCTGGGAGAAGAATGCCACGTCCAGCCTGTGGAGAGTGGCAGTGGGCAGGTTGTGTCTTGGATTTGTTCATTCAGCAAATATTTACCGAGTGCTGTCCGTGTGTGGGGTGCTGTTTGTTGTGTGCCTGTAAGGATGATCCATTGGAACGTGTGTGGGAGCTGGTGTCTTAGTGTTTTCAAGAGCGGCGAGGTCCAGACCCTTGGGCACCGCGTCCCTGACCCCCAGAGCCCTCATCCTGCCAGGCCCGGGCCGCAGACGCCGTGTCTTCGGATTACGGTTCCCGCGGTGGCCTCAGGCGAAGAGGTTCTGCAGCGTTGGCTTCTGGGCAAGCGTGGCTGGTGTGTGCGTGTACGTGCTTGTGTATATGTGTGTGTGTTCAAAGAGGACCGTGGGGGCATTTGCTGACAGGTTGGTTCATTTCTTTAATATATAACCATCTTTTCAGATCTTTCATCTCTGTTCTTTTGGGGTCTTTTCTTGGCAGGTGGATTGCCTGGAAAGCACTCTAGAAAAGTCACTCCAGGCGAAGTTTCCTTCCGACCTCAGGGTGTCCATTCTCTTAGACTTCACGCGGGGCTCAAGAGGTAGGTCTGACGCCCTCCCTGGCCCCCTGATTCTTCCTCGTTCAGGAAGAACGAGGAATTACACCCTCACTGCCCTGTCCTCAGCCAGCAGCAAGGCTATTTGAAGCCCATCTGGGCTGGCCCAGGACGGCCTGTCCGTCAGGATTCTGTCTGCGGCAAGTGACCGACAGTCCAAGTAAAAATGACTTTGGGAAAAAGAGGATTGTTTTGACTTCCACGTCTGACCTGGTTCGGGTGGGTCGTGATCTGGGGCTTGGACCTCGGGGCTGTCTTCATCCTCTGGCTCCTTGCGGCAGCCTCTGGCAGTCCCAGGCCCGTCTTGCCGCATCTTGTCTGTTGGAAGAGCGTCTGCTCCCCTCGCGGTCAGCCTGGAGCTCCTGCGCAGCCTGCCTCGGGCTCCGTGCCGGGGCTCCCAAGTGTGCTGACCGGCCCAGCCTGGGCCTGCGCGCCTCCCCAGAGCCGGGGTGGACAGAGCCATCTTCACCCAGAGCAGAAATGTGAGAGCGGGGCTGGATGGTGCCCCCGGGAGGAGACTGGGCGCAGTTACCAGGAGGCGGGTAGATGGGTGCTGTGGGGCTGGAAGAGCGGATGTCCGCTATGCGGGCTGCTCAGTCCTGCCCTGAGATGTGGTGGGTGTCCGGGTAGAAGCTGTCCTGGAGCCCCTCTGGCTGAAAACAGCCCCCGGCGGTCTGACTTGGACGGCTGCGCAGGCCCTTGGTGGGTGGCGCTGCACTGGCGAGCTGCGTGTTGTTCCTGGTGTGACTCTGCCGTCCTTTTCCTCCTGCTCGCCCGCATCTTCAGGAAGGAAGAACTCTCGCACGATGCTGCTCCCACTCCTGCAGAGGTTTCCAGAACAGGTCCGAGTGTCCCTCTTCCACACGCCTAACCTCCGTGGGCTCTTCCGGCTTCTCATCCCCGAGCGCTTCAACGAGACCATCGGCCTGCAGCACATCAAGGTGTACCTCTTCGACAACAGCGTCATCCTGAGCGGGTGAGGTGGCTCCCTTCTCTCGGGGTCTCCAGGGCAGAGACCAGCAGGACGCGGAGAAGGGAAGGTCCGTCCCTGCAAGCCTTCGAGGGCCTGCTGCTACGTGTTCAGTCTGGTTGCCTGGCCCTCCCGGCGTCTCCCCGGTGTCCTGTCTGCCACGGAAGCTGGAAGCCACGAAGGGCGACTGAAAGCTGGCCGTGGTTTACTGAGCCCTTACTCTGTGTTTGCTCCTGGGTGCGCCCCTCGTGTACTGTCTCAGCTCATGCTCGCTGTCACCCCGCGTGGTCTTTCCCTCACTTTGTACACAAGAAACCCGGGAGGACAAATAACTTTGTCAGGCAGGGCCGGGTGGGAATCCAAGCCCTTTGGGGGACACTGGGGCCGAGCCCGAGTGGTGCTTGGCTCTGTAAGTGTCCGCATCTCCTTTCGGTGGTCAGCTCGGTGAGGGGACGGCCTTGCGGTCGCTCCTCTGTGTCACCTTAGTGTCACTCTTGCCCACCTCTCGTGAGCAGCCAGGCTCAGTAGCTGTTTGTTTTATTTTATTTTATCTATTTATTTATTTATTTTTGGCCGCATTGGGTCTTCGTTGCTGCACGCGGGCTTTCTCTAGTTGCGACGAGCGGGGGCTGCTCTTTATTGCGGTGCGCAGGCTTCTCATTACAGTGGCTTCTCGTTGCGGAGCACAGGCTCTAGGCACGCGGGTTTCAGTAGTTGTGGCACGCAGGCTCAGTAGTTGTGGCTCGCGGGCTCTAGAGCACAGACTCAGTGGTTGTGGAGCACGGGCTTAGTTGCTCCGCGGCATGTGGGATCTTCCCCGAGCAGGGCTGGAACCCGTGTCCCCTGCATTGGCAGGTGGATTCCTAACCACTGTGCCCCCAGGGAAGCCCGTCAGTAGCTGTTTGTTAACTGGCTGCTGCTGCTGGTGCACCCTGAGACCGGGGTCACCAGCACTTGCTGTTGCACCCAATCTCCTGAGTCCTCACCTGCCGCTTTCCTCCCTGTAGCGCAAACCTGAGTGACTCCTACTTCACCAACCGGCAGGACCGCTACGTGTTCTTGCAGGACTGTCCTGAGATTGCGGACTTCTTCACGGAGTTGGTGGACGCGGTGGGGGACGTGTCCCTGCAGTTGCAGGGGGACGACACGGTGCAGGTGGTGGAGGGGATGGTGCATCCTTACAAAGGTAGGGTCCCGGGCTCCTCGGCCTCCTGAGCCTGGGGGTGGTGAGGGTGAGGAGGGCGCGCCTCTGGGGGCCTTGCCACGGGTTTAGGAGACTTGGGTGGCAGAGCCTTGTTCTGCTTTTGTCTTTGGAGCCAGACAGACGTGACTCACTGGCTATCGGTCATGCTCTGTGGGTGAGGGAGCCGCCGGGGAAGGTGGGATTGTGGGCTTCGGGTCTGGGTGCCCGTGGGAGTGAGCCGGGAGCCTGCCCTGCACTTACAGGAAGCGGCCTGCTAAATGGCCACCCCCCTCAGGGCCACCTCCCGTGACTCTGGAGCACAGAGGGTCTGTGGCTCTCGGCTCCATTGAGGTCTGCGGCCTCCTGCCTGGAACGTGAAATGGGAGAGTCCTCGATCCTGCTCACTGGAAACAGGCAAACCCTGGCAGCTAGCATTCCCGGGCTATTTGCATTCCTGTGATTCTTGTGGCCGTGGCTTCCTGGTGGCCTTTAAGGAGGGCTGCTGCTGAATTTGCAACCGTGTCAGCAATGTGGGGAACGGGTTAAACCTAGCCCATGTGAGGAGAAGAGCCAGAAAGGAAGCATCTGAGTGGGGATGTCTGGTGGGAACCCTGTCCCTGGGGCCTGGGGATCTGTGCACTGTGGAGCCAGCCCGTGATCTGTGTGCCTGCCCTGCCTGCTGCCACTACGCCTATGTGCTATAGAGTAGTATGATAATTACTATTATGTTTTAAATTTCAACAAGAAAAATTTATGGAAGTCTGTTTTCTCTTTTATTATATGAGTACCTACATAGTGTTCTCAATTTTACCCTCTGGCTCACAGAGCCTGAAATATTTACTGTCTGGCCCGTACAGGAAACACTGGCTGACCCCTGATCTAACTTAACAGGCCTGGCATGAATATGCAGAAAAAAGGGCCCCCATTCGGGGAAGAATTGAGAGTCAGCACGCTCAGAGGGCGTGGGGGGCTGGGCACAGCCGTGTCCGGGACCAGGGCAGCTCAAGAGAAGCAGTGAGTGAGCGGCCCCGGTGGTGGCCGCCGTCGGCTAGGAGGGATCCCCGCAAGCAGCAGTCCTTCTCTGGGCTGCTGCCCAGCCCTGGAAGGCACTCGGGCGTGTGCGCCTGTTCCCAGCCCAGAGCGCGTGAGGGGTGACCAGGACAGTCGTGCTGCCCGTCTCTCTCTTGTTGGTCAGCCGTGCCCAAGGCTTGCTATCCTGTCAGTTTTTTTCAGAGAATCAACTTCGGACAGTGTTGAAGTTCCCTGTTTTTATATTGTTGTTTTCTTTCTGTTAATTTCTGCTTTATATAACGTCCTTCCTTGTACTGTATTTTTTGGCTTTTCCTGTTGTTTTTCCTTCTAACTTCTTGAGTTGGATGCTTAGCTCATTAACTCTCTTATCATCTAGTGATAGAATTTAGACTCACTTCTTTTCCCTTCATTGTGTCCATGCAGCCACTTGTCACTGGTGTCCGTGTGGAAACAAGGCCCAGAGCTGCCCGTTCACCTCTGACCCTTGTGGCTCGCTCTCCTGCTCTCTGGTCAGACTTCAGCGTGTCTCTGTCGGACACATGTTCTTTCTGATGTGTAACATGCACGCTAGCCACGGGTGTGCAGCTTATGTGCGTGTTCATAGTGGGTTGGCTCCCAGAAGCCCCCTCGGGTCCCTATAGCCAGGCCTGAGCCCCCAGCGTGCCCGCTATCCTGACCACGGTCGCCCTCAACTAGTCTGGCCTGTTTTTGAACTTTTCGTAAGTGGATTGGTAGAGGCCTTTTCATTTCCCCCTGAGTGCAGGCTTCTTGTGGCAGGACCCTTTTCCGGGCATTTCTGTCCACAGGGGAGCCTCACATGGGCCTGGTGTCTTGTGCTCAATCGAGACGTGTTTGGTGAAGGATCAGTTGTGGCATCTGTGCTTGCCTGTCACGTGCCATGTGGTGTGTCTCCCGTGCTGAATGGGAGTCCAGAGCCTCCCTTCTCTGCTCCTGACTCCCCTTTGCCATGTCTCCCTCTAGGTGACCGGGCTGCGTATTGCAAGGCAGCCAATAAGAGGGTTATGGATGTGATCAACTCAGCCAGGACCCGCCAGCAGATGCTGCATGCCCAGACCTTCCACAGCAACTCCCTCTTAACCCAGGAAGACGCAGCAGCCGCTGGAGACCGGAGGCCAGCCCCAGACACCTGGATTTACCCATTGATCCAGATGAAGCCCTTTGAGATTCAGATAGATGAGATTGTCACTGAGACCCTGCTGACAGAGGCCGAGCGAGGCGCTAAGGTCTACCTCACCACCGGCTACTTCAACCTGACCCAGGCCTACATGGACCTGGTCTTGGGCACGCGAGCCGAGTACCAGATCCTGCTGGCCTCGCCGGAGGTGAACGGCTTCTTCGGGGCCAAGGGGGTGGCAGGTGCCATCCCGGCCGCCTACGTGCACATTGAGCGGCAGTTCTACAGTGAGGTGTGCAGCCTGGGGCAGCAGGAGCGGGTCCAGCTGCAGGAGTACTGGCGGAGGGGCTGGACGTTTCATGCCAAAGGTACGTGGCAGCCGGCTGGCCAGAGGACGGCCCCCATGCGGGACAGCCGGGGGATGGGGCAGTTGGCCCGCTTGTTAGCGCCCGTGGTGCCGGTGCCTGCCTGGTAGAGCCCTGCCCCTTCCCCCGTCTGTCTGCATGACAGCCCTGCGGGCGCATCACAGTCTTCGCATTTATGTGCATTTCAGTTATGCAAGATCTCTTCCCCAAGCTTGTAAACTCAGATCATTTGGGGGGCTGTTTTAAAAAATGTACACGTAAGCTCTCCCCTCAGGTAGATGAAAAGGCACGTGCTTTAGTCTTTCTGTGATCATCTGAGTTCTCCCGCATTGGCCCTGCCCTTCTTGGGGACAGAGAGGATTCGTTAGGGATCATTCATTTGGCATCAGCCCACTTTTTCAGTCCCTTCCTCACCAGTCCTGTTTTTTCCCCTATGTGCCAAACCTTCGTGTTTTGTTTTTTTTTTTAATAGTTGAGAAAACTGAGGCTATCTACTTAGAATGTTTATATGTACAGGACTGCCCCAGGATGGGTCAGAGTGTGAATTGCATATTGTAATGGTCTCTCTTGTACAGTTGTGTGCATCCGTGGAGCAGCCCACATGTGGCACAATCCCAGGGGATAGCCACGATGTGAACAAACGGGTTTAGAACCCTGTGCCTTCTCCATGCCGAGGGCACCTGCCTCTCGAGTGTGACTGCTCCTTTCTGTGCTCCGGGAGACCCCATGGCCAACTCGGTTAGTCCTGTGTCTAAAGGAATAGTGGACAGCGTGGGGACCCCAAGCCCCGACTGAAGTGCCTGGCTTTCCTGACTTCTTGCTGGCGGTTCAGAGACCCATTTTGCTCCTGCGCTGGTCCTGGGGGCTTCCAGAGAGCCTGAGCGAGGCGGGAGGGGGATGGTGTTGTCACGGCCACTCATCTGTGTTGTTTAGACTTGAGGTCACTTTGAACCCTCAGGTTGGACTCTTGTTTCCTTAAACCATTGGTTTCCATCTGGAGGTATGCTAGGAAATCCCCCCAGGCCACCCTAGGTCTCCTGGGTCCAGCCCTCTGGGATTGGGTGGTTTCCACTTGCTACTGTGAGGCCTGCGTGCCTGCTCGGGCAGGTGGCACTGTCTGGTGTGGGAAGTGAGCTCTGCCATTGTACCGATCCTGGATGTGTCATGGGCTAAGCCCGGCCGGTGGTTAGGTGTCTCCAGGCAGGCAGGTCAGCCCACGGGGGTGTGGAAGGTATTTTAGGATTGGCTCTGTTACTTCTGAGAATAACAGTGGTGCCTGGGGTGGGGGTAGTGGAGACAGAGAGCTGGATAGTGGGAGGAGCTTTGAGCTCTGAGGGGACCTGTGTGCCTGGCGAGCTGCGCAGAGGCACATCGAGAGCGCTCGCTCCTCGTCTGCCCTGTGGCTGGGTCGGTGCGGGGGGTCCCTTGTCACTTTGGGGCCCCCAGCGTAGCCTGGCCCATCAGTTCTGAGTGTGCTGTGGGTTATTTCCGTGAAGCTGCGCTGATAAACGTGCAGTGACTCCCCAGTTACCGTTGAAACAGAAACACCCAACCGGCTTTTCCAGTGTCTCGCCTTTTCCCGGACTGGCGTGATCCAGCCGCTCCCTCCTGCCGCACGCCCGCCTGGGTGGAGCCCTGCCACCTGGCAGCTGGCTTAGTGGGGAAGGCCAGGAATCCCAGGGTGTGTGCAGTAGAGGGGGAGGGGGAGAGCACGACGGGGCATGTGGAGAGGGGCTTCTGCGCAGAAGACACCTCACCCTAACAGCAGGAGCCAAAGGTCAGACCACTCAGCGCTGAAATGAGAGGCCAGGCCCTTCCCTGCTTAGTGGCTGTGCTCGATAGTGGGGGGTCTTAAGTCAGCCCCCCTTTCTGGCTCATCTCTTGATGGTCACTTCCCCCAAAGCAACCTAGGACAAGGAGCAGGCAGCGCAGGTGGCGCTGGATTTGGACTGTGGAGTGGTGGACCAGCTACTGATTGCCTGCCCTGTGCAGGGGCCATGCTGGGTGCAAGCGGTGTGTCTGCATTTGGGCCCTGGAAAATTCTTCCCCATGGCTGAGTAGCCTATACTACAGTTCCCTTCCCCGGGCTCCTGCAGGGCAGGCCGGGGCTGATCGCGGCTTTTCCTGCTCCCAGAAGCCCTTGGGCGATGAGGGGGAATGGGGACACCGTGTTCCTGCTTCCAGATCCTTGCCCTCCGAGAGCGCTGTCAGCGCCGCACGCCTCTGGGAGTCAGGCACCCCCAGGCTCTGGGTCCTGACTATGTGTTGAACCTGCTGGTGGCCTCGTGTGAGGCGATGCAGGAAAGCTGCGCTCGGTCCAGGCCTGTGGACGCTGGCAGGCGGGGTGGGGAGAAACAGCCTTCTCGTGGGCAATGGCCACACCGGTCCACGGGTGCTAGTGGATAGCAGTGCAGTCTGGTGACGGGAGGCCCCGAGGGCTGGGGTGTACTCTTTGTTGTTTTCTGCTCACCGAGTGTCGCCAGGAACATGGAGCAGGGGTGCGTGCTCGGCTGGAGCAGCGCTGGCTCTGCCCAGTGGCCTGAGCGGAGGCCGCCTTACTGACTACTCTGTTGATTCCTAGCAGACTTGAATATATATCCCATTTTAATAAGTTGAGCTGCTTCAAAGAACCAGAGGGACCTTCCACTCTTTAAAGGCATGTACTAGAGACCCCTTTGGCAATGTGGTCCCATCTGGTTAGTTTTTATTTGGAGTTTTGCAAAGGGCGCGTATTTGATATGCCAAGGAGACCTTGGGTAAGCATGATGTGGTGGAGAGGTTACCAGGATGGGAGTCTCGAAGCCTGGTTCTCAGCCCAAATTTGCCTTTGGCACAAGTGGAGGGACCAGGTTCAACTTCCGTGTCAACTGGGGCGATGGCTTTGGATTGTACTCAGGAGGGAATGGTGACATGCATGCGTTGGAGTTTCTGTGAAATGACCATGCGGTTCATGGGCGAGGAGTGGAGTCCCAGGGGTGGTGGCGGGGACGCCGTGCGTGGCGTTGGAGGGCTGGGGCCCCTGGCGAGGAGAGCCATCGTCCTCACCTGTAGCTTTGTTGCTGATCTCCCTGTGGCTCAGTGAAGGGCGACACTGAACCCGAAAGTCTTATTACCAGCATCTGCTTGGCCTCAGGAGGGCTTTGGGGGTGTGGGAGGGTAGGGGTCCACCTTCGACATCCGTCAGTTGGCAGCTCTTCTGGTTGATGGTTTGTCAGCTTCCTGTTGCCCGGCCTTCGTTCCTCACCTGGTGGGTGAGGTCAGACAGGGTTCTGGGAGTGGGGGAGCATTCCGACCTAATGGGGAGCACCACCAGCTTAGCTGGAGTTTAAAGACTTAGTTTTTTTAGATCAGTGTTAGGTGCACAGCAAAACTGAGAGGAAGGTACAGAGAGTTCCCGTGTTCTCCCTGCCCCCCAACACATGTACAGCCCCCCCACTACATTTATTATAATTGATGAACCCAGAGACGCGTGATTGTCACCCCGAGTCCACAGTTTACATCAGCGTTCATCTTGGTGGTGTACGTTCTGTGGGTTTGGACAAATGTACAGAGTAGTTTAGTTTCGCTACCCTAAAATCCCTCTGTGCTCTTTTTTTGTTTGTTTGTTTTTTAATAAATTTATTTTACTTGTTTATTTTTGGCTGTGTTGGGTCTTTGTTGCTGCGCATGGGCTTTCTCTAGTTGTGGTGAGTGGGGGCTACTCTTCGTTGCTGCATGCGGGCTTCTCATTGTGGTGGCTTCTCTCATTGCAGAGCACGGGCTCTAGGCGCGCGGGCTTCAGTAGTTGTGGCCCGTGGGCTCAGTAGTTGTGGCATGCAGGCTCTAGAGCGCAGGCTCAGTAGTTGTGGCGCACGGGCTTAGTTGCTCTGCGGCATGTGGGATCTTCCAGGACCAGGGCTCATACCTGTGTCCCCTGCATTGGTGGGTGGGTTGTTAACCCCTGTGCCACCAGGGGACACCCCCGCTCTGTGTTCTTGTGCTCTGCCTATCTCCCTCCCAACCCCCAGCCTCCGCCCTGGGCAACCGTATATATTTTTTTTTATTGTCTCCATAGTTTTGCCGTTTCCAGAATATTATATAGTTGGAATCATACAGCCTGAAGCCTTTTCAGATGGGCTTCTTTCACTTGCCATGCATTGAAGTTTCCTCCACGTCTATTCATGGCTTGATAGGTCATTTCTTCTTAGCGCTGAATGTATTCCATTGTATGGATGGACCATGGTTTATCCTCTCGCTTACTGAACAACATCTCAGTTGCTTCCAGGGGTTCCCCTTTTAAACTTGATCCTGGTTGAGAGTAGGGTACAGGGGACCAGAAGCAGGATGGCTGTGTCAGCGGTTGTGCGTGCTGTGTCTACCTTGTGCCGATGAACTAACCTCTTTAGGGCTTGGAGAGGCAGCAACTTCAGGGGAGTCTGAGTGAGTATGAAGTGAGGCAAACCTAGTTCTCGCATCTTCCTAGCTTTCTGCTCCATGGAGAGGAGGGGGCTGAGAGGTGGTGTATGCACCATCATGGGATTTCTTGCTGTGAGAGCAAGGGCCACATCCATGCTGGGGGACGTGGGCTCTGCCTGCTGTTGAGATGTTGACTTTGGTTTCGTCTGGATGCAATATTCCAGCATTAACAGCACGATGTGTGTGGCGAGGGCGGGGCAGGGCCACTGGATTAAGAGATTTCTGGCTCCTGCTGACAGAGGAACCTGTTAATGATTGTGAGAATTGTCACTATTTTTACTGCCTTCCCGATAGGCCACTTGGCATGGCGCCCAAAGGTGAACTTGTAGTGAGAACCAGGGCAGCTCCACCCTGTTTGTGGGGCCCACGTGAGGCAGTTCTCACCTGGGGATGGGGGTGTGCCTGGGCCAGTGCTGCTCACCTTGGACCGAGCAGGCACCAGCCTCCGGGCCTCTTGGAGTGTTTTGGTTCTGTTCTGGCCTCAGAATAGGTGATGCTTATTCATTCATCTGAGGTTAGGACTGTGATGTCTTCTGTTCCCTCTTGTTTTTACAGGGATCTGAGAGCCCTCTGAAATTTACTGCAGAATATGGTGGGGGGAGGAGAGGGAGGGGTGCATAATTTTGAATTTTTCGTGGAGAGATGCTCAGAGAAGGTCTCTAACCTGAAATGTTCACGTGCTCCTGCTGTAGAACCCAAGGCCTTTTTATACTTAATCATTTGTTGGAAGAGGTGTTTGTTTTTTTTTTGGTGATACGCGGGCCTCTCACTGTTGTGGCCTCTCCCATTGCGGAGCACAGGCTCCGGATGCGCATGCCCAGCGGCCATGGCTCACGGGCCCAGCCGCTCCGCGGCATGTGGGATCTTCCCGGACCGGGGCACGAACCCGTGTCCCCTGCATTGGCAGGCGGACTCTCAACCACTGCGCCACCAGGGAAGCCCCGGAAGAGGTGTTTTTTTTGTGTGTGTGTGTGTTTTGCGGTACGCAGGCCTCTCACTGTTGTGGCCTCTCCCATTGCGGAGCACAGGCTCCGGATGCGCATGCTCAGCGGCCATGGCTCCCGGGCCCAGCCGCTCCGCGGCATGTGGGATCTTCCCGGACTGGGGCACGAACCCGTGTCCCCTGCATCGGCAGGCGGACTCTCAACCACTGCGCCACCAGGGAAGCCCTGGAAGAGGTGTTTTTATCCACATTTTATTTATTTTGTTCAAACAAGTATTTATTGAGGGCCTGCTATGTGCCAGGCAGCATTCAGGGCATTGGGGATAAATCACTGGGGACTAGACTAACTCCCTGCCCTCATAAGGTGTAGGTTACTGGGAAGCAGATAATAAGTGGATGAATCTATCCAAATACAATGTCAGGTCGTGGAAAGGGCTTTGAAGAAGACCAGAGCAGGCGGGGGCTCCAGGTGAATGGCGGTCTGTTAGATGGGGGTCAGGGAGGGCCTCTCTGAGGAGGTGACACTGAGCAGAGACCCCCGGGCAGGAGAGGTCTGGGCAGAGGGAACAGAAGCGTGGAGCCCCGAGGCTACACTAGGCTTGAAGGACACCCCCTGGGCCAGGGTGGTCAGAGTGGAGGATGGGCACTGAGGTTGGAAGGGGCTTGGAGGCCAGGGTGAGCCAGGGCTGCAGGCAGCCTGGGACTATCTGGTTTACCCTTCAGCATGATGCTGGGACTGTGAAGGACCGTCGGCGCGAGCAGAGCGGAAGCAGGTGTCTCTCTCCCTAAAGAGGAGGCCAGGGCGTGGGGCAGGATGTCTCATTGCAGAGCTGGGAGGCAGCGGAAGTTGCTGGCCTCCAAGTCCAGTCATCTCTGTACCCACGGCATGCTCCCTTTGTGGTGAGACCCGCTGTCCCCGGTGCTGAAGTTCAGTGCCCGCCCCCCCTACCACCCACCCCCGCAAAGGCACTTTCTCCCCCGCTGTGCTGTCCTTGCTGCTGCAGAGTCTCTCCCTGATCCACTGGTTCCAGGAATGCTGGAGGTGTTGGGCCCAAAGGTCGGGCCCTGGGATGAGGACTTGGGGCTTGATAACAGGTTTATGGCCGGGCTGGGAAGTGCTGTGTTTCCCGACAGTGAGTCCCTGCCCGGCAGTCTCACCCTTTGTGTGTGTGTGTTCACCCCGACATCCTGAGTGGCGTGTGTGTCTGGCTGGAGGTTCTGACGGCTCGGGAGCTTCAAAGGGCCTTTTGGGGGGGTGGTGCGTTCCCCTCCCTGAGTGAGAGTCTCCCAGTTGTCTCTAGGGCACAGACCAATAGCTGAAAACTCCTGACTTGGTGATCTTCTGTCTAGAAGGACTCTTGTTCATAGCAGCCCCCCTGTCCCGGGCTCTCTGAGGCTGTGGGCATCGTGTGGAGCTGCTGGTGGCACCACGTGGCATCCCCCTCTGGCTTCCCACGCTGCACTAAGCCCCGCCCCATCACGGCACGCCAAAGGGTGGCCGTTGCGCCATTTATGGTCTTTATTTTCTTTTTGATGGAGAAAGACCGTGCAAATGAGTCTACAGGGGAGGTTGGTTGGGTGATTGCAGGCCTCACCAAAGTGGTCAGTAGGTAAAAAAGCACTGCCTCTTTAATCCAAGCACTCACCTGAAGTCCACCCTGGGCCAGAGCAGAAAGAAGCTGAGGGAGGCAGAGGTGGCAGGGAAGAGAGAAAAGAGAAGAAATAGGTGTATGTCGTACATAACCAACAGGGTTGATGCTGCCCCACGGAGCAGAGACTGGTTCTTGGGGAGGGTGCTGAAAAAGTCTTCAGCGGGGCTAAAAAGCTCCTTCAGGGATCAGGAATGAAAACAGGTTGAGAAGCAGTGGTCCATACTGGGGAGCTGCGGGCCAGGCTGAGATGGGCTGCCTGGCTCTGATGGCTGACGCATAGGTTGCCTTGAGAGGGAGTGGTCTGCGTTTAGGCAGATTTTACAAATAAGTACGTGTAAGACCAGGCCCTTCCCACCTTCCCTGCCAGACCCTGTGGTCTGGGAGCCTTGGAGGGACACAGGGTCATGGTGGCAAGTGATTTACACCAGCCTAATCCCACGTCACCCATGTGGGTGTTGGGCCTCCCTAGTCCTGGCTCTCACCTGTCCCCTCTCTGAGTGGGCTTGGGCAAGCCAGCTGGACAGGTAGCACCAAGCAGACCCAGTGTCTTTTTTTTTTTTTTTTTTTGCGGTACACGGGCCTCTCACTGTTGTGGCCTCTCCCGTTGTGGAGCACAGACTCTGGACACGCAGGCTCAGCGGCCATGGCTCACAGGCCCAGCCGCTCCGCGGCATGTGGGATCTTCCCGGACCGGGGCACGAACCCATGTCCCCTGCATCAGCAGGCGGACTCTCAACCACTGCGCCACCAGGGAAGCCCCCCAGTGTCTTTAAGGGGCCAATCTTGGCATCAGAAGAGTTGGAACAGGGAATTCCCCGGTAGTCCAATGGTTAGGACTCCGAGCTTCCACTGCAGGGGGCACGGGTTTGATCCCTGGTTGGGGAACTAAGATCCTGCAAGCCGCGTGGTGCAGCCAAAAAAAATATATGAAATAATAAAATACATTGAATAAAAGAAGAGTTGGAACAGTAACAACAGGTGGAGATCTCGCCTTGTCCCGCCCAGCCCTGGGCTTATGGAGGGCTGGGGCAGGGCGGCTGAGCCTAGTGCAGATGGAGGGCCTTTACTGCAGAGAAGGAGGCTCGGACCTCCCTGGGCATCTGGAGCAGAGTGCCAGGGCCAGCCTGCCCACCCGCGTGGTCTGGCCGCGTGCTAAGGTGAGCCACACGGTTGCTTACATGCAGCGGCCCAGCGGAGCGGGCTGCAGTTGATCGAGCGATACACACGGGCAAGCAGTGGCTTTGATGTGGCCCCTGCGTGTGTGTGTGTTGGGGGGGGTGGCAGACGTATTACAGGAACAGGCAGCAGAGAGTCATCACCTCTTACCCAAGACGTTCTTGGAAATGCTCCTGGTCTGAGTGAGAATTAGGAAATGGCCTTCTATTTTAGGAGTGTGGTGTGTGTTACATGTTGTTGATTTGCTTGCGTTGCTCCTGCGTGCCTGTGTGCCCTTTGAAAGGGTCATGTTGGCAGGGGAGAGACCCGTGGTGGTGGGAGGGTGCGAGGAGGCCGGCCCTGTGCGGGGTGGCCTGCAGAGAAGCCTAGGACTGACGTGGCCACACTGGGTGTCCTGGCCTGGGCGCTCTTGGTGCAGCGTGGAGGGAAAGATAGAGGCCAGATGCAAGCCTGGGCTCGCTGTAGGAGGAAGGAAGTCTGGGCAGCAGATGTCCTTGAGAGGTTAGGTTTGGGGAATAGTCTTTTTAGGAGAAGTAGTCCTTATGGGGCCTGGAACTCGGAGGGGATGGAATGGGGTGCAAAGCAGAGGACCTGCCTGCTGTGTTTCAGGTGACATGTAGGATTCTGAGAGAATCCATCACCTTCATTACAGAGATGTCACCGTGGTGTCAGAGATGGCGAGTTCCCAGTGCTGGGGGAGGGTGGCGGGCAAGGCAGGAGCCACTACCACATGGCTGCTCACACCGAGCCCTGCTTTTTCCTCTGTCTGTGGTATTAACTGGCTCATTTTCTAGCAAAAAAGGGGGAAGCAGTGTTCTCTGGGGTGGGACTGAAACGGACAGGGCCTCCCAGGTTCTCTCGTGTGCTGGCCTCTCGTGACCTTTCGTCTGTCTGTTTGGCCTAAAGCCCCGAGCCCCCAGCAGGCTCATTTCTGGCGCCCTGGTGGGCTTCACAGTCAGCAGTCTGAGCGAGGGAGAGTCGAGTGGCCCTGGGGAGGCAGGGCCCAGCTCGTCTTCAGGTAGATGCAGCAGGTAGATGCAGCAGTGGAGTAACCTGAGCTCTGTTTTCAGGCTGGGGCTCTATCGGCTGTCCCCCGCCCCAAAACCCTCTTAAAGGGCCCGTGCTGGGCTGCTCCTCCCCTTGCAGGGACCCTTAATAGCTCGGTCAGACCTAGGCTCCACCTTAAGAGATTTGGGACAAAATCCCATAGGAGCCCAGACATCGAGAGCTCTGACTCAGGGGCCCACGGAGCGCTCCTCTGGGAGGAGGTGGGAGCTGGACCAGTCCCCTCGCATCTCTGCCCTCTGCTCTTGCAAGGGTTTTGGTGGGGGCATCCTCACGCCAGTTCTAGGAGGAAGGACAGATGCCCTCCACCCCACAGGCTGCTTACGGCCTGCTTTGCCATGTAACCCGCTCTTAAACCCAGTCCTTTGTCACCCCGTAACCGCCCCACGTCTGCTGGCTTGGGTGAAAGCATCTCTGTTCCCGAGCCCACAGGTCAGCTGGCTTCTTTCCTGAAGCAGGTGTGACCTGAGCTCTGCTGGGCCGCTTTCCCTCCGGGCCTGCGGAAGGACATGGGAGGCTGGATGGTGGCCAGGACGTGGCTGAGGCAGTTCAGAGAGCAGGGATTAGAGGTCCTGCGCTCTCTGGGAGGGGCTCTGGTAGCATCGCGGGGTGGGTGGGGGTGAGAACAGAGCCTGAGCATGGGCATCACCAGGGTCCTTTTAAGAACCCACTTCTCGCCCTGTCGGGAAAAGAGGCCACAGCGTGCCATGCGGCGGAAAGGGGAGCCGTCCCAGTGAGCGTCCCTAGTGCCGGGCTGCCCCGCAGACACTGCGGTCCCTGTGCCTCCTGGCAGCACCCTGGGCTGGGCAGACGTGGCCCCAGCTTAGCCCATCCCCTCGGTGTCTTGTTCACGCAAACCCCGTGGGGGGCTGCTTTCCTCTTAGGTTGGAGCGCGACTGGAGAGGCTATGGCAGCTGCTGTGCTCACTTCCTGTCTGCACGTTTCCTTTTCCCTGCAGGCCTCTGGCTGTACCTGGCAGGGAGCAGCCTGCCCTGTCTCACGTTGATTGGCTCTCCTAATTTTGGGTACAGGTCAGTTCACCGGGACCTGGAGGCCCAGATCGCCATTGTGACGGAGAGCCGGGCCCTGCAGCAGCAGCTTCACCAGGTTGGTTGGGGCAGGTGGGACCTCCCCGGGGGGGTGGGGGCGGCATAGCTGGGTGCCAGGTCCCCGAGGGCTGCCTCTGCCGTCCTCTCCTGCCGGGGGCTGAGCAGAGTGGGAAAGAACCGGGGTCCTCTCGCGTGTCCTGGTGGCCGGTCCTGAGGGACACCTGCCGCAGGGCTGTCCTTTGAAGCCCGGGCCCTTCTGCCTCCAGCCCGGGGCTCGCTCTTGCCCTGTAGGGGCTCCCCCCACCCCCACCCCTTACATCCTGGAGGACATTTTCTTTCCCTGCACGGGAAGAGAACACTGTTCTCACTGGCATGTGAATACAGCGCTGGTTCCCAACCTCTTCTGAGACTGCGGATCAACTATGAGAGGGGGTAAGGAGCCAGGGTTACACAGGACCTGGGTCCGTTAGGGAAGAGCCTCAAGTGGCCTCGGTCATTTCTGATGAAGACCCTCCCCAGGAGGTGCTTCAGAGCCGGGGGAGGGAGAGGCAGGAGGCAGGGTTGCCACCCAGGCGGAAGGGGCACGCAGGAAGCCAGAATCTCTGCACGTGGAGACAGAGAACCTGGAAAAAAGAGCCAAACCTTAGAATGAACTTAGAGGCCCGTGCAGGCAGAGGTGGTTCATGGGGAGCTGAGCCATCGCGAGCGCTCTGACAGTCCCGCTCACAGATTTCTGTCTGTGCCCTTGAGTCGGCATGCACGATCCTGTTGCGCCGAGGACTTGAATTCTATTTATTTTAGTTCAGATTGTTTCACTTGGTAATGATCTGGTTTGGGATTGACCTACAGAGGAGATGGTGGAGGGACTGCTCAGAGGTGTGCCTGGCCAGGCGCAGGGGCCCCGTGTGGCATGTTTGTGGGGGCCGGTGGTGGGCGGGACGCAGTGGAAGGCTGTGGCTGCCTCGCCTCCTGCCCGTGTCGGGGGACGGAGGTTGGGCGAGGCAGGCCCCTGTTTCCAAGGTGTCTTGGAATTTCTGTGTTGTTTTTGTCACGCTCCTAGTTGTAATGGGATTTCTTTCCTTACAGTTATGAGAGGGGAAGGCAGGCATTTTTCTTGAGAGCAGGGACCTGGAGCCCGAGAGAACACAGAACTTGCCTTGTCCGGCTCGGTGGGCGCGTTACGTGGCCCACCAAGGACCTCTCGCTCCCCTGGGAAGAGACTTCCCGGCACGGCTCACGGGAGAGCGGCCCCTTCTTCTGAGGTGGGGCTGGAGAGTCCCGGGGGACGGGACCCTGAGCCTCTGCTGCCGGCTGCTGGAAACCCACGGTCAGGTCGGGGAGGGGGTACAGGGGAGAGCGCCCTTTGCTCCCCGGGATAGGAACGTGGCAGTGACTCCCCAAGGGGCAGCGGTCTCGGCCTCCTTTCGTGATGGTCTTTCTGTTTAAAGTCGAGAATAACTGAAAGTTAGTGCTTCTGTGTGAATCTTCGCATTTGAGCACCTGCAGCAGTGCTGATGAACTTTCGAGAATGCAAGCACAGCACCTGTGTATGTGAAACCTAGGTGATCCTTTGGGCTCACAAATTTGTGACCTTGACAACAAAGCCTTTCCAGGGAAGGTGCCAGCTTCCCTCCTGAGTCATGGGAATGTAGATAACACTGCCGTAGGCCAGCCCTCAGAAGCATATAGACTGAGTTAAGCTTTTATTCTTGTGTTTGGGAACTACTGTTGCGAAATTGTTGGAGCCTTTGTTGATGGACGAGGAAATGGTAACTGCCTTGTTCCCTGGGATCTGCCTCCTGCGATCTGGGAATCTTGTCAGTGACTGAGTGGGGCCTTGGTGCCGGGAAGGACTTCACGACCAAGGCCGAGAGGAAGTGGCAGCGGTCGGGCTCTGGGTGGCCAGCGGGAGAATCTGATCTCCTCAGCAGATCACAGATGCTATGGTGAGGCTTCCAGCAAATGACCGAGGAGGTTCCAATAGGGGCCGGCCGGCCTCAGAGCGGGCTGGGTTGAGAGGAACAGTGGGGTCTCCTGGACTTTCGCCTCGGTTGCTGAGAGCCGGGTTTCCTCAGACGGTAGCGAGTGGTCAGTGTGAACGTGGCCTCTGGCGAGGACCAGGTCTCTGTGGGTCTGGACTGATTTGGGGGAGCAAGTCTCTGCCCAGGGTCCCGGTGCTGGCCGCTCTCCCCCACTTCCTGAGTAAGGGGACTGAACCCACATCCTGGATCTTGAGAAAAGCTAGGCCGGTTGTGGTCAGGAGCTGCTTTCCCAAATGACATATTTGGGATATTTTGTTTTTCTTCCCAAACCTGAATCCCAGCGGCTTTTGATGGTGGGAGGGTGGCAGTTCATGCCACTGCAGTCCTTCCTTTCTTTAGAGGCACGTTGATTTCTGTGCCTTTGAAATGCAAAAATGCATTTCTGGATAACTCCACCTGTGTATTTATATACTGGGACTGCAGCCACCCTCTGGAGAGGCCCATACGGTGCCCGATGCTGGGACTGCCCAGCCACACAACCTTCCCCGAGCCCAGAAAGTCCCTGAAACCCCGGCTGCCCGGGTCCCTGCTCTCAGAAGCTGCCTCTGGAGTCCTCCTGGGGATCCAGGGAAGGGCCCTGTTCATGTCACACTGGGCACCGGAGTGGGGAGATATTTTTATCCGAATCCGAAGTCCCTCCCTTCACTTAGTACGTACAATAAAAACTGAAAGCTTCCTGGTTTTGTTCAGAGGACACGGTTTACCACTTGTGACCTAAGAAAGACTCCCTTGAACAGCATTGTAACCTTGACCAGCTGACTTCCTTCTCCATCCCCGTGTGGAGTCTGTGAGGAAACTTAAGTGTTTCTGGTAATTTAATTGAAATCTTGGCTGTGTATTCATTGGAAAACATAAAGCTGGAGCCGGGTCTTTGGAGACTTCTGCAAAGCAGCCCCCCGAGACCGAGGCTGGCTCCTCCATGAGGCCCATCCAGCCGTGGTCAGCGGGCGGCCGGCAAAGTCTGCTCAGACCTGAAGCGCCAGGGACCCCGGCCCTGGGAGTACCACTCACAAGGGAGTGAGCACAAAAACTGTGCAGGAAGATGTGAAGTCGGGCACTAGATTTCCCCAGCCCGTGACGGGAAGAGCTGTGGACAGATTCTGTAATGTCCAGGAGGGCGCGGTGTCCTTCATCCCCTGTCCTCCCTGGGGAGGGACGTGGCTTCCATTCCTGTGTCCAGCTCCCAGTGGGATGGTGCGGTGGCATCCACTGTCCCCTTGGGGCTCCTGGTCCCGCAGTGGACAGGGTGTTTGCAAAGCCAGCGTTGGGGGATCCTCACCATAGTGTGGGTAAAGTCAGTATTTTATAGATTAAAGGGACACAAGGTTCAGAGAGGGATGTCACCACTCCTGGTGGTGGACACAGAATCACATCCCCTGACTGCTGCCTTTTGCCCTTTGAAAGCTTCGATACCTTATTAGGGAAACACAGCACTTGTAGGGTGTAATGTTTTAAAAAGAGACAGTTTCTCCTCTCAAAGATTCTAAACACAATTTAAGACGAGGCTTATATCAGTGTTTTTTAACCTGTTTTTAAATATGTAAGTAATAGTCGTTCATTGTAAGAATCGAGAAAAGTTACAGGACGCTATAACCCTTTCGTCCAGAGAGAGTCACTGAAATCGCTTTGATTGCTCCTGTCTGTCTTGTTCTGTGTGCATATGGAGAGGTGTAACTTGTTTTTTTCTTCTTAACGAAAGTAGGATTATATTGTGTATGTTAACTCATATCCAGTGTCTTTCACTTAATATATTTGCACTTTCCCATATGGTTAAGTAAATGTTTTTCTAGAGTATGATTATCTTATGGTGAATGCTGATTTGTCTTGTGTGTTTATTATATTTAATTAGCTGGTTGGTGGACATTTAGGGGGTTTCCAGGTTTTCTCTGTCATAAATGTTGGTGTGATAAATATCAGTACACAAAAATCTTAGTGCATAGTTATTTTCTTGGGACAAACTCTTGCAAGTGGAGCTTTTTAAGGCTTTTGGTACTTGTTGCCAAATTGCTCTACAGACAGATGATTCGCGCCCCCTTTCCATTCATTCCATCAGCAGTGTCCGAGAGTGCCTGTTCCCTCGGCCTTCATCAGCAGAGGGCGATGATGTTACAAAACAACTCTTTGCCAGTTTGAGAGAAGAAAAAACTGTGTCTCATTTAAAGAAAATCTCATTATTTTAATTGGCACTACCTCATTTAGTGAGGGCGAACTTTTAAATATTTTTTCCACCAGCTGTATTTCTTCAACTCTAAATTGCCTGTCCCACACACGTCTTGCTTGGTCTTAAAAATTGAAACACACTGGCTTCTTGGCTTTTCTAAGGAATGTGTACAGGGGCGACCTACGCTGGGGCCCCCATGGAGCCCCTGGGCCGGCAGGCTGCGTCACCTGGTGCTGGAGCCGACCCCTAACTCCTGTTTGTTCCTCTTCCCCAGGAGCAGGAGCAGCTCTACCTGAGGTCGGGCATGGTGTCCTCTGCCACCTTTGAGCAGCCGAGCCGGCAGGTGAAGCTGTGGGTGAAGATGGTGACTCCGCTGATTAAGAACTTCTTCTGAGAACAGCAGGTACTGACTACCGGGCCGGCCCAGTGCGGTTTCCCAGGGGGTCACTAGGGGTACAGGGGGCTCCCCCCAGTGGGGGTCCCCGGGGCCTCTCGCAGGGACTCCAGGGCCCTTTCGTCCTTTCTTGGTTACATGTCCAGGGGTGTATGTCTGGGCTCGTGGGTGGGTGTGGAGGTTTTGGAAGCCTGGTGCTAAGTGAGGCAGCCCTTCTACCTTCTGCCACGTCCTGGGGCTGTGGTGCGGTCAGCATTGTGGGGCCCGCTTATGCTCTCCCGTCCCCGGGGGCCGGAGGCGGCCCTGGCGTGAGGGCCTGGTGGCCACCGGGTACAGAGGTAGATTCTGCACCCCCTCCTCGCTGCTGAGCACGCCGTTCCGAAGGCAGTGGGAGCGGAGGGGCAGCGCTCTTGGTCGGGAGCGTCCTGGCTTGCTGCCCTGGGCCGCCGCAGCTGCCGGCATGAGAGGCCCCGGGGCTGCTGCCTCATCTCCCTGACGTTTCTGTGACGTGCGCTTACGGAGATGAGATGCTGTCGTGCTGGCAGCTGGTAGCAGGACGTGCTCCGCCTGCCCAGGAGCCTCCCCCTAGCGGCCGGGCCTCTGGCCGTGTCCCACGGGAGGACGAGACGAGGCCTCACCTGAGCTGCCCCTTGGCTGTTCGGACCCCGGGAGGCCGTCCAGGGTGCAGCTGCTGTCGGAGGTGGGGTCTCTCCTGAGTCACTCTGTGGGTTCCAGATCACTTTAGACCCTGACCTCCCCCCGTGTGGCCCCAGATGGGATCAGTCTCCCGGGTGAGATGTTCTGGGCCAGACTTTGCTGGTCCAGCCCACGCTAGGGGGTGGGGGGGGATGGGAATGGTTGGGCCTTTGGCCTGTGGGGAAGGGAGAGAGGAGGCGGGAGGACAAGGATAAAGGATTGAGCGGCCGAGCGTTGTCCGCGTTGGCACTGTGTGCGGCCCGCGGCCCCTGCGGCCTGGTACCATTGTTCTCTTTTCAGCCTCACTTTAAAAAATTTTATTGGTTTCATTTTTTCCTCAGCATTTTAATTACTTTAAATTTCATTCAGATAACCTGCGAATTTAGAGAGTAAAACCGACAGGCCAGCAAGATGCAGCGGCCCTTCCTTCCCCCTAGCAGCCACTTTTGACTCTTTTACCTGCTTCTTCTGGTATCTACCCGTGTGCTCCTGCGCCGCCCCCAGTGTCTCCAGGAGCAGATTTCAGAACCTCCCTGCCCAGTCCCCAGACCTTCAGGTCCTTGAACCTTGCCCAGAGAGAAGGCCTCGCAGCCCCAGGGCATGGCAGCTCATCCTTGGGGCTGGGGGCAGCAGACGGGATTCCATCCCTGCCCATCTGCTCTGGAGGCAGCTTCTCGTTGTCTCCCTCCAAAGGGCTGGTGGCTCCGATGGTGGCGTTCGTCCGTGGGTCCTGGGCGGCCGTGGCTGGCCTAGCCCGCGCCACCTTGCTGTGTGCGTGGGGCGCCGGGGGGCACCCCGTCAGACAGCGCGCCACAGCCCCTCCCCTGGGCCTGGGCAGATCTGCAGGCTGTCGTGGTGGGGAGTTGGGTGGAGCAGTGGCCACGCCACGCTGCCTGGGGGCAGCAGCCCATCAGTGAACACTGTTTGCCTCCAAACCAGTTATTAAATTGTCCTGTGGGACAGTGAGAGGAGGGAAGCCAAAAGAATGTGCCTGTGCCGGGGCACTGGGTTTCTGTTTGGAGAGAGGCTTTCAGTAAACAGTGTTTGCATTCCTGCAGATGCTGTGGGGCCAGAGTGAGCATTGTGAGCATTGTGCCGTGCCACGGCTGGGCTTGAGCAATCCGCGGCTGCCCCCTTTGCGAGCTGCTCGCTTTGTCTCTGCCGGTTGCCTTTGGGATGGTCCTGGGCGGGGCCCTCCCTCTTCCCCCGGGCACTCGCCCCAGCCAGGGCCCCTACCCTTCCACCCACCAGGACTGCTGCAGGCGTCACGGCACCTTTAGACGCAGCATAGCTTTTGTCCCAGGCTCTGTCTCCCCAAGGCTGGATTGCAACTCCAAGCAAGGTGAATCATCTTTCGCAAAGTTCGAAGAGAATTTTGTCATCTACCCACAATGTGTAGAGTGTGGAATAAATGTTTTATTTCAGGCTTTAGGCAAAACTGGAAAATCTCCCCATTTTGTGCTTATTACCAGGGATTAAAATGAGTTGCCTGGTGGCCACTGGCAGTTTTATGTCCTCCAGCAGAGTGGTGGCTCTCCTGGCCCTCCAGCCTGGACACAAAGGGCTACAGTGACCCCTCCTGGCCAGCAGAGGTGGTTGCCCGGTGGCCAGGCTCTGGGGGCAGGACTCCTGCCTTCCAAAGGGGTGGAGTCTCTAGGCCCCAGGAAGGGAGGATTTGAGGGGCATTTTTCCTTCTCCCTCTTAGCCCCACCAGGCCCCAGGATTGTTGTAAATTATTGGCCTTGGAGTTAGGGCTTCTAGGACCTCTTCTTCACCCATGGATTGGGTGAATACTTGGAAAAAAGTTTTCACAAAACTACTTCAGCATCAAGTTGAACTTAGAAGGAGGCCAGGTGTGGGGGGGTGCGGCGGGGTGGTGCTTGCTTTACTCTGCTTTGAAGCTAGAAAACACCGAGGTGCCAGCCTATGGGCCCCCGCTGCAGTCTGTGGGCCCTGCTAGCTGCCTTCCTGTACCCCTGGTTTTCTAGTTCATCATCGTCTCATTTTGTCTGCACCCATTACCTAGGTCCGTCAGATGGGGGCCTGTCCCTGCTGGCGTGCGTGCGTGTGTGTGTGTGTGTGTGTACACACCACCTCTCCTTAGCCCTGTCGCCCGTGCCCTGGCCTCCCTGTGCCCACTGCGGTGCTGCAGCGCTCAGCCCTGGGGCGCAGTGCCTGCAGATGGAAGTCAGGGTGTCTTGGCTGCTGAGCACCTGTCCCTCTTCTGCTGACTTGGGCTTTGTTTGTTCTTCATTTTCTAATTCTAATTAATTCCTAGATGGTGGGTTAGGTTGTTTGAGATTTTTCTTGTTTTGAGGTGGGCCTGTATCGCTATGAACTTCCCTCTTAGAGCTGGTTTTGCTGCATCCCATAGATGTTGGACAGTTGTGTTTTTATTTTTGTTTGTCTGGAAGTATTTTCTGATTTCCTTTTTGATTTCTTCATTAACCCATTGGTTTTTTTTTTTTTTTTGGTAGCATGTTGTTTAGTCTCCGTGTGTATGTATTTTTCCATTTTTCTTCCTAGAATTGCTTTCTAGTTTTATACTGTTGTGGTTGGAAAAAAATGCTTGATATAATTTCTGTACTCTTAAATCTGTCAAGTCTTGTTTTGTGGCCTAGCACATGATCCATCCTGGTGAATGTTCCATGTGCACTTGAAAAGAATGTGTATTCTTCTGCTTTTGGATGGAATGTGCTCTAGTTATCTATTAAGTCCAACTGACCTAATATGTCATTTGAGACTACTGTTTCCTTATTGACTTTCTGGATGATCTGTCCATTGATTTAAAGGGGTGTTAAAGTCCCTTGCTATTTTGTTGTTATTGTCAGTTTCTCCCTTTACATCTGTTAATATTTGCCTTATACATTTAGGTGCTTCTATATTAGGTGCATATATGTTTAATGAACGTTATATTGTCTTCTCGTATTGATCCCTTTATTGTTACATAATGCCCTTCTTTGTCTACTATTGTAGACTTTGTTTTAAAGTCTACTTTGTCTGGTGGCAGGAAGTGAGAACTGATGCGGGGGAGAAGGGAGGGAGACAACAGACAACGGACACGCTGCCCAGAACCAAGAGGGGACGACCGCTTATCGCAGCCTCCCGGGACACAGACGTGTTTAAAGTGGTCCCTCCTGCTCCCAGCAGTTTCAGAAAGTGGGCAGTTGACAGGGAAGCACTTGAGCTGTATGGAAATGGCCCCTCCGTGGAATAGTTTGCTTTTCAGAATTCTGGGGCAGGGAGGCGGCATTACCATAATCGAAGGAGGTTTTCTTGCTTGAGAGAAGGAATAGTGCTTTAGGGGACAGTGCCTGTGGCAGCGGCCGCTCCTGTTTGTACGGGAATGGAACACCCTGGCCCTTAGTGGTGGGTGTTTGCAGGTAGCATCAGGCAAGGGTGTGACTGCCTCCAGCTCTAACCCTACATGCCACCGGTGGGAAAAGATAAACCCAACTGACCCTGTGGGAAGTCAGGATTTGGGGGTTTGGTTCCTGGGATGCTCCCCTGGCTGCTGGGAATTGGGGCCTCACCCCCAAGCCTGTGCCAGGCCCCTGGTGGCCATCAGGCCGGCTCAAGTGAATCAGACAAACCTGGCTAAGTGGCTTCATTGTTTTAATCCAATCCACACCCCTCTCCCAGGCTGCCCTCCACCCTCTGGCTAGTCTAGATGTGCATGGTTATAAAGTGCCTCGATTATTTAGGAGAACAAAAAAGCAATCATCAGTTCCTGTGAAAGTAAGTGATAGTTGCAAGGCTGAGTTCCTAACTAACTGTAAATTTGAAGTTGCAGTCAGTACCTGGCCCCGGGCAGCATGGGCCTCGTGGCGGGACTCGGGGCTCCAGCTAGACCTGTAGGAGCAGCGCCACGGCTGCCAGGATCCACTTTGCTGCCTTCTCTTTGGTCTTCAGGTTAAAGGTCCAGACGTAGGTGGGGCCGCGGATGCGTGTTTTGTACACGGGACACTCATAGATGTTCTTGGTCTCCATGCGGTCCACAGGGATGGCCTTGATGAAGATGACGGGCATGGCCGGCGTCAGCTCTTTCAGCCGCGCTTCGGCGATGACTCCCGTCTGGGTGTCCCAGCGAGCTCCTGCAGGGACAGCACGGCCGAGGGTCAGGGTGGCCCAGGGTGAGGTGACTGGTTCCCAGTTCCCATCTGTCGTGCTGGCAGTGGGGGGCCTGGCTTGCACCCGCACCCCTGCAGGGATAGGCCAGGTGCCAGGGCCTGGACCGCACAGGGATTGTTGCAGGGGGCGCTGTAGGCAGAGGACGGGGTGGGGGTCGTGTGCACGGCGTGACTGCCTGTGTGTCTCGCTGTGCACCTCTGAGGGACAGATCAGCCCTAAAGCGCTGGGCTCCATTGTCTACGTGCCTGGTGGTTTCAGAGCCTCATGTGTCAGCCTTGTTCATTTCAGTGGCAGGAAATCATAACAACTCTAGCTGAAAATGACAGACTAAAGCTCCCTGCTTCCCTCCCTATGTAGCGACTGTCCTATGTGTACCTGCACAGTATAAATACGTATATGCACATAGAACTGTTATTGCCTTGAACCAGACTTATTTCTACTCACCCTATTTAATGATGCTTACATTTCCTGTCTGTAATTCCAAAATAAACATGGAGAACGGGTGCTGCTGTGCTTGTCTGGGTGATGTGGGCACGGGGCGGGGGTAAAGGGGTGACATCAGTCGCTAAGGAGGGTGGGGGAGTCGCTGGCACCCAACTCAGAGTGGGCCTGCCGTCCGGTCCTGTCCGACCTTGCCAGGTGCAGGACGGGGGTGACGTGGGCGGAACTGAATGAGTGCCAGCCTCGCCCCCCACCCCCACCCCTGCTGCTGGGACCTGGCCATGGGATGGCCTCGCACTGGGCTCAGGGGAGGGGGCCGGCCGGGCCTCCCTGCCCTTGAACTTGTGCCTTGGGGTTGCGGTGGTTGGACAGTAGCCCTGACAGAGGTGGGCTCCTGGACCCTCACCCCCAGAACATATGCCTGTCCTGGGCTCCAGGGCTGAGCTCCTTATGGCCTCAAAACGGGGGCTCAGGTCTGCGGACGAGCCTGCACCGCAGCAGAGCCAAGCGGAGGCCGGCGCGTGGTTGGGCTCCTCAGGCCACTGTGAACCCACGTGCCCCCAGTGCTTCCCCTGCCAGTGCCCGTTACCTTCCATGAAGAGCCCGTACACGTAGGAGCCCTCCCGGGGGGGCGCGGTCACGTCCTCCCGGTTCTTCTTGGTCACCTCCACAGACAGACACATCTTGTCCAGTGGCCACTCGTTCTTCCTGGCCATGGACTGCATGATGGCCGTGAGGAAGGACTGTGGGTTGAAGAAGCCGGCCAGCCACACGGTGGTAGGCAGTGTGAAGTCCGTCGTCCAGGCCTCGAGCTCCTGCAGGGGACGGGAGCGGGGCCGTGCTAGAGCCTCCCCGCCTCTGCACAGAGGACGGCCGCCTGCCTGAGACGCCCCTTCACGGTCTGGACGGGGAGAGCAGGGTCCAGGAGCGGGGCTCACAATTGAGAGGATTTGGGTCTGAAAGAGGCTGCTGCGCTCTTTCTCCCCCAGGAGGTGGCTCCCCTGACGGGTGTCCCTGGAGCCTCCTGGGCTCTGCTGGGAGGGCCTCTGCACCTGCGGCCACAGAAGCAGCTCTTGCTTCGCGCTCGCCCTTTTCTCCTTCGGGGAGGAAGTTCCTGCGTTGTCGGGCCTGCGTGCTCGTGGTGTGGCCCAGGCCCTTCCGGCTGTGCTCCGACCAAGACCAGGCCAGCAGGGGCCTCCAGGCCTCTGACGGGGATGCATGTTCCCCCGCCAACCCAGCCTCACTCCTCAGGCCCTGGGGGCAGGTTTGCTGAGCGTCAGGCCAGCGGCTCCCCCAGAAGCCTGTCCTTACCCTGATGCGGAGCAGCAGGTCGGCGTACCAGGCCGCCAGGCCCATCCTTGAGGGGTAGGCCCGGGCCATCCACGTGTCGGGCACAGTGTCATAGAACAGAGCCGTGGACAGGTCTTCCATGTCGGTCGTGATGGTCAGTTCTCCCTGAGGGATACGCAGACAGGGGTGCTGGGGCGCTCGGCACAGACGCAGACCCGGTCAGTCCTATGCCTTGTTTCACCTGCTCTCAGGTGGGCGAGCACCCCCCTCCCCGTGTCGTGAGTTGATGTGGGTCTGTGCAGTGCCCCTGCAGATGCCCTGAGGGGCCCACTCCTCCAGACTGGGGAACTCGAGGTGCCGCCCTCCCCCAGTGGCCTGGGGCTTGTTGGTCTTGCGGCCGGCCAAGGGAAGTCAGCCTGCGGTGGGCAGCCCGTGTCCCAAGTCACACCCCAGGTCCTGCCACCCCCGTTTTTACCTTCAGCCCCAGGTTCAGCTCCTTCAGCGAGCGGCGCATTTCGTTGGTCAGGATGTTCATTCTCTCACATTCTTGGAAGGCGACAACCACGTAGGGGGTCTTCTCGGCGGCCTTGGCCATGATCTCGGCCATGTTGAAGGTCTCCGGGATCTTCTCCAGGATCTCATCCAGCACGGCCTTCACCTGGAAGCCAGCCCCCAGCCAGCCCATGTCACTGCGCCCGCACCCCCAGCCCTCCCCCAGCGCCAGGGCCTGGGTGCTGCCCCGACGTTCAACTCCGAGCCCAGGGGCAAGGCAGGCGGAGTTGCCAGAAAAATGGGATCACGGAGGTGCAGCCTCGCGTTTGATCAGGGGAAGGTAGTCTTGGCCAGCAGGCTTTAGTGTTCTGGCTTCCTTGTCAAGGCCATATGGCTCTGGCCACGGGAGCATCAGGCGGCCCTAGCCTGGTGCCTTCAGACATCCCTGAATGCACTGCCTCCCTCCCCCATCAGATCACCTTGTGCTTGGTGTGGGCTGTCTGCAGGGACCGTGCTGGGCACACCCTCTCAAGGGGCGGCCCACATGGTGGTCATGAGCACTACTGCCACCAGAGCACCATCAGTAGATCTCTGGCTTCAGTCATTAGACAAAGAAAAGGTCAAGGGGCCTCAGAGCACTGAGAGTCTTCCAGTCAAGAATTTGGTCTACTTAACTGGGAAGCCCAATACTTAGCTAAGTTTTAGTAGAGCTTGTCCGGAATATTTTAAGAAGTGCCAAGGTGCCAATGCCTTTTGAGAGGGCAGAGGTAACCCTGGCAGCTGGGAATTTGTTAAATGCTCTTGCGTCGTCTGCGCTGTGCTATTGCGGTGAGTGTTCATGGGATCTTTCCCCCGTGCTCACCTAAGCACATCTTGGGGGGACTGGTTTCAGCGTCTAGACTGCCCTGCCTGAGCCACATGCGCTGCCCTCCCAGGACTTCGGCTGCTGCCCTTGTGTTCGCGGGGCAGGCCCTCTCGGGAGCCCAGCCAGGGGAGTGAGGAGCCGCAGGGAGGGAGGCTGCTCGGGCGAGCACGCCGAGATGCCCCGCCTCTCTCTAGCTCAGCCCTTGGTGCTCCGTCTGGGCTGCAGCAGCCCGCTTGCAGCCTCCCCCACCCCCACGTTCCTGATCCCGAGGTCTGGAGTGGGGCCCGATGAGGTTGCTAACAAGCTCCCAGGGGCTGCTGCCGGTCATTGTGCCCCCAGGCCCCAGGCCCTGCCCTTCCTCTGTTGCCCGATGGGTAGTCAGGCTCCTACCTTCTCCTCGCGAGATACCCCGGTGCCGCCGGCTCCCGGTTCGGTTTCTTTGGGCTGCATTTCCAGGACGGTGCGGAACAGCTTCTCCGAGGTGACCGTCAGGAAGCCAATCTCTGCATTGGGGTGCAGGCCGTACAGGTAGGGGCTTTCGGGGGGCAGGTTCTCGTCGATGTATTCGTGGTAACCCTGCAAAAGGGGTGGGGGCTGGGTAGGCAGGGAGAGCTGTGCAGGCCGGAACCCGTGTCCTCCGTTTATTAAGTGTCGCTTCCCAGAACGTTCTGTCCACGTCTCACCCTCTGTACCGAACCTCATTTCCCTGACCCCCTTTTGGGGCTGCTCCCCAGCCACACAGGGTTTGCACTCTCCTCCATGGAGGCTGTCTTTCAAGCCCTCTTATTTGGGCTGCCTGTCCACTTGCTTGATTATTGGTGGTCCATCTGCGATGGAGGTCCTTGCCAGGGAGCCCGCGGGACGGCACTGACCTCTGTTGCTTTGCGTCACAGAGGGAGCTAATGTTTAATGTGTTACCCGTCCCTGGAAGGAGCCCTCACCTTGTAGTCCAGGTTGTGGGGGATCTGAAAGCCCGGGGCCAGCAGGATCTCTCCCTCCAGCATCTCCGCCCGGATGTACTCCTCCAGGTACGTCCTGCAGAGCCGGCGGTCCCAGTCGTCGGTGATGTGGCCGCCGTACATGATTTCCCCAAAGAGGTAGCGGAGATCGTCCCAGGGCACCTTCAGAAGGGTGGTGGCCGTCAGGGGACCCTGTGCCCCACCCCTTCCTGGGTCTGCCAGCCCCTCCTGTCACCCCTGCTTCCCCCAGGTCTGCAGGGTCACCTGCTACCCTCGGGCACCAGACCCAAGCCTGGCCCTTCCTGCCCCCTGACTCGGCCACCAGCTCCTCCTTGGCCCTCTTCCTGCCGGGCTCCTCGCGTGAGGGGCTTGCCAGCTTCCCCTGCCTCCACCCCACCCTCAGCCAGGCCGGCCCGGCCCTGTGCCCGCCCCGCTTCTCTGCGCTGTCCCTTGACGTGACCTCCCCGACCCCAGCACCGGCACTGCAGACCCCGCAGGCCGCCCCCCCACCAGCTCCCACACGCTCCCTCTGCCCGTGCCCCCCCACTTTGTTCCCCACGCTTGGAAATAGAAGTGTGGAGCCACCTGTGACCTCTCCCTTCACCGCCGTCTCCAGCAAGGGCGGTAACTCTTTGTGGATGGGGTGTTGGCTCTTGGGCACCATAGATCTTTCTGGCCATGAATCACGCCCAGTTCGTCGTGCCTTCAGGATCTATCGAGTGGGTCTACTTTGTGATCCCCCAAAGGGCCCTGGTTCCGATTATACTCCAGTAGCCTTGCCCACGCGTGCCCCTGAGGTCTCGGTGGCACAGCCAGCTCTGGCAAGTAGCCTCCCCGCCAGAACCTTGGCTCCCGGGCCCGAGGGAACCGGACCAAACCGGGCAGTGCACACAAGTGCGCCCCCTGGCGGCTGGGCCTCTCCGTGCATCCCACCCTCGGCCACTCTCACTGCCCTCTGTTCTGCCTCTGCTTCCACGCTGTGCCCTCAGCCTGGGATGCCGCTCCTTTGGCCATCACATGGCCATGACCGTGCTCCTTCTCCAGAGCGGCTCGAGCGCAGCCCCTCCACAGAGCCAGGAACCCATTCTCCTGCCCCGGTCCCAGCACGTAGCTGCACCTCCTGCACGGCGCTGTCCGGTAGCAGGAGCCTCACAGGGCAGCCATGCACGTAACTTCCGATTTGCCAGCAGCCACTCAAGTGGAAAGATTGTTCCAACAGGCACTCAGCATAAAAACTATGAATAAGGTATTTTATGTTCTTCTTTTGTTTTAGACCAAGCTTCTGAAATCCAGAGTGTCTCGTTCCCCTCGGCTGGGACTTGCTGCATGTCACATGTGGTGGCGGCTGATGCGCTGGGCAGCACAGCACACACGCGAGTTTCTCTGAGGATTGTGGCTCTTTAAGGGCAAGGTGGGCATTTATGTAACTCCCGCAGTGCCCTGCCTGGATGGCCGCTGTTTACCAAATGCGGGCAAGTTGAAGTTAATTGGATAAGAACTTGCTGATTTATCAAGTGTCTGATGTGCTCTCATGAACTTTGACTTAAAACATTAATATTGGGGCTTCCCAGGGGGGCTCAGTGGTTAAGAATCCGCCTGCCAGTGCAGGGGACACAGCTTCCAGCCCTGGTCCGGGAAGATCCCACATGCCGTGGAGCAACTAAGCCCGTGCGCCACAACTACTGAGCCCACGCTCTAGAGCCTGCGAGCCACAACTACTGAGCCTGCGCTCTAGAGCCTGCGTGCCACAACTACTGAGTCCGCGCTCTAGAGCCTGCGTGCCACAACTACTGAGCCCGCGCTCTAGAGCCCACGAGCCACAACTACTGAGCCTGCGCTCTAGAGCCCGCGAGCCACAACTACTGGAGTCCGCATGCCACAACTACTGGAGCCCGCGCGCCTAGAGCCCGTGCTCCACAGCAAGAGAAGCCAGCACAATGAGAAGCCCGCGTACCACAACAAAGAGTAGCCCCCGCTCGCCGCAACTAGAGAAAGCCTGCGCACAGCAAAGAAGACCCAACGCAACCAAAAATAAATAAATCAACAAACCATTAATATCCTCTTGATCATCATCTTGTGACTTGCACTTTTTCTCTCTGCTTGGTTATCTTGGGTATGTGCTGAGCTGCCTTTTCTGCATTTTGCGTATTTGCTTTGGGGACAGCTTCTGTTTCTCCTGCAAAGTGGGGCTGGGTACACCTCAGTTTGCCTCTCCGGCCCCCGTGAGCTGCCTCCTGGGATGCAGGGTAGTGGGACTAACCCCCGGGGGACGGGTGCCGTCCGTGTGCCCGCACCTGCCGGATGGAGTCCCCAGAGCGTTTGTCAGAGACACGTTGCCAGGCCTCGCCCTCAGAGTCTGAGTCGACTTCCTCAGAGTTGGGAGGATAGACTGGCTCGTCGCGGGCCGAGGGCGACATCCTCACAGGAGGTTATTCAACGTTGCCTCCCTGCTGCGAGCTGGGACAAAGGGAAGGTCAGGCTGCGCAGGCCTGGGGCCCCGGCTTGATCACACACTGATGAGCGGACACCGAGCGTCACTCACGCCTCACTGTGCTGGTCACTGGGGCACACGGTGTGCGTTCTCGAGCAGTTTCTTACCCAGCTAGGGTTCTGTGGGTGTGTAACGAGGGAAGCGTCTGCGTAAATGTCGTTAGAAACTTCTAGCAAGACTGCTCCTCCCACTGGAATCTCCCTGGAGAGAACTGCTCTGACGAAGCTGCTGTGATGAGGAAATTCTTTCTTCACATCTTCTTGCGTTTATTTACTTGTGCGTTTATTGTAAGATGTGCCACCGGCGTTCAGCTCAGACCCTGTCATAGGCGAACTGACCCCCGGCACCTGCCCACGGAGACCACTGTCACCCTCCCCCGAGGAGGGCCGACTTCCGGTGTTTGGCCAGGAACTAAGCCAACAATATTCCAGGCTCAGGCTGGGGTGGCGGTTGTCCTGGGGGGTTGTCTTCCTCCGGGGTCTGGGGGCAGCTGGCCCAGGTCTCCCCTCCCAGCGCGTCTGAGCTTTGTTACAATGGGCCAGACACCCTCCGCCCCTGGTCGCTCAGTCCCCAAAGCTTGGAGAGGGTGTGTGAGCCTCAGGCCTCTAGCCATGCCCCTGGGGCGCCCACCGTGCCCCAAAGCTGTGGGCGCCTTGGCCCTGGGGCGCTGGGACAGGGAGGGGGTGATGCAGGGGTGTGTCCGGACGCCCTGGGCAGGTTCTCGGGAGCCTCCTGGGTAAGCGGAACGTCCAGCTCTGTCGGTGTAGGAAGGCGCCGGCCGCAGGAGCACGGAGGAGCCCTGGGCTTACGGGGTTCCCTTCTGCCTCCCCCTGGGGGTCACGGAGACGGGTCCTGTGCCAGCGCCATGCTTCACGTAAGATCCGAAGAGGAGCCACGTCAGGTGGGGAGAACGGCTGGCTCTCAGTTCCCAAGGGGGTGGCCACATCTGGATGGGGGCTCACAGCGGGCTTCACCCCACCTGGGGCGCGAGTCTCCCTTCTGGGCCCGCAGACAGGCCCTCCCGGCCACGGAGCCGCCTCGCGGCAGCCCTCGCAACAGCTCACACAGCACCGGACACTCTGGTTTTAATTTTCAACACAAATGAAAGGAAGCGCTCTGTGTCTCCAGGGAGATTTTTTTTTTGGCCTTCCCTCTGAACCTGTGTTCTGTCGGCAAGGCCTGCAGCCCAGGCAGCCCTTTCGTGTCTTCTCTAGGCTCATGCTGTCCGGGGGGGCTGGCCTTTCTGGGGGAGTCCCTGTTCGGGTGTAGGACTGGCAGGTCCCCAAAGATACTGACTCCCGTGGAGTCAGAAAAATTGCCAGACGGCTGAGAACTGCTGGAGGTGGTGGCCAGGGCCTGGGTGGTAATCATTATATCAGATTGCTGGGGTCACAGAAGAGTCGCACGTTTTCAGATTTTCTTTGGCCTATGAAACCTATTCAGTGTCTCTTAAAACGTGAGACAGAATAATTGAAAGGAAGGCAGGGCGGGAGGACCACCCAGCTGGGCTCCAGGTGGGCCCTTACCTTGGGGTTGGCCTCCAGGTAGTTGTAGAGCACATTGATGGAGATGGTGAGGTCCCCATTGTTGAAGGGGTATGACCTGTTCCAGCCCTGGGCCCCAAACTTGCGCCTCTCGGCCACCACGGCGTGGAAGTAGCACAGAGAGAAGAGGATGCACTTGAACTCGATCTCCTTGGTGCACATCTCCAGTGTGTCCTGCAGGAGGGCAAGCACCCCGGGTCAGCACGGTCTGCACAGACGGCCCCGGCAGGACCAGGGCCGTCTTTGCCAGCTGCTTCGCTGGGGGTGCAGGTGGGGATGAGGGGTGGGGCCTAAGGCCATCGACTGCTCTGAGCCGGTTTCCCGAGTCTCTCCCGACCTGTAGAGTCGGGTGGAGGGCGCTTTCTTGTCCTTGCTTCCTGCAGAAATGCAGCTGTATCACTAAGTATTGGTTACAAGTCAAATTATTGATACATCTTCCTAAGAAAATATTCCCCAATATAATTCCCCCGCAATTATCAACGTTCCTCATCATCTGCACGCCAGCGGTACCCCAAACGCGCCAAAAACGATCTGTAAGGGAGGAGGGGATGCTGAGCAAACCCCTTCTGAAAGCAGGTGGCCCCACGGAAAGGCCAGCCCAGCCCAAATTCTGAAGCCCAGTTCTCTCTGGTTTGTGCGACTTTAACGGGTTAGTCTTTGCTAAGTGGGTGCCTCTGAACACAGAGGCTTCTGGAAGTTAAGCTGGGCTCCTCTTCACCCACTCAGCCCTATGAGTGCCTCCCAGTGGCCAGGGGCAGCAGGCACGGCGGCCAGAAAGCTGGACCAGGGGACAGACACCTATCAAATGGTCATCGTCGGGAAAAGTGCCAGGAAAAAATGCACCAGGTGTAACAAGGGAGGGGCCCTGTCCTGATTCCATGGGAGCCCTGACACAGATGCCCGGCTGGGGTCCCCTCCAGCAAACATGGAGAGGGAGGGGCGCAGATGGGGGCTCCATCACCCCAACATCCCCCCCAGATCCTTCCTCAATGCCTGTCCTAGAGATGGCGCCGTCACCTGTCAGCTGTGGGCCCAGGAGACAGGCCTGGCTGGACCCTTCCAGACATCGGCTGTGAAAGGGTGCAGACTGAGACCACCAACCAGAGGGAGGAACCCGCCAGGCCCGAGGCTGAGGGAAGGCCTGGCAGGTTCCGTCTGCCTCCAGAGACTTCCCTCTGGTTGGACCGCTCATCACTGGCCTCCTGGGCCTCTGGGCTCTGTGGTCACAGATGTGCCCGAGGATGGTCTGGGCGCGTCCCAGCCACTACTGCCTCTTCCTGTGAAACTCTGTGAAGGCAGTGGGCCCCCGAACTTGGGAGGGTCCCCTCAGGAAGCAAGAGGGCCCAGCTTTCCTCATAGCTTCCCTTCTGATCTTTGCAGACGCCTTAGGTGATGCACAAAGTTAGGGAGCCCTCGAGCACCTCAGCAAGCCCCAGCCACGTCCCCGCTCACCTGTCCTCAGCCGGGCAGCCCCACCTCGCTTCTGCCCGACAGCGAATGCGCTTCCTGCTGACTCCAAGCAGCCAGAGCATCTCCCCAAAGCCCAGCAGCCCGTCCGCGTCCTCCCGGCCCCCATGTCCCCTGCCAGAGGCCCCAGCGGGCTCCACGCGCCGTGGGGAGCTGCTCCCCGGGCTCAGAGGCTCTTGCATTTTCTGTTGCTTGCCCGTCGCGCATCAGCTGTCTCCACCTCGACACCCACCCCCCGGCCAAGCCTGGCTCGGGAGCCACTCTGCGGCCTGAAGCAGGCCCCAGACTCCTGCAAGTGGGGGACCAGCTCCCTGCCGACCTCGCCACCCTCCCCCACTCCATCACTGACTGATATTTTAGCAAAATATGATAGAAATGAAAAACGGATCACGTGCTTGGATTGACAGCGATGTCGAAATGCTACAGAATTCACCGCATGCCTCCTCTCCACCTCCGTACTGACTCAGCACAGACAGCAGCAAACAGCTCCGGGAACCCGCACTGGCCTGCGGCCCCCAGTGTGAGCTGCCTCGCCCTGGGGCTCCGTGCATGTCCCCACATGTTCATCACACCCTGTTCTCACTCCTGTGAACGTGTCCACGCCCCTCACCAGACTAGGCCAGTCCCCCGCGTAACGGATCTTGTTCATTGTCTGTTCCCTGAGCCTACCACGTCCTGGGCACACGAACATACTGTTTGAAGGAAGGACCCAGTCTGCACATCTGTTTTCCTGCTTTCCGTTCTCTGTGACTTTACACTCTGACCTTGGTGGGTCCTTTCAGCCCATAGGGAGAGGTTAGTGGATGACTCAGATATTGTCACATAAATTAAAGAAATCAGATATAGACATTACGCTACATTGGCACAATGTGCTCCATACGTAGATCTTTGCTGGGTATTATCAGAGAATACGGGGTTCCTTCTTGAAAACGGTTTTAGACTCACTTGGGAGACCACATGCGTGCACCCAGAAAGTTCTAGTATAGAACAGATGAAGATCAGGTACCAAAAGAATGGACGCAGATGCTGGGGATTTGCGGAGGGGAGGGGGTGCCAGGGAAGGCTACACACTTGGCAGGTTGGGGGCTGGGAGGTCTGGATGGGGGAGGAGTCACGTAAACAAAGGCCCCCCTACCCACCCTGCAGGGCCAGGCCACCCGGCGTCCCTCCACAAGGCAGTGGGGCCTACTTGTCGAGGGAGGAAGACTGGGCCTGGGACCAGAGCACGGAGCCCTGTGCAGCGGGCACTACCTCCCTCCCGTCTGTCACCACCGCCCTCCAGCCGGGCGCTGCGGCCCCATCCCCTCCGCACCCGGCCTTCCCACAGCATCGCGTCTCATGGGGAGTGAGAGCAGTGGACTGGGCAGCACTGTGGCCCCAGCAAGGCTGAGTGACCCTCAGGGAACCACCTCGGGAGCTTGGCCCCTTCCTAAGGTGCTTGGACAAGCCGAGGACCCGGCCCGCACTTACCAGGGCTGACGTGCAGGTCATGAAACTGATGGACAATACACATTTCTGCTCTATGAAGCTGTGCGCCAGGCACTTTAGGTCATTTGCATTTTGCACAGTCCTTCGGGGATCTGTTCATTTTGTGGCTCAAGGAGTGTGTGCGCGTTGGGGGTGGCGTGAGTGGGAGAGAACCGGCAGGCGCTGACGCTGGGCCAGGCACGGGACACGGGGGGAGGCCACGCTACCTGGGTGAAGAGGTCCAGGGCCTTGTGCAGGTTGGCGTACATGCCCATGGGTGGCTCGTTGGTGATTTTGATGGCATTCTCCAGGATGCCCTGGGGGATGATGTGGGACTCGGGGCTGGGGGCTGGCTCGGCGCTGATGAACACGCGGTAGTCATCGTGGCTGCCGACACTGTACTGCTCCAGCTTCTTGTCCAGGGTGCTCAGCCACTGGGCCACCAGGTGGACGTTCTGCGGCCAAGACCAGGGCTTAGTGCCTGCACACTCCTCCCCACCCCGGGCCCACAGGGCAGGCCCCTCCCCAATGGCACCTGCACTCCCCACCCTGCTGTCCGCCCTTCCCGGGGCTCTGGCCACGCTTGATAATTTCACTGAGCAACTGAGCCCCCAGAGTTGAAGTTTGTTCTCAGTTCGTTCAGGACCTCCAGCCTTGTGGCGAGTCCTTCCCACCCTCCACCGGCATAAGGGCTGAGATTATATGGTCCCCACCCCTCCTCTGAGAGGCTTGAGTAAAAAGAAATGACTTAGAGGGACTTCCCTGGTGGTGCAATTGTTAAGAATCCGCCTGCCAGTACAGGGGACACGGGTTCAAGCCCTGGTCCAGGAAGATCCCACAGGCTGCCAAGCAACTAAGCCCTTGCGCCACAACTACTGAGCCTGCGCTCTAGAGCCCGTGAGCCACAACTACTGAGCCCATGTGCCACAACTGCTGAAGCCCACGCGCCCTAGAGCCTGTGCTCCACAACAAGAGAAGCCACCGCAATGAGAAGCCCACGCACCGCAATGAAGAGTAGCCCCCGCTCGCCACAACTAGAGAAAGCCCGCGCGCAGCAACAAAGACCCAACACAGCCAAAAATAATAAATAAATACACAAATAAATTTATATATAAAAAAAAGAGGGCTTCCCTGGTGGCGCAGTGGTTGAGAGTCCGCCTGCCGATGCAGGGGACACGGGTTCGTGCCCCGGTCTGGGAAGATCCCAAATGCCGCGGAGCGGCTGGGCCCGTGAGCCATGGCCGCTGGGCCTGTGCGTCCGGAGCCTGTGCTCCGCAACGGGAGAGGCCACAACAGTGAGAGGCCCACATAACGAAAAAAAAAAAAAAAAAGAAATGGCTTGGAGAAAAGAGAACCCTCATGCACTGTTGGTGGGATTGTAAATTGGCACAGCCACTATGGAAAACAGTTTGGAGGCTCCTCACAAAATGAAAAATAGAACTACTGTGTCATCCAGTAATTCCAATTCTGGGTATTTATCCAAAGAAAATGAAAACACTGATTCCAAAAGATACGTGCACCCCTATGTTCGTAGCAGCATTATTCACAATTGCCAAGATGTGGAAGCAACTTAAGTGCCCATCAACAGGTGAGTGGGTAAAGAAGGTGTGGTGTATATACACAATGGAATACTAGCCATAAAAAAGAAACTTTGCCACCTGCGACAACATGGCCGGACCTAGAGAATATAATGCTAAGTGAAATAAGTCAGACAGAGAAAGACAAATACTGTATGATTTCACTTATACGTGGAATCTAAAAAGCAAAACACATAAACACAGCAAAACAGAGTCACAGATACAGAGCACAAACAGGTGGTTGCCAGAGGGGTTGGGGGAGGAGAGAAATAGGTGAGGGCAGTTAAGAGGTACAAACTTCCAGTTACAAAATAGAAGAGTCACAGGTATGAAATGTACAGTGTGGGGAATATGAGGTCATGTCTTTGGTGACAGATGGTAACTGGACTCGTCATGGCGATCATTTTGTAAAAGAAAATGAACAGAAAGAAATGACTTGAACCTGAGGTCCCCGCATGGGACCAGGCTAGGCCCTGTGGACTGAGGTCAGCCACGCCGTGGGTCTGCGGAAGCCGAGGGGGCCCTGCAGTGGGACCAGCCGGGACCTGGCGGTGGTCGGTGGTGGGGGGTTGTGCTTGGAGAGGCTGCAGGACCGACGAGGGGCAGTCGAGCCAACAAGGGGGAGGAGGGGGTGTCTTTCTCACTGCTGAAGAATCCACACTTTCCGTGGTGATGCCTCACACCACCTGCCAACCCAGGCAGAGCTGTGCTTGGTGTGGGCGCCTCCTGCCCCCTCCTTCAGGGGCTGTAGGATTCCCAGCCACGCTTCTGAATGCGAATCCCATAACCTGCTTTCTTTCAGGCCTTCAGGCCAAGCCCTGCGGGCGCTGACGCTGGGAGCCCTCACCCAAGAGGCACGGGTGCCGCCCACCCCCGTACCTGCAGAATGACCCAGTGTCCCTTCTTCACAGCCAGGTCCAGGGCATTCTCCGCCACCACCTCTTGTCCCTGCCCCAGGGACACGTTATGGAGTTTCCCGTTGTCTATGGTAAATCCCAATTTTTTCCCTAAAGGAAAGGAAAACAGGAAAAGCATGGGGACGGCTGAATGACAAAAATGGAGCTTCTGTGATCCACAGCTGGGAATTCCACACCCTCCCCCTTTTAAAATTGTGGTAAAATACACATAACATCAAATGTACCACTTTAAAAGCCATCTTAAAGTGTACGATTTAGGGACATTTAATAATTCAGTGTCGTGCAACTGTTTATCTGGTTCCAGGACATTTTTATCGCCCCAGAAGGAAACCCTGTACCCACTAAACAGTCATTCTGCATCCTGTTCCCGCCCCAGCCCCTGGCAACCACTAATCTGCTTTCTGCCTCTATGGATTCCCCAGTTCTGGACGTTTCAGATACAAGGAATCGTATACCGTGGAGCCTTTTGTGTCTGGCTTCCTGCCTTCGGCACAGTGTTTTCTCGCTCCGTCCACGGTGTAGCCTGTGTCAGTGCTCCGTTCCCTTTTATGATTTACCACTTTGCCATCAGCCATTCATCAGCTGATGGACGTGTGGGTTGGATCTACCTTTTGGCCGTCATGAGGGGACCTGTTTGTTTGGACACCTGTTCTCGGCTCCGTTGGGAACGTCCCCAGGAGTGGAATTGCCGGGACATGTGGTGACTCGATGTGTGACTTAGGGAGGGACCACCTGCTCACATTCCCACCAGCGATTCACAGGCCCCGTCCCTCCACACCCTCCCGACACCTGTCACTTCCGTGTGTCTGATACCTGCCCTGCTAGGGGGTGTGAGGGGCCGTCTCACTGCGGTTTGGACTCGCTTCTCCCCAGATCTGGCCGCACTTACCCAGGGCCTCCACGTCCTTCAGGGGGTCAGCGCCCGGGGAGAGGATGAAGAAGATGGGGGTGGAGGGGCTGCTCTCCTCGTAGGACTTGGAGAACTCAACGCTCCGGCCCTCCACGAACTTGCTGCCCATCTTCTCCTCCACAAAGTTCCTGAGGGGGACACGCCTGGTCAGACCCGAGGCAAGGGACTGTTTTTCTGGGGGACTTTCTTAGGCAGAGAAGGGCCTCTAGCTGGAGAGTCGGTCTCTACAGGGGCCTCCTGCAGGCAGGGAGGGTGTGGAGGGGAGCGTGCGCGGTATTTGGCGGTGTTCGCGCTGGGCACCCTTTGCTCCCGTCCACCTGTGCACAGACAGGTGAGAGGCTCTCAGCCAGCTTTCAAAGGCGTGCAGGGTCAACCGGGAGGGAACCCGGGCTGCAAGGGTTCCAGGTGACCACATCTCAACGCTCCCAAGGAAGGGATGTTTCTAGTGGCTTCCTGTTTCCCACACACTTCCTATCTGCTCTCCAGACCAGGGCAGCAACAAGCAACAGAGCCTAGATCGGCCTCTGCGTCCTGAGGATCTCCCCCGACGGGGGCTCTGAGGAGGAAGGACGCGTGCATTACAGTTGCTTTGGTGAGCTCCATGGACTGCAAAACATGGATCATCAGGAAAGTCACAGAAAAAACCCAAACTTCTCTTTACATAAGCACCCCTCTGTTCCAAGCCCCAAACTCTATCTTGACCCTGATAAGGCTGGGGTCAGCCGAGGCCCCTCTCAGGGTGACCTTGGGATCTCAGCTCTCTGCCCCTCTCCCTTGACCACAGGTGGCTGAGCTCACTGTATCTGAATGAACCACAGGAGCTAAACTTATGTCCAGTGTGGCCTTTGACAGAAGGCCGACGGCAGCCTCCCTGGGAGCGAACGCACTTATTCCCAAGGAGTCGGCGATCTGAGCGCTCTGAGCATCGTGAAGACCCGTGGGTGGACCTGTTCACATAGAAGCTTCCCTCTGAGTCAACGGGGAGTCTGCGGGCAGTTGCCAGGCGGGCCTTCCCACTCCCGTGAGAGTGATACCTGTCATTCGCTCCTGGGTCTGGCCTTTGCTGGCTTCTGTACAGACCCCTGAGCCAGCGCTGACCACAGCCGGTGGGAGGGCTCCTGCGCAAGGCCCCTGGTTGTGCTTGATTCTGGCCTTTGGAATTGACCCGGAACGTCAGTGCTGGAGTCCTTGCCCGGGAAGGAATTCTAGAAGGTACAGGTCCTGCCTGGGGCAGGAATGTCACGAGCTCCCTGCTGCTCCTGACGTGGCCAGGCCATGTGGTCATTCTCTGTGGCTGAAGTGATGATGCAGAATAGAGGGCGCCTGGTTCCGGTCGGGCTCCGCTGCTCCTGGCGCTGTGTCCTGGGCACAGGGGTGCTGGAGCCGCCCCCAGCGGCTTGCACGCTGGCAGGTGCTACAGACCCGGGCTGCTGTTCTGGGGAGCCCGTTGCCAGCACCCCGCCCCGCCATGGGCGAGTTACCCTCCCTGGGCCTGTGGACCCAGAGGAGGGGAGGTGCCCGGCTCGAGAGGTTGGCGGAGGGCGGAGTGAACCCGGGGTTTGTGGGGGGAAGGCTCTGAGCGCGCCTGGCACCCACGCTCTTGACGACTGTGTGTCATTACTATTCGCTGTGGACTTGGAGTTGAACTTCCTTGCTCTTCAGCTCCACCGCCCTGTTTGATTCGGGAGATGAGTCTGCTTTCCTCGCAAACGCTGCAGAGCATGACTTGGGTTTGCCTGGCGTTTGCGGTCGCCCACGTGGTCCCGATGCGTTTTCTGCCGTGGTGACTCGGGTGGCTCTCAAGGGTGCTCTGGGGGCCTTGGGGCTGGACACCCACACGTGCTCAGCTCACCCGCAGGCGGTGTCCCCCTGGATGCTCAGTGCCCTTCGCCTGGCCTTCCCCACACTGTGTCCAGGTCCGACCTTCCCGGATGACTTCCTTTCTCCCTGGACCAGCTCGACTCTCCCTTGTGACGGGATTTCTTGCTTCAGTCCGCCCGCTCCCCTCCTGCACCCAGAGCCCCTCGTGGTCCCTTTCCTCTTCAGTCCCGAGAAAACAAAGCAAAACAGAAACACATGTCTGTAAACAACCAGTGGGTGTGAGTCAGGCCTCTGCTTTGTTAGAGGGGAATTCTATTACGGACGTGGGCGTCTTTTGGGAAATCTGGTGGCTTTCAGGCCACGAGGACAAACGGAGAACCAAGACGCCCCTCTGAGGATGGGGCCTGTTTCATTCCCTCCCTCCCCCATGACACCATGGCCTGCCCGGGCCGGCCGTGCAGATGTTACAGCTGTTGATATTCCTGAAGTCTTTCTGTGCTTTGGCGAGTGAAAGGAACGGGCGCTGAAACGCGATGGTTAAGTTTCCAGTCCTGGAGGCGTTTCAGATCCAGAGAGATTGTTCACGAAAGCAGAATGGTTCTCTTTGCAAACAAGCCATAAAAATAAAAGATTTACTCTAAATCCAGCCACTGAGGCCATGAACGTCCTCGGATGCTGATGGCTCTGCCACTGTTTTCTTCGCACAGCATCCTTAAAGGACCCTGCGTGGTCGTGGCCTCGGAGGTCATTAGCGCCCAGGATTTTTTTTAAAAAATATTTATTTATTTATTTATTTATGGCTGCATTGGGTCTTTGTTGCCGCGTGCGGGCTTTCTCTGGTTGTGGCGAGCGGGGGCTACTCTTTGTTGCGGTGCGCGGGCTTCTCATTGCAGTGGCCTCTCTTGTTGCGGAGCACGGGCTCTAGGCGTGCAGGCTTCAGTAGTGGCAGCACGCGGGCTCAGTAGTTGTGGCTTGCGGACTCTAGAGTGCAGGCTCAGTAGTTGTGGCGCACGGGCTTAGTTGCTCCGCAGCATGTGGGATCTTCCCGGACCAGGGCTCGAACCCGTGTCCCCTGTACTGGCAGCGTGCCCAGGCTTTTTTAAAATCTTGGTGGCCAACCTGGGGAGTTTTATCTTCCCGTCGCTTATCTCGGGGTGCCTCTCCTCGGCCAGGGTCAGGGGAGGCGGGGGTTCCTGTTGGCCACCTTCAGAGACCCCAGAGCTACGAGAACTCAGAACGGGAATTGGTGGGTGGGATGGGATCCCATCCACTATGTGACCGAGGCTCGCACTCCCCAGCCCTGAGGCCCAGGCCCAGGCTGGAGCGGGGGTGGGGTGGGGTGGGGGCACTCACTTGATGGCGTAGGTCATGCGGTCGGGCCGCACGCACCTCATCATGCACAGCTTCTGCAGCGCCGTTTTGTTCTTCCACTCCTTGGGGAAGATCTCCTTTTCAGGGGCTTCCGACTCCACGAGCTTCTTCCACCGTTTGGCGGATCCCTCGATGTCGCTGTCCAGGTTCTTGAACTCATCCATCTCCGAGAGGGCCTGGGGACAGACGGCCTTTCAGCTCTCCCCCATCCCAGTGGGCGCCTTCCCCGCGGGCTCCGGGAAAAGCATGACCATAGGGCCTGTCGCTCAAACGATGAGCTGCTGGGGATGAATGGCTGGGACGAGGGAGGAATCTGATTAGGGATGTGACTCCTGGCTGCTTCTCTGGGGGCTCTGGAACAGGGGCCCTGCTCATCCCAGGGGGCCGCCTTCCTCTGATCTTTCTGAACTGACACAGTGAGGGCCCCAGGATTCTGAGGAATAGCCTTGACACTTTGCATTTTCCTGGAAGTGAGGGGAAGCGGCGGAGGGGCGACCCCTGGACCCACCCTGGGGCCCATCGCGGCTCAGCTTGCCGCCTGCAGGGACGTGATGATGAAGTTGCTGCGCTCCAGTAGGACAGCACAGTCCCCGTGAGCTGGCAGGCAGCCCATCAGTGCCTGGTCCCACCTCTGAGGCCTCCTCGTTCTACTGAATGTTACGGCCGGGAGCACCTTGTAAACGTGTCTGGGGCGAGCAGGAAAGGCCGCGAGGTGGGGAGAGAACACAGTGTTCAAGTCTGAAGGCCAACCTTGATGCCGCCCCACCCCTGATGAGGCAGGAAGTCCACGGGTGACATGACCCCGGCCTTGAACGGGAACCGCAGAAGGAAATCCAGCTCCACCGGGTTCAGCTCTTTCTTCATGGACAAGACCTGAGGGGCCGTGGGGCTCGCTTAGATGTTGCCCTACAACAGGGGCTCGTACCCCTTGCCTGCAGGGGAAGCACTGCCCTGCCCCCTTTGGGGTCAGCCCAAAGCTTGGTCAGCACCTTGTTTTAAAATTGCGGTACAATACGCACAGCATAAAAATGTACCATTTTAACCCTATTACAGTCTGAAATCCAGTGGCATTTAGTGCATTCACACTGTTGTACAACCATCACCACTGTCCAGGTGCAGAGCTTTTTCATCACCCCAGAGGCAAAGCCCCTACCCTTCAGCAGTCCCACCCTCAGGCAACCATCAGTCTACTCTCTGTCTCTACAGATTTGCCTGTTCTGGACATTTCCAGTAAATGGAATCATACAACATGAGGCCTTTTGCATCTGAGCGTGTTTTCAAGGTTCATCCATGTTGTAGCGTGTGTCAGGGCTTCATTCTTTTTATGGACGAATAATGGGCCAGTGTATGGCAAGACCACATCTTGTTTACCCAACAGTCCGTTGTTGGACGTTTGGGTTGTTTTTGCCGTTTGGCTGTTGTGAATAATGCTGCCATGAATGTTTATATGCATGTATTTGTTTGAATACATGTTTGCAATTCTTTGGGGTATATACGTTTTCTGGTCACATTCGAAGTCACCTTGCCACTTGTGCGCACAAGCTCTCTGGGCTTCTAGCAGGCCCTGTCTTGGTCACTGAAGTGGCTTGTTGGGCCACTGGCCCAGCCCCTCATCTCAGATGGACGGCGGGGGAGCCGGGGCCGCAGTCACTGTAACCTCCCCAGCCAGGATCTCACACAGCTGCTTTCTCAGATTCCACAGAGAGTTTCCCCTGAGTCAGGGTCTCTCTCTCTTTTTTTTTATCTTAGTAAAATAAAAAGTTCTTTGGGCCTGAAAAGAATACATTCTACTCTGGAAAATTAGGGGGAGCATCAAGGAAACTTATCTTGATGTGCTCTTAGCAGGGAGAGAAACTGAACCCGTTACTCAGAGGTTCACATGGAAAAGTAACCTCCTTAACCTGGACCCCTAATTCCAAGTTGGAGTTTGGATGGAAAGCTGGGTTGACATCGATGCCCAAGCTAGCTATGAAATCCGTGTTCCCAGTAACACTTATAACATGGTGCAAACAAAGGGGCGGAGAGGCTGTTTAATCAATTTAGTGGAACCAGAATCTTTAAATATTTCAGCAGGTCTGTAAAAACAGGGGGGATGTTTACTCATTAGTACCTTTCTTTCCCATCCACAGCGGGCTAACCGCTAAGGCGGGACTGTTGGCTCGGCATGACTTCAAGGGACTAGAATGACGTCTCTCTTTAACTGACCTCCCCTTCAATGGCTCCCATTGGGACACCTTTCCTGGTACCAGCTCAAGAGCCCAGGTGTGTTCCGCATATTGTTAAAAATGCAGGTTTGGATCCACTGGGTCTGAGCCGGAGCCTGAGAATCTGCATTTCCAACAACCCCCCCACCACACACACACACACACACACACACACACACACACACACACACACACACACACTCTCTCTCTCCCCCAGCACCCCACCTCACCCCACGGGGCTCCGGTGCTGCGGGTCCAAGGACCACACATGGGGCATCGAGGCCAGATGTTACCTGAAATGCCACCTGTGCGAGGAAGATGAGTCTGTCTTGCTCGAAGAGCCCACGGGCCGTGTACATGTACACGGAGTAGGTGATCTCGTCCGTCAGGTTGGTCACACGCTGTTTGACCTCGTCGGCGGGGGCGGTCTTCTGGATGGCCTTCTCGAACACCACGTTGAAGGCCTGGTCGGGGGTGGGGGGCGGTCACCGAATGCAGGGGGCTTTTGCGGGTGGGCTGCGAGGCTGCTCCGTGCTGCCCATGCGGGCTCTGGGGCACCGCTTGGACCCGGGTGCTGGTGCTGATCAGACCTGGTGCCCTGGGTCCCACCCCCCAAGCCCACCTGCAGCCTGGGCCCCAGTGGCTCCAGACCCCAGGCCCGGATGCAGCCGCACCTTGAGCGAGAACTGGTAGATGGGGTTGATCTTGTTGAGGTCGTTCAGGATGAAGTACAGCAGGGACGCCCTCTCCGCAGCCGGCCGATAGTTCTCTCTTGCCTCGTTGATTTTAACTTCTGTGATTTTTGCCTCTTGCACCTCAAAACAAACAATCAAAAAATGGGCAGAAGACCTATGTAGACATTTCTCCAAAGAAGACATACAGATGGCCAACAGGCACATGAAAAGCCGCTCAACATCACTAATAATTAGAGAAATGCAAAGCAAAACCACAGTGAGGTATCACCTCATACCAGTCAGAATGGCCTTCATTAAAAAGTCTACAAATAACAAATGCTGGAGAGGGTGTGGAGAAAAGGGAACCCTCCTGCACTGTTGGTGGGAATGTTAAGTTGGTGGTTGCAGCCACTATGGAGAACAGTATGGAGGTTCCTCAGAAAACTAAAAATAGAACTACCGTCTAATTCAGCAATCCCACTCCTGGGCATATATCCAGACAAAACTATAATTCAAAAAGATACGTGCACCCCTATGTTCGTGGCAGCACTATTCACAATAGCCAAGACATGGAAATAACTTAAATGTCCATCTACAGATGAATGGATGAAGATGTGCCTGGCGGGCATCCATGCCCCTTGACCCTGCCCCAGGCCCCCAGGGGCCCCCATGTGGCTACGGCTTCTCTTCTCAGTGACCATCTGCCCAGCTCCCATGCCCCCTGTGTGCTCCGGCTGGGGGTGCAAGGGGGTAGCCCCCAAGATGGTCTTTTACCTTTTCCTCAATCTCGCTGGCCATGTGTTTGGTGGTCTCCAGATTCTCAACTAAGGCTGTGTCTCCCAGAAAGTTCCCCGATGCGGCCGACAGACGGGCCAGCAGAGAATCTTCCAGCTCTTTCAAAACAATCTTAAATTCATTCTGAGACTTGGTGAGGTTCGCCTGCAGGAGAGGCAGAGACCCAGGAAGGGAAATCAGTCACTGGCACGGCCTGGTCCCCCAGCTGGGGGGCTGGGGGGGCTCAGGGCCAAGGCCCCGGGACTTGGAACGGGAGGAACACGGCAAGCCTGGAGGAAAGGGGCCGGAGTGGAGGCCCCCAAGCAGTGTGGGGTAGGGGGCCTGCACCTGGGCCTTTCAGCTGCTTGTCATGGGCAGCTGTGCAGCAAGGACGTGGGGACCATGGGACATGAGTGGGGCCCGGGACCCCTGTGAGCCCATGTGTATGGCTCAGCCAACCAAGGAAGGGCCTGGTACACAGGGGCCGGCGGCAAAGACATTCTCGTGGGGCAGGAGTTCGGTGCTTTAGGGCAGCCCGGGCACTGCTGTGACTCCTGTTCTTTCAGCGAAGCCATCACTTGATTTAGAAGTAGATGCGGGAGGCAGCGGGGAGGAGGAGTGACTCATTCTGTCGTACCAAACACACTCAGTGTGACACGCAGGGCACCTTCAAAGCGGCCAGACGCCTGGGTCCCGGTGGCCTGCCCCCTGCTGTCCTGAGCTGCCTGCCCTGCTTCTCCTGTCTCCACATACCTTCAGCTGCTCCAGATCTGGGCGCTCTTTGGCCACCACGGCGGCCAAGAGCTGGTCCTCGAGCCCGTCCCTGGTGACCAGGAAGTTGATCAGGGTGCACTGGGCCTGCATCTCGGGCTTGTAGTGGGGGTTGAAGTGCTTGGTGTGCAGGATCAAGCGGAAGTTGGGGTGGTACTCCACCTCTTTGTCGCCGATCTTAATGAACCTGGCGGTCGGCGGAGGGAGGGGTTAGGAGGGCTCCCGGCGACCAAGGGGTGGCAGCACAGACAGACCGCCTTTCCCGCCAGCCCGGGAGGAAGGTCCAGACTTCTCAACGAAATGTTTCACTATAAAGCTGCTTAGAATAAAGGTCTTCCAGAAGCCATCGGCACAATTTTCCACTTAACCGGGAAGTATTTCCCCTCTAAATGCACGAAATCATTTGGCATATTGTGCTGGGGTTTACCCTGATTAATAAATAATCTGAAACTTGGGAAAAAAAAAACAACCACAACCATCCCTCTCTGGACTGTGACCGGCCCTTCTAGAAAATGCACCTGCTCTCTCTCTGGCCGGTTCTGATGTTTTAGGAGCATTTACTTGACCCTGGCTGGAAGCCTCTGCAGAAACACTCTGGCCTGGGCTCCACCCCAAAGCCATTAACATTAGAAAGATATTGACACCCCAATTCAGAACACCGGAACATCCCTGGAGCTCCCCAGGTGAATCTGATGAGAGGCCAGGGTGGGAACCCGGGTCGGCTCACCCACTCGGGGGGTCGCTTCTCTCCGGCTCCCCACTCTGCTCTCCCCTTTCTGGCTGAGCTCACATTTTGGGGGGCCTCTAACTTCAGCCCTGGGTATCACTACTCACGCCAGGCCCTTCTCAGAGTCTAGGACATCAGCACATTTATGTCACCTCTGTTCTGGGCTTCCGCCTGCACCCTGGCATTTATAGGTGGCTCAGATCAACTCCGACCTTTACATTTTTAAAGTTGATTTAATTTTTTATATTAGAAAAGCAATACAGGGAATTCCCTGGTGGTCCAGTGTTTAGGACTCTGTACTCTCACTGCCAAGGGCCCGGGTTGTTCATTCCCTGGTCGGGGAACTAAAATCCCATAAGCCACACAGTGCAGCCAAAGAAAAAACAGTAATACAAGCTCAATGCATCAATAAATGAACGGGTAAACAAAATGTGGCAGATCCACACAATGGAATATTATTCAGCCGTAAGAAAGAATGAAGTATGGATACTCGCTACAGCTCAGATGAACCTGGAAAAGATACTCAGTGAAAGAAGCCAGGCACCAAGGTCCTAAATGCCACTGAACCGGTCACTTTTGGTTAATTTTATGTTATGTGAATCTCACCTGAATAGAAAGAAATAGACTCAAGATTTGCAAAGTGCATGGAAATAGAAAAAAAAAGATGACAATTAAGGATCACGACCTGCAGGCAGTTGCTAATAAACTGTTGGTGTAGGTCTTCCTTCCTAATTGGAATGTGGTCCCAAAGTTGCCAGTCTCTCCCCTGGGAGCTGGGGGGTCCCTTCGCGCATTTTGCTGAAGCCCCTGCTGCCTCCCAGGAAAGGAAATGCCCCGCCCTTTCTCTCAGTCCAGAGGCCAGACCTCACCACTGAGGACGACCACGTGGGTGAACCCGTGGAGGTGGATGCTGCCACTCACTTTCCCTTTTTGATCGTGTTCCTGCCCAGCAGAGGGTCCAGAACCGGGTCCACGGTCTCGCCAATGTTCTCGATGAGCAAGGTGTCCCCTTCTGAGATGGCCTGCTCGATGATATCCAGGTAGCTGTGGGCACAGCACAGGGGCCGTGAACGCCCTGGGGCCCGGTGACGGCGCAATTGCCTGCCCCAGAGGGACCGAGAGAGGTGACCGAGGGGCCAAGAGCTCATTCCTCTCCCAAACGCCTCCTTCCCGAGAGGAGCTCAGGGCTTCTGCGTCAATCACCCCCAGGCTCCCCATGCAGCTGTGTCACGGCCATTCCTTCTCATCTATGACGATGAGAGATGGGAAGATGACCGCCCGCAGCCTCCCAGCTGGCAAATGACCAGGCAGGACCAACGCAAGCAGGAGTCGAGGCCAGTGCTGTCCCCCAGCAGGAGCGGCAGGGAACAGGGGAGAGAGGAGCCCCGAGTGTAATTCTTTACTGCCAGTGCTGTTGCCCAGGGCCAAGTACTAAAAAAATCCACTTGTGGGTCAGTGTTTGTTTTCAAAGACCCATCCATCCATTTAGCGAGTATGAAAGGCCCCAGGTGGACTTCCCAGCACCGTGGCCTGGCCGGCCGCCACCTCTAGAGCCCCTACCCCACCCGCCACGGCCAAGCACCTCTTCTGTCCCAGGCAGATGGCCTTCAGCTTGCTGCCATATTTGTTTTTGATCCACTTGATGCCCTGCAGCTGGGCGTCCACGAAGAGGGGCCAGCGCTCCGTGTTGCACAGGATGGTGGCATTCTCTGTGGACATGCGGTCGCTGGGGAGCCCCTGGTTGTTCCAAGTGGCCACGTCTGCATCATCGGTCAGCAGGCTCAAGGGATCCAGACCTTCTGTGATCGGGATGGGGACCTGCCGAGGGGGCGACGTGGCCTTACTCACTGCTCAGCTGAAAGCGGCTCTCCGAGCACCACGTGGGCCGCCAGGCTGCGTGGGGGAAGACAGCCATTCGCATCGCCCTGAGGACCAGCTTGGAGCTCGGCCAGAAGGGATGTCGGCGTCGGCCTTGCAGGGCCACCGTCTATATCCTGAGTGGCTGGAGCCCCCATCGCAAGAACAAAGGTGCCATCTGGCTGGGGCTGCCCTGCCGGGGACCTCCCCAAAGGTGCTGAGTGATGAATGCGACAGGACCTCCTACCTTTAACTGCTTTATATAAGGGATCCAAAACCTCTCCATTAGCTCATTTCGATATTTCTTGGTGAAGTAGCCCACGTAGGAGACGAAGGCGGAAATCAGCAGGACGTCCCCACACAGTGTGACCCCCTGGCTTTTGAAGTTCTCCACCGATTCGGCCCAGCGGATGTTTTCTGACGCTAATCCTCCTACCAGCCTGAGATGGGGACAGGGGTCAGTGGGCAAAAGAGAAGCATGTGTGTCGGGTGGGAGAGAGGATGGACTGGAGGACCAGGAAAGGCGCGCCTCCACCTTTAACACGCCAGGGACCTTCCAGTTTCAAATCCTTACCCTGCTCAGCGGTTCAGGAAAAAACATGCTTTGGGGGAAGTTTTGGGCAATAAATGCTTGAGGGAAGCAAAACTAATGCTTTCTGGAGGCGGCTGGGAACGCCGAGTTTCCCTTCCCCAAGGTGCCGACGTCATGTGGATGCTGACGCTATCTGACCACATCACCCATGTGCCAAGGCTGCTGCCTGGACACCACTGAGCACACGCTTTGGGCAGCGGGAAGTCCGGAGGCAGCCACCTGGCCCTGTGTGGAGTGGGGACTCCAGGGTGTGCCTCATGCTTCTCAGGCCACCGGCTCGAGGGCTGGTCCCTGACCCTAAATGGCACACCAGGAGTCTGAGAGTGTTGACAGGTTTGTGCTTGATTAGCCTGAGGTCTGGCTTTAGCATCCTCCGAGCAGCCTTCCTTGCCAGGGACCAAAAGACCACTTTACCTTGGTAGAGGTGAGTCCACATCCCACGGGAGGCCAGGCACGCAGCCTGGGGGTCTACCCAGGGTTTATCTTATCACTTTGTGCTCAGAAAGTGGGGGCTGGGGGCCTTGCTGCCTCCACCTGGGGCGTATCCCCCCCGAAAGGCCATTCTGTGGGCTCATCCCTTTCGGGGGGCGGTGTCTGAGGACAGGAGGGGTCCCTCGGAGGGAGTAAGGCACCTGTTAGCCAGCGAGATCACACTACTGGTGGCATCAGCCTCTTGCTGACACTTGATTTTCTCGGCTGTCGCTTTTTCAAATGCTGACGTCAGGTTGCTCAGGTTGGCGTTGAGCTCCTGAAGGAACAAGACAGACAGGCCCTGAAATCGGGCAACGCTGGGCATTCCCAGCTCTCCTCCCGGGAGGGCCGGGAACACGGCCGACGCCGGCAGCCTCCGGGGCGATCAGGCCCCCACATCGGCCCGTGTGCTCTTGCCCTGCTCCATAGTTCATGGCAGCAGCTGTGCCAACCCCTCTCAAACGGAGACATGGACCAGCCGCGCCTGCCGACGGCACTCACAGCGATCTTGCTTTTGATGCGGGAGAGCTTCTCCTGCGCCTCGGCCAGCTCCGCGTTGGCCTCCTCCAGGGCCTGCCTCTTGGGGGCCACGTCGCAGTAGACCTCGTAGAAGCGGACGATGTTGATGCACCAGGAGCACAGGCCCGCGGCGGCCGTGGACTTGGAGCGGATGAACTCGGGGTCGAACGTCGGGTTGCCTTGGTAGGGCCTGGAGCAGGACGGCGGGTGCTGAGGACGCAGACCTCCCGCCACCCCCGTCCCGCCTCCAGCTCCGCATCCGTCCGCGGCTCCAGTCCCCGTTACCAGCAACAGGACCGGGAGCACATTTAACTTTGTTTTTTTGTATCTTAGTGATTATAGAAAGAAGAAGAAAGAAAAGAATGAAACCCAGAATTCTGGCCTCTGCAGTAGAATTTGGAAGGTGAAGGGCAATGGAAGTAGTGATTTCAAGTCCTATATTCTAGATGATGGAAGAAAACCTGTGTTTTTTTTTAATCTCTCTGTTCCTGCTGCTTTATATGGCTGGTCTCATTTTCATTCTGCAACGACTCCAGTCCTAGGCAAGAAGCCTGGGGTTCGGGGGGGTCAGCAACTTGCCCAGAGTAACGCTGATAGGAAGTGTCAGAACCAGGGTTTCTTCACCAAGTTCTCACATCAGGGGCCGCGTGTCAGGTGCTTTTCTGAGCCCTGCCCATATGTCAGGTCCTGGAGCCGCCCCTGCTCTGGCACATGTCCTCACGCCATCTGACTCTGGGCAACAGGCCCAGAGAGGCTGAGTGTCTCTCCCAAGGTGACACAGCTTGGACTGGGCAGTGCGGGAATTCACACGGAGCCAGGCTGCCCCAGAGGCCACCCCCGCTCCCCCACACCCCCCACACACAATGGGCCACTTCTGCGTCCCCTCAGCTCAGTGCCCAGTTTTCAGGGATCACCAGTGAGGCTAAGACTCTAAGGATGAGACTTACAAGAGGTGATGTTAAAAAAAAAAAAAGGGGTGACGATGTAGGTGTTATTGTACAAGAGGGATGAGGAAAAATGCCCGTAGATGCAGTTAAGATGCTCTAGAAACTAGAGCATCTTAACTAGAGTTTTTAAAATAATGGCAACGTCATTGAGCACAACAGACTGAGCTATCTGCAGGAAGAATTCTAAATGGACAATTCAAAATAATAATTGAAGTGTGATTTGAATTTAGGTGGGGAACATGGCCCATCACCTCCTCACTCTGGCATATTTTATGCTTCATTTAGGCAAAGAGTACAATGGGTCTGCATCTTTTAAGCACACTCCAGACAGCATGGGGAGGTGGCAGTTGAGAAGTTTGGTGGGTGACAAGGAGAAGACATTTATCATGGCATTATTTATGACGGCAGAAACGGAGACAGCCTAAACCCTCAGCAACACAGGTATAGTAAGTAAATTACGGTTCATCTGCAGCAAAAAAATCAAGCTGATCAAGTGTTTTGACAACATAGGGAAAAGTCTTTTTTCCCCCACGATGTTAAGTAAAAGATAAAAAGCAGAGCAGATAATTGCATATACACAGTATTCTTTCAACTACAGGGGAAAAAAACTTGAGAAAAAAATACTGAAAGGAAATAGGCCAAATGCTGACACAGGCCGCTCTCTGGAGGTGTGCCTGTGTTTTTCTTGTCTTTTCTCTTAAACTTTAAACTACTCCTTAGTCATCAAATGTTTTTCGATCGTCCAGCCCTCTTCCTCAACAGATGGAGCTGAGAGAGGTTGGAGTCTCACCTGGGGTCATGCGAGGGGCTCCCTTTCTCAGTTGGGGTCAGGTCGGCCCTGAAATCGGGTTGCCAGGGGATGGCCAGGCAAAGAGTGTTCACAAGTGCAGTGCTCACCAATGCTAGTGCATTGGATTTATGGGGCAAAACGTGGAGGTCCCCCCTGTACACCCTTTCCAAGTCCCACTAGGACCCTTTGCTGGAGTGCTTGTACCTGGACAAATATCTCCTCAAGCAGCAAAATACAAAGAAGCTATAAGGGACTAAAAATACTACATGCATGCACAGTTGGGGCAAATTATGAACAAAAAGATACAAAAAAGCTAAAACCCAACTGCCTCTTCTGAGGTGTTGGAGCAAAAGCAGGGTCCTATGCATGATCCCTGCACACGGCACCACCAAGGGGGTGGGCAGGCCACCTAAGCCCCCGCTCCGACCCCACCCATTGATCCACCCCTGCCCTCCCCCCATTTATGGGATCAGCTCACCCCCCACCCCCCAAGCAAGGTTGGGGAGACAGAGGGTGATGAGGCTCCCCGCAAACTTGGCATCATGCTTCACCTTGACGCCTGGGCAGCTCAGGGGCAGGCAGATTCGCCCAGACTGCTGCCTGCTGTCTTTGGGGGTCACACCTCACTCTGTGCCACCCAAGACCCTGTGCCGCCCAAGACCCTGCCCACTCCAGCAAGCATAGACTTCCCTTGGGACCATGCGGTATGGGGCCAGAGGCAGGCGGGAGAAGATTCGAGACCACACAGTGCCTGGACGTGACGTGCTCCCAACAGGATGAGGACTGAGCTGACCCCATGTGGGGAGCCGAGCCCCAACTCACTTAAATGCTTTCAGGCAGGTCTCGGGGATGTGCTCCTTGTCAAACTTTTTCAAGGAGTCCAGGAAGGTGTCCACTTTGCCCATCATGATTTTCGCAGCTTTCCAGCTCTTGTCCTTGGGGATCTTGCCCCCGGGTGCAGTCAGAATCATCACGGCGGCCGTGACATTGACCACGGCGTCTGGGGGGGACCCGAAGGACTTCAGCTCTGTCAGGTTGTTCTGCAAAGACAGACGGACAGACTAGAACGGGGATTTAGCCCCGAGCAGGACCAGGAGGCCCCCGGTGATGACCCCACCGCATCTCCTCTCTTCCTCTCTTCTCAGGTGTCGTGATCCCCGTTTCTTCCCTCTCCTGCCCTCACCTTATTCAGAGTGTCAAGGGCCTCCTGCGCGGCCAGTAGGGCCGGCTCTGCCTTGGCCAGGTCTGTTTCACAAGCTTTTTGTTTCTCAGCAACATTCTGGAAGGAAGACAGATGGGAAAGATGGATGCAGGGGTCCATCTGGGTGGCGTGTGTGAAGGGGGGGCCCTGGGCGGTGTGAGGGGCAAGGAGGGATGAGGAGGGGGGAGGAGGGGGGAGGAGGGGGGAGGAGGGGGGAGGAGGGGGGAGGAGGGGAGAGGAGGGGGGAGGAGGGGAGTCGCCCTTCGCTCTCGCTTGCTGGGTCACCATGTGAAGCCCGCCTTTCCCCGCCCTGCCTCCTTTGCCCCAAAACACTCAGGTTAGAAGGAGCTGGGTGTCAGCTGACCTGGGATTCAGGGAGGGGAACCGTTCCTTCTCTTGGCTCCAGCTTCCAGGACCAGAGGGGGAACCTGGGGCCACACAGGCCACTCCCTGGCTTTGAGGCCTTATTTCTTGGTGCCACTGTGTCACCCCTCCAGGATGGACCATTTCAGAGGTACAGCCCATCCTCCCCTTAAAGTGAGAACATCTTCATTCACGCATGCACGCATTCATTCATTCATGCATGCATTCGCTCTTTGGCTCAGGAAGAACCCCTCTGAGCCTTCAGGCACCAGGCAGAGAGACCGGGAGAAGCTTGGTACCTATCAATCAGGAGTAGCATCTGCGTGACAACAGAGATGAAGAAGCCAGCCGGGGCTGGGAGCTTTTGCTGGGCAAGGAGGGAGGAGGACAGAAAGAAGAGGGTCTCTCTGCAGAAAACCTCCTGGAGAAGCCCATTCCGTACCTTACATTAGGGACGTATGGGACGCGACTCAGGGAACAGGGCATGGAAGGCACGGACTTGGCCAGTGGTGCTGGGAAGCTCCAGGCTTCCCTGGAGCATGCCTGATTGGGCCATTTCTGGATCAGGGGTTGGAGAGGGGTGGGCACCCAGATGTTAACAGCTGCATGTGAGTATCAGATGGCAGGTCCCTGAGTTCAGGGTGCAGGTGTGGGTCCTGGCTTGGATCCTGACTATGTCACTTGCTAATTTTGAGACCTCGGGCACACTGCCAACCACCCTAACAGGGCTGTGGTCATGCAGGTTACAACGAGGGATGGAGCACAGCTCCTGGCCACCCCACCTGGCCCGGGACCGTCCGCACTCCAGCACTGGTGGGAAGGGAAGGGCTCAGGTCCCCCTCCTGTTGGCCTTGGAAGGAGGCCGTCTCAGGCAAAGAAATGACTTGCTGCTGTCCTCCCTCTCAAGAGACAGCAGACAATTACTGGGACTCTTAATTTAGACACTCACACAGGTGCATGACTAATGACAAAAAAGGCATGCAGGAAAAGGCGATGAGAAATCAACCCAAGCACATGAACCTTCAGCGTGGAGCCCACCAGGGCCAGTGGCACTGGAACATCTCGGGGCTCCAGGTGCAACAAATTTGAGGACCAGGGCTCCAAGGAAGGCTTCTTAAGCCTTAACATGCTCACAGGCCACCGGCATCTCACTAAGATGCAGACCCGATTCAGCAGAGCTGGGGCCTGGGAACCCGCATTTCTTACCAGATCAGGAGATGCTACTGCTGGGGCCTGGGAGGGCAGCCCTCTGCCTAGCTGGGGGCCCTGCGCTTGGGAGAGATGTCCTCCCTGCGGGGTTCCTGCTGGTTTGCCCAGGCCCATAGGAGATACTGGCCACCAGGGGAAGGGGCCCAGCTGAGCAGAGCCACATGCCGCTGCCCGTCTGCCCACCTTGTTGATGACCTCCACCTTGATTTCTTCCTCATCAGCAATGGCTTTCTCTTTGCTGACTTTCTCTGTTTCCACACCCACCACGTGGATCAGCTTGTCCGCATTCTCGTTTTTCTGCTTGAGCTCAGCCTCCTGAATTGCCAGCTTGGCTTTTAAATCATCCACCTAGAGGAGGATGTAAGAGACAGGCAGGCTGGGGCCCCGGCCACCACACGCTGCCCCCTACTCGGCCGGGCTGGTGGCCATGGGAGCCGCGGGGCCGAGCAGAACAGCAGGCCTGCCGGTTGCTTACCACTCCCTGTGACGCATTTCTAAGTGCTTTTTCAGCTTCTCCAAGGTAAGTATTTACTGAGCACCGACTGTGTACACAGGGTCGCAAGTATAAGACCCATTCCTGTTGTTCAAGGGGGTGGCAATCAAGGTGGCCGGATAAAAACAATGTCAGCAGAGGCAGGGTGCTGAGGAGTTCTGGGGAGGCTGGCGGGGCTGTGAGAGTCTGGAGCCGGGGATAAAAAGCTCCCTCGGGCACTCGGGTGAGGCCCTAGGCAGCCAGGTGGAGGGAGTTCTGGGAAGTGGTAAGTGATGGGCTGCTTCTTGGCTCCGGCAAGCTCTGTCCAAGGAATGGACAGCCCCACCACCGTGTTCCCCTCTCCGCCCCCGTGGGGTGGCCTTGGCTCCGTGCAGCAGCCTGTGTCAGGGGCCACCCTCCACCTGTGCTTTTGCAGCTCCAAGGCCTGCGGCAGCTGTTTACCAGGCTCCCACGGAGACGGCAACAGTGGGCAGTAAAGAGGGAGCCGGGGCTACACCACGGAGGATATTTAAAACCACGCAGAAAACTTAAAAATTAACACGGCGTGAAAGTACGGCAGATGCTCTTCCATCTGGGCACCGCAGTGTGAACGGGGCTCCGGGATGGACCCGCCTCCACGGGCTGCACTTGACTGGATGAGCAAACCCCACCAGATGCGGGACCCCCGGGAAGCACCCGACGTAACATTGGCACCCAGAAGGCGTTTGGGATCCACCGTCTAGGTTAAAACACGTATACCTGCTGTGGTTTGCCAGTGGAAGTTTCTCCGAGGCAGGGGTCCCAGTCCCCTTACTTTATGTCACATGCCTAGGGGAAGGTTCTGGAAGCACATCCCGAGGCCCCAGCTCTCCTACCTGAGAGGCTGTGCTCTGCAGCTTCATCAGCCCGTTCTCCAGCCTCTCGATTTTGGCGACCAGCTCCATCCTCTTCTTGGCCAGTAGGTTCTGGTACAGTTTGATCTGCTCCAGGAAGGTTTTGGGCGTGGTGTAGTTGTAGCGCCTCTCGGTGGCGAGGTACACCTTGGACATCTCATTGACGGTCGTGTGCACGTAGGACATGAACAGGCTGATGGAGGCCTTAACTTCTGGCTACAAAGGTAAGACAGAACCATTCATTCCCCAGTGCCCTGATGGAAGAGGAGGCTGCTGGCCACAGTGGACCACAAGGTGGGTTCCCTTCCTCGCTGAGGATCCTGGATGAGTGGTACCCCCTCTGTCAACCTTGGCAGTTCAGCTGTCAAATGAGGCTCAAGACAACAAGGCCTACAGGGCTCCCATGGGCGATGGTGGTATTGCACCACCAAGGGGCCCAGTCAGAGCCAAGGTTGTTACTGTTCTCTCTCTGACTCACACACTTGCATATGCAACATGCTTGAATAACCAGGTATTTCTGCAAGCATTTATCGGACATTTCCTGTTCCAGGCCCTGGGGTTTTAGTAACTCCTTTCCCAGCCCCCTCTGGCCCGCGTCCACTCCAGGGTCACAGCCCCACCACCTGGGCCTGCCCCACCTGCCCGAAGACAGGCACTGGGAGCTTTGCCCCAGGAATTGTTCAAGGGATATTAACAGTAATTCAGGTTAATTTGGGAATGTGTTCATCTGACACATGCTTCTTTGGCATCTACTCTGCAGCCCTCGCTGGTGCCAGTGGTGGGGCCATTCGCCGGTCCCAGGAGGCCCCCGCCTCTACAGGCACTCGGGGTGTGGAGGACACGTGATGGCGGCATTTCTGGGAAAGGCTCGGCCTGCAACTGAATGCTCTAACAGTGATAAGCAGGGGGCTTTACCCATCTTTAAAAACTAGGTTAGAGGTTAATTTCAGGCTTATTTTATTCCACTTAATAACTGAATATGTGTTCAAAATAAAGCAGACACGATAACCACGTGGGATTTATTCTAGGCCTGTGTATCACTTGCATCAGCTGGGTCACAGGTTAATGCCCATTTATAGGCCGGCAATGAGCACAAACGATGAATGCGGGCACCGTCTTTCAATAAAAGAAAGACACTGTAGGGACTTCCTTGGTGGTCCAGTGGTAAAGAATCCACCTTCCAATGCAGGGGACGTGGCTTCGATCCCCGGTCAGGAAACTAGGATCCCACATGCCACGGGACAACTAAGCCCGCAGGCAACGACTGAGCTCGTGCGCCTCAACTAGCGAACCTGCGAGCCGCAAACTACAGAGCCCATGCGCTCTGGAACCTGTGGGCCACAACTAGAGAGAGAAAACCCACATGCCACAACTAGAGAGAAGCCCGTGCACCACACTGAAGAGAAGCCCGTGGGCCACAAAGAAGATACTGCGTGCCACAACTAACACACGGCCCAGCCAAAAAATAAAACAAACAAATAAATAAAATGTTAAAAAAAAAGAGCCTTTAAAAAAAAATAAAGACACTGTAAAGGAAAAGGAAAAAAAAAAAGAGAAAAAAAAAAAAGAAAAGAAGGCTTATATCACCCCGTCTTACTTGTCATGCCCTATAAAAGGCAGGTCAAAGGTGAGGCAGCAGCCCTGGGCAGAGCCCTGGGGGCAGAGCCATGTTGGAGCCCAAGGCAAGAGGAAAAAGTGTGCGCCCGTATACACTTATCAAAGTACATACGGGCTCTACAGTCGGCTCCAGTCAGGGACTATGTTCAAAGCCCGAGCTACTCAATCTGTTTGCATGTGGGATCCCTCGGAACCAGCCCTGTGGGCCCGTGGCCGCATGAGGCCCGGAACACCCAGCTGATTGAAACGACCATTTCCCTGGCACAGTAACTCGGGGCCAGAAAACCAACAAACGGCAGCCTGTCTTTGTTTACAATTTTGATACTTTTGAGCATTTCAGCATTAATGTTGATTTTTTAAAATACTACATTAAAATTAAAACATCACCGATCTTGATTAAGTTTTTGGTGCCCCCTTAAGTTTTGCACCCAAGGCGAGTGCCTCAGCTGCCTCACCCTACTCCCGGCCCGAGGGGGGCCCCTCCCTCCCGGCTCTGTGTCCCGTGATTCACCTGAATCCCCTCGGTGTCCTCAAGGAAGCGAGTGCTGACGGACACCAGGGCGTCCTCTGGCCACTCATGGAACCAGTCGATGGCTGTGCAGTTGACCACGGCAGGGAATTTTCTTGCTCGTACACGCAGGACGGAGCCCACGGGGGAGAAACACAGGATTACCTAGAAGTGGACACAGTTGCTGCTGGTTGGGGGACGGCGGTGCTGGGGCCGAATCGCGCTGCTTTTGCAGAAAGCCCCATTAGAAGGAAAAGCTCTCTGCATGGTGTCTGTCTCCAAGTGCGGGGGTGGGGAGAACATTCCCAGGTCCGGGCTGGCAGTGTGGCCATTGCATCACGATGTGAGGGTGCAGGGGAGCCCCGAGCCCTCCTGAGGTGGCCCCACAAAGGGGGAAGGAGGGCTGGGTGCAGGAGGGAGTGGGGCGTGGGCAACCACACTGGGTAGGTGAGGTCCCAGAACAGGGAGGACTATGGTCCTTTAGCAGGTCTGGTCCTTGTGGGGGAGGGAGGAACGAGAGCAGGGCCAGCTGTCCTACTGGTCACGGATGAGGAGGGAGAGAAGTACCCAAAGTGCTCTCGGTCTAACTTGGGTAGCTCAGCCAGCTTCCCCAAAGGGGAATGTTGAAGGTCAGGGTGAACTAATCTATTTAAACGTGCTCTTTGGGGCGGGGATGTGCATATAGAAATCACTTCTTTCGGCCACAAGGCACTTCTAACAGCACACCTCCATCAGGCAGTCCACCATACTCTCCTAACAGTTTTCCATTTCCTCTGCGGAAACAGCCCCTAACTCCCCACCGAGTGAAGAACCAGCCCTTAGACAGTCCCCGGGACCCCCCCACCCCAAGCCCGGGACCCCCTACCTTCAGGTGCCTGCGCACTTTCTCAATGAAGAATTTCCAACATGCCTCCCGAGTGTCCGTCAGGCCCAGGGACTTCACTTGCGGCCGCATGGAGGAGATGATGTTCTCCACCTCGTCGTCTGTAAACAGCCCCGGGATCTCCCCCGAGGCCAGCAGGTCATTGATCAGCACCAGAAACTGCTCCTCGGCCACCTGGGAGTCCGTCATCAGGAACACCGAGGGAACGTTCTTTACGGCTGACTTGATGTACTGGGCACCGAGGTCGAGCTGGACCCGAGGAGGACACCCTCAGAGGTCTTGCCAAGAAGGTGCTCGTGTAGAAGCATCTTCCACCACCACCCAGACGGGGGCACCCAGAGATCAGCTCCGTAAGAAATGGGCCGGGTCCGTAGATGGAGACCCAGGGCCTTCAGTGGAGGACAGCCAGGCTTGTGGCGGCTCTACTCGCCACAGGTCCAAAGGGGAAGCAACCCAGGCGTCCCTTGATGGATGGATGGATAAATACAATGGGGTCCATTCACACAGTGGGATATTATTCTGCCTTAAGAAGGAAGGAAATTCTGACCGTGCTACAACACAGAGGAACCTAGAAGACATTATGCTGAGTGAAATCAGCCAGTCACAAAAGGACAAATAGGACTTGTCCTCATGTGAGTACAATTCCACTCATATGAGGTCCCTGGCAGAGTCGGATTCATGGAGACAGAAAATAGGACGGTGGGTGCCAGGGGCTGTGGGGAGCGGGCAGGGGGAGTTAGTGTTTCATGGGGACAGAGTTCTGTTTGGGAAGATGAGAAAGTTCTGGAGATGGATGGTGGGGATGGTGGCACAATTATGTGAACGTATTAATGCCACTGAATGGTGTGGTTAAAATGGTAAATTTTGTGTTGTGTAAGCTTTACCGCAAAAAAGGGAATAAAAAGCTTAAATGAAGACCCTGGAAGAGGCCCCAAATAAATACACCACAGGCTGGGAGGGGGAGGCTGGAAAGAATGAATAAGCCTCGAAGTATTGCCTCTGCTTCTCATAACTCCTACCACATTACTAGTAGGTTTTAAAGAAATAACTTGACAAAACAATTGCATGGTAATTCTGGATGAATAAATGAAGGAGAATAGTAAAAAAAAAAAAAAAAAAGCATGTTACAGAGCAGTATGAATAGCTTGCTATGTTTGAAAAGTATGCCAATTTACATGTATAACTTGTAAATATATATTAAAACGTCTGTCAGTGTCATCCAAGTATGAATATGAATTTTCAGGGGTTTGGTGATTTGCTTTTCTTTACCGTCTAATTTATTTTTTATTTTTTTTGCGGTACGTGGGCCTCTCACTGTTGTGGCCTCTCCCATTGTGGAGCACAGGCTCTGGACGCGCAGGCTCAGCAGCCATGGCTCACAGGCCCAGCCGCTCCGCGGCACGTGGGGTCCTCCCGGACCAGGGCACGAACCCGTGTCCGCTGCATCGGCAGGCGGACTCTCAACCACTGCACCACCAGGGAAGCCCTTTACTGTCTAATTTTTAAAGAAGACCTGAGAGCCTCTGTAATTATTTTAAAGGCTTTAAAATGTCCATTGTAGGCATCCCGAGTAGCTCTCTTCTGCCCTTTGGAAGCAGCACACCTCCCTGACATCTGTTCAGAGAGAAACATCACCAAGGTCCCTCAGCTGGAGTTGACAGGGGTATAACTGGGGTCAAAAGGCAAGCTCCAAATTCCAGGTTTTTTGGACAAGCTTAAAAAACAAATCAAAGGGAAGCCCTGAGCCTGGGAGAGCAGAGGCCTCAGGTGGGATCCGAGCCCTGGTTGCGCCCTTGGGCGTGGCCTCCAAGGCAGGTCCTACTTGGAGAGGCGGCGGGGCCTTGGTGTTGAGACACATCACTCTTCCCATTTTACAGTCCATCATGGATGTGGGCTGGGGGCCGACAACGCCAGAATCAGCCGTACGTATCTAAACGCGGGAGCTTCACTGCGTGCGTGAGCCCGGCGGTCGCCCTGGGGGAGGCGAGTGTGGAGATTGTACAACAGAGGGCAGCTCCTGGCTGGTGCAGGCTCAACTGGCACTGCTGTCATGCTGACCCCTGAGCGTTGCTCCCTCCTGTGGTTTGGGAATGAACAAATTTGGGAAGGGCCGCGAAGTTCCACCAGGTTCAGCTTTTGAATCCGGTTCGACTGGCTGAGGCAAGGGATCTGCTTGGAGCGAGGGAAGCTAGTTGCTGCAGGGACCCAGGTCAGAGCGGAAGGTTCTGGAAAGACCGATGGTCCCTAAAGGCCGAGGGCCAGCGTGGCGGCCCCGGGCCTGCAGCACTGCTTTTCCCCCTATCCCGCTTGCCCCTCTCCTGGAGAATCGGGGTTCGCCGCGCCTTCTGGCCGCTGCCCTTTCTCTTTGGCTTCTGCTCCCGGGCTCTCTCCTGGGACCCCCAGGGGAACCTCCTCCGGCCGAGACCTCAGGGCCTCTCCTCGGCCGCAGCCCACTGTCCTGCCTGGAGCCTCTGCGGCCTCGACTGTCGTGAAGCTCGGCCCTCTCTGGCCTTCCTGCTGTGGCGCTTGCTCCGTCCCTGCTGACCGCTGCTCCGGCCCGCGGTCCTCGTCCTGCCTGCCCCGGGATCCCGTTCTCCTCAGCCTCTGCACCTCTCTGGCATGGACTCTGCCACCCCCACGCGCTCAGGCTGAGGGGCCGAGATCTCCACCTGCCGCCCTCTCCTGCACGTCCCCGCCCCACAGGTCCCAGTGCGCCGTGGCCGTCTCCTGCCAGGCGTCCCCTCAGTTCCTCCGACGCCCACGCCCACGAGGCCGCACATTATCTTGGTTTCTCTGCACTGGAGTCCTGGCCGCCCGCGCCCCCCACCCAGTCCCCCCGTCCTCAGCTCCTGTCTGCTCGAGGGAGACATCGTGTGAGCAATTGCTCCAGCTGCCAACGTCACGGTCAGCCCCACGAGCTCAGCTCCGGGGGTCCCCTCCTCACTCACCATCAAGGAGGAAGGAGCGGGTCCGGACAGCGGCACCCGAGGATGTTAAAGACCGCCTGCGTCTGGGCGCATCTCGGGACCGGCGGTAACAGAGCGGGGTGCACACTCCCCTCTCTAGCCGGGACACACTTCCGGGGCCCCTCACAGCCGTCGTCATTGCCGGCAGAGACGAAGGAACCAGGAGCCCAGGTTGGGGGTGAGTCTCAGGGAAGAGGGTTGAAGAGGTGTGGCCAGGGGCGCCCTCCTCCTCCTGCCTTGCCGGCTGCAGGAAGGCAAGCGCTCGCCCCGCCTGCCCCTCTCCAGTCAGCATTTGCTGAAGGTCGAGGGGGCCGCCCAAGCTGCTGGGACACGGGCCTGGCCCCTCACTCAGCTTAAAGCATTTCTCCAGAGGGTCCGGCCCAGCTCTCTGGGCTCCTACTCGGGCCTCAGGAAGAGGGCTCACAGAAGTCAAAAGCACGCCACTGCCTGGCCGGGGGACCCAGCAGGTGGGAGTCCAGCTAAGGTCCCATTCCTCCGGTCAGTGCAGGGCAGAGCGCTCGCCCACGACGAGGGTCTCGCTCCGGCTCTCCCTCCTCCCTTCTTGTTGCACTGCCCGGTTGCAGCCTTCGTGGGGTCACCGGGGCTCCTGTGGTACCCCCCTACCCGTCACCCCTGAGCGATCTCTGCTGTCTTCAAGCCACCCTCCGCTCTGTCCCAGAACACCACCAGATCCTGCCCCTCCTCTGCGCAAGTGACCTTGACAGGATCTTGTTTTCTTGGGACCAAGTCCAGGGTTTTCCATGAGGCACACGATGGCCCTTGGGTTTGGATCCTGACCCTTTTCCCGCCGCGTCTCCAAACTCCAGTGGGTGCTCGTGGCTTATGGTACGACTTTATAATAATGTTACATCATCACGTACGCATCTGTTACACTAATAATGTATACATTGTTAACTTCTTACTGTGACACTATCATTAGAACAATAAGAATACATCTTATAACTGCTCAGGAGTCTGCTTCCCCTAATATGACGCAAGGTCTGACGCAAGGTCCTACAGCCCTGTTTAGGGCTGCCCTTACTTCCGAATCCACAGAAGCTACTTAATAAATAACAAATATAATAATAAATACCTAATAAATGATAACAAATGAGGAGTACAAACCCAGTTCATCACGGGCGTAGGAGCAATGAATTGTGATGAAACATCACAGAGTTGCTGCAGCTAATGCCAGGGGATGAAACAGCAGCTGCCACAGTCGGCCCCAAAGTGAGGCCAACAAAATCCTCACAAGGACAGAGCAAAGAGTATGATGCAATCAAGAAGATAAAGCAACACGATGAAGCTAACAGACTAGAAACTTCTCCAGTGGAGACAACTCAGTACAACTGTACAGCTCCAGATGTGAGGATTCTAACCACCCTGAGTGCCCTCAGGGAGTCAGTGCAAACCCACTCGCTCGGCTTGGCTGAGCACCGCTAAGACCCACGACGCGCCAGTTCAGTTCAGGAGGCGGGGTCTGGCAGAACCTACATTAGGGAGACCTCTCCCTTAAGGCTGGGATTTTAAAAATACAGCCAGCTGGCTAGTCGTTTGATAGGAAGAGTAGAACGCACTGGGGGCAATGACAAGCTGGACGCTTACCTGGAGGCCGCTGTCCCTGGCACAGCCTGCTTGGCATCGTTGGGAGAGCAGGGCTGAGAACTAGCTCACCGTCCCCATCGTCCTTCCTGGGGCCTCTACCCGCAGACCACCCCCTCCTGCTGAGGTCCCAGGGTGCCAGGCTCTGGCAGGGGTCCAGGCCATCCCCCTAAGGCCACCTGGCCAGCAACTGCCTCGGAGCCGTGAGCGGAGGGGAGGGTCCCCTGGGTCTGGCACTGTCCTGGCCCACAGAAGCAGCCTGGACACCAAGGCAAAGAGAGATGAGCCATGTAACGTGGTCCAATCAATTTCAGCTCTAATCCGAGACACAACAATGGTAAGCTCTAGACTGATCGTGTTTGACTAGCACACAGGTCCCCAAGAGAGCAAATCTTCAGGAAAAAGAAATCAATAAAAAGCCTCGGCGGCACATCTTGGGGATGGGAGACCTGAGTCAAGCTTATATTTATTTGATTAATTCAAAAAAGCAGCCTCGGGGTTTCCCTGGTGGCGCAGTGGTTGAGAGTCCGCCTGCTGATGCAGGGGACACGGGTTCGTGCCCTGGTCCGGGAAGATCCCACATGCCGTGGAGCGGCTGGGCCCGTGAGCCATGGCCGCTGAGCCTGCGTGTCCAGAGCCTGTGCTCCGCAACGGGAGAGGCCACGGCGGTGAGAGGCCCGCGTACCGCAAAAAACAAACAAACAAACAAAAAAGCAGCCTCCCAGAACCCTGAGCAGGTAGTTAGACAGCTAGTGAGTACTGGTTCTGAATTATTTAATCTGGAAAACTGGGAAAGATGCGGCACGGTTTGATGACCAGAGACGAGAACCAAATCCCTTTGCCACTGTTATCTGAGGTGACTCTCTACTGGCTCTAATCTACTGGAAACCCACACTTCCTTTTACCTTCGTCACATGGCCGTGGGCACCGGCCGAATATGTCCCTGGCCTTTACCGTCTAAGATAAATACCCTGCTGGTGACCTTCATGTTCTCTGCGCTGGATGCTTCGCTTGGGGAATGGGAGTGGGGAGACTCTTCTCCACTCCCCCTCCCGAAGGGCGGCTTATTGAAAGGCGACATCTCACCTTGAGGTCTGGGATCCCGTAGCCCTTCTTGAGGGTGATCTGGAACACGTCCAGCGCGCTGATGTACGCGGCCAGGCGGGAGAGGCTCTGCTTGCCGCTGCCGCCCACCCCCACCAGCAGGGCGTTGCCCCGTGGGGACTCCAGGATGCGGTTGATCCTGCAGATGTGGGCCACCGCATCCTCAAACAGCACCTGAAGAGACCAGACCAGAGAGACCCCGGGCGTCTCACCGTGCAGACACACCTCCCTCGTCCCTCCCCACCCCCCTGCTGCCTGCTTGAGCCCCGCTCACCAGGTTCATGACTGCGTTGACCTCGTTGTAACTGTCCAGGACTTCCACCAGGAGCTTGCTCAGGGGAGCCACGTCAGTCACCGGCAGGTACTTGGGATCGCCGATCCCGTGAGCAAAGTGGCAGTAGATATTGGGTTTGGTGAATAAGAGCTCGTCACCAAGATCCTAGACGTCAGAGACAAGATGCTCCTGTTGTCGCTGCCTCGGGCACACACATCACGAACAGCAGCCCGAGCACCTTGCCCGGCGGCCTCAGAATGTCAGGCCACGTCTGCAGGGGCCCACGCTGCTGCTACCAGGGGCCCTGCAAACCACTGGGCAAAATCCCCTGGTCCCTGCCACATCAGGAATAAACGGAGAGTCCAGAAAAATGATTCTACCACGAAAACCCAGGACACACCAGCGGAGCACGTGGACCCCAGCAGAGCTGTCTGTGCCCAGTGGCTGGAGGGAGGTCTTCACATCCTAACCTGTTGAGGGCTCCACTTCTCCTCGCTCGGGCCACACCCACGTGGCAGAGTCATCTCGTGGGACCCAACGTGGTCCTTCCCATGCCCAGCCCAGGGCCCTCGCAGTGGGGCGGGGATTGCCACAGGGTCCCGACACTCTGCCCCTCGGAGCCTTCCTGGGCTTGGCAGGGGGACATGGCGGCCTGACGTACGTCGAAGAACTTCTTGGTGGAAGCGATGGCCACTCTGCACAGCATCTCCTGGTCCTTCTCATCCACCATCCTGTCGCCGTACACACGTTCGGCTTCGTGCAGCCAGAGGCGGACAAGGTCTAGTGGGATTTTGAGGATCTCTGTGGTGGAGAACAAGAGCCCCTGCCCCAGATGCGGGATGGTCGGCATCCTTAGTTGTGTCTGGGAGGCAAGCCAAGCACCGCGTGTGGATTAAACGAGAAAGTGGCCGCTTCCCCAGGGGATGACCCTTTAGGCTGTGGTACAGTGTCCACTGGAGGTCCAGGAAGCCACGGACTGCCAAGGCCGCGCAAATCCTGGAGGCTGGAGGTTGTGTCTGTGGCCTGAGAGACGTGGGGGGATTCTCCTCATGAGACAGGGTTAAGGGCTGCCCCCTTTAAGGGGGTGGACGGTGGGGAAAGGGACAAGGGGGCTGATCAGGCAGAAGCCCGACTACGGGAGGCCATGGAGTGGCCGGCGAGCTTGGGCTGTGCGGCAAGCCTGCCCAGGCCCAGTCCTGGCTTGGCCGTTTACTAAGCAAGTGACCTGGCAAGTTCAACAGGTGCTTTTTTTCCAGGCCCTTATTCTGGGCTCTGGGGACACAGTGATGATGGGACTGACCCTGCCTTCATGGAGTTTGCCTTCTAGTGGGGAGATGTAACCAGACAAAATCACAAGGTAATTACACATTGTGATGTGTGTTATGAGTGACATAAACAGGGACAGTGAGACAGAGTGTGTGGGGATGAGGAGGGGCCTCTTGAGGGCACGACATTTGAGCTGGCGCTCGAAGTGGAGGGAGCCTTAGACTTCCCATCTGTAAAATGGGGATATACGAGCGTTACATGTTGTTTGGAGGAGAAAATGGGGATGTAAGTGGCCAAACCCATCAGCTAGCTCAGTCAATACATAAGAGGAAACATCATCACCACCATCAGCACCATCAAGACTACAACCATCACCACCACCATCACCATCATCATCACCATCATTATCACTATCACCACAGTCCCCATCATCATCAACATCATCACTGTAATCAGTCCACAGATCACTTTGCTTTCTCTCCTGAGAGCAGCAGAGGAGGAGAACATCTGTGGGTCAGGCCTTGGCCATAAGGTGACATGACATAGCGCTAAAAGCAGTACCTGGAAAATATTGGAGAGGTCCCTGAGGTTGAAGACATAATGAAACTTAATGGCTGTGGGCAGAAACGTTGATGTCACTTTCTGGTGCAGGGCTGTTCCAGGAAAAAGACACATCGATTCTTGCACACTCTTAATGGCCTCAGGAAGTGCAAAGCTTAAGCTATAGTTTCTAAAGCAAATGGACTGTGAGATGGTGACAATTTAAGTAAGAAATCTGCAGAGCTGAGGAAGGAGGAAGTTAGCTACTCTACTGATGTGTAAATTGTTTCTGTATACTGAATTTCCTATCCTCTGCCTCCCCCTCAAGCAATTGGATTTCACAATACCTCAACAGCATCGTTAAAAAAAAATATTGACTTGGAAGTATAAACAAAACATTCACCAGGGGAAAATATGAAGCCTCCGTCAGCCCCAAAAAGCAGCGGGCCTCACTGACAGGAGAGGGGGCAAGGCAGGTCAGCTTACCCAGGGCGGACGCCACCAGATGGCTGCTCATCTTCTGGACTACCATGGGGACCGAGCGATAGGCCAGGTGCTGGGCCAGGATGGTGCTGTAGATGCTCATGAGAGCCTCCTGGCCCGGGAAGCTCACGGCAAACACACAGAAGTGGCGCTGCCCGGAACAACCAGGGACCCTCGTTAGGCTGCTCGTAGGGACCAGCTTGGGGCGGGGCCACCTTCCTGGTGGCCTAATGTCTCGTGGGCATGGTCAGAATGGACAGGTTCCCTCCTCATGCCATGTGTGAGGTAAAGCCCCCTTAAATATTGATTACATCTCAAACAGCCAAAGTCGTGTAATGCTCTTCAGAAAAAACTTGGAGGAGGCCAAAGAATGCCTCATAGCGCAGCCTGGATTTAAATTCCAGGTCTCCATCTGCTTAGGGAATTCAGAGGTGAGGTCCTGCCTGGGTGGCGTTGCAGATAGAGTACAGGATTTCCTGTTAACTCTGAATTTCACATGGGAAATTTTTTTTTTTTTTTAGTACAGATATGTCTCAAACATCGTATGGGGCATGATTTTCTGTTTATCTGAAATTCAGATTTGAGCAGGCATCTGTATTTTTATTTGCTAAGTCTGGCAGCCCTATGGGCTCACAGGGAGAGCTGACTAGCCTCTCAACAGCCCCCCCCCACCCACTGGGAATGTCCTGACATCTTCTGAAAGGCTGGGGCGTCCTCCGGGGAATGCCAGCCCGCAGCCCCACAATCCCAAATCAATGCTTTCCTTCTCATTTGCCAAAGCAAGCCTTGGGCTCCTGCAGCTGACCGAGATGAGTCTGGGTCCTACCTACCTGAAGCCTGGGGTCGATGGTGAAGGATCCAGCAGTGGGGTTCATGCACGCTACGTACTGACAGTTATGGATTTCCTTCAGTGTCAGCTTCTGTCGGTCATACCTGCGCAGGCAAGGCCAGCGTAAAGTCCTGCTGCCCGCCCCCAGGAGCCACCCCCGGCTCCCCACCCACCCCAGTACTGCCCTGCATATGGTTAAAAAAAAAAAAAAAAAACCTCAAAATAACAATGACATGTGAAATGGCCAATTGTACTTCATGCTCTTAAGAAAAATTTTGAAACAGGAGGCAACAGAGTGGCTCAGTGTTCAGGTCTGGGTTTATGTTCCAGCTCCTCCATTCAGTAGCATCGTGACTCTGGGGAGGCTGGCTAACCCCTCCGTGCCTCAGTGTTCTTATCTGTGCAATGGGTCATTATGAGGATGAATGGAGCTAATGCATGAAAATAAACTTAGAAGGGCACCTGAAATAGAGCAAGGGTTCCATAAATGTTTACCACCACCCCCATCATCACTCTAATTATCAAGGATGGTGATGGTGACGATGATCAAATAAGTTGAAGAGTTTCCTCGGTGCCAGGGCACTGCTGACACTTCCAGGGGCTCAGATGAGGTCCAAGGCTATAAAGAGCTTGTGCATCTTTCATGTGCCTTTTACCTTTTGGCTTTTCCCCCCATTGTTTTGTTTTCTGTTGGGAGTTGGTGCTGACCCTTGTTGATTTGTGGGGGTTCCTTGTATGCCCCACATAGCAATCCACTGCCAGTGTCAGGCATTGCAAGTAATTTCTCCCGTTAATTCCACACCGTGCTCGTCCATGGTGTCTCTTGGCAAACAATGTTCCTCAGTTTTCAGGTAAGTCAAAGTAACCATTCTTCGGCCTTCTGGTCTGTGCTTTTGAAACCTAGGTTTGAGAAGTCCTTCCCACTCCCCACCTTTCCCCGGGTCACACTTTTTTCCACCAACGTGGCAGTTTCTCCTTTGGCTTGTGGGTCTGCCCTCCACGTGGGGCCCGCCTGATCTATGTGGTAGGGGGTGGTCTGTGTTGCTGTTTTTCTGCCCTTGCTGACAGAGCCTCTGAATAGTCCAGCCTTCCCTGTTGCTTGTGGGGCCCCTTCATCTGAAATTCTAGAGGGATCTTCCAAATCTGACTATGCCTCCCCCTCCTAGAGAGATTCTTCAGGACAAACTCAAGGGCAGGTGTGGACCCAGGGCTGAAGCTTCACAGCTCTTAGGGCCCTCTTAAAGAAGAGTACAATGCATCTTAGTTTTGTAAATTTTGCACGGATGCACGACCTGGTGAGCCATTTCAAGAGCATGCAACCAGGGCCCGGGAGAGTGAGGGGCCACCCCTGGGCCCTCCTGGGCCTCCCAGCAGATCCTCCCGTGGGGGCGCGGGCAGTCCTCACGCATCCCTCCTGCTTTGCCCTCGGCCTCCTGCCCTGTCCCTCCCCAGACCTGTCCTGGGCCCTGACCATCCCACACCACTTCCATGTCCTCACAGATGTCGAACTCTCGCAGGGCTGCACTTCAAGTGTGCCCCGCCCCGGCCCAGCTCTGTCACCTCCCCAGGGAGCCATCCCTAACACCCTGTTTCCACGTCACAGCCCACAGCCCCCATGGCTTCACTGCTGTCCTTGCTGGGTTCCTACAGCCCGTGAGCCCTGGAGTCAGTGTCATGTCACGGGGAAAGGCCAGCCATGGAGTCAGACATGTGGGCTTGACCTCCAGCTGGGCCTTTCATCAGGGCTGTGACCGCCAGCAGGCCACTTATCCCCTCTGTGCCCTATTTCTCGGCAGTAAGAGGCAGGCTCCACGCATCCCCTCACTGAGCCCTGATGAGATTTCTCAGGTTCCTTTGGTCTCAAAACCCCCAGGTTTGGCCTGGGCCACTTGCCAGGTCACCATGGCACACTTCTTTCAAGTGATACTTGTTTTAACCACACTGAATGTTCTGACCTTTCCAGACTGCAAATGTAAACAGGCCACCCTCGGTTTTCCGTTGCCCTTGGGAGAAAGTGTTCTCTGTCCAGTGGTCCATGAGTCCTGGGGTCTGGCCGCCCCTGCCCTGGTCACCCTCTCCCTCTGGCTCTCATGCTCCAGCCACGCTGGGCTCCTATGGCCCCCTCGAGGGGCCACGCTCCCTCTGCCCATGGCATCTGCTGTGCCCGAGATGATCTCCCGCCAAAGTATTGACACTAAGGCCAGTAATGGAGCTCCCAGCTGCCTCCTCCCATCCTGGGTCTCTGACCCAGCCGCTGGGGTCCTCTGTGACTGCTCCCTTCACCCTGGAACTGCACCCCTCTGTCTTCTCTGCCATATGGACACTTCAGTCGGAGGGGTACCTGTCTGTCCCTGATCCATGGAACTGCAGGCCACAGCCGCTAGCCCGGGGCCTGGCAGATGCCCAGGGCGTATTTGCGGAATGTAGAGGAGGAGACCTTGACCCCCCACCGCTCCCCAGACCTGTGACCCCATCAGCGTGGTCCTGTGTCCCAGCCCTGCATCCTCCCTGTGGCAACCCCCACAACACACACACACTCACCAGTGCCTGTGGTCCATGTGCTGCCGGAGGAGGGTGTGCGGGGCCACTGTCCCGTACTTGTCCACCTCGGGCATGTTCATGTCGTCGATGAAGTAGACCAGCTTCTTGGTGCCTGGTGGCCCGTAATTCCACCCTGATTTCTTCTCCAGCGGCTTTTCGAGAACACCTAGAGAAGGGAATGGGGTGACTACCACGGTGCCTGGTAGATCTCAGAGGCGGTGGCCCAAAGGGTAGCCCTGGGGCACCAAAGACAGGTGGGTTGGACTCCAGCCACCTCAGGAGTAAAGGAGAGGGTGGTGGGCACCACTGGCTCCAGGCACGGAGACAGGAACCGTGTGCTCATCGACCTCGGGGCCACCTGAGACTGGTTATGAGGGGAGCTCCCTGTGGGATCTGCCACCCTCGTCCCCCTGCTCTGGGCATAGGGAGCAGTGGGTGGGGGCATGGGAAGTGGAGAGGCAGCTGGCAAGCTCCCGGGTCTGCAGTAAGGAGGCGCGGTGAGGAACGTCAGGGTGGGACTGGGGGGCAGTCGCGTCGGATGAGAGTGATGGGATATGTCGAGGCCGGGCTGTGAGGACCCACGCTTGTCCTCAGCCTCACCCTGCAGTGTAGCCGAGGTCGTGTAGAAGTTGAAGGGCACGGCCTGCACTGAGTAGTCGTCTGTGCTCAGGCTGTCCAGCTTGTCCCCCATCAGCACCGACTTGCCCGTCCCTGCATTCCCCACCAGCATCACTGGCCATGACTTCTCCACGAGCAGGTCCAAGAAGTAGCGGATGCGGATGGTTTCCGTGGTGTGTACCAGTGAGGCCTGGGGGAGGGGGCAGGAGGATGGGGGGAAAGAGGGAGGAGCTGTAACCCCAGACACACCTGAGCCTCCAATTCCCACCTTCCGAACAAACTTGCAGACCTGGACAGTTTGTCAAATCCCCAGTCTTACTTGAAAGGTCCTACTGTTGAAAACCGTTTGCGGCTGGACATCCCATTGAGAAGCGAGTGGGATGGGGCTCTGAGTCCTGCTCCTAAATCGTCACCGCTCTGGGCAGTTACCTGCAGTGGGACATCAGGGTCCAGCTCGAAGCGGGGCACCTTGTCCGTCCACGGCAGGAACTTTTTGGTGTCGGGATCTATGTAGTAGTCAAAGATCGTTCCCTGCGAGGGGAACTTGATTGTCTTAAATTCGTTGATCCACCATCGGCTGAACTCGACCCGATAATCTACAAGCTGTTGGGAAACAAAATAAAGCACAGAAACGGCCCAGCTGAGAGCGATGCCAGGAGACCGAGTCTGGGTGGCCAGGCACCCGTCGCGGCCGGCTGCTCACCTGGTCCTGGAACATGGCCCCTCCGAAGGCCCAGAAGCAGGCGAACACAAAGTAGAGCTCGTACAGCTCCTTGGCAGAGTCGGGTGGTGCGTTCTTCTTGGTAAGGAGACACTCGAGCAGGTGCAGGATCATCTGGATGACCGTGATCTCAGGCACCGGAGTGATCGTCTTAAACCCGACGCGAAGCTTGTCCAGGCAGGTGGGCAGGTACTTGTCAAAGAGGATCATCAGGTTGGCCTTTTCCGACTGCACCGTGCGCCTCTCGATCCAGCTGCTCACCACCCTGGGGAAGACGGAAGGTGCTGGAGGACTGGACCACCAAGTTGGGTGCCCCCTGGCGACCCTCCGCTTGGTGAACGCTTCCACGTGATTCTGGTACTCCTGCCTGGTGATGCGGCCGGTCCCAGACCTTAAGAGGATCTGACGAGGGTGTGCTCTTTCCCTGGGATTCTAGCGGTGGGGTGCTGACCTCCTAGAACAAACGGGAGCCATCCTTCCTGCCCCCAAATGCAGATAATACTGAGGACAGTAGAGCTGGATATAGGAGAAGAGGAGAGGAGAGGGAAGTTTCATAACATCGTCTGGGGGAGAGAGAGGGAGGGGATGGGAAGGGAAGAAAAGGGAAAGGAAAGGAGAGGAGCAGGGACACATCATTGCATTAGCTGGACTCCTGGATCCAGCCATGCCTGAAGCATACATGGTGAATTGAGCCAACTGACACATTCAATGGAAGAGTCCAAACCAATACAACAGGCATTCCTGAGGAGCCACGTTGGGTTGTCTGGCACACATACATCTCTGGAGTGGGTTGTACAGAGGTGGCCCACCACGGCTGTGAGGGGTGTGGATTCTAGAGGCCGACTGCCTGGCTTGAATGGGCTCTAGTGTGGCCAGCTATGGCCTTGGGCAAGTTACTCAACACGTCTGGGTCTCAGGTTTCTCATCCGTAAATGGGAGTGATGATAATCACTCCCATATTTGAAGGACTACCAGGGCTGATATTTTTTTTTTTTTTTTTTTTTTTCAGTACGCGGGCCTCTCACCGCTGTGGCCTCTCCTGTTGCGGAGCACAGGCTCCGGACGCGCAGGCTCGGCGGCCATGGCTCACGGGCCCAGCCGCTCCGCGGCATGTGGGATATTCCCGGACCGGGGCACGAACCCGTGTCCCCTGCATCGGCAGGCGGACTCTCAACCACTGCGCCACCAGGGAAGCCCTGGGCTGATATTTTTAAAGCTCATAGAGGGGAGCCTGGTCCACGGTCAGTGCTAAACAAGTGCCTGCTAAAAGTGGAAAGAGCGTCCGGCTCCCTTGCGGGCTGATGAGCTCAGTGAGCTGTCCTTTCTAGGATGCCCAAAACGTAAGCAGGAAGCTCGCGTTACCCGACGCAGCTTGCCTGCCCTCCGCAGCCCCAGCAGACATGCCTTTCTGCAAGTGAGTGCACGTTCTGGAAGCTCTGCCTATTACTGCACCCCTAGCAGAACAGAGAACCAAGGGCTCAAAAACTCTGCCCCGTTGCCCCTGGGCTCACTAGGTAACAGAGGAAACCTTTAAACACTCTACGTCCACAAGCAAACACAGTGCAGCTGAGAACTGGATTCCAAATACAGTTGGTCTTCAGAATGGAGACCAATTTGCAAACCTATAAATAGACTGCTGCATTTGCCTTCTATCTTGAAGGCGGATATATCAAATTTTAAATTTTGCCTTGCTAGAGACATTTAGGGCATGCAAATGTGCGCGCTGGCTTTGATCTGAAAAGCCGACCCAGACCCAGACCCTGGGAGGACGAGTGGCTTCCCTGCAGGCTCCTGCCCTGTCCCCAGAGGCCACGGGGTCCCTCTGGCCCCGGAGCTTTGCTTCACCTCCCCCTCCTGGATATGCTCAGCCACCCCTGCCTTGAGTCATGGCTGCCCCTGCTGGAGGGCTGCTCTTTCTCTGGGTTGGGGGGGCCTGAGCAGGCTCTCAGCCTCTCCACTTCTCTCCAGCAAAACCCGGGTCCCCTCCTGGTCCCCAGGATGCCACCCACTCTCTTGGTTATCCCTCTGGAGCCCCAAGACCCACTCCTGGCTGAAGGGGCATGTGCAGGGGGAGACCACGTGAGACTCAGAAAGGTGGCTGTGCGACGGGTGACGTGTCTACAAGCCAAGGACTGCCAGCAACACCAGAAGCTGGGGGAGAAGCCCTAGAAGAGATCCCCCCTCAGAGCTTCCAGAAAGAACCAGCCCTTCCAACACCTGATTTCAGACTTCTGGCCTCCAGAACCAGAAGAGAAAAAACTTCCATTGTTTGAAGCTGCCCGGTTTGTGGTCCTTTGTCATGGTGGCTACAGGACCCTAACAAAGCAGGATGACAGGTGTTGCTGGACAAGGCGGCATAGTGGTGCTGGGTCTCAGCGGCCCCCAGGCCCCTGTGGGTCAGGCCAGCTCTGGTTCTGTCCCTGCAGGGTCGCTGCGCTCGGGTACCCGCCTAGCCCCGGCCTCGCTGCATCGGGAGGCGGCGGCCTCACTTCCCACTCGGTGCACAGACGCACCGAGCGGGAACTCTCCACCTCCCCCCCCTCCCCACAGGCACACTTCCCTGTGCCTGGAAACACCCACGCCTGCTCATCTCGCCCCCGCTGCTATGAGACATTTCCAGAAAGACCCTCATCACCAGGGCCTCCTCTCAATTCCTCCTCCGTGAATTGCCATCTGGCTTCTGCCCCTGTGGCGCCAGGAAGCTGTTCTTCCTGAGTTAATGGTGAGCTCCCAGCTGCCAAATCCAGTGGCAACTTTCTGCGCTCGGCTCCTTGACCATCGGACGCGACCCTCTCGACGCTGCTTCCCTCCTGAAGCTTTTTTCCTCCCTGGCTATGTGGGGTGTCACCTCCCTGGTTTCCCTTCTACCTGTTCCTTCTCGAATCCTTCAAGGATTCTTCTTCCTCCCAACATCTCTTACCACTCTCCACATCTCTCCGGGAGACCCAGTTTCCCCAGCACGGAGCATCCGAGGGTCAGACACACAGCAGGTGGCAGAAAGCACTGGTTGAGTGAATGAATGAATGAAGTGGACAACTGAATGAATGCAGCCGAGGTGTTTCTCCTGAGCCTGTCAGTCCCAGAATGTTGCACTGGGGTTTCTACTCAAGACCACGCAGGATGTCCTGGCGTGTAAATTACCAGCCATGTGTCCAAGTACAAAAGCATGTCTCCAGGATCAATGGCAAGCCTTCAAACATTTCTCACATCCATCGCTCCACCCGTCCCCAGTGGCCACCCGTCATCTGCTGCCATGAGCTCTCCTCGTCACGTCAGAAAGGGCCCCTGTGCCGGCCCTGGAGGCTGGTCCAGGGTCAGTCCCTTCCTGCCAAGAGCATCCTCGCGCTTCACGCTCCATCCACGAACACCTGACCACCGTCAGTTCCTGGGAAGCTCACACTTTCGCCCTGATGCCCCTTACATGTTGGTTCTCACTTGGAATGCTTTCCCCTATCTGTCCACCCAGAAAGCTCCTTCTGCTGTCAGGCGTCAGCCCAAACTTCCAGCTCCTCCAGGAAGACTTCCTGTCTCCACAACAGGCCCAGACCCTCCCTCCCTCCCTCCTCCTCAGAGTTCCCTGCATGTGGTACAAAGTTCTGTTTCGTTAGCTGCCATGATGCAGAGTCTCCATGCATTACATCACTTATTCACACATCTGTCTCACCTCCTTTCATTGCCCCCACGCTGCTGCCTGGGGAGGGCCCAGCACAAGGTACTTACCGTATGAATGAACGAGTGAGTGAGTGAATGAATGAATGCATACACAGGAAGTTCTGAAATGCCAACGCCCTCCTTTTTCTCTGCATAGTTTGGAGCATGAGAACAAAAGCCCAACTCACGGGGTCCACCCTAGATCCGCCGGGTTGATGTACAGAATGCCGGCTCTGGAGACGGTGGCCGGTGTGGCCGTCCTCAGGTGGCTGATCTCGAACACCAGCCGCATGGTGTGGTTCAGGGGGATCCGCTCGTTGCTGGCCAGGGTGAGGACCTAGTGAGGGGCACAGGCCTGTGGGTTTCAGCCCCAAAGCACCCTCGTCCTGAGGGTTTCACAGGTCACATCTCAGAAGAGGAGGAGGTCGGGGACACTCCCCGTATCCCCGCCAGCCACCAACCAGCTTCCCTAATCCAGCGTCTCCCTGCCGTACTCGATGCCAGCCCCCCCGGCCCTTCCCACCCCAGGGCCATGGAGAGCGTCCACACGTGTGTGGATGACGTAGGACTTCACTCTGAGGCTAAATTTGCCTTTCAAACCATGACCCTGACCCCTCCCCAGGAATTCTGGGGTTCCCTCCTCCACCCAATTGAGAATCACTTTCTTAAGCTGCTTCTAGATAATTCTCAACGCCGTCCGCGCCTTCCAAGATATTAGCTACCCCTCCGACATCGTGCCACGCGTCAGTCAGACAGGAACACTACGCCTGCATCCTTCCCCCACTCTGCGGCCAAAAAGCAGGTGAGCCGGGTGCACGCGGGCCTGCATCCTGCGAGGAACGCGTCTTGTGATGGGGGAGGGGGGCTTTCCCTCGTCCATAACGCTTTGTGTAGAACTCCGGGCAGGCCCCCTCCTGAGTCCCCACGCACAGCGGGTCCTGTCTGCTGAGTGCGGCAGGCGAGACATGTGGCATGTCCCATATGCTCCCCTCCCCCACGTTACTGCCTTTCTTGGGGGGTCAGCTCTGGGATCCAGGGGTCCCTTGTACCTTGTTGTCATCCATGACGGTGTTGAGGGACTCGATCCACATGGGGTCTATGTCCCCATCCAGGACGATCCACTTGGGGCCATCGTGAGGAATGTTGGCCAGGTCCCGCATGATGGTGGAGAAGAGGCCTGTGGGTGGTGGGGCTCTGTCAGGTCCAGCTCTGGGCGGCTCTCGCTGGGGCCACAGGGGCTGAGACCAAGCTCGCACCCTCTTGTCCCCTCTGGGCCAACACTGGCCTCTCTCTCAGAGGTGGCCAGTGCCCTACTTCAGAGGGACAGTGGAGGCCCTCAGACTGGAGGGGACCTGGCTCATTTCCTGCCCTTCTCCTGACCCCGAGGACCCACCTTTGTGACTCCACCCCTGCCTCTGCCCCCCGACATCCCCCTCAAGTCTGGTCCAGTTCTCAGATTCAACAGCCCTACGTGGAAGGCCACTGCCCCGCCCTGTACCCCTTCACTCACCCCTTCCCTCTTTCATTCATTCACTCAATAAAGGTTTGCTGAGTGGTCTTAAAGAGTCAGGCTCCGGGACTTCCCTGGTGGCGCAGTGGATAAGAATCCGCCTGCCAATTCAGGGGACAGGGGTTCGATCCTTGGCCCGAGGGGATCCCACATGCCGCGGAGCAACTAAGCCCGTGCGCCACAACTACTGAGCCTGCGCTCTAGAGCCCACGCTCCACAACAGAAGCCACCGCAACGAGAAGCCCGCGCACCACAACGGAGAGTAGCCCCGACCCGCCGCAACTAGAGAAAGCCCGCGCGCAGCAATGAAGACTCAACGCCACCAAAAATAAAATAAATAAAATTAATTAATTAACAAAAAAAACAGGGAAAAAAAAGTCAGGCTCAGAGCAGGGGGCGTGGGGACAACTGAAGCCCCTGCCCACCCCACAGAGCTAGCATCCCAGTGGAGGGGGTGATGACGCCAGATACACGTGTGGAAATAGATGCCAAGTCACAAAAAGAAAGCAGGGAGAGGGGCAGAGGGGGATGTGGCGGGCAGGGTCCTCTCACAGAGAGGAGACTGGAGCAGAACCTCCCCGGCTTCCTGTGCCGGGAGGGGGATGCATGGAAGCTTGGGTGGGGCGGGGGTGGGGCTGGCCCCTGGCAAGCAGTACACACCCGCCTCTTCCAACCCCTCCAGCGCCCCTTCCTCCGCCTGGGCCACCCTTGGGGCCCCCCATCTCCCCCAGCCCCTCACCTGTCCTTTCTCCAATGTCCCGAGTTGTTTTGTTTTTTTTGTATATAAGGCACAGATGTCATCAAAGCCCTTCCCCAGAGAAACACCATTCCCAGCACCCGAGGCTCCAGCCTGCACTTCAGGGCTCTCCTCCTGTGGACCATGGGGTGGGGGCCCGTCTCCCCTCAGCCCTGCTTGAGGCAGGTGTGCTGATGCTCCGGTGTCCATGGCTCCCCCGGTTCCTCCCGCCCGGGAGAGTGCAGCAGCCCCCCTCTGTGGTCTCCCTGCTCTCCGCAAGCACCATCATTGTGCACCACGCGTACGTGTGGGCCCCCTCACCACAGCTGGACCTGCTGAGGGCCTCCCTCGGGGGCTCAGCCACGTGCTCACTGCACAGAGGCCGGCCGAGCGGCCACGGCAAAGCGGGCCCGCCGTGGACCCAGGCCTGGGATGCCTGCTCCGAGCCCTCGCCCTCTCGGCCCTGCCGGGGATGCCGCCTGCATTACCATCTTTCCACTCCCTGGTCACCGGGTTGATGATGCCGAAGAGCTCGTCACAGGTGACGGCCTTGGGGTCCAGGTCCACAGAGACCGGCTTCCTCTGCAGGTTCTGATAGGTCTTGTTCAGAGACTTGAGGACCTGCACCGAGGCGGGGGCTGCTCACTCAGGGCCACATCCCGCACCCAGACCCTGAGCTAGGGCCCTTGTGTGAGCTCCAAGGGCCCTTGAAGACCCACAGGCAGAATCCCTGCTCTGGGCCTGCTTTGCTTTGGTGACACGCGGGTGACTTTGCGACCCCCAAACAACATCCAGGAAGACACCCTGCGATTGTTCCTGTCTGTGCACAGAGGAGGGCTGCTTGTGCCCAGACGGGGTAAAGTTCATGCTAGTTCCCTGATGATAAAAGTAACGCGCTCGCTGAAAGAAAAATTAAAGGAAGGAAACTACCTGTAATTCCTCCCCCTGCAGAGAAAAGGGTTTCTGAGGACATCTGGGGATGTTTCCCGTGGGTATGTGTGTAGACAGATATACACACATTCCTTTTTAGAAAACTGGTTCCTACAGTTTCTGCCTTCTAAAAATAACTTGCAGTGAGCGCCCCTCATGTTACATAGTCTTTGGAAATGATCTTTAATAATAGCGTAATAGTCCATCCTGTGGGTGGCTAGCTGAATACTCGGCTGGTTTAGAATTTTCCGATGTTATGGGTATCAGTCATGTTGGCCGCCGCCCTCTGCTTTCCACTGTGCCCAGGCAGTGGTAGGGGGCGGGGGACAGGAGGGCAGCGGGTTGGCTGCAGAGAGGCGGGGTGACTGATTTCAAGGGGGAAGGAGGAGGAAGAGAGGGGGATCTGGGAGAAGGGCCTCATCGGTGGGACCAGGGTCCGCTGGCCACTCCGCGCCTCCTCCGCCGTCCCCGGCCCCCCGTCACAGCTTCCTTCCCGGTCCGTGACACACTTCCTACCGGGACGCACTGGGCTGGGTCCCCGGCTGGGCATGTACCTGGGACTTGCCACTGCCCGCGTTCCCGATGACGAACACCGAGTGCCTGACTTGCAGCAGTTCCTCCAGCTGCACCACCTTCAGCACGAAGCTCTCCTCCGCCTGCAGCTTGAGCTCCACGATGCTCTGCTTGATGACCTGGGGAAGGCGTGCGGGAACGGGGCGCTGGGCCCACCATGCAGGGCGAGGGAGCCCCCTGCCCAGCGGAGAGATCAGAAGGGAATAGCGGCCCTGCCCATGGGGATGTTTACGTGCTCTGCCGTGGGTGCTGCTGAGAACCCCGGGCGGAGAATGGGTTTGCCCAAAGCAACCTCCCCTTCCTCTCCCGACCCCCCAGCGTGGCAAGAGGGGCTGGAGAGGCAACCCGTGGCCTCAGGACGTTCCTCGGGGCAGAGGGACGCGTGCATGTGTGGCCATTACCCACTGGCAGACGTGACCACCACCCCAGTGTGGTACCTGCCACTTAGGCAGATACCCATCCGGCGCGTGGCGGAAATAGGCATCCTCGGCAGGAAGGAGGCGGGGGTGTGGCTTCCCGGACCGGTGTGACCCTGGCTGTACCCACCTTCTCAAAATTCAGGTCCCGTTTCCGAGGCACGTCCAGTGCGGGGAAGAGGTCCCCGATGAGCCCCATGAACACGGGCAGGTCATCGGCGACAATCTTGGGGATGTTGAAGTCCCTGAGTGCCCTCATCAGCACCTGGTCCTCTGCTCGGCTGGGGTCGCCCCTCTTCAGGGAGCCGGCCACCACCAGCACAGACTTGATGGCTCGCAGGCCCCAGTCATAATGATCCTGCGAGTGGAGGGCAGGGGCGGGCGGGCGTGAGCGCCCCGGTGCGGGGGAGCCTGGGACCGAGGCCAGCCTGCCGCTAGGACGTGTGGAGGCTCCACCAGGCTGCCTGGGAGGCATGTGGGCCACCTGCGTTTGTAACCCCTCCCGACCCCAGCTCTGCGGGCCCAGGACGCTGTCACACACCTGCTTTGACAGCAGCTCTTTGCACAAGGTGTAGAGCGTGATGAACTTCCTGGCCAGAAGGCGGGCCTCCAGAAAGCCCTCAGACACCAGCATGATCTCGCATATCAGTTCAAAGTCGGGGACCACCATGGCGCAGGGCCTGAGGGGGTCAGAGGGGTCTGCCTTGGCTTCTCCCCCTCTTCCAACCATGCCCCCACCTGCCCCTGGTCACCTCGGGGCACACCTCACCTGCCAGGAGGAGCACAGCGTCACTGGCTGAGAGTCTAGGCGCGGAGCCGGGTTCCCAGGCCCCCTCCCGCCGCCTGGCGCTGCTCCCCACCTCACTTGTTCCTCCTACACCCCGCACAGGGGCGTCTCCAGGCCCTGCATCCCTTTAACTCAACTCCTCTGAGACTCACCTGAGCCCTGTGCTCCCTCACTGGCCGGTTGTGCCTGAAACGGGACCTCCACCGCAGGTGTCAGAGGCCCTGGCTGGCTGGTCCCTCTCACTCGGGCCTCGTCTCCAGACTCCTCTCCCACAGCCCCCTCTGGTCGGCCTCGCCCTCTGCCCTCCGCAGCCCCCTCCTGGGCACTTCCTCATGCCATCCCCGCCCACCACACACCTGAACAAGGCCTTTAAGTTCTCGGGCAGCTCCGCACGTCCGGCGTACCCGGGGTTCATGGTGATGAAGAGGCCAACGGTGGGGATGAGGCTTATCATCTCTCCCAGGAAATTAAACGTTTCTTTCTTGGCCCGAATTGCATCTTGGATACATTTTACCTAAACAGTGGGTACACAGACGCATTCACGTGGGAATGACCACCTTCGACGGGCTGGACAGATCTTCGTTTGTGCTAAAGCGTGTGGCTGTGAATTTGCAGAGGACCTTCCTGATTTCTTTTTCTTTTTTAAAATTAAACCTTAAACTTTGATACAACTGTAGATTCACATGCAGTTGTAAGAACGAACGTGGAGGGGATCCCATGGGCCCCTCCCCGGCGCCCCCCAAGGGTGACCGTAGTGCAGCATCACCACCAGGACAGCAACGTGGAGATGATGGGACATCTCTGTGACCTCAGGTGTTGTCACCCTCTATAGCCACCCCCACCGTTCTCCCAGCCTGCCCTCCCCGACCCCCTGCAACCACTCATCCTCTCCCGTTTCTGTGATTCTGTCTTTCGTGAACGTTAGTAAGCGGGATGGTACAGTGTGTCATCTGAGACGGGCTTTGGTCACTCAGCGAGACGCCCTGGGGATTCCTCCAGATTGTGGCTGTTCCTGGATATTACTGAGTGGCGTTCCACCCCCTAGCTGTTCTGTGTGTCCCGTTCCTGCTCAGGCAGTGTGACCCGTGGGAGGGCTGATTGGTAGCCATCCCCACATCAGAAAGTCAGCCCCAGGTGAAATCTGAATTCAGGGACCATATGCTGCCTTTGACCCTCGGTGGTGCTGAGCAGCTGCAAACCTCCATGTCACCACTGGAGGGCGCCCTGCAGCCACAGTTTAAGCCCTGACCTAGGGGCTTGGGGCTTTGGAGCAAAGCGCACGCCTAGTTGTCCAGGACTTCCCTCTCAGACTGGTCTGCAGCCTGCTGCTCACAACCCAGCAGGGCAGGGGCTGGCGGTGGGACCCCTCCCCTCCACATGGAGCCTCTCCTAATGTTCCGTTCCAGTTCCTGCTCCTCCATCTGAGTCAACAGAGCTCTATGTAATTATCCTGGGGTCTGTGCACTGACTTTGGGGGCAGGGGTCCCCAAGGCAGCCGTCAGCATTGCCCATGGGTCCAGGGGGCGCTGGTTGCCCTCGTCCTCTCTTTGCCGTACTGGCCTCCAGCCCCAGGGCTTGGGGATAGTTCCATGTCTATGCCGAGGTGGGGAAACAACAGTGGAGGAGGCCAGCTACCTGCACTCACCCCTAATCCTGCCAGCAAACTCATTCTACAGATTAGAAGATGAAGGCACAGAGAGTTCAAATAAAGCCCAGAACTAGGCAGTCCTGCGCTCTGTCATGGGTGTTCCCAAACTACTCAGGCTCATTTCCTCCTTCTCTCCCTCCCAGCGCCCTTGTCTAACTGATAAACTCCTAGACATCCTCCAATGCCCAGCTCCATTGGTAATTGAGACAAAGCCCTCTCTGTCCTGGTCCCCTAGGCAAAACTGATTATCTCCTCGTCTGTATTCAGTTACATATGTGACATTGGGCCTGATCCTTACTGTTTCCCTTCTGTGGGCCCCACCAGACTGTGGGCCCCTGAAGGACAGGGCTGGGGTCCCGCTCACCTTTGTGCCACACCCCCAACTCAGTGAGGCTGACCTGAGCCTACAGGAAAGCTGACGAGCCCCAAGCCATCAGGGCAGTGAGTTCCCGTACGTGACCCAGAGACCACGTGGGCCCTACCTGTACGGCGATCACAGACAAGACCTCCACGGAGATTCGATTAAACTCATCGAAGCAGCCCCAGGCTCCAGTCTGGGCCAGGCCCTTATAGATATTGCCACAGGACTAGAAAGGGTGAGATGGGAGAAGCACATGTGGAGAGCCCTGCCAGGAGCCCCTACCTGCCCTATCAGCCCCCTGGCTGAGGGTCCGGCTTGGGAACTTTGGGGCCCTCAGAAGTCTAGAGGCAGGACGTTCTCTCCCTGGGAGGGTTAATCCTGCCCGGGGCTGGGTGCCAGGAAGAGCCCAGACCCTCCCTGGCATGGGGGCTTTGCCTGGGCTCAGATAAGTGAGTTTGTGTAAAGTTCAGCCCTTGCATTTTCCACCAGCACACAAGAGAGGGGGCTTCCCTCTAAGGTAGGGGGATGGACAGCAGGCCCCAGCTGGATAATCAGGATGATTCTTCAACGTTTATATACAGGATTCCTTCTGGGAGGATCCAGCTTCAGATTTCACTTTACTAAAACACAGAAGGCCAGTGTGGGCTGTGGCCTTGAGTCAGAAGGGGCAGCTGTCCCCACCCTCAGCCTCAAGATGGGGTCCCCTGGACTGTGGGGCTCCGATGGGCGTGGGGCAGGGAGGCCCCCTGCAGGCCCGAGCTCCTGATCTCAGTGTCCCCCCGGCCCCCAGGGGCTGCTTTGACCTGACCTCCATGGTCACCTTTCTTCCGGGCCCTTTGAGAGCTGTGGCTGTACTGCAAAGTGTCCAGTGACCGCTAGGACGCGGCCCCTACCCTATACCCGCCCCTCATGCTACCCCGCCCCCCAAGCTCTCAAAGGTGCTCACTCTGTCTGGTGCCCCCAATTGCCGGGGACAAGCTTGGAATGTAGGTTGGGAGGGGTTACCTCCCCGGGGGAAGCAGGACGTTTGGGGATGCTTGTGCCCACCCTGAGAGCCTCTACCAGACACGCTGGTCATGCTGCAGAGGCCCAGCCTCCCAGGAGGGCCAAGGCCGCCAGTGGGGGCACCACTACTCCGTCTGTCCGTCTGGTGGACGCCGTCAGCAAACTGGGGAGCTGGTGCCTCCTGCCTGGGTCCGGCCTGCAGTGTCCACACATCTAGAGCTCACTTGGGGCGAGGAGGCTGTGCCTTCTGAGGGAGGGGCCGTGGGTGGTCCTCCCTGGGGACAGGGGGGCCTGGGATGCGTACCTTGTAGTCCATCTGCTTGGAGCAGTTGAAGACGTAGACCATGGTGCCCAGGGCTCTGCCCAGGTCCTTGGTTGTCTCTGTCTTGCCAGTTCCGGCGGGGCCAGAGGGGGCTCCGCCCATGATCAGGTGGAGGGACTGGGTCAAGGTTATATAGCACCTGCAAAGGACCTCCGATCACCTCGCGGGCGGCAACCCCACAGCCGCCCGCTTTCTTTCACTGTGGTTCAGTGACACCCCCCAAGCCCCAAGGAGGCACCAAAGGGAGCCGGTGGGAAGCGCTTGTGATGTCACCAAAGAGCAGACACCGTCTTGCCGGGGTGGATGCCACGTGGGGGCTGTACCCACCAGGGCGTTAGAGGAGGGCTCCCTGCCTAACCTAACAGTCACTTCACAGGCACTGACGGTTCGCTCTGAGCAGCTGCTGGTCTGAGTGCTTTTTGCTGTTAAATGACTCGCTTGACCCTCAACGAGCTGCTGAGGATTTATAAAGTAACGTCCCCACTGCGCAGGTCCTCAGACAGGCTGAGCAACACCCCCAAGGCCATACAGCCAGTGTCGGAGGGAGGGAATAAGATCATGGCCCCCGAGTCTGGGTGCCTGGCTGGTAGCAGGACTGAATCTGACCCAAATGCCCAGACCCGTCAGCCTCAGCAGGGCACGTTCGGGTCTGACAGCACGAGGACTCACGGGGAAGGGCCCAGAGAACAGTGTGAGTCCCCCGCTGCACTGCTCAGGGCCAGGCAGGAAGGTGGCCGGTGCGTCCTCACCTGTCGGTGAGCGGGGTGATGACCAGCCGTGGAGTGTTGCCCAGGTACTCGTACGAGTACTGGATCTGGGCATCGCAGATGTTGGCAAAGCAGTGCTTCTTCTCCTCATCCCAGCGGTGCCGCAGCTGGGACTGCCAGGTGAAGGCCTGGGCGCTCTCCACCTGCGGGAGGGGCAGGCCGGTGTGCCTCCTGCTGGCCCCTGCCCTGGGGGTACTACTCCCCGGCTTCCAGCCCCTCCCGTGGTGCCCACGTCAAGCCTAACTCCGTGCGCCACTGAGTCTCACTGAACCGTGGGCACCCCTGATTGGGCTGCTTGGCCAGTCGCTTACCAGGGCTGAGAGAAGGGATGCAGGAGGCGGTAGCCGCTACCTGGAGTCATGTCGCCCACCTCCCTCAACCCAGGAGGAAGCAGCGATAACTGGGATGGGGGCGTGCGCTGGGGTCCCAGGCACCAGCCCCCCGCGGGGTTCCCGGCCCTTCCCGGCGCCCGTGCCTTGGCAGTGATCATCTTGGCGACCACGTCCCGGGCGTGGACGTCGATGGTACAGATGGTCGTGACCTTCACCCTGTCCCCGGCGCTGAGGTTTCCGATGAGCAGGGTAATGAGCGCATTCAGCTGACTGATCTGCAGGAGAGAAGGCGCCTCGGCTGGGACACCGATCGCGGGGCACACTCCGGGCTGGGGGGTCCCCCACGGTTGGGTAGGGAAGACCCCCGTGCTCTTGTTCACAACAACGAGACACAGAAAGAAGCTCTCGCTGTCCCCCAACTGGGGGTGGGGAACGCTGGGGAACAGGTCCCCACACGGAATATCAAGGAGCCACTACAAATGGTGTAGAAGAAGATCGGATGCCGTGAAAGATGGCGGACTTTATGTAAAACCAGGATTTTAAAGCTGTGTGGACAGTTTATGTATCTTTGCCTAGGAATCGATTATATGCACACGAAAAGATTAGAATGTTAGATAAGAATTTGTTGACGGGGTTATATATGGGTGGTGGGGTTTTTGGTTGCTTTCGCTTTTATTTTAAAAGTTATCTTTAGTTTCTAAATTTCTAACCAAGAATCTTTTAAAAAGTTGAATCAAAAGTGGCCCCCAGGGCTTCCCTGGTGGCGCAGTGGTTGAGAGTCCGCCTGCCGATGCAGGGGACACGGGTTCGTGCCCCGGTCTGGGAAGATCCCACATGCCGCGGAGCGGCTGGGCCCGTGAGCCATGGCCGTTGAGCCTGCGCGTCTGGAGCCTGTGCTCCGCAACGGGAGAGGCCACAACAGTGAGAGGCCCACATACCGCAAAAAAAAAAAAAAAAAAAAAAGTGGCCTCCACTTGCTGCAACTAGAGAAAGCCCTCGCACAGAAACGAAGACCCAACACAGCCAAAAATAAATAAATAAATTAATTTAAAAATGAGAGAATTAAAGTCATGTACTTCTAAAGCAGTTACTCTCAGGCAGAAGGATGTTGGGGGGTGCCAGTATTTGGTTGCTTTTGACCCACAGAAATGGCAGTGGCACAAGGGGGCACCTCAGAGCAAGAAGCTTTGGATGGACATGGGCTGGGGGCACACACCTGTTTCTTGTTGTAATCTTTGATGGCGTTTTCGTAGCCTTCCTCCAGCCTGGCAAACGCCAGGCCCACCTCGGTTGTCCACCAGATCTGGGTGCACGAGAGCGCAACCTGAAAACAGAGCGGCCCCCGGCCCCCCGCCAACGTGAGCATCGTTCAGTGTGACAGAAGAGTTCACATCAGTAAGGTGGCTGTTCTCCACCCACTGTGGCTAACCCAGGACAGATGAGCTCCGTTCACCCAGCCTCAGACCTGGGCAGGGTAGTCAAAGATCCACTGCTCCCTTGGCTTCTCCTCGTAGGTCACCACGGCTTCTGGGATCTTGTGGCGGAGTGTGGCGCACATCCTGTCCAACACCCGGTTCAGCCAGACCTCCACCTGGGGACGGAGCCACAGGGACCAGAGAGGGGTGAGCACAGCTCATTCTGATGGCTTGCTTTGTCATTTAAAAATTAAATGACCATTTGTCATCCTCCTCCTCATCATCCCAGGGGTAGAAATAGCCAGGTTTTCAGAGCAGTAAGAATGACCAGCTTGAAAAATGTGGTCAGCAAGCCCAGCTGTACCCGCAAAACTAGTTGCATTGGGCATTCGTGTGCATTAACTGTTTCTACACAGAGAAGGGAGGGGAAACCAGAGAAAAATCAAGAGGAGAAGATAGTCTATGTCTGACCCTATGAAGTGGTGCTGATGTGCAGAGACGCGGGGCCTGTCTCCCCAGCCCTGCTGCCCCGTGTCCCTTACTAGTGGAGCCCCCACTAGCTCCCCAGGTGCATCATCTCAGGGTCTTAGATTGTCATGTGGACAAACCTGCTGACGAGCCTTCTGTGTTATCTTAAAATACAAAACTTCAGCTAACTGCAACCGGGGGGAAAATACCCAAATGAGATAATTGGGTTGATTTTTCTTTTAAACTACAAAGTCAGTGCAGGCAGAGCTCGCTGTAGTACGTGCTTATGTCTGTAAGCAGTTACGTGTGGGAAGCATCTGAACAAACTGAGGACTGGATCCTGCCACCGGCCCGCCAACCCCATCTGGCCAGGTTCTCTGAATTCACGTTGTGGGAGCTCGGGTTTTCTTGCGTGAGATTTTTACCCCCCAAGCTGACTTACCTCTGAATTACATTTTGCTTAGGCTAATGTCAAGATTGACTGGGAGGCTTGATCAATACTTGGGCAAAGAGATTGGGGGACGGGGGGTGTGGAGGGCAGCCAGGAAGCTTGCTGTCAGCAGAAGGGAGCAGCCTCCTGGGGTGGGGGGAAGCTGGAAAGGGGGCCGGGCTGCCCAAGGTAAAGGGACCCCTCTGCTAAATCAAAGCAGTAAAGCCCCTTATGCTGAGCAGGGATGAGAACTGGTTGGTTCAGGTGTGTGTGGCCCCCTTCAAAGCGGGGGGCGGGTGCCGCTAACACTAACCCCTTGGTGTTAATAATAATAAATAAAATAATAAAGACTCAGTGGCATTAATACACCTTTTCTCCCCCTCCCTCCCCTCCTTTCTCTTCTTTTTTTTCCCTCACAATGCACCTCATACTGTGTGGGTAAGGCTGTGCTGGAAATTCTATAGAGAAGCCCCTTAAGCATTTGTTCTGAGAGGCAGAGGGAAGAGGAGAGAGGGGTGGTCCCAGGCTGGGGGTGACAGCCTGTCTGAGGCCGTGTGGCCCTATACACGCTGCACTGTTGTCCTGGGTGGGGGCGGGGGCGTCCGTCCGCACACGCACGCACCTGCCCCGAGAGGTCACAGTCCCGGTCAAAGTCCACGTACTCGTCCTCCTTGCTGTACATGCCCAGGCCAAACCTGAGCGGCTTCCCGTCGGCGTCGAGGCGGAACTTCAGTTTACACAGGCTGTCAAAGAGCTTGGACAGGTGGCGGCTCACCTGGATTGGGCGGGGCGGGGGGATCACTGGATTTTGCAGCCAAGGGGTGCAAAGGCGGGAGACACGCAGCCTGGGTCTTCCTCGGGTGGTTTTAAGCATCTTTTTTTTTTTGGCTTATACTCCCCCCCACCCCCCCACCCCCGCCTCTGGGATGTTGACTGAACGCACTTAGCCAACAAATGGCAAAAACTGCTCTCAGGCGGACCCTTCCGAATGTCTGTTCCTGAAGATTTCTTTTCCTTGAGAAGGTTCTGTCCCGGGCATGGGACCCGCGTCCCTAGGTCAGACGCTCAGAACCTAAATTGTGGGCCACCCTGTGGCTACTTTCTTGTGCGTCTGGAACTTCATGATTTAAAATAAGATACAGTCACTTCCCTTCGCCGGGGTAGCTAACCCTCCTTTCTTTTAGAAGAGGAACCTCAAGGGACCTTTTCTTTTAGAAGAGGAACCTCAAGGGACCTTTTCTTCCTGGCGGCTGGGATGTATTAGGATGAGCGGGCGTGTCTCTCAGAAACGGGCATCTCACCCATTTTCCAGAGGACGCGGATGAGGCTCGGGGAGGGAAGCGCAGGGTCTGAGACCAGTCCCAGGTCTTTCTGTCATGGCCCAGCCTCTGGGTGGTTTCAGGTGTGGATGACCTCGTGGAGGTGCCACGGGGACACCTGTGGACACTCCTCCAACATCCCAGGGCCACCTGGACATGGAGCCAAGCAGGGACCTGCCTGGAGCCTGGAGGCCGCACCTGAGGTCGGCCTCTCTTCACAATGCCAGGGGCCCACCTACCTCCACGGGGTCATTTCCATTGGAGAGAATGTCCAGGAGGTCGGCTGAGGAGACAAAGTAGAACCTTGGGAAAGCCAGTCTTTTTGTCTCTAAATAGTCGGCCAAGGCCTTTTCACACACGGCCAACCTTGGGGGAGGAAACAAGGCTGCTGAGTCCTGCTCAGCAGAGGGTATTTTCCAGCCCACCCTTCCACGCGCTAGACGGACAGCCCCAGAGACGCCCAGGCTGTTCACAGCTCCAGTTTGATTCAAATCTTCCACACTTGTTCTCTGCTAGCCCCTGACCTGGTGGGTGTCCCCAGGTATGATGGGGTATAGTTTAATCTCTGCAGTCAATGCTTCTCCTGAGGCTGAAGGCCTGCTCTGTGGCCGGCGTGGCAGGATGTGGCCTGAGAGCTTGCACTCTGAGGAAGGGGATGTGTTAACCCACAACCTGGGGCTTTCCCCATCCTGGCCAACAAGGGGCGCATGACTCGGGTTTCTGCCACAGTGAAGCCCCTCCCCTGGACAGTGTGGGACCCACCTCTTCTTCAGGTTCTCAAGTTTGTTATAGAGACCAGGTTTGTTGGTGGCTTCGACCACGTTGGGTGTTTTCACCGCCTCCTCCATCAAGGCCTGGGAAGAGAAAGGGACCACCATGGCATCAGGAGCCCATTTTCTCCAACGGAGCCATTTTTGAAACTGCCCAGGCAGGAGCGAGAGAGCTGTGCTCACCTTGAACTCCTGGTCGATGTCATCAAAGTGTTTGGAGTCCTCCGGCAGCTGGGCGCGGATGTCTTCGGAACCAATGAAGATGCTCTCCAGGTGGCTCCAGGTTCTCTGGACCTCGAACCAGATGGAGATGACCGAGTCCGCTGTGGACAGCTTCTGCTGCCAGCTCGTCACCTCCTTCAGGAAGTGGGACAGGTACTTGGACATCATCAGGTTCTGCAGCTGCACCTGGCTGTCCTCCAGTGTCTCCACCAGCACCTCATCCGACTTGAGCATCATGGTGCCTGTCCGCGGGTGCCGTTCGTGCTCAAACTCCATGGTGGACCAGGTACTATCTAGGGCTTTCAGCACCTTTTGGGGGAACAGAAATCGGGTCAGCAAGTGTCTGGTATGAGGGGCTGAAAAGGACCCAGAATTTCCTAGAACATGGAAGGAACCCCTTCAGAAAGGAGGGGCTTTTCAGAAAGCCAAAATGTTCATGCCAATGTTATTTACAATGGCCAACAGATGGAAACAACCCAAATGTCCCTCAATGGATGAACAGATCAACAAAATGTGGTGTATTCATATAATGAAATATTATTTGGCCATACAAAAGAATGAAGCACAGGCACATGCTACAACATTAAGGAAACTTGAAAACATGCTTAGTGAAAGAAGCCAGACACTGAAGCCCACATATTATATGTTTCCATTTATATGAAATGTCCAGAAAAGGCAAACCTACAGAAACAGAAAGTGGGTTAGTGGTTGCTTAGAGCTGGGGTGGGGGGTATGAGAAGATGGGGGGGTCATAGCTAAAGCATCTGGGTTTCATTGCTTTTTGAGGAGATGAAAATGTTCTAAAATTGACTAATCCTAATATGTGATGGTTGCACATATCTGTAAATATGCTAAAAGCCATTGAATTGTACACTTTAAATGGGTGAATGGTATGGTATGTGATTTAGAGCTCAATAAGTCTGTTAAAAAAAGAAAGCCAAAATGTGACAATTCAAACTCAAAAAACAGGGGAGGAGAGAGGTCTGAATTGCAAAGGAGTCATCCAGAGTTTCCCTGTGTCCTGGAACTGCCCCAGGTACTGGCTGATCGCCAGCCCTCCTGCCCTCTCCCCCCCTTCAGCTTCTCAGAAGGCAGAGGCAGGATGGACCACAAATGAGGGGGCTTCGTAGGAGAGGAGAGTTCAGCAGGGTCAGGCAGGTGGATCGGGTTCAGAATCATCCCCTACAAAACGCACTCTGCTGTCAACAAAGGATACCTTTTCCATGCCAGACTCTTTCACAGCCTTGTCTACGATGTTTCGGACCTCGTCCTCGTATTTATGTAGGTTCAGCTGGAGTAAATCCGCCAGGGTGGTCTCACCTGACATTTCAAATTTCACCTACGGGAAAAAAAATAGGCACATTCCACGTAAGGTCACATGTTCTCCAGTTGAGGGACAGCTTTGTCCTTCATGGAGAGGCAGGGGAGGGAGGAACCCAGGCCATGGCGGGGGCATTGGAAGCTCTGTGACTTCTCCAGGCCTCGCCTCTCCTCCCTGTAAAACTGGTAACAGCAGAGTCCACTGATAGGGGATTGAGTAGTGTCCCCCCCAAATTCATGTCCACCTGGACCTCACAATGTGACCTTATTTGGAAATAGAGTCTTTGCAGCTGTTAAGGATCTTGAGATGAAATCGTCCTGGATCAACTGCACGGAACCTAAATCTGATGACAGGTGTTTTCATCAGAGAAAGGGGAGGGAGATGTGAAATGCAGAAGAGCCCACGTGACCACTGAGTCAGGGATTGGAGGGATGCGGCCACAAGCCAAGGATCGCCTGGGGCCACCGGAAGCTGGAAGAGGCAGGGAAGGGCCCTCGCCTAGACTGCCAGAGGGATCCCGGTCCTGCCGACACCTTGATTTCAGCGTTTTGGCCTCCCGAGCCAGGGAAGAGTACACTTCTGTGGTTTTAAGTCCCCCATGGTGTGGGGCTTTGTTACAGCAGTCGCAGGACCTGATCCACCACCTCAGGAAGCTGCCGTGTTAGTGACAGTTGTGGCCAAGTCACGGGTACTATTACTCCAGTAACAATACCAGGTATTTTCATGGTGTCACCCAGTCCTCAAATCCTTCTCGCTGCTCACATAGACAGACATTTCCAGGCCCCGATTCCAAGCCTGCCATGGAAACTGGTTTAATCAAGTGATAGAATCGAGCGTCTCTCAATCATGGCTGGAAAAATACCTGCCCGGGTCTCAACAGTCCTTGGTGATGCCCAGTTCCTGGGACGTTTTAGTTGCTTGTTGATCACCGCCCGGGGGTCTCTCCCAGGCCTTGGATGGGGTACATGAGCCTGCTGGCCAGTGGTCTCAGCACTCAGGATAACCCTTCTGCTCGTCTGTTTCTCCCCACCAAGACCCAGGCCACATCCCGTGTGTCCCTGAAGCCGTTCCTGCCCTTCCCTCGCCATGGAGGTGACTGCCTACTCGATGCCCCTAGAACCACCCCTGAGCATCCCATTCGGCATCCCAAACACCGTGGCCCACACTGTTCTTTCTTCCTTTGCTTCCCTGAGAGCAGGGCCCGTGTTCTGTCTCTCTGCATCCTTGGCATCTACATGGGGCCTCTGCAGAACAGCCGTTCCACAGAGTTTTGTTCAATGTTTGCTGACAGTGGGGATGTTCCTATTTGCCTTCTGTGAGTGTCAAGGCCAGTGACCCCCCACTGGGGAATATCCCTGGGAAAATTTGGGCGCTAGGACTCTGTGCTCCTGTGGCGCATGGGGGACCCGGGGAGCTATTCCTCCACCCCAAACTTCCTGAGCCCCAGGGACATTCACCTTACAACCAGAACTGGCTGCATAATTTGAGGGGGCTGGTGCAAATGAAAATGATGGGGTCCCTTGCTAAAAAATTGTTAAGGACTTCAACGTGGTGACAGTAGAGCATCCAACCCAGAACGGGGCCCCTCTGAGCGCAGAGCCCGAGCATGCTCAAAGCCGGCTTTCTCAGCATCAGCCCCGCCCATCCTGTAGCGAGTTCCCAAGGAGCAGGGCCTCCTCCCCTGACGCGCGGTACCTGGGTGGCCTGCATGAGCTGCTGCCAGTGGCGGCTCCGGATGGCGGGGTTCTGCAGCTCACTCACGGCGCGCAGGGACGTGATCATGTTCTTCACGGTGTCGTCCAGCCCCACGAAGGCATCCCAGCCCTTCATCTCCTTGTCCAGGGACCTCACATCCTTGGCGAACTTCTGACAGTCTATGTCCATCTGCTCAACGTTGATGTTCCTCCACTTGGTGGTCTTCCAGTCACCGATGCTGCTGTTGACCTGAGATGGAAACTCTCACTGTCTCCTTTACTGGGGACAGTTCAGGAAGGCACCTGTGCCACCTTCCTGCCATTGCTCTCAGGGAGCAAAATCCAATGAGTCTTGAGAACTAGTGACAGAGCTTGGTAAAGTGGGTGGATACCAGGGGAAAAAAACAACAACAACCCAGTTCTATCATGAAAGATTCAACTTAAAAGTCAGCAGTTACGAGATATTTTGGCAAAACGTGGGCCCTGTCACTGCTCACCAGGATCTAGCTCTGTCCCACTTCTTGGTGCAGCCACGTAAGTTGCCTCGACCAATGGAATGTGGGTGACGCCCGACACTTAGGGGCAGAAGCACTGGGTTGCCAACGCCTGACCCACAGTTCCCTCCGTCTGCCTTGGCAATGGTGGATGCGTGCATTGAGCTGCCCAAGGGTTGCTTGGAACTGGAGTGTGGACTTTGCGTGAACGAGAAATACCTGTCTGTGGTTAACTACACACAGTTTTGGGTTTTTTTTTTAGGGCTGTGTGTCACTGCACAGTAACCTAGCTGATACTGACTGATTAAAAACATTAGAAGAGGGCTTCCCTGGTGGCGCAGTGGTTGAGAGTCCACCTGCCGATGTAGGGGACACGGGTTCGTGCCCCAGTCCGGGAATATCCCACATGCCGCAGAGCGGCTGGGCCCGTGAGCCATGGCCGCTGAGCCTGCACATCCGGAGCCTGTGCTCCGCAACGGGAGAGGCCACAACAGTGAGAGGCCTGCGTACCCCAAAAACAAAACAAAACAAAACAAACACTAGAAGATGTTTCACTCACGACAGGATGAAACAAGACACAGGCACTACTGGGGGACAACCCTACCAAGAGTGGAGACAGAACCCTGTGAAGCCACAGTCTTTAATTCAGGGTAGGCTGAGAACAGCTGTGAAGCTGGATGGGCCGGTCCTGGAGGGGGTCAGAAGTTGCTGAGACAGGCTTGGGGTGGAAAGACGCGGTCTTGACAGACATCCGTGTCAGATAAAGACAAACAACTGGGGTGTTTACAAGAGATTTACCTTGCAAATCCCAAGACTCGAAACCTTAATCCCCACAGGAATTGATGGCCCTTTCTGGTGGGTTTAAGCTGCTCTGTATCCTGTTATCATAAAATTGTCCCGGCTAGTTTGTTTTGGAGAAATTTTCTTGCAACACCCTGACCAGAAATGCTTATCGTTATCTCCTGGGAAAAGTAACCTGTATTCTTGAGTCTGCGCTAAGTGTTGTTTATCGAGGGAAAGTGCAGCATCCTGCTCTGACTTCACCGACTGTTCAGTAATGTCGTTCATGCACAAAGAGACTTGAATTCAGTGAACTGCGAAAAAAATAAAACATCGAGAGGCATCGATGGGTTCTCTCTCTTTGGGGGTGGTTGTGAGGTAGCCTGGGGCTCCAAAGATTTTTTTCCGCCTCTCTGTGAGAAATAGGTAGATTCAGCATGGTCAGGATGAAGACATTTACAGCATTTTACTATGATATAATAAAAAAAAAAATAAGATAACTGACAAGACAGAGCCTGCTCCTGGGTGGGGACAGTGAATATGGTTCTCAAGAGGGGAATTCTCCCCGAATTAGCTCATGGAGTAGATTTAACTCTAGCTACAGTCGTAAGGGTTTTCTTTTGGAGGGAGGAGGATTTGTCAGAGACTCTGAAGTTCGTTCAAGAGCACAAGAGAGAAGAGGTAACACACTCAGAGAGCGAACATATGGTCACCAGGGGGAAAGAGCGGGGAGGGATAGATTGGGAGTTTGGGATTGACAGGTACACACTGCTGTATTTAAAATGGATATGTGTAGGGACTTCCCTGGTGGCGCAGTGGTTAAGAATCTGCCTGCCAATGCAGGGGACATGGGTTTGAGCCCTGCTCCGGGAAGATTCCAAATGCTGCGGAGCAACTAAGCCCATGTGCCACAACTACTGAGCCTGCGCTCTAGAGCCCGAGAGGCACAACTACTGAGCCCAAGCGCCGTGAATACTGAAGCCCGCGCGCTTAGAGCCCGTGCTCCGCAACAAGAGAAGCCACCGCAATGAGAAGCCTGCGCACCGTAACAAAGAGTAGCCCCCGCTCGCCGCAACTAGAGAAAGCCCGCGCAGAGCAACAAAGATCCAAAGCAGCCAAAAATAAATAAATAAATATATTAACAAAACAAATTAAATGGATACATGTATATGTATGGCTGAGTCGCTTTGCTGCGTATCTGAAACCACCACATTGTTAATCGGCTATACTCCAATATAAAATAAAAAGTTAAAAAAAACCCTGAATTGTATATGGAATAAATACTTTAATTTCTCTCTAAAAAAAAAAACAAAGATAACCAGGGACTTCCCTGGCGGTCCAGTGGTTGGGACTCTGTGCTTCCACTACAGGGGGCACGGGTTCGATCCCTGGTTGGGGAACTAACATCCTGCATGCCTTGTGGCATGGCCAAAAAAAAAAATTTAAAAAATAAAATTAAGCCATTATCTATAAAAAAAAAAAAAGATAACCAACAAGGAGCTACTGTCTAGCACAGGGGACTCCTCTCCATACTCTGTGATAAATGGGAAAAGAATGTGAAAAAGAATAGATACATGTATGTGTATAATTGGACCACTTTGCTGTACACCTGAAACTAACACAACTAACACAACACTTGATTGACTATACTCCAACACAAAATAAAATGAAATAAAAAATAAAAAGAGAGAGGAGCTAAAATATCTCTGGAAATACAGGAGCCAAGAGGTGAGACTGGGGAGTGAACACGTGCACATCTACTGCGGACACACAGCCTTGATACCAGGAGCAGTGAGCTTCCTACTCTTCTTTTTGCCTCCATCAACCATCAGAGGTGGCTGTTACGGAAGGATAACGGGAGCGCCCCCTCTTGGTGCTGGGATGCTGCCCGTGGAGCGCCCCCCAATCCCACCCCGAGGCTTGGCGCCCCCCTCACCATGGTGATCATGTCCCAGAGCTCCTTCAGCTGGCGGACCTCTTTGTGACAAGCCTTGAGTTGCTTGTAGTCTGGGACTGTGACCTCGAACAGGCTCCCGGATTTGCATAGAGCTTCCATGACGCCCTCCATGGCCGCGATGCTCTTTTGTTGCTGGGGGCACGCAGAAGCCGGTGAACAGGGTGCCGGGACTCGGGGGAGCCTTCCCCGTCTCCCCCGCCACGTCCCCGTGAAGCCCAGAGCCACCAGCACGCTGCCAGAGCCAATACCATGCACACAGGGTGGCGGCAAACTTTCCAGCTGGGAGGGCAGCTGCCTCCCGGCCCGCCCCCAGCTTCTCCTCTGATGGGAGGGTGGGTCATCTCGGCGAGCTCAGGTGTGAGGACTGACTCTTAATGGACGTTGCATGAACGCCAGACTTCCTCCTAACATTTTCTGACTTCCCAGAATCTCCCCCATTCTCTCACTGTATATATTTGTATTGTATTAAAATGTATATAAGTAATGCTTGATGGCTTTGAAAACTAGAAAAATCTAGATAAGCATTGAGGAGGAAAAAAAGATTCGTCCTGAGCCACATGGGGGGCTGAGCCGCAGGGTGGGTTTGTGAGGCTCGTAGGATATTAAGTGCGGGCAGCTGCGAAAGCTTTCGTGTGGAGTGTGTACCATGCTAGACTGGGTACACCGGGGGGTCCCGAGTGTTTGCACCCTGCCTTGCAGGCCTCTCTCACCATGGACATGGTTCCTAAACAGACTTGACAGGGGAGCTGTTCAAAGAACCTAGCCTGCATCCATGGCTAAGTGCTTGGGAGGCTCGAAGGAGAGAATGGTGGCGTCTATGCTGTGGACTGGGGGCGTGACTGAGAAAATGCCCATGGACAAAGGGCAGGATCTTGGCCTCTGGGAAGGGTGGGCTTCGAGGCTGAGCAGGCGAAAGAGCAGAGGCTCGGGGGGAACTGTGGGGTGGCCCTAAAGGACATCTTGGGGTTCCCTTGCGCTCACGCCTGTGGTACTGCAGAGTGTGGTCGAGGTGTGGGCTGGGGCCCGGGCACAGTGGGGGCTGAGCACTGTGCCAGGAGCATTGCGGTGCCCCCCTGTGCTCCTGGGGGCCCCCTAGGCCCCATGTACCCCAAACGCCCCTGCCAGGTGGAAGTCCATGGGGCCTGAGCCTGAATGGGCTGCCAGGTCCGGGGCCATGGAGCTTGCACGTTGGACACTGACCATGAACTTGGGCAGTGGGAACCAGGGGACACAGGTGAGGCTTGGCCACCGGCTGCACGTGGCGAGTCAGGGTGAAGAAGGTGCCAGGGAGCAGGGTGAGTGCAAAGCCCGAGGGGACAGCAAACTGCTGAACTTGGGGACCTAGAAGGGGGAGGGGGCTGAGCCGCAGGGTGGGTTTGTGAGGCTCGTAGGATGTGCACACACGTGCACACGTGTACGGCCCCGAGCCCAGTCCCATCAAGGCCCTGTTTCTGGGCTCATGAGAATGACAGCTTGAAGAAGGATGAGAAAGCATCAGGGTCCCCAGAGTTACTACCCCATCTCCTCCTTAAGCAGAAGTACCTTATTGAGGGACTTGTAGGGGTTGGGGTCGCTGAAGCTGAATGGGGCTTCTTGCCTGAACTTCTCTCTGAACTCGTGCTGCTTGAGCTGCAGGAGGACCACGTGGAAACCATCAGGCTCCGGCCCCAGGGCCCAGCTGCGGTGCATGCTGCGCCCCGCCCCGCCCCCTGAGGCCGTGGTACCTCGAACTGCTGGCACTTCCGTCGCAGGATGCTGACCTCGTTGGCCTGCAAGGGTGCCACGTTCTGCTTCACCTGGATGGCCAGCTTCTTGGTGTTTGTCCACTGCTCCGGCAGTTCCTACACAGGCAAAGGCCAAGGACCACTCCTTTTCCTGCTCTTTTTAAAATTTTCTACAGTGAAATAATTACAGACTCAGGGGGAGTTGCAAAAATAGCACAGAGAGTCCTGTGTGCCTGCCCCCAGCCTCCCCTGGTGGTGGCATCTCACAAAGCGGAGGCTTGATACCCAAACCGGCATCCGACAATGGGGCGTTTCTGTTAGCAGGTGATGGAACTTGTCGGTTTTCACCCTGTGTTTTAAGCTGAATCCATGTGTGCGTGTGTTGTGTGCATGCATGCACGTGTGTGCGTGAGTGCATGCGTCGTGGGCGTGTGCAGTCCTAGGCAATTTTATCTCACGTATAGATTCCCATAACCCCCGCCGTGATCCACATACCTCGCTGTCCATCACTGTGAGGGAACTGTCTTGTGTTACCTCCTTGTAACCCAGCACCGCCCCCCATCCCAACCTGGGCAGCCACTAACCTGTCCTCCGTTTCTACGATTTTGTCATGGCAAGGATGGCTTTAGCAATCAGACGAATTTTTGTATTTTCCAAGTTCTCCACACTTGGGCAAATATTGTACTTATTATAAAATATTTTAAAGAAAAAAAGCCCAGCCCCCAAATTCTTTACCCACAAATAGACATTGTTTCACATTCTTCTACGATTAACTAACCGTCTGTTGGCAGCGACACACCTCAAATGTTTGTCAGAATTTCTATCTCACCACTCGCCCTGTCCATGGCCCTGGAGCCCCTGGGGCCCGGCCACAAACACTTGAATCCTGGCCCTTAGCTGAGCCCCGGGCGGGGCAGCTGGGGCAAAATACAACGTGCTCTAAAGCAGGGCCTGGGCAGCACGAGATCACCGCGGAGATCACCGCGGCCACGGACACACAGTCGACACACAGTCCTGTCACCCCTGTGCTGTGGGGTCTCGGGCGCTGGCTGGAGTTAGTGCCTCCCGGCAGGGGGAGTCAGGCCTGTTTGACCAGTCTCAGAGCCAGGGCAGAGAAGAGGAGGGGGGGCAGCTGGGTCTGGGAGGAGACAAACTCCAGGGGGGTGGCTGGGCCATGGCTTCAGGACCCAGCTTCTGCACTGCCACCGCCCCAGCCCAGCTGCACATACAGCTGTTCTGACACCGACAGCTGACGCTCTGCGCATTAGCTGTAAAGCACTGGGCTTTTGGAAGTCCCCTTCAGCCTCCCTGCTGTGGCCCACCTGTCCCACGTGGGGGCGGGGACGGGGACGGCTGCAGGCCTTCTGGGTTGGGGGATTCCCAGAGCAGCTGCCCCACTGCCCTACTGGGGCGCCCTCACCCGGTCAGGTCTCTGCTGACCCCATTCTTGGTCCTCCATCCCTCGTGCCCAGGCTCCTGCTGCACTCAGGAGGAGGTGTGCGACTTGAAGGCACTTTTTATCCACTGAAACGCCAATCAAATGGAAGAGCTACTGCCCCACCCCCCTTCTGGAGGCCGCCTCACCGTCCCCTCGTCTCCAGAGAGCCCTGTCCTTCCACCCTGCCATTCCACGGGGACCCCATGTCTAGAAGAGGAGGTCTAGCCTGCAGGCTCCGGGTCACAAGAGCCCGCCCTCCTCTGGCCCTGCCCGCAGCTCCAGCTCCAGCTCCCACGGGGGGGCCCCCCAGGCCTGTTTACCTGAAGCTTCACGTGCGTCTCCTCGGGCATCTCCTCCCCATAGGACTTGAGCAGCTCGATGGTCTGCTTCAGGGGCTCAAACATGTTGTCGGTGGCCGTCTGCCTCTCCTTGACCTTCATCAGATGCCCCATCACCTCCACGAGGCCGTCATAATCCCCCTCCTTGAGAGGCTTCGTCAAGCCCGCCCTGGAGACTTTCATGAAGGCTTCTTGGTCTGCGAGGCTGGTGGGCAAGAGGCCGCCTGTGATGGGTACCTGCCCAGCACCGCCGTGCCTCACTGGCTCAACTGGTCGGCGAGTCCCGCGTGGGGCCACGTCTCAGGGCAGCCTTTGCTGGGCCTCCCGGACAGAAGAGCTGGATTACATGCTCTCCTGGCTCCACGCCCCTCCCGGCCCCGACCCCACCTGTAACTGCACGGGTATCACCCGCACGTTTCACGCCAGGCTTCCCTGCCCGACTCAGGGCTCCTGAAGGGTTCCTTGGCATCTTTTGCCCAGACACGGTAAGTGCTCAGTAAAGAAGCAATGACCGAGGGACCAGGGCCTCCACGCCCTGCCAGGTGACACCTTCCTGCTGGGACCCACCCTCCGTGGGGCTGCCGGCCTCTGAGCCTGACCTTCACCCCAACACCCACCCAGTTTGGGGGAGGAGGTGTCCAACCGACACTTCATGGAAGGTCGTCTGCAGGTGCGCCTCGCACATGGCTCTCTGGGGCATGATCAATGTCAGGCCAGCGGTCCTGGTGCCCACCTGTTGACCACGTGGTTGCTCAGGTGCCGCTTGAACATGAGGCTCCAGCGCTTGATGGTGTTGAGGAGGGCCTGCTTAAAGGGGCGGCAGTCACACTGCAGCCAGCCGTTGAACCACTTGGTGTGCTCGCACTTGGACACCTCCTCATACAGCTTCTCATAGGAGTTGATCTGGAAGACACAACCCCGTTCACCTGTCGGGCTGCCAGGGCCAGGGGTTGGGGCCAGCACAGCACGTGTGTAGGGGGGAGGCCCTTACGAGGCACTAGTTTCCTTCTCCCAGCACCCCCGGGGTCCCCTGCAGCCCAGCAGTCTATCCCCGACACGGGACAGCCTGTCAAAAAGGGATGTCATCAAGCAAGGCCAGCAGGGCTTCTGAAAAGAGCAGGCTGAAAGTTTCAAGGGGTGAATGGGGTCCCGGGCGCCCATGGGGCATCCCTTATCTATGCTGCTGCACGTCCTCGGGCTCTCAAGCTCCACCAGCCAGCTGTCCCCCCACCCCATGTGCATCTCCCCTGTGGCTGGGTCACCCTCACTGAGCTTCAGGAAAAGAGGTGAAGTTTTGTAAATTCGCTATGTTTTCTTATGTCCTATATCCTGTTTTTTTTGGCCACATTGCACGTCTTGCGGGATCGTAGTTCCCTGACCAGGGATCGAACCCAGGCTATGGCAGCGAAAGCTCTGAGTCCTAACCACCAGACTGCCAGGGAATTCCCATCATGCTCTATATTATTGATGCTCTGGTACTGGGGGCCTCGCTGACCCTGGAGGGACTGCCCCTGCCCCCTGGCTGGCTAAGTCCTAGAGATGGCAGACAACCCCCCAGGACCACACCTTTCATATGCAAACAACCAACCAGAGCTCACAACCCAACCGCCTCCTCTCTGGGGCTCTCACACTCCAGGCCACTGTCCACCTGCCCTAATCACCCCAGGGCCAGGTTCCTGACAACCCGGGACTGCCAGTACGCCCCTGAATCACTGAAATAATTCAAACTAGCCCATCCTAAGCCTGCGTGCCCCGCCTTGCCCATTCTTCCCCATGAAGACCACAGTTCAGGCTCTCAGCCACGCTTTCCCCTCATTCCCTCGGCCTCCTGCCCGACACTGGTGCCTCCCCGCGTGGCTCTACTTGGCCCTGCATGGCATGGAGTGCCCCCCTCCTCTTGGGAGCCGTGAGTCACAACCTCTCTTTTCACAGCAGGAGTCTGCTGATCTGTTGGTCTCTCCATACTTGAATTATAATAAAACTTACATTTAAAAAATGTTCACCCTGGACTTCCGTGCTGACGCAGTGGTTAAGAATCCGCATGCCGATTCAGAGGACATAGGTTCGATCTCTGGTCCAGGAAGATCCCACATGCCGCGGAGCAACTAAGTCCGTGCGCCACAGCTACTGAGCCCGTGCTCTAGAGCCCACCAGCCACAACTACCGAGCCCACGTGCCACAACTACTGAAGCCCACGCGCCTAGAGCCCGTGCTCCACAACAATGAGAAGCCCACACACCACAACGAAGAGTAGCCCCCGCTCACCGCAACTAGAGAAAGCCCACGCGCAGCAACGAAGACCCAATGCAGCCAAAAATAAATAAATAAATAAATAAATAAAAACGTAGAAAACATGTTCACCCAAGTTTTAAATCAAGTCCAGTGCCCCGCCACGGCAGGGAGTCTGGAGGTGAGGAAGCCGGTGGGCGAGGTTCACACGCACCTGCTGCTGGAACTGGGCGAGGGTAGGCGCCATCTTGGGGAGGGTCTCCGCGGCCTGGGGGTCCCAGTCCTCCGGGCTGATGGCACGCCCATAGGTGAGGAAGCTCTTCATGACCTCCCGGGGGTCGTCCATCCACAGGTAGGCGTAGCGCTCGAAGGAGTCCTGGTACTCCTCAGCCTCATTTATGGCACTGATGACCAGGCTGGACAGCTCCTCCTGCATCTCTATGAGGTCGGTCATGTCTTCCAGGTCGGTCTGCGAGGGGCAGGAGGGGCGCAGATGGGTGAGCGCTTCGCCCGTGGTCTCCCCGCCCTGGAGAGCGGCTCCCTGTTGGTGCGTGTCGCTAACCTCTCAAGATGGGATGTGGGGACATCTGCAAACAATGTTTGCAATGTTCTCCCGTGAGAAGATACACTGGATGTGACTTTTGCCAGGCAAACCCCAGGACGTCTCACACATGGCTTCATTCATGAAGTAGTTACTCAGCATTTGCTGTGTGCACGCAGGGGGAGGGGGCCCTAGGGGTGTCGACAGGGCTCATGGGGATGTAGACAGCCCAGGAGTGGGGTCAGATGTTCATCAAAAAAATCACAGAAACGAGACATCCTGACTCTGACCCTTGCATTCAGGTGTAACAGGGAGGAGGTTGGGGAACACTCCCTGAGGAAGTGACCAGTGGTCTGAGAGCTGATGGACTGTAGGTAAAGAGCAAGAGTAGCAACAAAGCACATGCAAAGGCCCTGTGCTGGGAGGGAAGCAGATGTGTGAGGACCTGAGTGGAGACCACATGGATGGCCAGAGTAGGAGCATGGGAGGCCCGGGCTGGACAAGATGTTCTGAGTTTCAAGTGACAGAAAACCCAACCCAAACTGGTGTTAGCGAAAAGGCAGCGACTGTCTTATGTAACTGGAGAATCTCAAGGTGGAGGGTGTGTATTAATCATGTTTTTAAAATTTCCTGTATCTTAAGAAGCTTTGGCATCTTAAAAAATCTTGCTGGCTGGGGAGGGACTGCCCCTCGGAGGGCCAGCCAATTCTAAGAGAGCAAAGGGCTGGGGTGGGAGCACACCTTTCACGTGAAAACCAGCCAATCCCCCAACCGCCTACCTTATCTAACTAACCCTAACTAACCCTTTGCCAGCCTGGCCCATCACCCAGGGCCAGGTACCAGATAACTGGAGACGACCTCCATAGCCCTGAGCCGCCCATGTGCAGACTGGCTGGCCCCGAGCTGTTTCCCTGGTCCTGTCTTGCCTTCCCGCAGAAACCCCAGCAAAGCCTCTGGCCTGGGCTTCGCCCTCCGTCCTGCTTCTGCTTTCTGACCAGACCTGCTGCCTCCCCCGAGACCCTGAGCAGCCAGTCATGCTTCTACTTTCCAGGGGAACTGTGAGCAACATTAACGTTTTCTATCAATGGCACTGACCTCTCCATGTTGTCACTCGGTCACTTCTGTAAATTAAAATCTCATGGATACAAATGAGACCAGAGCGGGGCGTGCACAGCCTGGGGTTTGGTCTGATCACCAGGATCCTTATTCTGCTTTGTTCTGTCCTGTTCATCATGCCAAGCCCCTCAGGACACCAGGGTGGGTGCAGGAGCCCCGGACGCGCATCCTGTCAGATTCTGGAGCACACGTGGGAGTCCAGTTCTGTGTTGGGTCTATTCCTGAGCTGACCACTGGTGACATAGTTCACTTTATTCTGAGCTGTGGAACAGCTTGCTGCGTGCACTTGGGCCGGAAATACCACCTTTCTGCAGCTCAGGAATCCTCAAGACATTCTCTCTGCCTGGAAATCCCCTTCCACCCTTCAAGACTCAGAACGCACGTCAGCTCCTCTGGGAAGCTGTCCTTGACCTTGCCAGGTATTTCCTCATGTCCTCACATCACTACATTCACTCACACATGCACACGTATGCACACATACCTCTGTCCCTAATAGCACAGAGCATCTTGCTGTAAATATTTGTTATTACAAATAATACGCGCCCATTATCAAAAAGTTCAAATGAGGCAGAAGCATATAAAATAAAAAGTTCCTTTGGCATCCCCTGTCCTCCTACCATCCTCACCCCCATCCTGTTTCCCAGAAGCAAGCACTCTTAACAGTTTGGAGTGTATCCATAGGAGGGCAGGCTTTTGTTTTGTTTAAACGAATGAAATCACATTCTAAACATTGTTCCACAACTTAAACACTTAATAACAAACGTGTCACGAGCAGCTTTCCATCCCGGGCTCCTTTTTGGGACTCATCTGGATGCCTTTGTCTGGATGGGCTGGAATCTACTGAAGGACACCTGTATTTGATGGTCATTTAGGTCTTTTCCAATTTTTGTTTAACTGCCCCACAAACCATGCTCTGACAAACACACCTTCTCAGACCTCCCTTTGGCGGGGGGTGGGGCTGAATTTCCCACGCCTTTGCATCCCCAGGATCTGATCTGACTGCATTTTATGTGTCAGGTGCACGTTAGGTGTTTAATGCATTCAGGGCAAATGGGTGCGGGAGCCCATGCAAGGCACATTTGTCAAAGAGCCTGCATGCTCAGAGGGTCACAGGGTTTAAATTACGGGAGGGAGTGAAATGCCATGGGGTGGGGGATGCACACTTGATGTCTTATTGGTGGTGGGGAGGCGTCAGGGGAATGAAAACCAGGTTGACTGAGGAGAAGCCGCTCTGGGGAGAAAGACGGGATCTCAGGAGTGGAGAGAGAAATCCGGGCCACCGTCCTGGGGAACCCGATGGAATGGAAGCCTCTGGGCTCCTCTTCACATTCAGGACCCATTAGGGGTAGCAGCTGGTGGCAGGGAAAGGGGTGGGGCCATCCCAAGCCCAGACTGACCTTGTAGCTCATCCTGCCCTTGGCCAGCCTGGGGATGAGCTTGGCTGCATTGTAGATGTCAGTGACCAGGCTCTCGATCAGCGTCAGGAAGCCTTGGTCCCCGCCCACCTCCAGGGACGGATTGAAGACCAGCCCATCCTCGTCCAGCTCCATGTGGACCTCAAACAGCGGTGCGATGCTCTCCTGAAACAGGCCGTCATGGGGTCAAAGCCTTGCCCTCGGCTGAACCATTTTCAGTGCCCAGATGTTCACCCCAGCACCAGACAAGGTAGATGGCTAACTCCTGCTGGCTGGGGCCACTGCAGAGAACACACTTCCTGAGGGCCCTTGAGCGAGAACTACACAACCAAATGCAACGCCATCGGGCCAAATACAGGTTGGGTGTCCAGGGCGGGATACAGCAGTGATCGTGAGTGCTGAGGAGACCCGTTACCTCCGATCAAAGCCCATATCTGTTACTGTCTAGCTGCGTGGCCTTGGGTGAGACCCTCGGCTTCCCAGTTTCCCCAAATATACAAAATGAGTATAGCTGCTTTATAGAACAGAGGCAATCATTGTCCCCATCTCTTTGGGTTACCGTGAGGACTAGAGGGATGGCTGACACATAGAGCGCGTGGGTGGTGGCTGTCTCAGGTGTAAGTGTCAGCAGCTGTGGCCTCAGTGCTCAGTGGGGCAGGGGCAGAGAGTGTCACAGACAGGCAGGATGGTCTCCTCTGAGCTCCAGAAAGGACAAGCCCTCATGTCCCTTGGAGGTTCTGTTTCTAAACCACACGTGCCATAAACCTGTCTATTCCCTCTTGTGAGGCTCCCTCTTGTGAGGCTGCAAGGCTGAGGTGCAGCCTCATGTGTAAGGGGACAGGGTAGAGGCTCGCCCAACATACCGGCGAGTCTCAAAGTGCAGGCCAAGGCCCAGGGGTGGCCTCGGGACCTGCTCCCCGGCCACTGATCTTCCTGCAAACGTAGTCCCATGCTGGCCCTGTGGGTGGCTGGCTTGAGAGACCCCTGGTTCTATGACTGAGGGGGGGTGGTCTGCACTAGTGCCTGAGTGAGTTGCTAAGTGGGAGAGGTCAGTTGTCACAAACTCAGGGGACCAGACTTTTCTAAATCCTCTGACTCAGGGGTCCGCTCCCGCTGCTTGGTCACTTGCAAATACGGGGACTCCCTGGGATGTTTTGAGGATGCTTTGTTATCAGGGTCTCATCATGCTTTTGATTGTGACTCTCCTCTCTCTGTAGTGATAAATTAGTTTATAAGTTTACTATAAATTAGCTACCTTCATTGCTGACACCGTGTCACTGTGCCTTGCTTGGTGAGACTTAACAGTTGGTAATGCCGACTACTTTCATCAACAGAATCTGGGGTCTGTGATTTTCTGGGGACAACCGCCCTCTGCCGCTTGTGTAAGGGCATCTGACTGCGGTGCCCACCATCCTTTCCTGCGGGTAGGCTCAGGGGGGAGAGTGTCTTTCATCTTGCCCTCCTGGCAGTATTCAAAATCACTTGGGAACCACTGTAGTGAAAAGGACATGGGCAGGGAATAGTTCTTGGAGAACAGGCTGGGATGCCATTAACCAGCAAACCCACTGTGCTGACCTGGTTTAAGCTTCTACTCAATTCAGCAGAGGGCTGAGTGAGTTGATGGCTGATGTTGCCGATAGGAGGGCACCTCCCACCCCCAGTCAGCATAAGGAGGGGGCAGTGGTACCTGCTTTTCCTCACCTGGCAGCAGCACAGGACAACTCAGATCCCTGTAGGTGTGCTATAGCCCACTTACGCTGCAGCATATTTAAGGACCAGAGGTCCCGAGCACCTGGGACTGAGCAGGGTCCCGGGACACAGGACTTTCAGGTTTAAAATCGGGATGAGTTGGTCACCCTGGGAAGACTTTAATAAGTCTGTTCATTTGTAACATGACAGTCCGTTCTTTCATCAGGAAACCACAGATTATAGATTCCAGCGTAAACCTTTCTCATATTTATAATATCATAATACACATACATGTATATGCGTATATGTATCTCACATTTGTAACTTACATCTACAACCATGTTGTCCATTAGGTAGTTTAGAGACTTGCGAATGAAATGGTCAAATTCATCCAAGACCATGCTGTCAACGTAGCTGACGTAATCCTTCCAGGACTGGCTCGTCGTATCCGCTCCGAAGAGTTCCGCATTTTCCTGCAAACGAACCACGTGGCTGGCTGTTGTTTCACTGGTCCACCTCTTCCCTCTTTAGGCAATTTATTCAGCAACGCCCTGGGCGACCCTCATCCTTGTTCACACCCTGCACACGCAGGGGTCTGCTTTTGGCTTCCTGAATGCTCCAGGCTCTTCCTGCAGGCTGCTCTCGCCCGTTCACCCCAGGTGTGGCTTCTTCTCATCTTTCAGGTTTCAGCTCAAATGTCAGCTCCTCACAAAGGCCCTTCTTGACACCCCCCCCATTCATCTCAGATTTGGTTCCTGTCCCTGACCCCCGACCTGTGTTCCCTCTAGCAATTTGTTACTTGTGCCTGTGATGGCACAGATGACAATTCTGAATTATGTTGTCTTTGGTCTGTACCTCCCCTGATGCCAAGCACCACAAGGACAGGGATTGACTGTCCTTTCCACCATTGTACCTCCAGCACTAAGCAGTATGCCTGGAGCAGAGCAGGAGCTGGTGGGTGGGTGGGTGGATGGATGGGTGGGTGGGTGGATGGGTGGGTGGGTGGATGGGTGGGTGGATGGATGGGTGGGTGGGTGGATGGGTGGGTGGGTGGGTGGACGGGTGGATGGACGGGTGGATGGACGGATGGATGGGTGGACGGGTGGGTGGGTGGACGGGTGGGTGGATGGGTGGATGGGTGGATGGGTGGGTGGGTGGATGGGTGGGTGGGTGGGTGGGTGGGTGGATGGATGGGTGAATGGGTGGGTGGGTGGATGAGTGAATGGGCTGGTGGGTGAATGGGTGGGTGGGTGGATGGATGGGTGAATGGGTGGGTGGGTGAATGGGTGGGTGGATGGGTGGGTAGATGGATGGGTGGATGGATGGGTGGTTGGTGGGTGAATGGGTTGGTGGGTGGATGAGTGAATGGGTTGGTGGGTGGATGGGTGGGTGGATGGGTGAATGGGTTGTTGGGTGGATGGATGGATGGGTGGGTGGATAGATGAAACTGTAAGACACTGAGTGCTACAGGAAAACACAAAGATGACTGTGACCCAGTCTGTACCCTCAGGCAGTTATATTCTAATAGGGGAGAGAAGACACAGGCTTAAATAACTTCAGTGTAACAATGGTTCAAATGACTATTATGGGAATAGAGGACTCTGACAAATGTTGCGATTACAAAGCCTTGTCAACTGCTCCCTGGCCTCTGCCTCACTGGGGTTCCTGATCCCTCCTGGCTCGCTCTCCAGCTGGGCTAGTGTGCTGTGAACCTCTTCCCAATGCTATGCTAGATTTATCTCTCCCATGTTGTTTCCAACACATCTGGTAATGTTAATAGGTTAATCGGTTAACTCTTCCAAATAACCTTTTTGCAGTCTAACATGTTAATTTCATTGGACCTTCTGGCACCAGGGCAAAGGGGAAAGGAAAAGGATCTGGAAACAAGACAAAATATTTCTTGGTCCAGTCAAGTCACTCCACAGGGGCAAAGACCTTCCAATCAATGACTTGACCATGAGAACAGCCCAGCACAGACCCTCCTCGTTGGGGGCCTGCTGGTCTGTCTGGATGTGGCGACCCATCACTTAAGGCCATAGCAATGATTTGCACCATCCACTGGGAAACCCCGAAAAACTGTCCTGAAAATATCTTGAGCTCGGTGGGGTGGGAGGGCGGGCAGTTTTCTCCTTTCCAGGCCAACGCAGAGCTGTACCTTGCACATTTGCCTCAGAAACAGGCAAAAATGCAAGCTGGCTAAAGTGGCCACGGATGGAGGAAGGCGTGAGAACCCCATGCTGCCGGGAATCAGGCAGAGCTGTCAGGGACATGAGGCTCCCATTCTGCATCCCCCTCCAACCGTGCCCGTGCCCGTGGGGCCCTGGGCCCATGGACCCTTGAGACGGCTGGCAGAAAGGAATAACCTGCACGCCAGGTAGCCCGGAGGGCACGTGTCCGCACATTATCCCAGTTTCAACGTGTTGGCACCCAAACACCACAGGGCACCCACATCCTGTGCTCCTCTCTCTCCTCGTGCTGCTGGGCCTTCCTCACACTCAGGGGTGGGAAGCCGTGATACAGCTTCTCCCAGGGACTTGGTACGAAGGTGTCACTTGTCCACACCGATTCATGTGGGGTGGGGGAGGGGGCTCTGACACCCTTAGGGGAGGAGGGCAGACACGTGAGAAGAGGAATCAGGCTTCCGGGTGAGCAGTTAGCAGGGTTTGCTACTGTAAGATCGGACTCCTGGATTAAAGGTCTTAGACGCCTGACGTTTTCTGAAGCCTCGAGCTCTCCCTCCTCCCCCCCCGGCTGCTGAGAGCCCATGGCCTCTCCAAGGCCCTCCTGGGCAGCTCCTTACCATGACCATGGACTGGATCTTCAGGCCGGCGTCCTTGACCGCGGTGTAGCGCTTGTTGAGGTTGGCCATCCTCCCGTCCAAGTCTAACAGGGCCTCTTTCTTGTTGTCCTTCCTTTCAAACATTGGGCTGGCCGACCAGTCCTGGAGGGAAAAGGCGAGCGGGAGAAAAGTGTCTGGAGAAAAAGCTTCTGGCCCTACTCCCTCCTACACAGCCTTTAGACTGAGTGTCCCCATCCTAGGCTGGCCTCGCAGAGGCCAAGGGGCCGCTGAGGACTGTTGGCCAGAGAGCCTCCAGTGATGTGACTCAAAACCAACCAGGGCCTTGGAGGACCACGGAGAGACCCCTGTGCATGTTCCCCAGTCAGGCCCCAAAGGAGCCCCTCTAGGGGAAGGAGCATCCGACCCTCTTGTCGGGGAACCTCAGGAGCTGGGGGTGAGGGGACATGGCAGCCAGATCCGGAGACACGTGTGGAGATGCTCAGAGTCCAGGACAGAAAGGGACACACAGGAGAGAATGAGTGACTGGAGAAGGTGCCCGGGGGCTGAGGCAAGGTTGCCATTTTCGGATTGAAAGAACTTTATGGATCCAGGGAACATTAACAAAAGGAGACACACGTCTGGATACACTCTGGTGACATGTCTGAACCCTGAAGATGACCAAGGACTCTACCTACCTCTGGACGGAGAGAACAGGAAAGTCAAAAAATACCATTCAAAGGAAATATCAAATATATCAGCAAAGGGAAGTCATACCTTTGTCAGCTTTTTCAACATTGAGGCCCTAAGCAGGGGTGGCTGTGGCCTGAACTGTGCCTCCTCCCACAAATTTATATGTTGAAGTTCTAACCTCTAACATAATGTTACTGCATTTGGAGAGAAGGTCTTTAAAGAGGTGATTAAAGTGAGGTCATCAGGGTGGGCCTAAATCTGATACGGCTGGTATTCTTATAAGAAGAGGAGATTAGGACATAGACACAGAGGGACGACCGTGCGAGGACACAGGGAGAAGACGGCCGTCTACACACCCAGGAGAGAGGCCTCAGAAGAAACCAACCCTGCTGGCACCTTGATCTCAAACTTCTAGCCTCCAGGACTATGAGACAATAAACTTCTGCTATTTAAGCTGCCCAGTTTCTGGTCTTTTGTTATGGCAGCCAGAGCAGACGAGTACAGGGATGCTTCTAGACTACTGAAAGAAAAGGACCATATCAAAAAATCCTTTACTTGGACAAGACAGCTATAGGTGAGATCCAAAGAAAGATAGTTTTGGAAAGCAAGGACTCAGAAAGTAGGTCATCAACGCACCCTTTCTGAGGCAATTACTTGAGGAAATAATCTGAAAGAAAACTGAATCAGAAAACAAATCAGAAAAAAAGTGGGGTGAGCAATGGCTTTTGCTTACAATGTATTGAGTTAAATCTAAGTGGATGGTGATGAAATGAACGTCAATTGTAACGAAGGAAAGAGTTTCACACCATGATAAGCCAAAGGAGTCTCAAAACAGAAGAGGTGTTTTCTAATGAACAAACTAGTGCTGGCCCACGGCAGGTGTCTGCAAATTCAGGCACTGATGACAAACCATGGTGGGGGAGGGTAGTGCTAGTGAAGGCTTTCCCCCAGTTTTCTGGATCAGGCTTGAGAGCAAGGACCTGTGCTGCTCTGCATAGAGGGATGAGTGTGTTCCCGGTGGGGCTGAGTCTGAGCGCGTCTCCACCCCCACCCTCGTTCCTGGCACCCACCTGGCAGAGGGACCTGCCTACACACTTGTTGAGCTCAAGAGACCCAAATGGAATGGAGCTCTGCAGAGTGACCAGGGGCTCTTCTGCCTTGGGGCCACCCTGACATCACCATGGTACAGCCCAGAGCCTCACACAGCAGGCCCCCACTGCCTTGGGCACTTTCCGTGATCATCTTCGAGGGGGCCCGTTTCCCCAGGACGCTCTCCGGGGTCCCCATTTAAGCCCCGCTCTGTGCTTTGCAGGTTACTCACCTTCATGGCCTGGGAAATCCCCTCTATGTTTTGCTTTGCTTTTTGTATCCTGTTCTGCAAGTTGTATAGCATTTCTCGCATCTCTTGAATATATTCAAACACTCCTAAAAGAGAAGCATAAAGGGATCTTACAAAATGAACGATTTAGCAAGGGCTGGCTTAACACTCATTATTACAACACAGTGCTCGGTGAGTCTGTCCGCTTCTCTGGAGCCTGAAGCAGAGGAAATCGCGGAGAGCTTCCTAAAAGGCAATGCTGAGGAATAAAGCACTTCGTGTCTCTTCGGAAACAGGGCCTCCCTATCCCCACGCAGGCGGATCACTAATTCCACAGGAACTCCAGACGGCCGACAGGTTGGACCCGGCCCTCCATCCCGCTCACCCAAGTTTAACCTAAGGGGAAATGAATGTCGCCTTTGTACCTTTGCCATTCCAGAATAAGGTCGTCTCAGCGTCCAACAATTTGACATCGATTGCTTCCAATTCTGACTTTATCAGTGGAAATTCTACGTCCTTCAGAGTGGTCATTATCTGCAAAACAAGGGCTACAGTTTCAGGGCCTTTGTTCCAAATCCAAGCAGATTTAAAATCATCTCCTGGTAAAGGTGTTTATTACTCAGTACCAACCAAACCAATTACAGTTAGTGTTATTTAATTGGGAACTATGTGTACATCAAAGTTCAGGAGATTCCAACTTTTAAAATTATTTTTTATCACCAAGGATTTATGCATATACTTAACTCCTAATCACCCATGTTATGGGGTAGAAAGAGAAGGAAATTCACTAATGCAAAAACAGTGTGTACATAATCCAAAACTTAAAATATCTGGCTTAGAATCATAAAAAGAAAATCAGAGGAATACACACTGGTAATTGGGATGCTTCTGGAACATTTCTCAGAGCATCGCCTTGCCTATGATCTAAGGCTCAAAACGTGATTATACAAAGGAGGTCCAGGATCTGTGGAGAAGCTGTTTCACTTGTTAAAGCATCAGAGTGAACGGTAGGGTAGGTTCCATACAGCCTTGATACGGGTCTACCCTGAGCTAAGAAATTCATGTAACACTCGAAAACCTCAATTCACAGAACAGAAAAAAAAAAAAAGACAGAGTGTGTATACAGTTTTTATTAATTACTCCTTTAAATAACAAGCACCAGTTGTGCTTTGGAATACTCTCCTATCTGGCAACATTTTGATTTACATGTAAGTTTTCAAGGACAGGTCTACTCTCTAAAGTGAGGGATGTACATAGAATTTAAATCGTACATTAGATGTTATTGGCCTTTGACAATAATTCTTTTTTTTTTTTAACATCTTTATTGGAGTATAATTGCTTTACAATGGTGTGTTAGTTTCTGCTGTATAACAAAGTGAATCAGCTATACATATACATACATCCCCACATCTCTTCCCTCTTGCGTCTCCCTCCCACCCTCCCTAACCCACCCCTCTAGGTGGTCACAAAGCACAGAGCTGATCTCCCTCTGCTATACGGCTGCTTCCCACTAGCTATCCGTTTTATGTTTGGTAGTGTATATATGTCCATGCCACTCTCTCACTTTGTCCCAGCTTACCCTTCCCCCGCCCCGTGTCCTCAAGTCCATTCTCTATGTCTGCGTCTTTATTCCTGTCCTGCCCTTACGTTCTTCAGAACCATTTTTTTTTTAAGATTCTATATATATCTGTTAGCATACGGTATTTGTTTTGCTCTTTCTGACTGACTTCACTCTGTATGACAGTCTCTAGGTCCATCCACCTCACTACAAATAACTCAGTTTCATTCCTTTTTATGGCTGAGTAATATTCCATTGTGTATATGTGCCACATCTTCTTTATCCATTCATCTGTCGATGGACACTTAGGTTGCTTCCATGTCCTGGCTATTATAAACAGAGCTGCAATGAACATTGCGGTACATGACTCTTTTTGAATTATGGTTTTCTCAGGGTATATGCCCAGGAGTGGGATTGCTGGGTCGTATGGTAGTTCTATTTTTAGTTTTTTGAGGAAACTCCATACTGTCCTCCATAGTGGCTGTATCAATTTACATTCTCACCAACAGGGCAAGAGAGTTCCCTTTTCTCCACACCCTCTCCAGCATTTCTTGTTTGTAGATTTTTTGATGATGGCCATTCTGACCAGTGTGAGGTGATACCTCATTGTAGTTTTGATTTGCATTTCTCTAATGATTAGTGATGTTGAGCATCCTTTCATGTGTTTTTTGGCAATCTGTATATCTTCTTTGGAGAAATGTCTATTTAGGTCTTCTGCCCATTTTTGGATTGGGTCGTTTGTTTTTTTGATATTGAGCTGCATGAGCTGCTTGTGTATTTTGGAGATTAATCCTTTGTCAGTTGCTTTGCTTGCAAATATTTTCTCCCATTCTGAGGGTTTTCTTTTCATCTTGTTTATGGTTTCCTTTGCTGTGCAAAAGCTTTTAACTTTCATTAGGTCCCATTTGTTTATTTTTGTTTTTATTTCCATTTCTCTAGGAGGTGGATCAAAAAGGATCTTGCTGTGATTTAAGTCATGGAGTGTTCTGCCTATGTTTTCCTCTAAGAGTTTTATAGTGTCTGGCCTTACATTTAGGTCTCTAATCCATTTTGAGTTTATTTCTGTGTATGGTGTTAGGGAGTGTTCTAATTTCATTCTTTTACACGTAGCCGTCCAGTTTTCCCAGCTCCACTCACAATAATTCTTGACATATATTTGGTACTTTAAATGGTGCCCCCTCCCCACCCATGTCCTCCTTTTCAGACAATTAACTCTTAGAAAAGGTACGGTATGGCAGAGAAATAAAGCTTAACAGCTATTACCAGTGGAAACCTGACAGGAGAAAAAGAAAGCACTGACGGAATTATAAAGGGAGTCAATGTGAAATCTTGATTCCATTTATCAGAGTTTGGATATTAAACAATTACACGAATAGCCCAGACAAGAGCTAAATGTTATTATGCCTTTGTGATTGCCCAGAGTAAACAAAGCTCACAGCGATGAGATCCATTTAATATGCCCTGTTTATTATTTTTCAGCAGCCTATGTAATAAATCCACACCTTTAGGGCATTTTTCCCAGACCCCCCAGCAGATTCCTTAAAGCCCCACTCCAACACTCACCTAGCTCAAACATTAATAGATATTAGCAGTTTGGGGGCCTGGGGTCTCTCTCGGCAACAGAAAGTACATTAAGAATAAGAAGCGCATCTAAGGGACCAGGAGCATCTCCAGAGAGGGGAGCTGGCATCAGTAATAAGGGTCACTGCAGGCGCTGAGCTCTGGGTCTCACTCCCCGACTCCCCATCCCTGTCTAATGTTTTTATTAGCAGAACAATGTCATTCACAGCGGAAGCTAACACGCTTTCCCCGTATGTGACTGGTTGGGTTTTGTTTGGAAATTCAGAAGTGGAAGATCAATTTTTTTTGTTTCATTCTAAATAACGTTTGTTGGATTTGTTTGTTTCTGATTGCATCGTTGTAAAAAAAAAAAAAAAAAAAAGCTCTTGCATTGAAAGTAACCCACAAACATTTTTCCACGTGACTGTATCTCTAAGGCTTCCATTCTTCCTAAACACCGTGTCTGGGAGGCGTTCAAGGGAATGGATGGACACAGTGTTCTTTGAACCTGAAGAGAGCTGGTTCTGGAGAAAGCTAATTCAAGGAAACGCACTTAAGGCGGGCCCTGGGCTTTCACAGTTCGCAGCACCAATAAGTGAGTCAACTAAAATTTTATCTTAAAAAATGAAATTAGTGAAAAGGCGCTTACTCCAGTTTATCTTGAACACATTTCAGGGTACGTCACCCCCATGCTCTAATTTGTGGAACAGAGTAAGGAATGGGTCTATGGTTGGTTTTTTGGTGGGTGTGTCGGGGTGAGTGGTGGGGGAGTGATACTTTTTGACAAATCCACGTGATGGCATGACCTGGCGTGCTTCACTTCACGTTCAGGTAGGAGGCGGTCACTTCTAGCAAGATCGGGAGGCTTCCTCAGTGTCCCAAAGGCCTTGCTCTGAATCTTTTGATGTTCCAACGTTCTCTTTTTTGGCAGGGAATTCCTGGGCTTGGTCAAATCTGGCCACCGTAGGGAGGAGGTGCATGGCAGAGCTGTGCTCCAGTTACTACTGACTCAGAGGGTACTTAACAAGCCGGCAGGGGAGGGGCAGGACAGGAACCTCCCTCTCCACGTTCTGGTTGGAACCGGGCATTAAGTTCAAGGCCCCTACAAGACAGGCCAGGGAAGGCGACCGAGGCATGCTCTTCAGGGCCGTCACATCAGGGATTTGGGAGCGTGTAAGCATCTCTCCAACAGATCGAGATGCAAAACCCAGAAACAGAAATATTCCAGGTTCCACACAGTGGCTCCAGTTGGGGGCAAGTTGGCTGCAAGAAACATAAGCCCACTAAAGCTGGCTCAGGTCCCGTGGAGGTGCGCTGGTGGAGCCCTGGGGACTGGACCCACAAAGCCCATGTCCGGGCTCCCCTCTGTCTCGTGGGGCCTCTCCAGTTGTCTGCTCCACCCGCCTGCTCCCTTCCTTCTATGGCCCATGTTTCTGCTCATTCTGGTTTCTCTGCTCCCCCTGAGACTCCGGTGTGAATGATGCTGGGACCCAATTCCAAATTCCCAGGGTTCAAGGAGAGGGAATCTCATTGGCCCCTTTTGGATGAGGTGTCTGCGGTAGGCTGAATAATGGCCCCCCAAAGACGTCACGTTCTAATCTACAGGACCTGTGACTATGTCACCTTGCACTTGGCAAAAGAGAATTTGCAGACGTGATTCAGTTAAGGACCTTGACATCGGGTGGGCCCAATGCGATCACAAGGTCCTTATACGAGGGAGCCAAGAAGAGCAAAGGAAGGGAACATGACAACAAAAGCAAAGGTGCTGTGATCTGAAGGTGGCGTGACGTGGCCTCGAGCCAAGGAACGCGGGCAACTCTGGAAGGTGGAAAAGGTGAGGACATGGATTCTCCCCAGAGGGTGGCTCCAACCACCTTCGAATAGGAAAACCTTCTCAGTTCTACTCTGTGTGGGGATCGTACACCTGTGTTTGTTCTAAACAAAATCCCCAACGTGGTAAACAAAACAAAGCAACACCAGCTCACCTCATTGTACCAGCCGGCAATGAGTTCCAAGTTGCCCACGAACTTCCGGAAGGTTTCGTACTGTGAGAACAGGTTCTGGGCGCTGCTGGGAATCTCTTTTTGTTGCTGGAAGTTCAGGTACTTGACCTCTCTCAGCACTGCCACCAGCTAAGGTGAATGAAGAGAATAGAAGAGGTCAGGGGGTGGCCTCAGTGGCATGGCACTTAGCAGCACAAGTGAGGGTCTGTCCCTGGGATGCTTCTACAGCCCCCAAAGCTGGGGGGAGGTCTGATTGGGGATGGGCTCCACTGGCAGATTACGATGCCTTCACCCTACTGACTGGTCCTGATGTCTAGAAGTGCTGGCATCACCATCGTGGTGGACACCATCACTGTAACCCCCCAGGTGTCTAAAGAAAGGCTCCTCCCTAGGGTCTGACCTTCCCTCGTCCCTGTCCACCCCCTGGTTACAGCCCAGGAGGCCAACAGCAGGGCATCCCTTCCGACAGAGCTTCTGCCCTCGCTGCTCAGCCAACACCATTCTTGTAGAGGCCCCAGTAACCTTCATTGCTGAATCCATGGGTCACTTCACAGACCCTGTCTCACGTGACCTCTCAGCAGCTGGTCCCTCCCCCTCCTGGGCACATGGTCCCCTCTTTGCGTCCAGGACACCAGGCTCTCCTGGTCCCCATTACCAGTCTCTCTGATGCTTCTGAGATTTAAGTGTTGGAGAACCGCGGATGTGGTCCCTCTCGATCTGCTCTCAAGTTGGCGACCTCACCCAGCGTCACAGCGTTAAGAACCATCTATGTGGGAATGATTCCCATGCTCATGTCCCCACTCGGGTCTCTCTCCTGACTTGAGACTCCTGTATCTACCTGCCTACTCAGCGTCTCCACGTGGATGTCCAGTTGACATGTCCAGCTCAACGTGACTGAAACAGAGCAGTCTTGCCCACCGGCCGCCTCCACCCGCTGTCTCATCTGATGACCATTCCCCGCTTCCAGTTGCCCAGCCCCAGAATGCTGGGGCTGACCCCTCTCTTCCTGCACACGTGATTTCCAACCTATCTAGGATCTCATCGGCCCTGTGATCAAAATCTAATCTAACCTCTGCGCACCTTCACTGCTGCTGCTCTGGTCCAGGCCAGCACCCTCTCATCATCCCTCACCTGGATTCCAGCAAAACACTCCTAAGTGGTCTCTGTGCTTCTGGACTTGCCCTCCCCCCAAGTCCACTCACACACAGCATCTAGGGGGACCCTAGCATCCATCAGATCAGGGCCCTCCTCTGCTCGAAACCCTGCAGCGGCTGCCATCTTGCCCGGAACAAAGACCCAGGTCCCTTTCAGGGCCCTAGAGGCTCTCTGTGCTCTGTCGTCTCCACACCCCCTTTCCCTGCACCTCCCCTGCTCACTCCACCCCGGCCCCACTGGTCTCCACGCTGCTGCCACAACATGCCAGGCACACGCATACCTCCTGGCCTTTGCTTTAGCTGTTTGCTCTCCTCGAAGGTTTTCCTCCCATCTTTGCTGGCCAACACCCTCACCTCCTGCAAGTCTCTGCTCGAATCCAAAGCCGCAACCTGCCCCCTTCCTCCAGCTCTTTCCATTCCCCGCTTACCTGCCTTTCCCATTCTTTGAGGTACCGACCATCACGTTCTCATGTGTTACACGTTATGCTGGTTCACCATCCCCTCCCCCTCTTCTCCTGGCCCTTCCACCGGGCCCCCACCACTCTCCCCCCTCTCTCTGTCTCTCTCTCTCCTCCTATCCCTGTAGGAGGCAAGCTCCAGAAGGACAGAGATCTTTGTTGGTTCACTAATTTATCCCAAGCACATACACAAAGTAGGTGCTCGGTAACTATCTGTTGAATGAAAGAACGAACTTGGGTGAAAGAAGGTTTCAGAGGAAAAGTCACATCTGGGTTCCCTGCCTTCCTGGTATCACCGCTGACTTCAGAGCAGGGCAGATGCATTCTTGTAAGGCAGGTGCTTGTAGAGATGCAGGCTGCTCCAGCTTCTGCCTGCGTACATGGTTAACTACCTGGGGTTTAGCCCTGGACGGTGTGGATTCCCTCCAGCCTTCCCGACTTGACCAGAGGGTCCACTTATTCAGATCCTGAAAAAGACCTTTTTTTTTTTTCCTTTTAAATTCTCAAATTGATAGTTCCTCTTGGGAGCGCCCATGAAAGGTGGCCCAGCTTTAAAACAGCATACTCATTCCAGCTATTTTCAAGGAGGCTACGACTGTCTCATAACTTAAATATATCCTGGGCATACTTTAAGCAACACTTGAATAATAAAGCTTTAGCTAAATATGACATAAACATCAACCCCACAAGTCCATGCTGTTGGTGTTGGGGGGGGTCAGCCTCAGGGTCACGTGGGCTTGCCCCATGGGTAACCCTAGGTCCCCGGGACAGCCTCTGGCCCAGCTGCCCTCCCGATGCTGCGGCCAGACAACACCCACCGCTTTGCTGAAGTTGACGTGGATGAGGCTGGTGACGGGGTCCCGCTGGATCAGGGGCTGCCCCAGGTTGAACTGGCAGTCTTGGTCCACCCCTGCCGCCCACTGCTGGTAGATCCTCTCACGGTAGCTCCTCAGCAGTTCCACCATCTCATCGTATTTCTGGTAGATCAGCTTGGCCTCCACGCTGGACATGACCCTGGAATCAGAGTTAGGAGGAGGGTCAGGTGCCGTCTCCCTTGGGGCCTCACTAGCACCCCAACTGTGCCTGCCAGACCTTGGGGTGATGCAGCAGGCAGCCAGCTCTCTGTTTCTTCCAGGCTGAGACACTGAACATACACATGGATGACGCCCCTCACAGGCAGCAACCAGCCCAGAAAGTCAAATGATAACCCTTGTAATATTGGCCCTGAATGGCCAGGACTTGATTCATAACTGCCACCTTCCTTAATTTCTGTCTTCCCTTCCAACTGAGGACCAACCAGAGAGCCAGACATGCCTCCTGACCAAACACACAGGACGCCCTCCTCCAGTCCCCATGCTGATGGCCTCCAGTCCGGGAGACCTGGAGCCTCCTCTGTTCTGCTGTGGGTTCTTCCACTCCTCTGCCTGCTTTCCAGCCTCTGCTAAAAACAAGCGACAGTGGCCGACTCCCTGCTCTGGCCAGCACCGAAGAAGTAGCCTTTGCTTGTTCTCATTTGGGTGTCTTTGTTCATTTCCATGAGGGTGACCACCAAGGTCACCTTCCCGACATGCCCGCTGGGAAGGCACCCAGAGGAGGGGGAAGTGCAGTCAGGGTCTCTCCTGGGACCGTGCCCTGGGAAGGAAAGCCTTGGCCAATGGTAAGCATGGGCCTGCCTCAGAGCTGGGACAGACGTCCCCACAACCCACCGCCAACTCCACAGCTGTGGAGGAGCGCTGCCCACCCGGGGCCATCACTCACGGGTGCTTGATGTGCTTGAGGTCCCTCATGGGTGCCTCCAGCCTCTCCTGCAGCTCCAGGCTCCACTTGAGCTGCCCGGCCAATGGGGGCATGTTTTTATGGATAGGGGGGATGTTCCCGTCTGCCGAGGCTGCGATCTGGGTGTCATACAGGGTCTTGGTGTTGTCCAGCTCAGCGTCAAACAGCTCCAGCATGACTGAGTACCTGGGCACCACCTCGGGGAGAATCAGAGGCCGTTCCAAGAGGCTGCCACACATGTGCAGGAGCTGGGGAGAAATGAGAGATGCTCCTTTGCCGGGGCCCGCCACCTGCCCCATCCCCGGCGTCACCCCCAGCTGCGTGTCTGGGACGACATGTGCAGCCCAGCTTCAGGAGCAGGAAGCTACACGCCTTCCAGACAACGAAGCTTTTCTCTGTGTGGCAACTAGCTAACCGGGCGCCTCAATGATTTCCACATTGATGTACGCTGGGTCCCCTACATACTTAGCTGATAAACCAAGAGTACAAACTAGGTCCAAGGTCTGGAAAATTTTATTCTGGGCCCAGGAGAAATCAGGGTTTGGGCAAAGAAGATTTAAACATTTAAGAAATACCATTTCAAAAACTGAAAAAAAAAAAAGAAAAAGCCGCCACAATACTGCACTTATATAACCAGGGCTTATGCTGGATGGAGCGTAAGTAACTGGATGGAGAAATGTCTTTTTTTTTTTTTCTGAATTTTTTTTTGTTTGTTTTTGTTTTTGTTTTGTGGTACGCGGGCCTCTCACTGCTGTGGCCTCTCCCCTTGCGGAGCACAGGCTCTGGACGTGCAGGCTCAGCGGCCATGGCTCACGGGCCCAGCCGCTCAGCGGCATGTGGGAATCTTCCCAGACCGGGGCACGAACCCGCGTCCCCTGCATAGGCAGGCGGACTCTCAACCACTGTGCCACCTGGGAAGCCCTCTGTATTTTTTTTTTTTAACATCTTTACTGGAGTATAATTGCTTTACAATGGTGCGTTAGTTTCTGCTTTATAACAAAGTGAATCAGCTATACATATATATATATCCCCATATCCCCTCCCTCTTGCATCTCCCTCCCACCCTCCCTATCCCACCCCTCTAGGTGGTCACAAAGCACCGAGCTGATCTCCCTGTGCTATGCAGCTGCTTCCCACTAGCTATCTATTTTACACTCGGTAGTGTATATATGTCAGTGCTACTCTCTCACTTTGGAGAAATATCTTAGTCATGAGAGTTATTCCTTTTAGGAAGAGCACTGATTCTCAAGGACCCACCCAGGCAAGAAAAGCTGCCATGGGGAAGTTTGTTTTGCTCTGAAAAATGCTCTGGGGAAAACAGGAACAAACTAGGTGAGAGGGAGGCCAATCTTAACCACGTGGGGTCCCCAAACCACTGAAGTCGCCAAGTGCTGGGTGTGGGGAAGGGTCTGTAGGAGCGTCCGGGGGCTGCCATGACAGCACCGCGAGCTGGGCAGCTTCAACAACTGAATTTATTCTCTCACAGCCTGGAGGCAACAAGTCCACAATCAAGGTGGACAGGGCTGTGCTACCCTGAAGGCTCCAGAGGAGAGACTGTCCCAGCCCCTGGGGGCCCGTGTTTAGCCTTGGGCTGACCAGGTGGAGGTGGCAGTGGGGACAGGGCCCATACATCGTGCATAGGTGTTGAGAGCAGGAAGCGCTGACCGGGAGAGCTCAGCTCCTGGAGGTTTGAGTAAAGTACAGGGAGAGCTTGGCACATTCCCAGGCTGTGACACCAGGGGTTCAAGCGTGGGCTGCCTGATTCCCCCAGGAGCCGGGACAGCCCGGGTCCCCTTCAATGTGTCATTTCCATGGCCTGTCAGTCCGAGAGCCCTGACCTGGTTACTCCAGTGGGGGACATCACTTCACATATCTGAGGGTGGTAACCATAAACATGCCCTAGCACCTTGCAAGTAATGAGCTCATCACCCTGTGGTCTGCGGATGCTACACACTGGCAATTGTTAAAAAAAAAAAAAAAAGAAAAGAAAAGCTTAGTAGAAGAGAATAAGGTGGAGTTACCTGGGTGTTTCAGTTAGAGTCTTGGCTGGAATCAGAGGATGGCTCAAATTGGGCCATAGAGGAGAGTTTCTTAAAAGATCCTCTCACAGCGGTGGGTGCCCAGGGAGGCCTCAGGGGCTGCGCAGGCTGGGGCTGAGCCTGAGTGGTGAGGGAGGGGCCCTTACTGCAGCCTGGAGAGAGAGGCCGTGCCAGCCTGAGGTCACCAGGGGAGGGGTACCTGAGCCTGGGGGTGCCCGCGGCAGAGGGGACAGACGGGGAGGATTCATCAGGGCTCAGACCACACGGCCCTATTTTCTCTGGGATATGGGCTGCAGCCCTTGGTGCCTGGAATGGCTGGACCCAAGTCTCAGATTTGTCCTAGTTTTTGGTACGAAAACTAAGACCACTGTCCCTAAAAATGGCCTTTTGGGGAAACAGTGGAATAATGGCTGCAGAGAAAGGAGGAAAGATTTTCAGGTCCCCAAAAGTCAGATGGAACGGCCACGGACTCCCGGGAAGACCCCGCAACTCCGAGTTGCTAAGCACCGATACCTGTGGAGAGGCTCCTGACATACTAGGTCACCAGCGTCATTTCTCTGAAAACTGACATGTAACAGGTGGGAAAAACATGTTCCTCTTATAGGTTGCTGACCCTCTTGACTTTTTTTCCTTCCCACTCCTCTTCCTTTTATTTCACGTTTACATGTTTTTTGGCCTCTGGCTTCTAGGAAGGAGGTTAATTTCATTTTCTGCCAGGAGGAGTTCATGTGGAAAATTGCTCTAGAACTTTCCCGGCTGCGTGTGAATTACTGACAGTGAGAAAGAGCATCCAGACAGCTTGGGAACATGCAGGGGATCAAGGGGACGGTAGGGAGGGGACCCCAAGGGCCTGTCCTAATTAGAGTACAGGGTTGTCAAGGGGGAAGGAAATGTTCTTTGGTGCAGAGAGGAAGATGAGCAGACGGAGACGGGAATGGTTCACAAGAGTGTTCTGCCTTATTTCCTTTCTAATCTAGCACAGACATAGAGTTACACGTTAGAAGCGGACTTCACCTTGTGGAGTGCAGAAGCCCATTTAGGCCACGGCAGGAGCGGGGAAGTTCCCCACCAGAACGCCCGGGGGTAGAACAGGGGCGTTTGCCAGTTTGAGCACCTGGGGGTGGACTTCAGTCCCTCAGGTGCCACCCGGAGTTCCTCCTGGACCAGCTCCTCCCCTCCGAGGGGGGACCTACAGTCCCTCGATCGCGAGGGGAATAGGCGTCTCGGTTTGGATACATCAACCCACCTCCTTCCCCATCACTGGAAGAGAGTGCAACGTGGCACCCAGCCAGAAGAAGGTCTGGGGGTGCTTCTCCTGGTTCCATCTGCACAGGAGGCAAGAGGGACTAACCGCCTGGCACCCCGGTCCGTCAGCTCCAGCATCGTCTTAATTCTCGGAGACCCCACCATAGAGGAGGACCTGGTGTTTCCACATTAAAGCACTGGCTGCAAACCCTACTTGGGACTCTCTGCACTTGGGTAGCCCTGGGGGTAAGAGCCTCTCTGTTCTGCCTAAGGTCTTCCCTGGGAGTGAGTAGTGGTAACAGCTCCACTTCCTCGGTTGGGGCCAGTTCCCTCCAAGGGGAAAGCTCCAAAGCACCTGCTGTGTGCTAGGCTCGGTTCTGAGTCAACCCAAACCAAGCGCCTGCCCTCAGGGAGTTTATATTCTAGTTCGGAAGACGACAAACTCATAGAGATCAATACACCACAGATGCCGGGGCGGCGGCGGGGGTCGGGGGGTCAGGCAAGCACGAAGAAGAAAAACCGAGCAGGTCAGTGTTGCGATGGCAGCGAGGGGAGCACGGAGTGAGGGGAGGGCTCCTGCCTGGAGGAGGAAGTGAGGGAGGCCTCTCCAAAGAGGCGCCTGAGGCAGCTCCAGGGGAGGGTGCTCCACAGAAGGGAACAGCATGGGGGCACTGTATTAATTTGCATTCACTGATATTTTGCCTGGAGCACCAACTCCATCCAAGACTTAATTGATCATTACATTTGCAGAGCTTCAAATCCCCAAGCATTTGCATTTTTTGAAAGAATCTAAAAGGCAAAGGACAGCCTGGCATTGGCATGAGAGAGATCTTTGTGCTCAGGGGTGGCGGGCTTCCTGGGTCCCCAACTCAACCCCAGCCCCAGCATCCTCTGGAAGAGCAGCCACTGCCCTATGCTACCTAGGCCAACCCGACTGCCTTCCCAGCCACGGGAGCCCGTCCAAACGAGTGGTTTAGAACAGGGATCCTGCCAGCCGTGAACCTTGGAGCTGGTGTGGAGCACTGGTTTCCCTACTTGCTGGCTAGCCCTGTGACCTTGAGTAGCTTTCTTGACCTGTCTGAGCTGGTAAAATGGGATAAACAATGTAGGTAATGAATTTAACAAAGAGCTTGGGTTTTGTGAGAATTAAATGAGGTAATGTGCTCATTATCGGTCATCTCCTCCAGGCATTGCATTACTGGCAGCAACCCAGAGGCTTGCAAAGTGAGGGGAAGAGACAGTTCTGACCTGTAGAGAGTCATGGATGATAAACATGCATAAAACTAGACAGAGAAATGAAAAAGCTGCCCAAGCATATACATATATTGCCCACTTAAATACTCAACATCTATTGTCCAGATGAGTTGTAGCTACACCCACTACATCCTGCAGAGATCCCCCCCCCTCAATCATAGGGGCAAGGCAGGTCACATAAAGGCATGACGAATGCTGGGCTAGGACAATAAGGAGTGGTGAGGAGTGGGGCAAACTGAAGCACTGACGTGCTGTCTATCGTGAGGAACAGCTCCTTCCCTGCAGCCACTTGTTACCATGAGGGACTGTGTGTCCCGTGGGGTCAGATCTGTTTTTCCAAGAGAGAGTGAAAACCTGGGTTTTTATGTGCACTCTCTCAATTTTTAAAAATTGGTGACTAATTCAAGGTTTTAGAGGAGTGCCATGTGAGAATAGGCAAATCTAGAGAGACAGAATAGATTAGTGATGGTCTAAGATTGGGGAGGTTGGGGAGAAACGGGGAATGACTGGGGGTGATGAAAATGTTCTAAAATTGATTGTGGATGGCTGTACAACTCTAAATGCACTAAAAACCATTTAACTGTACACCTTAAACAGGTGGATTGTAGGCTATGTGAACTATATCTCAAGAGTCCCACGTGAGCCAGGAGAAACCCACCAGTGATCTCTGCAGCCCAAACCATCTGTTCGTGACCCTGACGAATGGGTGTAAATGCCCGAGTTCTGAATTATTTGATGAGACGGTGATGTATGCAAAACACTGGAAAGTCCTAGAATCACCATGTCTGCTTGACTTCTGAACACTGCTAGTTTGAGTAAGGGGTCTGCAAATTTACCCTGTTCGTTATGTTCTTCTGAGTTTACTATTTAAATTAGCTGGCTTCCCTTGTGGTAATCTGTTATGGCAGCAGTGGAAAGGTAACACAGGCTGATGTTGCGAAACATCTGATTACCACACAGACTCTATTCTCACCCATGCTTATTTAGCCCCTCCTGACTGCTTGGTGAGGGTCCTGGTTTGCCTGGGACAGAAGTCGGGGGGGGGTGTCTCTGAAATGCTAGACTTTGTTTCAAAACCATCCTGGGAATAGCAGGGTGAGCGTGCCCTCGGGAAAGAGGTCTGTCTGCAGAGACAGGTGTGCTTGGTGTTGAGTGTTCTGCCTGCAAGTTGGTGAACTGGCACTGGTGTGTTGGCACTGAATGTTGGCTGCCTTGTGAGCTTGGACCGAGCAGGTCCAGGGGCCCGTCTCCATGCCCCCCAATGTGCCTGCTGTTGAGGGATCCTCGGGGAGGGGTGCGCCAACCAGCAGTGGGGACGAGTGTCTAGCTCCTCACAATTCCAGCCAGCTTGACCCATAACAATAGGCACCTTGCTGTTTTAACTTGCACTCTCCTGATTATCTGAGAGGCTAAACCAACAACCTATGTCTGTATTGGACATTTACGTTTCTCTTTCAAGTTGACACTCTCTAGGGGTTTTAGTGCTTTTCTGCAATCTATTTTTAAAATGTTTTTATAACATCATTATTTTTTTCTAACCGTAAAAGTACTACACACTTCGTGCGCACAACTCGGAAACTGTAGAAAAGTACACAGAAGACAGACAAATATTAGCCATCACCCCACCACCTAGAGACGGCCCCCCGTAATGATACTGTGTTTATTTCTTGGGTCTCAAATGTTGAAGAAAGTGTCAGTGTGGCTCAGTGGCTCAAAATGTGGATGTGTTTTATTTTTATAGCAACTTTGCCTCTCTCTAACTTCTGTTCCTTATAAGTAGTGGGGGAACTGAATCATATAAGGATAAATGGAGCACAACAGGACTCAGTAAAAGAATCACCTCGTGTTCACTTTCCTCTCTTACTCTAAGATGTGGCAGTGCTACTCAAGGTGATGATTGCTGACTTGCTCTAAGGCCCTGAGAAAGGTCCCTGGGCTTTTCTGGGCCTAGCTCTTCATCTATGAATGAGGCTGCATGATTAGACCATCTCTACAATCGTTCTGGGCATCGCAGTGCTGCTGTGACAAACTCTCAGTCGATGCAGAGTCCCCGCCCATCCTACCTTTGCACAGGACTCAATAGAACTGCAGTCGTCAAACCCCTGGCAAAAGATAGTGGCCAGCCTCCTATCCAGATCTTGAATTTTGGTCTCAAAATCAGCGTAATCGTCATCAAAACTCTGAAAGCGAATTAAAACACCAACCTTGTAACCGTAACCAGCATGCAAAGCAGGGGGGTGGGCTCACTCTAATACCCATAGACACCCCCCACCCCCTCGGCAGGATTCAGGTTACATCTGGGGTGAGCAAGCTCACCGTCTTGGAGGCTGCTCCACAGGCAGAGTTTTTTGGTGTTTGTTTGTTTTATCTTTCGGCCTTGCCATGCGGCATGTGGAATCTTAGTCCCCCGACCAGGGATCGAACCCTCGCCCCCTGTGTTGGCAGCACAGAGTCCTAACCACTGGACCACCAGGGAAGTCCCGGGGCAGATCTTTTGCGCCATTTTTTCTCTGCCACACGTGCTCCCTCCGTGTGCCTTCCCACTCTCGGGGCATTTGCCATCCATCCTGCCAAGGCCCCCGACTTACCGAATCTCCGGGGTCCAAGGGGTCGTATTTGCAGTCGGCAAAAACCTTCACCAGCTCAAAGACCTCATCAAAGATCTGAGTCACCTGGCTTCCGAGGATGTTGCCCCTCACGCCCCCGAGCTCAATTTTCTCCAGCTTCAGAAACTCGATGGCTGTTTTATAAAGATCCTGGTGGAGGAAACCCCAGCACCCTCGTCAGTTCATCTTCCTAACTACGCCAACGGTTCAGTCACTCACCCAGCTCTGACCCCGGCAGGGAGGAGCCCCGGGGCCACACGGCAGTCTGGAGGGGCCCTCTGTGGATTGGTGTTAATGTTCTCTAAAGCTGTTGCTGTAGCAGAGAGGAGATGGAAGGAAGGGTCCCATGAGTCATCTCCAAGCTGTGATTGTGGAGGAGGAAGAGGTGAAGGCTGGGCTCTTGTCCTGACCCAACACTGGGCGAAATGTGCCTCTAAATAAATCACACTTTACCGGGGCCCCACTTCCTCAGCTGTGGGATGAAGCAGTTGGAAAGGCACGCGGTGGTTCCTGATGGCCTCACGTACAGGGTGCCTGACGGATGTTTGCATGTAAATCCCACTCCCTCACTCCCTCCGAGGTGTGGGTCTCACCTCGCCTTCTCCTGGAAGCCGTCCCAACTATTTTAGCCCATGGTGGTGCCTTCTTTTCCAGAATCCCCAATTGCTATCTGTGCTCTTCCTTTTGGCATTTAACTCCATTCAGTTCTATCACGTTATCTAACGCTTCTGTGTGTAGCTCTTATTCCCCGCTTGAGACCCCAAAGGCTTCTTGAGGATGACAAGCAGCCCCCAGGTGCCTGACCCAGTGCCTGTTGCTGCTTAGACGGAAGATGCTTGTAGGGTACTCGTGTCCCTCCCCTAAGCCAGTGCCGAGGTTGATGCCACTTCCCCCCCAGATGTCCAAGATGTATCCAGCTATAACCCAAGCAAACCTAACGCAAAGTAACAGCATCCTCATGCCCTGAGCTCTGGGGCCCTTACACCCAAGGAGGGCGGCATGGGTGGCACAGCCCTCAGGCAGGGGGTGGCTGGCACGGCCATTTCCCCCACCCCCAAAAGCCCCTTTTCCTAGAAGCATCATCCTGATTCACAATCTATAATGTAGGAACCAGTGGCTACTTGGCCAGAAACTTGGCTGGGACCTTCCAGTTCTTGGGCTCGAGCCTTCAGGCATGAAGAAACACTCCATGATGGGAATTTGGGAGTCTTAAGGGGCCTTCCTGCTTTGCCTCCCAGAGGGTGTAGATGAGAACTAGACACGCCTTCCTGGAGCCACTGTTGATGGCACCCATCATAAAATCACTGTCCAGTGAATGAATGGTTCCCCGCCTTTTTTTTTTTTTTAAAGGATGTAATGTGCACAAAGTTAAAAAAAAAATAAAAAGAACGTAAAGATTACAAAACAAAAAGGAAAGCTTTTTTGCCCTACCCATGCCTTCACCCCTCACCTCTTCTCCCCAGGGGAAAACATTTTGAAACTTTAAAAAAATTTTAAGTTGCCATGTGTCATTCCATGTATCCAAATAGGGTCCTTCTTAGATCTTCACTTGGGCTAACTTAGTCCCACTAACTCTCTCCCTTGGCCTGCAGGCTTCCTGACCAGGGTCACTGACCTTGTCATGAACCTGCTCATAGACAGAAAGCAGGAGAGAGGGGAAAAGCAAGCAAAATGGGTCGCTTTGTTCTGGGCTAGCAGCTCCGGGCCTGGCAGAGGTGGCCCAGGGACTCGGTTTCCCCATGACGCAGACGTTTGGGTGTGACTTTTATTTCCCTAATGGCAGCCTACTTGCAAGCGAGATAAGGACGGAAGACACAGCTCTCCTAAGGTGAGGGCAGCCGGAGTGGTGCAGGGGGAGGTGAACCAAATTCCACCTTTACCTCGATGGTCTGGACGCGGTGGAAAAAGGAATTTATTCTGGAAAAGGCAAGGGAAGAAGGGAATTCCCAAGGCACCGGCTCCTTGTCTTTCTAGGGGGGAGAGAGAGAGAGAAAAGGCTGCATTTGCCTCCGACACGTCCATGGGGTCCAACGCTGGGGCCAACATCACCCTGACCTCTTTCCGCTGGTTCACTCTCTACAACCAGGCCGTACCTTAAAGAAAAGCTTCATGTTTGTGCAGCAGAATTCGTAGGCTCGGTACAGCTCCTTTAGGACGCTCACAGACAGAGAGATGCCGCTCAGCACCTCCTCAGTTTCACCCTGCAGGCCTTTCAGCACCTCGTCGGGACTCAGGTAGGTCCGAGTCTGGGCAGAAAGGAAGGTGTCCCCAAGTTTGGACCAGCCGGAGGGGTGACATACAGGTGCACTGTCCACATCTGTTTCACTGGTTAGAATGACCCACCCCAGGCCCCTGGGCCACTTCTTCTGACACATCCGCTGTCCCAGCCCGTCCGCTGACTGCGGGGCATTTGCAGGTGCCCGAGCTGTTTCTCTCACCGGGACCCTCACCCCGGGCTAAGGCCACAGCACAACCAGATTTTGACGGTAGATGACTAGGGGCCCTCTAGGGGTCCAGAAACGCAGTCCTGCTATGGCTGCGGGATCCTGGGCCACTAGGTCCCTCTGGGCCTACAGACAGGGCTGCGAGCATGATTCTAACACACGCAGGCAGCCCAGAGGGGCAAGGCTGCAACTCACACCTTGGAGGCTGTGCAACCTGTGCTTGTGAAACGGAAGAAGGAAAGGGAATCGGTGTTGAGGGAGACGGGAGGAGGCTTGGTGTCGGAGCAGATAAACCCTACAAAGCCCCCGGCCGAGTCTTGGGGTGCCGGGATTCAGTGGGCCGCCCCCACTTTCTTTCCTCCCCACTCCCGGCATGGGACAGGTTGGGCTGGCACTGTCCAGGTCTTGGGAGAACCCTGGGTGGCCACCCAGAGGGCCCAGCCTTAGCCCGGAGCCTATAAATCCCTGCACCAGCATCTCTGCCTGTTTTTAAACTGCTGGGGAACACGGGGCGGGATGGGGGGGCACCAATCAGGAGACAGGGAAGGTGGCCAGGGCCGGGGGGCTACCATCTCGATGAGCTGGTTGCAGAACTCCTGCAGGATGACGAGGACCCTGGAGGGCGTGTTGTAGTGCTCGGACGTGGCCCAGATGGAGCAGATGGTATACAGCACCTTGGCGATGAAGGTCGGGAGCTGGGGAGAGACGGGCCGGGCAGGCACTTTGTCTCAGCACCTCAGCACGCCCCTCCCCACGGCTCCAGGAGGGGACCCCCAAGGGGAAGGAAGAGGCACTCGTCAGGTCCTTGTGCCCGACCACAGCCAGGAAGCCCGCGGCCCCTGCTCCCCCAAGACACAAGCCCAGCCCCTGCCCAGTGACCTTTCTCTTGCTAACATACCATCGTGAAGTCAGCCTGTTCCATCTCCTCCAACAAGATCCGCAGAGGCTTCAGATACAGAACTATATCGTTGGCTTCCTTCAGGCCTGCCCCAAACAGGAACAGGGGCTCATCCACAGGGGAGCGGAAGCCGGACCCCACTCCCGATGGTCAGAAATGGTGACAGGCAGCTCTGTGTGTTTATGGACACCCACTGCCTCACGAATGGGTCTTCCTCAAAAGGCAGGGCCCAAGGAAGCTGCTGATGGGGGAGGCGGAAGGCGCCTCCACCCCAGGGTCAGCAAGGGGCCTGCCCAGCCCCTCCCAGGAGGGGCTGATACCTTCCTCTTGGAGCGGGGAGGTGTTCTCATAGGGCCACCCGCTTACCCTCAGTGACATTCGTATACACATTTTGCAGGGCTGGCCAGTAGCAGCTTTTGGCTTTTTCCAGGATCTCGAAGATTTTGTTCACTTTGGGCCTGTTGAGCTGAGAAGGAAAGAAGAAAGTTAGCCTTTCAACAGATTCTAGACGGGGCTGCCTGACCCCATCGCCGGTGCTGAGGGATCTACGCAGGTTACCCGGGTCCCCGCAGGGGTCCCCTTGGGGAGGCTGGGCGCTCAGGACTCCAGTGGGCGCCCGGTCACCAGGGGCAGAACAGGCGTCACCTGCTCATGGATGCACTTGAGATTCATCAGCCGGGCGTCCCAGAACTCAAACTCGACTCGGGGCAGGGGGTGCAGCCCGTCCAGCAGGGCCTGGGCTGAGTCTTTGCTTAGCACATCCCGGATCTGGTGGGACCAGTCGATGATGATGGTCTCGATGGCGTGCAGCAGCGAGTTGTCCAGGGAGGAGGGGATCCTGCCGGGCAGAGTCGGGGGGAGAGGCTGTCAGCCAGGAGAGACCTGCGCCAACACTGGGTGTTGCCAGGGATGCCAGTGCCCCCAAGAAAGAGGATGAGGAGGGCCAGCTCTGGAACAAAATCCACGTTCATGACGGCTCCTCCAGCAATTCTGATGGGGGTCACCCTGCGGCACGTGCTGGGGGCCCAGAGGACCTGCCAGGTGATAAGCCCTGCAGGAGCGGTCGCCCTCTGATGGGAGTAAGGGAACACACTGTCACTGTGACTTGCTTCAAGCGTCGCACACGCTAGGCAGTTGCAAATGGCGCTCAGGCAGGTGCAAGGCGACACCTTGGAGTCCTCATGCTTCTGTGGGCCGATGGGATGCCACAGCCTCGATTTAGAAGCCCAGCCTCCACCTGCTGAAAATCCCTTCCATGCCCCTCACTGTCCCTCAGTACCCATGTCCTAAAGCTGGGTATCCCCTTTCCTGTGTGACATGTGACAATGTGACGTGCTTGGCCTAGTTCTTGTGTCTGATGGAGGAGGGGCTGGAGCACAGGTGTCCAGCAGTTGCCAGAGCTGGAGTCTCGGGGGCTCCAGTGTCTTGTCCTGTTCTGACCTTGTGCCTTCGATCTCAGACTCAGCACCTAAAGGCACCATCCTGCCCTCCTTGGTTTCATCAGCTCCGAAACAAGTTTTCGGTGAGACGGTTTATCCTTGGTGGTCGGGGACCAGATGCCCCTCCTTCCAGCCAGCTCCCCGGCTGGGTCCCTACCTCTCCATGGACTCAAGGGTGCCATCCAGGCTGCCCAGGTGCTCCGGGGTGGGCAGCAGCGTCTTCCCCTTGATCTTGCCGCCCATCACACACATCTCGTTCTTCAGCTTGTGGACTTGCTTCATGATGTCCTCTGAGACCACGCGGGGCCATCCGTTCATGTTTTCGCTTTGGTTTAACAGGGAATAGAGGACCTGAAAGGAGAAGCAGGGTCCTCAGTGCCCGGGTCCTGGGGGGAACCGAGCCCTTCTCTCATTGCAGAAGGAGGTGGGGCCTGTCGAGGTGCTGAGGCCATTGACGACAGCCCAGCCCCTGTGCCATCTCCATGAAGGGAAACCCCAAGAGCACACACTCCTGGCTGAAAGCAAACATTTCGCGCTGCCTCAGAGTGCTGCTATAGGCTGAATTGTGCCCCCGCCCCCAGTTCACACGTGGGAGCCCCAGCACCTCCAGATGTGACTGTATTTGGAGAGAGGGCCTTTCGAGAGGTGATTAAGGGGGGCCCTAACCCAATTTGACCGTGATGAGGACACAGACATGCACAGAGGGAAGGCCACATGAAGACTCAAGGCCGTGTGAAGTCAGCCATCCACACGCCAAGGAGAGAGGCCTCAGAAGGAACCAGCCCAGCTCACACCTTGATCTGGGACTTGCAGCCTCCAGATTGTGGTGCTTTGTTAGGGCAGCCCGAGCAGAGAATGACAAACACCCGTGTGCTCCAGCTTTGGGCCATGCCAGCTGCCTCGGTGGATGTGAGAGGAGGCTGGCCTGGGTCCTGGCTGAGCGGCCCCTGTGGCCTGAGTCTGCGCAAGGCAGGGACGCACGGCCCCATCTCAAAGATGAGGAGAACGATGACTAGGAAGGCTAAGTCACTGGAACTCTGGCTGGTCTGACTCTCCAGAGGGAGCTGCACCTGCCATGCCTGCCAACAGTGGAGAGATACGTAGAGCAGCACCTGCTTGTTCCCTTTCTTTGCTTGAAGTCTCAGAACTAGGAGACCCATCTACTGGATCTCAACTGGCCCATGCCTTCTGAGGCTACAGGCAGGGATGTCCCCAGTGCAGTAGGGAGGTTCTAATGATTTCGAGAGAGGACAGGTGGTGGCCAGGGCCACTCAGCCTTCCCATGCACAGCATCAGCTGGAGGCCATGTTAGAAAGCTGATCTGTCTCAGCGGTCAGGGCAGCTGGGCCTGAGCTCTCAAATACCTGACCGCCTTCTAGGTGATGCAGATGCTGCTGGCCCCTGGACCTGCTCCCTGAGTAGCAGCGCTCAAGGCCACTCACTCAAAGTATGAGAAACAGGTGTTGCTTCTCCTAGGCCCTCTGCCCCGCCCCAGCAAGGCCTAGATGCACCCACCTCCTCCACGATGGCGATCAGCTGGTCCACGGGAGTGGGGCTTATGTCCCCATAGACCAGACGGTCCTTGTAGTTGTCCTTGCTGATGTTCTCAGGTTTCTTCTTGATGAAGTACATCCCTTTGGACTTGAGGGAGGCCGGGAAGCCCAGGCAGGGTACGATCATGCCGGCGGGGTTGAGGGTCAGCACCAGAACTAGGACGTCCGGTTTCTCAAAGAATTCGGTGAACAAACCCATGTTCTCTTCTGCTCCGACCATTTTACTCCACTTGTCCGGCTTGAACTTTAGGATGATGGAAGCGACACTCTCCAAATACTCTAACCTGACGTCTGGTGTACTCATCATCTTGACGTTCACTTAACACCTGTTAAATGAACAGAGACACGGACACAGCACAGTCTCCTGGGGAATCTCCATTTCCTGCCTGTCCCTGGAACCATTTGAAATCCCTGTTCTAACCAATCGAGAAACGAAAGGGTCAGCGTGAATATACTGTTTTCAGCTGTGGGTGGGCTGCGGGTGAGGGAGGACCAGGGGGCTGTGTCTATCTGCTCTGGCTGGACGGCTGCCCTCTGCCCCGCTGTGGGTATCACCATGGAGCAGGGCCACACGGCAGTGGTGTGTGCTTGTGTTAACTGTGACCAGGAAGTTAATAGGCTGGGAAAGGTTGAGATGGGCTCTGGGGAAAAGGAGAAAAGGAAAGGATCATAGCAAGATAGTCTGAAGGTGACGGGGTGGGGAAAGGTGAAATGAGGCAACAAAAGGGTCAGGTTGAAAGATCCCAGGAAGGTGACATCATACCCCCAGGATATGGGCTAAACTCAGACAGGAGGGGGTGGACCCAATGTGCAGGTGTGGGGTTCATCACACTCTCCCTGTCCTAACCCCAGCCATAGTGTACCCCAACTTTTGCCCAGCCCTTCAACCTCTCCCACCCCCCAGTCCCCATCATGTGCCCATGGACCCCACAGAAGCTGCTCACATTCCTCCGGGAGAATCCCTTGTGGCTCACCCATAGGGGCAGGGTTAACTGGAGAGTTGGGGGGACACCCTTGAAGCTCCAAAGGGCCAGGACAAATGAGGCATTCCCTGTGGGCATAATATTTAAAGGGGTGCCCCAAATCCTGACCGGCCCCGGGGAGGGAACAGAGCACCTTCCAGGCTGGGTAATGGGTCCACTCTGTCCACCAGGGCCTGGGTTCTACCTCTGTCCTCTGGAGCCTCCTCAGCTTTGCCTCCAAGCACCCCTCACACAATTCATGGCCACTCACAGCTGACAGCAAATGGCTTCTCAGGTAGCGAGCAGAGCCAAACAATGGGCAGCTCTTTCCCAGATCAGTAAAGGAAATGGCTCCCTTCCCTTGACGGGCACCAACTGCCACGGAACTTCTGCAAGTCTCCTGGGAACTGGGACTCCTAGAACCTTCTCAGGACCTGAGTGACCAGTGGTGGTGCCGCAAATGAACAACCGTCAATTACCCACCACAGTGGAAAGGCTCTTGGATTAAACAAACTTTGCCTTTGAACATTTAGGTCATTTTCATTTCATGAAATTACTAACATATTGGGGTTTAAAACTATTGTCTTATTAAGTGCTTATTATCTGTCTTGCCTCTTCTAGATTTCCTTTCTTTTCCTTTCTTGCCTTCTTCTAGATTTGTTTCATTCCCTCCCCATTATCTTGGTTATTATACACCTTTTGTTTTTTAGAGGTACATGGACATTATAACAAGCACCCTGACTTACCTTAGTATAATACTCATTGCAACCTGATAATGAAATTCAGAAAACAATTTCCATTTACAGTAACATCAAAAAGAATAAAATATTTAGGAATAAAATTTTAAAAGAAGGGCAAGATTTGTACACTGAAAACTACAAAACATCATTAAAAGAAATTAAAGACAAATAAATGGAAAGACATCCCACGTTCATGGAATGGAAGACATAATATTGTTAAGATGGCAATTCTCCTCAAATTGATCTACAGATTCAACACAATACCTGTCAAAATCCCAGCTGTGTTTCTGCAGAAATGGAAAAGCTGATCCTCAATTTCTTAGGGAAATCTGAGGGACCAAGAAAAGCCAAGACAATCTTGAAAAAACAGCAGTTTCCCAATTTCAAAACTTCTCAATTTCAAAACTTACTACAGTTCATAGCAGTACTATTTATGATAGCCAAGACATGGAAGCAAGCTAAATGTCCACTGACAGGTGAATGTGCTATATATACAAGGAAATATTACTCAGCCATAAAAAAAGAATGAAGTAATGCCATTTACAGCAACATGAATGGACCTAGAGATGATCATACTAAATGAAGTCAAAGACAAATATCATTATGATATCACGTATATGTAGAATGTAAAAAAATGATGCAAATGAACTTATTTACAAAAAGAAATAGACTCACAGACATAGAAAACAAACTTATGGTTACCAAAGGGGGGAGGGATAAGTTTGGAATTTGGGATTAACAGATACAGATCACTATATATAAAAGAGATAAACAACAATGGTGAAAAACTGAAAGCATTTCCACTAAGATCAGGAACAAGACAAGGTTGCCCACTCTCACCACTCTTATGCAACATAGTTTTGGAAGTTTTAGCCACAGCAATCAGAGAGGAAAAGGAAATAAAAGGAATCCAAATCAGAAAAGAAGAAGTAAAGCTGTCACTGTTTGCAGATGACATGATATTATACATAGAGAATCCTTAAGATGCTATCAGAAAACTACTAGAGCTAATCAATGAATCTGGTAAAGTAGCAGGATACAAAATTAATGCACAGAAATCTCTGGCATTCCTATACACTAATGATGAAAAATCTGAAAGTGAAATCAAGAAAACACTTCCATTTACCATTGCAACAAAAAGAATAAAATACCCAGGAATAAACCTACCTAAGGAGACAAAAGACCTGTATGCAGAAAATTATAAGACACTGAAACAAATTAAAGATGATACAAATAGATGGAGAGATATACCATGTTCTTGGATTGGAAGAATCAACATTGTGAAAATGATCTACTACCCAAAGCAATCTACAGATTCAGTGCAATCCCTATCAAACTACCACTGGCATTTTTCACAGAACTAGAACAAAAAATTTCACAATTTGTATGGAAACACAAAAGACCCCAAACAGCCAAAGCAATCTTGACAACGAAAAATGGAGCTGGAGGAATCAGGCTCCCTGACTTCAGACTATACTATAAAGCTACAGTAATCAAGACAGTATGGTACTGGCACAAAAACAGAAATATAGATCAATGGAACAGGATAGAAAGCCCAGAGATAAACCCACGTATATATGGTCACCTTATCTTTGATAAAGGAGGCAGGAATGTACAATGGAGAAAGGACAACCTCTTCAATAAGTGGTGCTGGGAAAACTGAACAGGTATATGTAAAAGTATGAAATTAGATCACTCCCTGACACCATACACAAAAATAAGCTCAAAATGGATTAAAGACCTAAATGTAAGGCCAGAAACTATCAAACTCTTAGAGGAAAACATAGGCAGAACACTCTATGACATAAATCACAGCAAGATCCTTTCTGACCCACCTCCTAGAGAAATGGAAATAAAAACAACAACAAAAAAAATGGGACCTAATGAAACTTCAAAACTTTTGCACAGCAAAGGAAACCATAAACAAGATCAAAAGACAACCCTCAGAATGGGAGAAAATATTTGCAAATGAAGCATCTGACAAAGGATTACTCTCCAAAGTTTATAAGCAGCTCATGCAGCTCAATAACAAAAAAAACAAACAACCCAATCCAAAAATGGGCAGAAGACCTAAACAGACATTTCTCCAAAGAAGATATACAGACTGCCAACAAACACATGAAAGAAAGCTCAACATCATTAATCATTGGAGAAATGCAAATCAAAACTACAATGGGGCCTCCCTGGTGGCGCAGTGGTTGAGAGTCCGCCTGCCGAAGCAGGGGACATGGGTTCGTGCCCCGGTCCAGGAAGATCCCACATGCCACGGAGCGGCTAGGCCCATGAGCCATGGCCGCTGAGCCTGATGCCATGGAGTGGCTATGTCTGTGAGCTGTGGCCGCTGAGCCTGTGTGTCCAGGGCCTGTGCTCCGCAACGGGAGAGGCCACAACAGTGAGAGGTCCGCGTACCGCAAAAAAAAAAAAAAACTACAATGAGATATCATCTCACACCACTCAGAACGGCCATCATCAAAAAATCTAGAAACCATAAATGCTGGAGAGGGTGTGGAGAAAAGGGAACACTCTTGCACTGCTGGTGGGAATGTGAATTGGTACAGCCACTATGGAGAACAGTATGGAGGTTCCTTAAAAAACTACAAATAGAACTACCATATGACCCAGCAACCCCACTACTGGGCATATACCTTGAGAAAACCATAATTCAGAAAGAGTCATGTACCAAAATTTTCATTGCAGCTCTACTTACAATAGCCCGGAGATGGGAACAACCTAAGTGTCCGTCATCAGATGAATGGATAAAGAAGATGTGGTGCATATATACAATGGAATATTACTCAGCCATAAAAAGAAATGAAATTGAGCTATTTGTAATGAGGTGGATGGACCTAGAGTCTGTCATACAGAGTAAAGTAAGTCAGAAAGAGAAAGACAAATACCGTATGCTAACACATATATATGGAATTTAAGGAAAAAAATGTCATGAAGAACCTAGGGGTAAGACAGGAATAAAGACACAGACCTACTAGAGAATGGACTTGAGGATATGGGGAGGGGGAAGGGTAAGCTGTGACAAAGCGAGAGAGTGTCATGGACATATATACACTACCAAACGTAAAATAGATAACTAGTGGGAAGCAGCCACACAGCACAGGGAGATCAGCTCATTGCTTTGTGACCACCTAGAGGGGTGGGATAGGGAGGGTGGGAGGGAGGGAGACGCAAGAGGGAAGAGATATGGGAACATATGTATATGTATAACTGATTCACTTTGTTATAAAACAGAAACTAACACACCATTGTAAAGCAATTATACTCCAATAAAGATGTAAAAAAAGTAATTATTGATAGGTGAGGACTTATTACTGCCATTTGATTAATTGTTTTCTGATTGTGTTATTAAACCTTTGTTCCTTGCTTCTTTTTGTTTTTTCCTTGCTTCTTATCTTACTGATTTATTTTGTGATTTGATGACTTTTTGTAGCAGTATGCTTTGTTTATTGTAACCTTTTGTGTAACTCCTACAGGTTTTTCCTTTATAGTTATCATGAGACTTACATAAATATCTTCTATTTATGACAAAAAGAAACCCAGATAAACAACAAGGACCTACTGTATAGCACAGGGAACTATATTCAATATCTTGTAATAACCTATAATGGAAAAGAATTTGAAAAAGAATAGATATATGTATCTATAACTGAATCACTTTGCTGTACACCTGAAACATTTAAAATAAACTATACTTCAGTAAAAAATTATTTTAAAAACTTACTAGGAAGCTATGGTAATTAAGACTGAGTGTGGCTGCTATAAGGATAGATCAATGGAATAGAATTGATGAGTCCAAAAATAAACACATACATTTATGGGCAACTGATTTTAGACAAGGGTACAAAGACAATTCAATTGGGGAAAGAAGAGTCTTTTCAATAAATAGTATTGGAACACATGCAAAGGAATGAAGTTGGACCCTCACCTCACACCACCTAAAAAATTAACTAAAAAATGGATCAAAGACCTAAATGTAAGAGCTAAAATTATAAAGCTCTTAGCATAAAGCATAGGAGTAGATCTTTATAACCTTGAATGAAGCAATGGTTTCTTATATATGACACCAAAAGCATAAGTGACCAAAGAAAAAGATAAATTAGGCCTCATCAAAATTAAAAACTTTTAACAAAACTTAGAGTCAGCAGAAGGAAGGAAATAATAAATATCAGAGAGGAAACAAAATAGAGATTAAAAAATAGAAAAAAAAAAGCAATAAAACCAAGAGCTGGTTCTTTGAAAGGATACACAAAATTGACAAACCCGTGGCTAGGCTCACCAAGAAGAAAAGAGAGAGAACCCAAATAAATAAAATAAGAAACGAAAGAGGAGAAACATCAATCGATATTGGGGGGAAAAAAGAGAATATTATGAACAATTATTGGCCAAAATATTGGACAACCTAGAAGAAATGGACAACTTTCTGGAAACATATAGCCCACCAAAATTGAATCAAGAAAAATAGATAATTTGAACAGACAAATCACTAGAAATGAAATAGAATATGTAACCAAAAATACTCCCTACAAACAAAAGTCCAGGACCAGATGCCTTCATAGGCGAATTCTACCAAACATTTAAAGAGGAACCTTTACTAATCCTTCTCAAACTCTTCCAAAAGATTGAAGAGGAGGGAACACTCCCAAAAGCATTCTATGAAGCCACCATCACCCTGATACCAAAACCAGACAAAGATACCACCAAAAAAGAAAATTATAGGCCAATATCTTTGATGAGTATAGATGCAAAAAATCTCAGCAAAATATTAGCAAACCGAATACAACAACACATAAAAAAGATCATACACCATGAACAAGTAGGATTCATCCCAACTTCACAAGGATGGCTCAACGTACGCAAAAATCAATGTAATACACCACATCAACAAAAGAAAAGACAAAAACCACATGATCATCTCAATAGATGCAGAAGAAGCATTTGACAAAATTCAACATCCATTCATGATAAAAACTTTTACCAAAGTGGGTATAGAGGGACCATATCTCAACATAATAAAAGCTTTTTATGACAAACCCACAACCAATATAATACTCGATGGTGAAAATCTGAAAGCCTTCCTGCTAAAATCTGGAACAAGGATGCCTATTCTCACCACTTCTCTTCGACATAGTATTAGAAGTTTGAGACATAGCAATCAGACAAGAAAAAGAAATAAAAGGTATTCAAATTGGAAGGGAAGAGGTAAAGCTGTCCTTATATGCAGATGGCATGATACTATACATAGAAAACCCTAAAGACTCCACACAAAAACTACTAGAACTGACAAATGAATTCAGCAAGGTAGCAGGACACAAGATTAACATACAGAAATTGGTTGCATTTCTTTAACAATGAAATATCAGAAAGGGAATGTTAAAAAAAAAAAACTTTTAAAATCACACCCCTCAAAATAAAATACTTAGGGCTAAACCTGACCAAGGAGGTTAAAGACTTATATGCTGAGAACTGTGAAACATTAATAAAAGAAATTAAAGATGATTCAAAGAAATGGAAAGATATCCCATGGATTGGAAGAATTAATGTTGTTAAAATGGCCATACTACCCAAAGCAATATACAGATTTAACACAATCCCTATCAAATTACCCATGACATTTTTCACAGACCTAGAATAATCCTAAAATTTATACGGAACCATAAGAGACCCAGAATTGCCAAAGCAATTCTGAGGAGAAAGAACAAAGCAGGAAGCATAACCCTCCCAGACTTCAGACAATACTACAAAGCTACAGTAATGAAAAGTGTGGTATTAGCACAAAAACAGACATACATATCAATGGAACAGAATAGAGAGCCCAAAAATAAACTCACACACCTACGGTCAATTAATCTTTGACAAAGGAGGCAAGACTATAAAATGGGAAAAGACAGTCTCTTCAGCAAATGCTGCTGGTAAAGTTGGACAGCTGCATGTAAATCAATGAAGTTAGAACACACCTTCTCACCATGCACAAAAATAAACTCAAAATGGCTTAAAGACTTAAATATAAGTCATGATACCATAAAACTCCTAGAGGAGATCATAGGCAAAATATTCTCCAGCATAAATCATACCAATGTTTTCTTAGGTCAGTCTCCCAAGGCGATAGAAATAAAAGCAAAAATAAACAAATGGGACCTAATCAAACTTATAAGTGTTTGCACAGCAAAGGAAACCATAAACAAAATGAAAAGACAACCTACAGAATGGGAGAAAACATTTGCAAATGAGGCAACCAACAAGAGCTTAATTTCCAAAATATACAAACAGCTCATATGGCTCAACAACAACAAAAAAACCAACAACCCAATCGAAAAATGGGCAGAAGGGCTTCCCTGGTGGCACAGTGGTTGAGAGTCTGCCTGCCGATGCAGGGGACGCGGGTTCGTGCTCCGGTCCGGGAAGATCACATGTGCCACGGAGTGGCTGGGCCCGTGAGCCATGGCCGCTGAGCCTGCGTGTCCAGAGCCTGTGCTCCACAACGGGAGAGGCCACAACAGTGAGAGGCCCACATACCGCAAAAAAAAAAAAAAGAAAAAAGAAAAATGGGCAGAAGACCTAAATAGACATTTCTCCAAAGAAGACAGAAAGATGGCCAATAGGCACATGAAAAGTGCTCAATATCACTAATTATTCAAGAAATGCAAATCAAAACTATAATGAGGTATCACCTCACACTAGTCAGAATGTCCATCATTAAAAAGTCTACAAATAAAAAATGCTGGAGGGGGTGTGGAGCAAAGGGAACCCTCCTACACTGTTGGTGGGAATGTAAGTTGGTGCAGCCACTATGGAAAACAATATGGAGGTTCCTCAGAAAACTAAAAATAGTATTACCATATACGATCCAGCAATCCCACTCCTGGGTATATATCCAGACAAAACTATAATTCAAAAAGACACATGCACCCCTATGTTCATAGCAGCACTATTCACAATAGCGAAGACATGGAAACAACTTAAATGTCCATTGACAGATGAATGGATAAAGATGTGGTACATACATACAATGGAATACTACTCAGTCATAAAAAAGAATGAAATAATGCCATTTGCAGCAACATGGATGCAACTAGAGATTATCATACTAAGTGAAGTAAGTCAGAAAGAAAAAGACAAATACCATACGATATCACTTATATGTGGACTCTAAAATACGGCACAAATGAACCTATCTACAAAGCAGAAAGAAACTCACAGACATAGAGAACAGACTTGTGGTTGCCAACGGGGAGGGGTTTGGGGAGGGTTGGATTGGGAGTTTGGGGTTAGTAGATGCAAACTGTTACATATGGAATGGATGGACAACAAGGTCCTACTGCATAGCACAGGGAACTATGTTCAATGTCCTGGGATAAACCATAATGGAAAAGAATTTTGAAAAGAATCTGTATATATGTATAACTGAGTAACTTTGCTATACAGAAGAAATTAACACAACATTGTAAATCAACTATATCAATAAAAGAAGAATTACAAACTTTTGTGCTTCAAAGGACACTATGAAGAAAGTGAAAAAACAGCCCTCAGCATGAGAGAAAATATTTGCAAATCATATAGCTGATAAGGGACTTGTATTCAAAAAATATATAAAACTCGTAACACAATAATAAAAACACAAACATAATTAAAATGGGTAAAGGATACAGACATTTCTCCACATAAGGTATGCAAATGACTGATAAGTACATGAAAAGATCTCAACATCATTAGTCTTCAGGGAAATGCAACTCATCAGGGAAATGAACTTATATGAGGTCCCTGGAGTAGTCAAATTCATAGAGACAGGAAGTAGAATAGAGGTTGCCAGAGGCTAGAAGATGGAAGAACGGGGAGTTAGTGTTTCATGGGGACAGAATTTCAGTTTGGGAAGATGAAAAATTTCTGGAGATGGATGGTGGTGATTGGTTGCACCACAGTGTGAATGTACTTAATGCCACTTAAGAATGGTCAGAATGGTAACTTTTATTTTATGTATATGTAGTGTAAGCCCTGACAGTTTTTTTTTTCTTTTTTGTGGTGCTAGTGCCTGAATTAAGCTTTCATTGCCGAGGCATCCCCTTCAACACATTGCCAGCCATGTGACTAGATAAAGAGCCAGGTCACCCCCCAAACTGAGGCTCCTTTGTTTTAGAGATCTTGGTTGATTTTAATAACTGACAATTTGGGCTACTTGTTTTTGGTTTTGTTTATTTTTTCTCTTCCTGCGCTTTAAATTCCCACTCTTATGTTTTAAGTTCACCAATAAAGAGTGAGCCCTCAGAACCCTAGGCCCCCACCCTCTACCCCAATAAAAGCACAACCTCAGGTACACCCCCCACACACACATGACCTCACTGTGTGCCCCCAGATGTGCTGTGTCTGTAAGTAGTAAACTTACATACACAGGTCTTGTAAGTAGTAAACTTCTAATTCTTTCCAAGTTTCTGGATGGTTATTGCTGAAGCGCATCTTGCAATCACAGTAAGAACCACAGGACTTTTCCAACCACAACACGGTTGTTGATAGGCTAAGACCAGCACAACAGAGTCTATTTTACCACACACGCAAATCCCCACTTCACTCTGAGACCCGGGGTCTCCTGCCACTTTTGTGCCTCCCCCTCCACATCGCAGACATCTGCACTCATGCAGGACTCTGGATTCCAGATCACTGTCAGGAGGCATTCCTCTGCATCCTCATTTCCCACCTCCCCTAGGGGACTTCAGGGACCACAGAGACAACCTCATCACTCCCTGGCCTCCTGGCTCCTTGGCCTCCTCAGTTACTTCCAGCATGTCCATGCCCTGCTTTAATTTGTCCCTCCAGTTCCTGTGGGCACTGCTGCTTGCCCTCCTCCATCATCCCCTGCTGTCTTCTCCTCCATCCCTCCCTCTCTCTGATTCCCAGGGCCATCGTGTATCACACTTGCACTGACCTCGCCCCTGGTCCTTTCCTTACACCCCATGGTAATACTGACCATCTCCCTTTGTTGGACTGGTACCCAGGCTCAGTGCTGCTGGGGGGAAAAACAATCACACACCTGTACACTCACCTGGTCTACGCACTGCCGGATTGCTGCTGGGTTTTGTTTTCAATTAACTTTTGTCAGCTCACTCTACTGTGCTCTAGGACAATTCCTCTGAGTCTTAATTTTTCTCAAGTCCCTGACCTTTCCCCTCCCCCTCAGCAGACAGCCTCACCTTTTACCTCAGGTAGAAAACTGGAACCACAGGAACCAACTTTCCAAAATGTCCACAATCAAACCTGATAAAACTGAGTTGTAGCCCTCTCTCATGTAGGTGAACCCTTCTAACGTGCCCTGGGTCCCCTCCCCTCCTGCCTGTCCTCGTCTCTGCCTTTGAACCTCTTTCTGCCATCATCTTTGAGAAATAAACAAGCCATTACCATCTTAGAGGAAAACCCTCCTCAAACTCACCCTGCCTTCTACTTCCACTCCCTTCATGGCCACCCTTCTCTAAAGAATTGCCTGGAATGTCTGTCTCCATCTCTCTTTCTTTCCGTGAAGACACCCACTTGGCTTTCTCTCTGTCCACTGTACTTGGGATGCAGGAGGAGCGGAACTGGGGGGAGGGACGTGTCTTCACTGCTGAGTCCAGATGGTGCCCAGGCCACTCTGCTCACACCCTATTGGCGCCTGCCTGGTCACAAGGCCACCTAGCTGCAAGGGAGGCTGTAATTGTAGTCTCTACCTGGCATTCACGTGTCCCCCAGACTTGGAGGGTTGGGTTTGTAAAGAAAAGGAAAAGGTTGCCCAGCATTCCAGGTCTACAAGGGTCAAGCCCTTGGCCACTGTAGCTGCCCACTGACTGCATGCCTGAGGGGCACTGAGGATGGAGAAAAACAGGAAGCATTCTGAGCTTTGGATACCTGCCCCTAGATAGTTAAGATGCATATCTAAAGAAAAATATCACCCCAGATTCTTGAATCTTCCCATACATAGAAAAGTTCTAGAAAAACATTTTTTGTTGATATACTGTTTGATTCATATAATACAATGCTATAAGGTGTGCCCTGAAAGAAAATAAAGTGGTTGAAATCCCCCCCACCAAAAAAAAAGAAGAAAAGCACTAGAATTATTAACTTGAGATGTCTGTTCTTTGTGATTAGGAGTCATCTTTTGATGTGACATGTTTATTCCAGCAAAAAAATTCATATACACCCTGGCTCCTCTCTTACCTCTTCAGAGCAGTTTCTCAGAGCCACCTGAGAGGCTGTCTCCCAGGTTATAGTCTGCTGAATAAGACACTGAATAAACTCAACTCACAGTTCTACTGTGTGGTTTTTTTAAGTTGGCAGGTTACTAAGTGGATAAAGGGGATCTGTAGACAGTAACCAGTCTCCATCACGCTGGCCTAGACCCATTCTCAGAGCTCACGGTTACTATTTGGAAGTACCACCTCAAAGTCAGAGTACACAAAACTGACCTCTCCCCCTCTCCCCACCTCCTCCCCCACACCTGGTATTCCTTAAGGCTTTGCTGACCCAGTGGATGACCGGCCAGCTGCTCAGGCATCAGAGGGGTCCTGGCTTCCACTGTCGACACCAGTCAACTCTGCCTCCTCAGTGTCTCTGGACAGATCCACCTTCCTCCATGGCTACTGCCCTCTGGTCCAAGCTGCATTACCCCCTCCTCCACCCTGGGTCTACAAACACCCTCTCTCCTTCTCCACACCCACTCTTGTCCCAGCAGCACATCCCCCAGAGCATCTTTCAAAAGACAACTGTCGAGAGGGCAGACAGCAGAAGCAAGAAGAACTACAATCCTGCAGCTTGTGGAACAAAAACCACATTCACAGAAAGATAGACAAGATGAAAAGGCAGAGGGCTATGTACCAGATGAAGGAACAAGATAAAACCCCAGAAAAACAACTAAATAAAGTGGAGATAGGCAACCTTCTAGAGAAAGAATTCAGAATAATGACAGTGAAGATGATCCAGGACCTCGGAAAAAGAATGGAGGCAAAGATCAAGAAGATGCAAGAAATGTTTAACAAAGACCTAGAAGAATTAAAGAAAAACAAACAGAGATGAACAATACAATAACTGAAATGAAAAATACACTAGAAGGAATCAATAGCAGAATAACTGAGGCAGAAGAACAGATAAGTGACCTGGAAGACAGAATGGTGGAATTCACTGCTGCAGAACAGAATAAAGAAAAAAGAATGAAAAGAAATGAAGACAGCCTAAGAGACCTCTGGGACAACATTAAATGCAACAACATTCGCATTATAGGGGTCCCAGAAGGAGAAGAGAGAGAGAGAAAGGACCCAAGAAAATATTTCAAGAGATCAGAGTCAAAAACTCCCCTAACATGGGAAAGGAAATAGCCACCCAAATCCAGGAAGTACAGAGAGTCCCATACAGGATAAAACCAAGGAGAAACACACCAAGACACACAGTAATCAAACTGGCAAAAATTAAAGACAAAGAAAAATTATTGAAAGCAGCAAGGGAAAAAATGAAAAATAACATACAAGGGAACTCCCATAAGGTTAACAGCTGATTTCTCAGAAGAAACTCTACAAGTCAGAAGAGAGTGGCAGGACATATTTAAGGTGATGAAAGGGAAGAACCTACAACCAAGATTACTCTACCCGGCAAGGATCTCATTCAGATTCGATGGAGAAATCAAAAGCTTTACAGACAAGCAAAAGCTAAGAGAATTCAGCACCACCAAACTAGCTCTACAACAAATGCTAAAGGAATTTCTCTAAGTGGGAAACACAAGAGAAGAAAAGGACCTACAAAAACAAACCCAAAACAATTAAGAAAATGGTAATAGGAACATACATATCGATAATTACCTTAAACGTGAATGGATTAAATGCTCCAACCAAAAGACACAGGCTCGCTGAATAGATACAAAAACAAGATTCATATATATGCTGTCTACAAGAGACCCACTTCAGACCTAGGGACACATACAGACCGAAAGTGAGGGGATGGAAAAAGATATTCCATGCAAATGGAAATCAAAAGAAAGCTGGAGTAGCAATACTCATATTAGATAAAATAGACTTTAAAATAAAGAATGTTACAAGAGACAAAGCAGGACACTACATAATGATCAAGGGATCAATCCAAGAAGAAAATATAACAATTATAAATATATATGCACCCAACATAGGAGCACCTCAATACATAAGGCAACTTCTAAAAGCTATAAAAGAGGAAATCGACAGTAACACAGTAATAGTGGGGGACTACAACACCTCACTTACACCAATGGACAGATCATCCAAACAGAAAATTAATAAGGAAACACAAGTTTTAAATGACACAATAGACCAGATAGATTTAATTGATATTTATAGGACATTCCATCCAAAAACAACAGAATACACTTTCTTCTCAAGTGCGCACGGAACATTCTCCAGGATAGATCACATCTTGGGTCACAAATCAAGCCTCAGTAAATTTAAGAAAATTGAAATCATATCAAGAATCTTTTCTGACCACAAAGCTGTGAGATTAGAAATCAATTACAGGGAAAAAAACGTAAAAAACACAAACACATGGAGGCTAAATAATACATTACTAAATAGCCAAGAGATCACTGAAGAAATCAAAGAGGAAATGAAAAAATACCTAGAGACAAATGCTAATGAAAACACAATGATCCAAAACCTATGGGATGCAGCAAAAGCAGTTCTACGACGGAAGTTTATAGCAATACAAGCCTACCTCAAGAAACTAGAAAAATCTCAAATAAACAATGTAAGCTTACACCTAAAGGAACTAGAGAAAGAAGAACAAACAAAACCCAAAGTTAGCAGAAGGAAAGAAATCATAAAGATCAAAGCAGAAATAAATGAAATAGAAACAAAGAAAACAATAGCAAAGATCAATAAAACTAAAAGCTGGTTCTTTAAGAAGATAAACGAAATTGATAAACCGTTAGTCAGCCTCATCAAGAAAAAAAGGGAGAAGACTCAAATCAATAGAATTAGAAATGAAAAAGGAGAAGTAACAACTGACACCACAGAAATACAAAGGATCATGAGAGATTACTACAAGCAACTATATGCCAATAAAATGGACAACCTGGAAGAAATGGACAAATTCTTAGAAAAGCACAACCTTCCCAGACTGAACCAGGAAGAAATAGAAAATATAAACAGAACAATCACAAACACTGAAATTGAGACTGTGATTAAAAATCTTCCATCAAACCAAAGCCCAGGACCAGATGACTTCACAGGTGAATTCTATCAAACATTTAGAGAAGAGCTAACACCTATCCTTCTCAAACTCTTCCAAAATATAGCAGAGGGAGGAACACTCCCAAACTCATTCTACGAGGCCACCATCACCCTGATACCAAAACCAGACAAAGATGTCACAAAGAAAGAAAACTACAGACCAATAACACTGATGAAAATAGATGCAAATATCCTCAACAAAATACTAGCAAACAGAATCCAGCAACACATTAAAAGGATCATACACCATGATCAAGTGGGATTTATCCCAGGGATGCAAGGATTCTTCAGTATACGCAAATCAATCAATGTGATAAACCATATTAACAAATTGAAGAATAAAAACCATATGATCATCTCAATAGATGCAGAAAAAGCTTTTGACAAAATTCAACACCCATTTATGATTAAAAAAAACTCTCCAGGGCTTCCCTGGTGGCGCAGTGGTTGAGAGTCTGTCTGCCAATGTAGGGCACACGGGTTCGTGCCCCGGTCCGGGAAGATCCCACATGCCGCGGAGCAGCTGGGCCCGTGAGCCACGGCCGATGAGCCTGCGCGTCCGGAGCCTGTGTTCCGCAACGGGAGAGGCCACAACAGTGAGAGGCCCGCGTACCGCAAAAAAAAAAAAAAAAAAAAAAAAAAACCAAAACTCTCCAGAAAATGGGCATAGAAGGAGCCTACCTCAACATAACAAAGGTCATATATGACAAACCCATAGCAAACATCATTCTCAATGGTGAAAAACTGAAAGCATTTCCTCTAAGATCAGAAAAAAGACAAGGATGTCCACTCTCACCACTACTATTCAACATAGTTTTGGAAGTCCTAGCCATGGCAATCAGAGAAGAAAAAGAAATAAAAGGAATACAAATTGGAAAAGAAGAAGTAAAACTGTCACTGTCTGCAGATAACATGATACTATACATAGCGATCCTAAAGATGCCACCAGAAAACTACTAGAGCTAATCAATGAATTTGGTAAAGTTGCAGGATACAAAATTAATGCACAGAAATCTCTTGCATTCTTATACACTAATGATGAAAAATCTGAAAAAGAAATTAAGGAAACACTCCCATTTACCACTGCAACAAAAAGAATAAAATACCTAGGAATAAACCTACCTAGGGAGACAAAAGACTTGTATGCAGAAAACTATAAGACACTGATGAAAGAAATTAAAGATGATACCAACAGATGGAGAGATATACCATGTTCTTGGATTGGAAGAATCAATATTGTGATAATGACTATACTACCCAAAGCAATCTACAGATTCGATGCAATCCCTATCAAATTACCAATGGCATGTCTTACAGAATCAGAACAAAAAATCTTAAGATTTGTATGGAGACACCTAAGACCCTGAATAGCCAAAGCTGTCTTGAGGTAAAAAAACGGAGCTGGAGGAATCAGACTCCCTGACTTCAGACTATACTACAAAACTACAGTAATCAAGACAATATGATACTGGCACTAAAAAAAGAAATACAGATCAATGGAACAGGATAGAAAGCCCACAGATAAACCCACACACTTATGGTCAACTAATCTATGACAAAGGAGACAAGGATATACAATGGAGAAAAGACAGTCTCTTAAATAAGAGAAAACTGGACTGCTACATGTCAAAGAATGAAATTAGAACACTCCCTAACACCACACACAAAAATAAACTCAAAATGGATTCGAGACCTAAATGTAAGACCAGACACTATAAAACTCTTAGAGGAAAAACACTCTTTGACATAAATCACAGCAAGATCTTTTTTGAACCACCTCCTAAAGTAATGGAAATAAAAACAAGAATAAACAAATGGGACCTAATGAAACTTCAAAGCTTTTGCACAGCAAAGGAAACTACACACAAGACGAAAAGACAACCCTCAGAATGGGAGAAAATATTTGCAAACAAATCAACGGACAAAGGATTAATGTCCAAAATATGTAAACAGCGCATGCAGCTCAATATTAAAAAAAGAAACAACCCAATCCAAAAATGGGCAGAAGACCTAAATAGACATTCTCTAAAGAAGACATACAGATGGCCAAGAAGCACATGAAAAGCCGCTCAACATCACTAATTATTAGAGAAATGCAAATGAAAACTACAATGAGGTATCACCTCACACCAGTTAGAATGGGCATCATCAGAAAATCTACAAACAACAAATGCTGGAGAGGGTGTGGAGAAAAGGGAACCCTCTTGCACTGTTGGTGGGAATGTAAACTGATATAGCCACTATGGAGAACAGTATGGAGGTTCCTTAAAAAACTAAAAATAGGGCTTCCATCGTGGCACAGTGGTTGAGAGTCCGCCTGCCGATGCAGGGGACACGGGTTCGTGCCCCGGTCTGGGAAGATCCCACATGCTGCGGAGCGGCTAGGCCCATGAGCCATGGCCGCTGAGCCTGCATATCTGGAGCCTGTGCTCCGCGCAATGGGAGAGGCCACAACAGTGAGAGGCCCACGTACAGCAAAAAACAAACAAACAAACAAACAACTAAAAATAGAATTACCATATGACCCAGCAATCCCACTACTGGGCATATACCCAGAGAAAACCATAATTCAAAAAGACACATGCACCCCAATGTTTATTGCAGCACTATTTACAATAGCCAGGTCATGGAAGCAACCTAAATGCCCATCGACAGAAGAATGGATAAAGAAGATGTGGTACATATATACAATGGAATATTACTCAGCCATAAAAAGGAACGAAATTGGGTCATTTGTAGAGACGTGGATGAATCTAGAGATGGTCATACAGAGTGAAGTAAGTCAGAAAGAGAAAAACAAATATCGTATATTATCGCATATATGTGGAACCTAGAGAAATTGTACAGATGAACCGGTTTGCAGGGCAGAAATAGACACACAGATGTAGAGAACAAACATATGGACACCAAGGGGGAAAAGCGGTGGGGGGGGGTGGCGTGATGAATTGGGAGATTGGGATTGACATGTATACACCGATGTGTATTAAATGGATGACTAATAAGAACCTGCCATATAAAAAAATAAATAAAATTCGAAAAAACCCCACCAAAACCAAAAAAAACCCAAAAGACAACTGTCATGTCAACACAACACTTAAAACCCATCAACAGCTTCCTAGTGCTCCTAGGAGAAAATCCAAATAAGCCTCAGGGGCCTTGTAGGACTTGGCCCTTGCTCACTCACACCATTTCCCCCAGTCTCGACCCGAATGCCCCATTCCCCAGCTGCGCTGGCTTCTTCCAGCTCCTCCAAGACACCCGCTCACCAGAGGGGCTTCCTGCCCGGCATAAAATCCTGCATGCCTGCACACACACACTCACACGTGCACACAAACACCTAATTCCTCCTCACCCTCAGCTGTGGCATCTTTCCCAGAAAGGGTCCCCCATGGACCGTTCACTCCCTCGGTCTCTGTTTGCTGAGCACCCAGCACTGCTCTCTGCATCACTGTGACAGCTGCAATTAGGCACTAATTAGGCATCAGTTATCCACCTCCCCTCTTCCTAAGGCCCATCCCTTTTGATGAGCACTGCCACCCCAGGACCTGGTCCTGTACCTGGCCTGCGGCAGTCCTTCAATAAACATCACTGAGGAACAAAGGCTCTGACAAGTCTCGCTGCAAAGACTGTTTAACCTCATCTAGCCCAGCGTTTCCCCTAACATAGTTGAGCATGAAACTGTGCTTTCCTTTAAGCCCCATCACTCTTCCGAGGAACAGTTTGAAAGCGTAGATCAAGGTTCTAGCTGGTCCAACTTCCACCAAAATTGTGCTCTCCGGGGTCTATGTGTCCCAAGACACAAAGGACCAAACGTCAGATGGTGAAATGGCGGACGTGGCAGGGAGTCGGGCAGACATGCCCTTGGCCATGAAACCACAGGCTTGGGCTCAGGGTGGACGCCCTGCCTGGAGTAGAGAGACTCAGGAGTGACGTGGAGGAAGGTGCTTCCCAGTGGGTCCCACCTAAAGTCCCACCTGAGCAGAGAAGCCAGGGGAGGACCCCCAGGTTCTGGGTGGCACAATTAGCTTTCGCTATGTCCACACTGTGGGGGAAACAGCGGGCCCTTCGGAAATGCCAGGCGGTGTGAAACACTTCCTAACTGGGAAATGCATTTGGGGCCGAGCAGTGGGTGGCTGGCCGCCGTCCCCTCTGCCGCCGTCTGCTCTGCCAGCTGGGACACCTGGTTCCCTCATTTCCTTTGCTCTGACAGTCACAGCCATGGGGGATGCGCCGAAATGCTCTCCCTCTACTTACAGTCTCCTGGGAGCTCTTCCTCCTGCTGAATTAACTTGAAAGACAAGTTTCCACAGACGTGACCCATCATTAAATACAACTGCAGGACGATTTTCCTCGGCTGGGGATGCTTGCGGTGGGCGGGAGACTGGGCCATCTGGGTCTCGTCACTGTCCCCACCACACGCAGCCTCCCTGTGTCTACTTTGGCGCTGCTACACGTCCTCAGGCTGAGTTCCCGGCAGAAGGGACAGGAGGACAGGCGGCTTTGTCCTCTGCCCAGCCGTGTCCTTGCCCCTGGCCTTGGGCACAAAGGGAGAGCAGAACCCCACCGGCCAGGCTGGCTCAGCAGGGGCCTCAGGCTTCACAAAGAGGGCAGGGTGGCCAGAGAGACGTCTCCGGCCCGCAAAGTTTCTGGAGGTCACTGCCAGGCTAGGCACCTTGGAGGCCTGGGGTCTCTGTTTAGCAAGCCCCGGGGTGAGGCCCCACAAGGCACAGACGTGCCTGGAGTCCAAGCCAGCCAGGCTGGGAGGCAGGGTGGGTTAGCGGGAGGCTTTTGTAGCCAAATGCCTCTGCCTGCACAGGGCAGGGGGTGGGGGGCAGTGCTGCCGTGAAAACAGGTGTTTGACAGGCAGGCCTCGTGCTCAAAGGAGCCGGACACTGATTAGAGGTGAGAGAGCCAGGTTTTATTCGGTCCTGTTGTGATATAGGAAAAAGCTGTGCTCGTCTCCGAGGGCAGCAGAGACAGCTGGGGGTTTACAGGCAGGCAGCAGTGAGGGCGTCCTTAGGTGGAAAATTACTAAAAGGAGACAACGGGAGGGGGATTCTTCCTAAAGGCAGGTCAAGGCGTAGACATCAAAGATGAGGACGAGGGGCTTGGTCAGATGGCAAGGGTGGGGTGACATAGCAGGATTCTCTGCTGAGACTGGCTTAGGCGGGCCCTGGACCAGCCCTGCCGAAAAGAGGGCTCAGGGGGAACCTGTCTAAAGGATTGGTCAAGAAGAGCCCTTGCCCGGCTTCAGCCTGAGGAGGGGCTCTGAGTTTGGGAGGCAGGCAGGGTTGAGCCTCAGGCTCCAGACACAGGGTTCCCTCACTATGGCTCCATCTGGTGGGAGGGGGAAACAAGATTTATCCCTCACAGGTCCTGGAGGGTACAGGGCATGCCCAGGGCCACACAGCGAGGTGGTGGGGAGAGAGGTGACCCCAGGCTCTGCCTTTATTAGGGTCCGAGGGAGGCGTGTCTGGGGTTTCGAGGGGTCACTCATGGGCTAACTGAAGCATGAGTGAGAATCATGGCTCAGGAAACCGGAGGCTGGGTCACTAAGCACCTGGTTACCTAGGTCCTCCAGGACCTTCTGAAAGGGCAGCTTCACGGTCGCGGGGGCCTGGATCCCTACCTGTTTTGCAGGTGGCTGTACCATGCAGCTGGCAATACGTTCATTCAAGACGGACGTCTTGGGCTTCCCTGGTGGCGCAGTGGTTGAGAGTCCGCCTGCCGATGCAGGGGACGCGGGGTTCGTGCCCTGGTCCGGGAGGATCCCACATGCCGCGGAGCGGCTGGGCCTGTGAGCCATGGCCGCTGAGCCTGCGCGTCCGGAGCCTGTGCTCCACAGCGGGAGAGGCCACAGCGGTGGAAGCCCGCGTACCGCAAAAAAAAAAAAAAAAAAAAAAAGACGGACGTCTTTTGAAACAGATGCCTCGGGGGAACCAAAACCTAACGTCAGGCATTTACATTTCCGATTCATCTGGGACCCGCGCCCTGTCCCTCCTGCCAGCTCCCTGAGTCCTTCAAAACTGCTGTGGATGGTGCCAGTGCAGCTCTGATGCGCCCTGGCCGCAGCCCAGCCGCGTCCCGGGAGCATCCCAGGCTGCCCCTCCCACCATTCCCCTCCCCGCCCTGCCACTCCCCTCATCACGCACACACTTAATTAGTTCTTTATTCTAAGAATTGACGGCACCTGCAATCTGTGTTTTTATTAAATGTTAGATAAAATAAACTCTCTGTAATTTTCATTTTTTAAAAATCGTTTCAATCAAGCCTTTTACTTTTTTTCCACTCTTTAGAATGTGGTTCTCATGGTAGCTCCCTGGACCCGCAGCATCAGCATAATCTGGGAGTGTTACTGACGAATAAGCTCAGGCTCGCCCTGACCTGCTGAAGCGGGAAATATGGGGGTGGGGGAGCCATCCGAATTTTAACAAGCCCCCAGGAGATTCTAATGCACGCTAGAGTTTGAGAACCACTGGTTTAGAGTAAAATTTTAGTCTCTGTTTCGAGTAAATTCACTTGAAGTAGCCAGCTATCCTTAGCTATCAAGCCCTCCTGTATTTCCTTTCTTTATGGTCATACACGTTTGAGGAGAACCCGCCCTCAGGGCCTGGGTTCCCTTCAACGAGCCCAATGGTTACGTGAAGAGCAGGTGCTTCAAAGGCTCCGGTTCTCCCCATGGCTGCAGAGTGGAATCACCTGGGAAGCTGCCCGAGCTCAGGGTTCTGGCCCCACCCCCAGGTGGGCAGGGCCAAAAGCCTGGATGTTCACATCTTCCCTTGGCTCTAAGTGTGGACAGGTGTGGAAACCTGGCCCGGGTGGGGTCAGTGCCCCTCAGAGGAGAGTCTTGCCGCCCTTGGCCCATTGTAGTGGAACAGTCTCTGTGAGAGGCCCGCGTACCGCAAAAAACCCCAAAAAACCCAAAAAGAAACAGTAGCAAGAAGCTGCAAGACAACGGCTTTACCACTGAAACAGCACCATTCCTCCCACACGCTCCGTGTTTCCACGGACCATCAGACCATCGTCCTGTTTGCCTGAGATTCAAGTTTAACTCCAGACTTCAGGGGAGGGAGAGAGATACCTGGGCCCTGGGGGATGGGCCTCTGCTGGAAGGCCTTCTCGGCTTTGTTTGTAAAACAAAACGTTCTTTGAATATAGTAAGTCAGGAAAGAAGAATTTGAAGGAGGTCTGGAAATGAAATTTCCTGCCTGTGGTTGGACTCAGCCCATCTGTCTCTAAATCTACCCCAAGGATATTCATTGCACTGTGACCAGGCTGTCCCTGCATCCGCCAGACTCCTATGGTGTGGGCAGGTAATCTGGGAAGCAGGGCGGCTACCAGCACAGGCAGGGCTGCGGAGACGAGCCTTCGATTCTGTGGATGCCATCCCCAGTCCCCCTCTGGTCTCTGCTGAGACTAGGGGATTTGTCACCTCCTGCCTGGCCTCCATCCCTGAAGCCTTCTTAAGCAATAAGGCGCTATGAATCTCAGTCCTTTTGATAGGGACAGAGTAAAGATACAGAGTAGGTGATTAAATAGTTAATCCCACTAAAGGATCATAAGTAAAGGAAAAGGTATGGGAGACCCCTGTAAGTTAATGATCGCTCAAGAAAGCAGGTTTGCTTAACCACAAAACCAAGCAGGCTTGCTTAGCAACAAAACCATGCAACAGAAGCATGAGACATGCCCCCAAACGATAACACAATGGCGGCACGAGACCCACATCATGCCCAGTGAGGTCAGTAAGTTAATGACTTTTAGGACATGGTCCTCTGCTCACACTAAAAACAAAAATATAAGGAAAAGGTGACACTATACTGAAACCTGAGATGACATCATATTTTAGAATATGTTATCGCTCATTTCCATTGCACCATGACAGTGTCAGCTTGACCATGTAGGGACAAGAAAACTCCCCCGCTGACCTGGAGGAGGAATTGATGATGGAAGCATGACGTCTACTCAAGAATGAGGAAGAAGGCGGTCTTTTTCCCCTCACCGCTTTTCCTTTGATTATAAAAATGTAGCCACAAAGTTCTTGGTGCAGCACTCCCTTGCCTGACCGCTTATATCTGTCACAAGCGTCCTATACTAATAGGCTCTTTCCTAACCTGTCACCCTGCCTCTCGCTGAATTCCTTCTGCTCCAAGATAGAAGAACCTATGCTCTACTGAGTACCGACTGAGACGCGTTCTGCTGCTTTCACTTTGATCTCTTGTGTCTTTCTTTGCTGGTGGGAAAGCACTAATAAGAATCCTGGGTTGTCAGCCGTCACTGTGTGCCAGAACTTGAGACTTTCTGAAGGAAACCCAGGAAAGTCCAGGGCACACTCAGACCACTTGGTAACCTGGTTGTTGCCAGCAAAAGTGACACGGCTGCCTAGTTCCCGGGGACCTGTCAGGAATCCAAAAGAATTCCTTTATGGTTCTCAGAGGGGTCTGGAACTTTCTCAGGACCCCGCCCATTTTGTAATTAGTGGAGCCATGTTTGGAATCTGATATTCCAATTCACCAAATGCTGCTGGCTTGGCCCCTCAAGGGACTACTTTAATCGCGAAGATTTAAGATCCTCAAACTCCAGAGCCTCCTACCTGAAGGGTGATCCCCTGACCAGACCACCTGGGAAACCGCTGGAAACAAAGACTCTCCAACCCCACCCTGTGACTCCGTCAGAACCTAAATTTATCCCATCCTCAGGTGATTCAGGACAAAGCGCTGTTCCAGAGATGGGGAGATAGAAATGGGGTATGTGGGGGGGGCTGGAGCCATCCCGCCTCACAGAAAAATGGTCTTAATGAAAGACACACAAAAATGGTATATTTAACTTTGTGCAGCCGTTATGGAAAACAGTATGGAGTATCCTTAAAAAACTTAAAATAGTGTTACCATATGATCCAGCAATCCCACTCCTAGGCATATGTCCAGAGAAAACTCTAATTCAAAAAGATACATGCACCCCAATGTTCATGGCAGCACTATTTACAATAGCCAAGACATGGAAGCAACTTAACTATCCATCAACAGATGAATGGATAAAGAAGATGTGGTATATATATACAATGGAATATTACTCAGCCATAAAAAAGAATGAAATCATGCTGTTTGCAGCAACACGGATGGACCTAGAGATTATTATACTAAGTGAAGTAAGTCAGACAGAGCAAGGCAAATATCTTATGATTTCACTTATATGTGGAATCTAAAATATGATACAGGGAATTTCCTGGCAGTCCAGTGGTTAAGACTCCATACTTCCACTGCAGGGGGCACAGGTTCCATCCCTGGTTAGGGAACTAAGATTCTGCCAGCCACGTGGCATAGCCAAAAACAAAAAACAAAAAAAAAGAGTAAAATATGATACAAATGAACTTATTTACAAAACAGAAACAGACTCACAGACATAGAAAACAAACTTAAGGTTACCAGAGGGGAAAGCAGGGTGTGGGGAAGGGATAAATTAAGAGTTCGGGATTAGCAGATACAAACTACTATATATATAATAGATAAACAACAAGGTCCTACTGTACAGCACAGGGAACTATATTCAGTATCTTGTAATAAACTATAATGGAAAAGAATATGCAAAAAAAAAATAGTACATTTACCAGTGAGAACCTGCCCAAGCTAACCAAAATAGCAGGATCCTACGCTCTGGATAGAGTTTGTTTTTTCAAGTTTTGAAGGGCAGTTACATGTGTCTTTGAATAAAACCAGGAAAACAAATCAATTATTTAATTGATGATCTCTGACATGACAGAGAGAGGTTTTAAAAAATTAACAGACTTTTTTGGGAGGAATTTCAGGTTTACAGAAAAATTGACCAGAAAGTACAGAGTTCCTATATGCCTCTTACCCTCTCACTGCCCCCTCAACCCTCTCTTTTTCCTATTATTAACATCTTGTATTCATGTGGGGCATTTGTTACAACTGATGAGTCAATACTGACATAGTATTCTTAATTCTGAGGTCCGTAGTTTACATTAGGGTTCATCTTGGTGTTGTACATTCTCGGGGTTTGGACAAATGGATGATGCTATGCATCCAGCACTATAGTATCATACGGAGTAGTTTCACTGCCTTAAATATCCTCTGTGCCCCACCTAGTCATCCCTCCCTCCTCCGTAACCCTGGTAACCATTGATCTATTTATTGTCTCCATAGTTTTTGCCTTTTCCAGAATGTCCTGTAGTTGGAATCAAACAGTAGCCTTCTCAGATTGGTTTCTTTCACTTGGCAAAATGCATCGAAGGTTCCCTCATCCATGTCTTTTTATGACTTAATAGCTCATTTCTTCTCACCACTGAATAATATTCCATTGTCTGAATGTACCACAGTTTATTTATCCATCACCTACTGAAGGACATGTTGGTTGCTTCCAAATTTTTGTGACTGTGAATAAAGCTGTGATAAACATTTGTGTGTTGGTTTTTGTTTGACAGTGTCTTCAACACCTTTGGGTAAATACCAAGGAGTGTGATTGCTGGATTGTAAGAAACCGCCAAACTCTCTTCCAAAGTGGCTGCACCATTTTGTATCCCCACCAGCAATGAATGAGAGCTCCTGCTGTTCCACATCTTCGCCAGCGTTTGGTATGGTCAGTGCTCTGGACTTTAGCCATTCTAATGTGCGTGTAGTCGTGTCTCATTGTTGCTTTAAGTGCCTCTTCCCTGATGACATATGATATGGAGCATCTTTTCATGTGCTTATTTGTATCTGTGTATCTTCTTTGACGAGGTGTCTGTTTAGAACTTTGGCCCAGTTTTTAGTGGGGAGGAGAAATCTTTTAAAACATGATATTAAAAAAATCCACAGCCACACAGTGTATGATTCCATGTGTATGAAATGCCCAGAATAGGCAGATCCACAGAGACAGAGAGGAATTAATTAGTGGTCGCCAGGGAAGGCGTGGGTGACTGCTGCTTGGTGCAGGGTTTCCTTTTGAGAAGATGAAGGAGTTCTGGAACTGGATAGAGGAGATAGTTGCACAACATTTTGAATGTACTAAATGCCACTGAGTGGTTAACTTTAAAACAGTTAAGATGGTAAATTTCATGATATGTATTCACCACGATTTAAAAAAAAGAGAGAGAGAAAGCGGCCTCCATGATGAGGGTGTGAAAACACTGAAGTAAATCCAGGGCACTTGCCCAGATGGTGAGGGTCAATAGGATTTGCGTGCTGGTAGCTCCCCTTTGGACCCTCCCTCGGTACTGGAGCACCGGCTCCCAGAGACGCCCCTCTATCTCCCCCTTCAAGATCCAGGCTGCCCTCTCGCCCCACTCAGGTCACAATCACTGCGATACATCCCTCCCTTTGCACGAGCCTGTGCCAGCAATCCAGGCATGACTCTGTCCCTCACAGAGTCACCAAAAATGCCCCAAAGCCGAAGCACCCAGTCCTCAGCAGGGCAAGGTCGTCATTCACTCCTGGCCGTGGCCTTCACCAGGCACCAGCCCCACTCACCTCCCACCTCTCTGCCTGGCGTTTTGGGATGTTGAAGGTCAGCTCTCCCTCCCTGGCTCCATTCAGGACCCTCAGTCATGAGGGGATGGAAAAGGGAGCTACAGCTTCTGCTTATCTGATATCCCTTTGCCACGATTAAAAACAACTCCATGTTTAAAGAGCTCACTGTAAAACCAAAGAGGTCTGAATTGAAAATGACATGTTCCTGGAGCAAAAGTCAAGACGCAGGCCCAGCTCCCAGACCACTCCTCAACACGGCTCAATCCATCTCCAGCCGGAGTGGAATGCCACTTCCTCAGCTCCTCCCTGGGGCTTGGCCCCCTCCTCACTGAGTACGGGGCTTCCTGGCTCACCCGGGGAGGGTCCGGCTCTGAGGACACTCACCAGCTCCTGCCCATGGTGAGCCCCTCTCTGCAGCCAGCTTGGCTTCTCCGGGAAGGAGCGTTTGCAGAGGACCAGCACAGACCCCACCGCTGGGCACTTATCCACTGGCCGATGCTCTGCCTTTGCTTCCCTGAATCCTGCGAGGCCAGTGCTTCTGATCCCACAGTAGAGATGGCGGGGGGCCGGGAAGGGCGTGCCAGCCCCCCCAAGGCACTAGGTGGTGTGCCCTTGTCACCGTTAACCGGTGAAGACTGAGGTACATCCCAACACCCCTTGGACTGTGAGGGTCCCAGGGTGATGCACCTGACACTCTGGGCTTCACTCAGTGCAGCCACCCCCAGATGTTGAAGCTAGAACAGCTTCCTTCTCCTGGCCCCTAACCTAGACCGCCCAGCCCCTGAATCCTTTCTGCAGCCCCCAATCCCCACCCCAAGCCTTTGCCTTGGCTGCCAGTGGCCCCAGGCCCTGCACGGCCATGCCCGGCCATGCCCAATTGGTCTCTTTCCCAATCTTCTGCCCAGACACTGAAGGAGATGACTTTCCCATTTTCCGAGGGCATGGCCCTGTGGGGACAGAGCTCGTCTAATCACCTGTAACTCACAGGCCTCCTGGTTAAATGGTTTTCTGAGAGGGGGGAAAACACAATTACGTGCTGTGCTGGGAACACTGCGGTTGCATCTGTGGAGATTGGGTTTCCTGAAATACAAAAACCCTGAGCTCTCAGCCTCTCCCAGTCTTATCAGGACTTCACAGAGGCAGGCCTGCTGCAAGAGTCCCCTTTAAGTTCACAGCCCACCTTAGGGGTCTTGGGGGCCAGCACAGTTTTTCTCTAAAGGACCAGAGAGTAACTAGTTTAGGTTTTGGAATCTAGATGGTCTCTGTGAATACCGCTCAACTCCGCCATCGTACTTCTGAAGCCACCACAGACAACATGTGGATGATGGGTGTGGCCGTGTTCCCATAAAATGCTACTTCCAAAAACAGGCAGAGGGGCCTGATTTGGCCTGCAGACCTTATGGCTGACCCCTCCCTAGAGAAAGGAGAAGGGAAGATATTGACCAGCTTCATTTTCCTTTATTCATGAGTTCAAGATCCCTCGAGAAGGGGCAGCCCACGAAGGCCCTGCTCCCCTCACTTTGCTGGGGGACATCCTTGACTGTGTGTCCCCCAGTACATATGTTTGTTTCTGAAGTATAGCCATGTGCTATAGTACTGACAGATACTTTACAAAACCTACAAAAAGAGAACATTTAAAAGGATGACAAGGATGAAATGAGCTATTTAAATTTTTTAAAAATCTAATTTGTTAGAAGCATAAGAAACTTTGTAATTAAAAATACTTTAAAAAATTTATTAAACTATTGCTGATTTGGTGGTATGAGTTGTTTTTAAGGCATTTTTTTAAATTTAGGAGTTTTTAGTATATGTGCTGCTGAAGCGAGCACAAAATTTAGGGGTTAACATACAACATTGTATTAGTTTAATGTGTACAATGTGATGATATATATATATATATATATATATATAGAGAGAGAGAGAGAGAGAGAGAGAGAGAGAGAGAAATGATTACCACAGGAAGGTTAATTACTACCTCTATCACATCACATAATTACCATTTTTTGTTGTGGTGGTAGTGAAAATATTTAAGATCTACTGTCTCAGCAACTTTGAAGTAAAGGATACAGAATTGTTAACTGTAGTCACCGCGCTGTACACGAGCTCCCCAGAACTCACTCATCTTCTAACTGGAAATTTTACCCTGTGACCAACCTCTCCCCTTTTCCCACCCACAGTCCCTGGAAACCACCATTCTACTCTCTGTTTCTACAAGTTTGGCTTTTTTAGATTCTACATATAAATGAGATCATACAGTATTTGTCTTTCTCTGTGTGACTTCTCTCAGCATAAGGCCCTCAAGGTCCATCCATGTGGTCGCAAATAGCAGGATTTCCTTCTTTCTCGTGGCTGAATAATATTCCAGCGTGTATGTATACATACCACTTCTTCTTTATCCAGTCACTGGTTGACAGACACTTAGGTTGTTTCCATGTCTTGACTACTGTGAATAATGCTGCAGTGAACACAGGAGTTCAAATATCTCTTAAGAGACTGATTTCATTTCCTTCCAATGTATACTCAGAATTGGTATTGCTGGATCATGTGGTGGTTTTCTTTTTAATTTTTTGAGGAACCTTCATACTGCTTTCCATAGTGGCCGCACCAATTTACATTTTCACCAACAGTGTGTAAGTGTTCCCTTTTCTCCACAGCCTCACCAACGCTTATCTCTTATCTTTTTGATAATAGCCATCCTAACAGGCAGGTATGAGGTGATATCGCACTGTGGTTTTGGTTTGCATTTCCCTGATGATTAGTGATGTTGAGCACCTTTTCATGTACCTGTTGGCCATGTGTATGTCTTCTTTGGAAAAATATCTATTCAGGTTCTTTGCCCATTTTTTAATTGGATTATTTGCTTTTCTGCTATTAATTTGTATGAGTTCCTTATATATTTTGGATATTAATCCAGGGACTCTTCTAGTGTTATTTTAACCATTTTGTTGAATATTTAAAAATGTAACATCTTCCCGTTAGTTTACAAGAAAACCTGACCAACACGAGGGGAGATAGAAATTTCCTAGCCAAATTTTTTTTTTCTTTTTCTTTTTGGCTGTATTGGGTCTTCATTGCTGTGCGCGGGCTTTCTCTAGTTGCGGTGAGTGGGGGCTACTCTTTGTTGCGGTGCACGGGCTTCTCACTGCGGTGGCTTCTCTTGTTGCAGAGCATGGGCTCTAGGTGCATGGGCTCAGTAGCTGTGGCTCGTGGACTCTAGAGCACAGGCTCAGTAGTTGTGGCACACGGGCTTAGTTGCTCCGCGGCATGCGGGATCTTCCCAGACCAGGGCTGGAACCCATGTCCCCTGCATTGGCAGGAGGATTCTTAACCACTGCACCACCAGGAAAGCCCACCAAAATTTTTTAAATTGCATAACTGGGTGGCTTAAAACAACAGAAATTTATTTCTCACAGTTCTGGGGATGGAGGTGCCAGCAGCTTTGGTTCTTGGTGAGGGTCCACTTCCTAGTTTGCAGACGGCTGATTTCCTGATACGTCCTCACATGGTAGAGAGACTAAGAGCAAGATCTTAGGTGTCTCTTCTTATTAGGGCACTAATCCCATTGTGGGAGCCCCACCCTCATGACCTCACCTAACCCTCATCACGTCCCAAAGGCTCCACCTCCTAACACCATCACATTGGGGGTGAGGGCTTCAACATATGGATTTTAAGGGGACCCAATTCAGTCCATAACAGCCAGTAAGACAATCGTGGACATAAAATGGGATCATAAAAAATCATCTAAAAGAAAGCAGGAATAGGGAACAAGAGAACAGATGGGACACGTTGAAAAAAAATAGAAAGATGGTGGGTTTCAATCCATCCTACCAATGATTACATTAACCATCCCCCTCCCAGCATGAGCCAGGCCTCAGCTGAGAGTGAAGAGGTGGGGTGGGAGCCCGAGAGACCAGGAAGGAAACTAGGACCAAGGAGAAGGTTTTTAGTGGATGAGAGAGAGAAGTTACGATTTAGAACTTTGGGTTTTAATGTCCAAAAATGAGACACTTCTGACATTAAAAAGCAACCCACAGAGCTATGGACCCGGCCAGGGAAATGTAGAGCTTTAGTACGGCAGGGCATTACAGTGGAAAAGGGGCAAAGATATAGGTCAGCTGGAGAGGCAGTGTCATTACAGACCTCGGGCTGGAAGACACCCACCTGTTCCTGGTCCTAGAAGATCTGAGGGTTCCCGAGCTCAGATCCACAGACAGTGACCACCCCCCCTACAAGGTAAATGGAAAGGCTTGCCAGTAAGGAGCAAAGCTGATCTGATGTTGTTTCTATCTTTGGATTTGCAAAGCAGGTGACACCGAAGGTTTTACAAGATGGGCTCTTTCCTTGCCGCTCCGTTCACCATTGTTTAACACCCATGGGTGACCACTCTTGTGACGTCCCGGGCTGGGGGTGGTTGGAACTGGTTTCCAAAAGTCTAAGTGTGTTTATGAAAGAGCAGGAATGGGCTGGCCAGGGTCGAGAAAGAGGGCAGGGCCTCTCAGATCTGAAGAGCCGACCCCTCAACCCCTTGGTGCAAGCATCTTGCAGGCTTCTTCTGACAGTCGTTTCCACTGGGGCGGGGGAGCTCCCTGCCACCTTGGTGGAGCCAAAACTGATCCCAGAGGAGCCAGGAGGCATGTGGCTCAGCTCACTCCCCCAACACGCGTGCTGCCCCAACCAGGGGCTACGAAGGGGCCTCTCCAGGAGCCCTCCCTCCACTGGGACAAAGGTACAGAAGGTGAGGGCCATGGGGTCTGGGACTCCAGCCCTGGAACTGTGAGCTCCAGGGCTAAAGCCCACCCACCAGTGTTTCGCTCATTCCTGAATCCCCGGCACCTGGCACGGTTCCTGGAATAGAGTTGGCTCAAGAAATAGTTGAGATGAATTAATTGTTGATTAATAAAAAGTGAAGCAGAAACCATGACTGAAACCTAACAGTCCATTAAAAATGTGCAGCATTTACTCGCCAGCCCTGGGACACTAGATACTGAGGAGGAACCACTCAGGGCTTGAAAGCAGGGAGGGGGCGGAGTGAGAAGCACGAGGCACCTGCTTCGGGTGCAAAATTTAAGGGAGTCCCCAACACTCAGGAATCAAGATAAACGATATGCAATGCAATACCTGAAGAATATCCAAGTGAATGCAAATAACGCATGATAACAAAATATCCAAATTTCAAATAAAGACAGGATAAGCAGCAGTGGTACATTACAGTGTAGCGCAGGAGAGACTGACTTGAAGACACCTGAGCAGAGGATTGCAGGAATGAGGCAACCTAACTGGGTTTCCTTCCCCTCCACTCCCAGCCCCAAGCTCCCAGGCTTTTCTGAGCTAATTGGCTAGAGAACAGTGGGTGTCTGACAGGGGGAAAGGGGTTCCTGGGGCTCAGTTTAGTCCCCACAGAGAGGACCTGGGGCAGGTCTCATCTGTGGCTACTGGGGAAATGACCACGATGCAGCCCTCTGTCCCCACTCCAGGGCGTAGAGCCACCCCGCACCTGGGCCTGTGAGTCTGTTTCCAGGCGTGCAGTGGAATCAGCTCCCTGGGGCACTATGCCCATGAGAGCGCCGTGTGTTTGGAGAACATGCCTGGGAGCTGGCGTTTGGAGAACATTCTCCAAGAGATCAAACATACAAATAGCAACAGCCAGACCAAATATGACAATAGAACTCTGACTACAACCCCTGCAGCAATCAGGCCAAAATGGCCAGGACTTGGCCAGTGACTGTCAGCTTCCCTCGTTTTTGCCCCTGCTTTCAACTCAGGACCAACCTGGCAAAAATAAATATGCCCCCTAACCAATCACAAAGGATGTCCTGCTTCTAATTAGCATGCTAGCTCCCCTACGCCAACAGCCTCCAATTGCGGCTCACCCAAAGCCTTGCCTTTGTTCTGCGAGAAGCTTTCTACTGCTCTGGCTGCCACCCATCTCTCTCCCTCCCTCCATCCATCTCTCCATCCACCTCTCTCCAAATGCAGGTGATCGGACTGACTCCCTGCCCTGGCCAGCTCTGAGGAAGCAGCCTGTGCTCTTCTCGTTGGGATCCGCTTAGCTTACAGGAGCGTGGCCTGGGGCCCAGGCGCTGTCTTGGGTGCTGGTCTCTGAGTGGCTGAGCTGGTGAAGTAACAGTGCTCTGAGGGTCCTGGGCTGCTCCCTCCACCCAGAACAGCCCCCCGCAACTTACTGGAAGGGATGCGGGGCGCTCCTGAGAGGCAGAATGGCGTCATGGGTAGGAGCCCAGACATGTAGCCAAGTGGCCAGGGTTTGCAGCACCAGCCTGCCTGCAGCCTTGGCCAGCCAGCCTCTCATGCCTCATTTGTAAATGGGGGACAATGAAAGGGCCCCCTCATAGGGCAGCAGCACACAATGGATGCTAAGTCTCACCTATTATTATCACTTGTCTCCATTTTACACGTTGTCAAGTGGAACAATAAACTCACATGTTCTCATGGAGTTTTTTTTTCACTCTGAAAGCTAAAAAGTCCAAGGTCCCTGCTCTCACAGCAGCCTTCAGGCATCCCTGACACTCTAGTTCCAGCCCTTTGTGCACATTCTTAGATTTCGTTCTTTTCCTTCAACAGTCGAACACCTGGTCCACTGGGGTGATGCCAATGAGCACATTATTGTTGCTAAAAAAATTGCTAATTGCAGCAAGACTAATGGTTTCCTGGATTGTCTGCAATGTACTAAGTCTACAGGACCCCAGCGCCCTCCCTTGAAGCTGCTGCCCGCGGAGTTAAAGTGAGCCCAGCGAGAACATTCCTTCCTCCTCCTGTTTAAGCATGAGGGGTGGTGGGTACCTGGTTTCTTAACCTTAGTCTTTTCTGTTACCTTTTGTTCTTCCTCGGGTTCTCTCTGCTCCCATCTCCGTTCAGAAATTCCCCCGGGCCCGTCCACGCGCTTCTGCTTCCGGTTCAGAGATCCCAGGCCCTCAGTGTTGACCTGACCCACAGGTGTCGAAGCATGGGTCTCAGTTCTCATCCTGCATAATAAGAAGCTTCCTGTTAAAATACAAATGTATTAATGGATAAGGACAACCATGCACGCTTTTCCATAGATGGGTTTACATCACCATTTAGAACCCCAAAACACCCAGCCAAGGGGTGGGGAACCCAACCAACTCAGCAATCTCATCCCCTGCCCTGCTTTAGTTTTTCCCATAGAACGTATCACCTTCTAAAACAGTGTTTAATTTACTTATTTATTATGTTTCTTCGTTGTCTCCCTCCATTAAAAGTATAGTTTCATGAGCTAAAGCAGTGCCTGGCGCATAGTAAGTACTCAAGAAATATTCACAGAAGGAATCCATGAATCATCCATGGCGTGCATGGTCCATGCTCAGTTACATGGTCATTTTTTTCTGGTGGTTCATCTTTATCATGTTTTATGAAAGCATTAGTCGTATAATGGATTGGAAATTAATAACAAAGCAAAACAACTGGTCCTTTGCCACAGGTAATTTGAGAAGCACCAGACTAGCAGACAAGAGGTCTGAGGGCCTGGGACACAGGAAAAGTGCATTTCTAAGGTACAGGTTTAAGTCAAGAGAGTCCAGAGCTGGGATGCTGTGTGCAGAGCGGCCACAAAGGCCCGGGGCAAGCAAGCCGGGGATTAAAATCCCTGTTGGTCAACAAGTCAGTAGCAAATGGTGAAGTCTCTTGTCTTTGTGGCATCAGGGAGTTTTGCAAATGCAAATTTCAAGGACAGGCCAATATAAAAGGGCTCATTATGCAGGGACAGAGTGTGTCTGTGTGGCAAGGTGACAGTCTCCAGTTAAACACTAACCTAGATGCTTCTGGGAAGGTATTTTGTAGATGTGATAAAAGCCCATAATCGATTGGCTTTACATAAGGGAAATGGCCTGGATAACCTGGGTAGGCCCCGCCCAATCAGCTGAAAGACCTTAAAAGCAGAGCTGCGGTTTCCCTGTAGAAGAGTGCCATGTGTGGCCAACAGCTTCGGCCAGTGCCCAGAATTTCCAGTCTGCCTGTTTCCCGGCCCTATGAATTCAGACTTGGCTAGCCAGTCGTCACAATCACATAAGCCAATCCCTTGCAATAAGTCTACACACACACACACACACACACACACACACACACACACACACACACACACACACACACACACACACACACACCCTGCTGGTCCTGTTTCTCGGGTTTAACCCTGATTGACACAGAGTGTATTAGCAACTAGGGCGAAGTTTTGGTGTGGTCAGAATACGAGAAAATCACTAAAACCTCCAACTTCCGTTTATCCAAATATAACTGTCACTAGAACTCCTGCATCGTGGAGTAAGAAGCTGAACTTTCCATTTTCTCAATCCTTGGCAGCAAAGCATGGTCGTATTTTGTACCGAGGACACATCTTCTGCAAGTGCATAGCAGCCGGCATCAAAGACCACAGCCCAGCAAAGCTAATCCCGGTAGCTCTCTCTGGACCTAGTGTGGGCCATAGACCCAGCATAGGATGTAAGGCCATTTCTCAACATCTTAGTGAAATGAGATTCCGAGGAGGAAACTGAGGCACAGAGTGATGGGGTACACTTCCCTAGGGCACTGAGCTAACAGGGAGGTGGGGCTGGTCTGCGGGCTGAGTCCTCATTTATCGATAGACTGGATGATCCCTAAGAGCCTCCTACCTCTGCATCCTGGGGTTCGGTCCACGAGACAGCAAACTCAGCATCAAATAGCAGCTATCTGGTCTGGACAGCGAGCTTTTATTCTGTGAGCTTCATTACTGTTGTGATGCGTCCTACCCTAGAATCGCTGAACAGGCTTTGAGAACCTCTGAATTTTAAATCGACTTGATGAAGCTTCAAGACTCACCTGGGAGCACAGCTCTTGTTAGCATGGGCCTTAAAACCGTGGAGCGTTTTTTCGCATTTACACATGCTGGGAGTGACCGAATCTTTCAAGGGCCAGTATTGGGTATATTTTCCCAGTGCTGGGTTTTAGCTCTTTTACACACTTATCCTGGGTTTGTCTCTCTAATGCACAAACGCACCAACAGTTGACTCTGACCTCAGCACCTGGCACTTTACTCTGTCTTTGCCCCGGAAACATGGGGAAATGCCTGCCCCATGGGAAAACTTGGGGAAAGCTGCCGATCGCCAGTGGGGCTTCTTTCACATGGGAACCAACCTCACCGTGGGCATGGAAAACGGCTTCAGAAAAGCCAAACTGGGGCCCTCCCAGGACCCAAGACACACTGTGGTCTGCGGTCTGCCTGCTCATGGTGGGAGGGGTCTGAGGCTCTCCCCTCCTCCCAACCCTTTCCATTAGCTAGAGAACCTGCTTCTGCCCCTCTTCAGTGATTTGCAAAAACAGCCACAACTCTCAAGAGTCAGATAAGTCAAGTTACATACGCTAAGGAATGCTGAAATATACAAAGCCGTCCGTTTGCTTTGAATATGCAGATATTTGACATAAACCATGAAACTGAGAGGAAATCTCCAACTTTCCAAACGTGAGGAAGGAGGTGCAGGGAAGGAACCCCAGCCCGACCCCACGCTCTCCTTGGACGGAGCTGGCTGGCTGGGTCATTCCATCTGGAGGAAGCAGGAAGTTATGGAAACCAGATGCCCTGGGGACCCCTCTGAAATCAAAACAACGATAAAATGGGGGAGCAGAACTTGCCTTTGCAGACGGCCCTGGATTTTGTCATACAGGCTGGAGAGAGTTCCTGATTGATGTTTACGTCTGTAGGTCATTTTCAGGATGTTTATAAAACTGAAGGGGAGAGAATAGCAGAAACACAACACATGTTGGGTCTTTAGAATAAAAATGGATTATCTTCTACCTGGAATGTGGTTAATGCTTTAAGTTGAGCAATCAGGGGAAAACCTAGAGTCGAGATCTGGAAATTTCATTTCTCCCCAGTCTGGTCTTTTCGTAAGGATTTTGTGCTTTGAGGGTGGTTCCTCTGAGTCTCCCAAACTCTCTCCACTTCCTTGTGGAGCAAAGTGATAATGGGGAAAACCAAAGTAAAAAACACCTATCAATATTCTTTCCCAACCAGGGCAGAACGGGGAACCTCTGGGCTTCAGACTGTGAGCTTACCTGTTGTGATGGTTAATTTTATGTGTCAATTTGGTTGGGCTAAGGGATGCCCAAATAGCTGGTCAAACATTATCTCTGGGTGTGTCTTGTCAGGGTGTTTCTGGAAGAGATGAGCATTTGAACTGGTGGACAGAGGAAAGAAGATGGCCCTCCCCGATGTGGGTGGGCATCATCCACTCTGTGGAGGGTCTGAGTAGAACAAAAAGGCAGAGGAAAGGTGAATTTGCTCCCCGCTTGAGTGCAGACGTCCACCTCCTCCTCCCCTCAGACATCTGATCCTCAGGCCTTCAAACTCAGTCTGGGACTTACACCGTCGGCCCCCCAGTTCTCAGATCTTCAGACTTGGACTGAACATCTCCAGCTTAGTTTAGTCACCAGCTTAGTTTAGAGGCTGGAGAAGGCTTGGAGCCTGCCTTACTACCCTGCCGGGATGGGTCCATGAAGCTCGTGCATCGTGATGACCTGCAGTAAATTAGGCAGAGAGGCTGGAACTGCCTTGGCAGAGCATTGAGGTAAGGGACAGAGGGCTCAGGGAATGGGCAATGTTAGGATGACTTTGTTGTGTGAGATGAAAGAACCTACCACCTGACTGTGTTCCCCAGCAAAGCTCAAAGGACACCCCCTTTACAAAAGCAATAGGAAATGCTTTGGTGAGAGGGGCATTGACATGTTTGAGAGGCTCCAGGCTGGCTGTCCTCTGTGGGCCTGCAGTTTACAGTGGGGGTCCAGCCATGGGACTGGGCTCCCCAGCGTCAGTGAAGATGATGTGATTACAGAGTGGAGAAGGCAGGTGGCAGTCCTCACTGGACACTGGTAGACACTGGTAGACATAACAACTATAATGGACAGCAAAGCTAAAAGGCCATTGGGATGGGCAGGGAATTAGTGGAACTAAGACAAAAATCTAGAGCTGGTGAACAGAAGGTTGATATCAGCCATTCAGTGGAAAATCACACTGGGTCAGTTTCATGGACCAAGAGCCCACTGATGAAGGGAGGACCCTGGTCCTCCTGAGAAAGAGCCCCTGCACTGGCACCACAGCTGTTTATGATAAAGGCCCCTTAACTCTTCCTTAAATGGACTTACAGCTGTTTATCAGAGTGTTCACTGGGAAAAGGGGGACGGCCCGAATTTTGAGGGCTGGTGGATATCGAGTCTGATGGTGACACCAAGATACCTGAAATGCTATTGATTCTTGCCACCACCTGGAGGGCTCTGAGATGGATTGGACGTGACGTGAGGAATGAGTGGATCTGAGCAGTGCGACGGGTGGACTGTATCACACTCTCTGGTGTCTTCTTCACATCCTGGTGGTCCACCTTCCAGCCACAAGCTTCATGGCCTTGTAGCCTGACACTGATTTGCCTCTTCTGCACTGTGTTTCTCTCACACTGAGACGTCTCTGAAGACACGGCAAAGGACGCCTGTGGGAAACCACACAGCACTCATGCAGGTGCAAATCTAGGGGTTCAGGGGCATGAACCAATCCCCCATGGGGCGAAGACTGGCCAGTGGGGAAGACAGCCACTGATGGAATAGCATGAAGTTGCTTTCATGGGGGAATGACCAGGAATGGGATTAACAGACAGTTAGTTAAAGGCATGGAGCTGACTTTGGAAACTGGAGGAAAGGTGATCCATGTTATAAAGTGGCAAAGAACTTGGCTGAATGTGTTCAGTGTTTTATGGAAGGTGGAACTGAGGAGCAATTAAATTGGATGTTTAGCGGATGAGATGGCTTCTCACGGGGCTCAGCAACCGGGTATAGAAATGCAGATGGACAGCTTGTGGCACTGACCTACTGCTGAAGGTTTTCTGATAAAATATAGAAGAACCACGGCATAAAGGATTTGAGAATGTTGAATGGCCAGAGAGAGGCTTTGCTTCAAGGAAGACTTTCTGACCCCCTCCCTCCTACTCCTTCCAAATAAGTGACCACTGGCCCCTCTGGTCTAAACACAATGTACACATGCTCCCATCATGTCCTGATTCCCCTGTCCTGGAATACTGTCCATGTGCCTTTGGGAGCAGGGACACTGTTTTCCCCATTGAACTGTAACTGTTCAGCACACTGCCTTGGATACAGAAAAAACTTAAAAATGGTTGTTGAATTAACAAATAGAATATTAAGTAGTAATTAGCTGTAATTACACATATGTACGTGGCAACAATAATTTTCACAACAGGTCCAATCCCAAAACTTATAAAAACCAACGGTGCACAAGCCAGACAATATGTAGACCTGGAAACGTGCCCTAAAAGACAAAGAAAACCTAGCTTCTGCCATGTAGAAGTCAAGTCTGTAGCTATAAGTCTGGGTTTTGTTTGTTTATATATTTTTTGCTATTGTTAAACATTTCTGGGGAAGACTTAAAGCACAAGAGCTACTACCTTGCAATGCTAGGGAGAAACTGCAGAAGCCAAGGATGGTTCGTGGCTTAGGAAAAAAAACAAATGTTCTATCCATCGTGCTGCCTCCCTTCACTGTCTGCATAACAGAACATCTCCAGAATGACAAAAATCTCAGAGGGAAAGGTTTCTTCCTAATTACTAGGTCCAGGGAATGTTGCCTAGAAATAAGCTCAAATTAGGGATGATCTTTTAGGTGGATTCCAAACAAATGCCGAATTTGCCAACCTGACTTGCTTGCTGCATTGGATAGCCCCTGCTTCCCTCAGATTCTGGAACATTCTGGCTTTCCTCCAACGCTTCTGGTTCCCCTTTCTCATGGTCTTATGGACTCTTCTCCTTCCCTTCCCATAGCTGTTGGCACCTCTTGACAGTTAATGCCGATCAAGGGAGAAAGTACCGGAAGCCTCTCCTGAGGGAGGAGCAGCAGGGCTAGCGGGGACCCGGCAAGGAGTCAGAAGACGGGTCTCCCTCGGCCCTGCCCTTCCCGTTGGTGGCTCCCTGCTACGCCCTCGAAGGAGGGGTCTGGACCCAGTGACTGCCAGGGTCTACTCTGTTCCCAAAGGGCCCCCCTCCACATCCCTCGGTGCTGAATGCAGACACTGAGAGAGCGCTCCTGATGCTGGGTCTCCTGTTGCCATGGGTACAGCCAGAGGGTGACAGCTCTTCTGAAATCCCAGGCGTGAGATAATATGGCCTCAGAGCAAATGCGGGAGCGTGTCCTCCTGGCTAAAGTGCCCCAGAAAATCAGCTACGTGGGACTGGCTAAATGACATGGAACGTTCTGCTTTTTTCCGGCCATTTTCGTGATGGAGGGGTGAGCTGTCAGCTGTTTCATCAGCCTCCTAGCACCACTTCTGTGACCCGTGGCCCCCACCCCATCCGCACTTCTGCGGCGATGCAGCAGCTGCTCCTCAGCTGCCTCATCCGTCCCCTTGCAGAGGCAGCCAGGTTTCAAAGGAAGGAAAATGCCCACCTGCTCTAAATCTCGGCAAAAGCCTCTGTGTCACAGTCTCTTATCATTTAAATAACGTCCTGGGGTATTAAAAAGAAACCCCATAAACATATATATAAGTCACCCAGAGAGCAACACTTACAGAAAGGGTCAGAATGCAATATCAGTGACCATCCAGCCCAAACCCATCCGGGCAGAACAGGCCAGGCCAACTGCTGCGGATCAGTGTTTGGCCGTGATGTCAGAAGGAAGTTGTGCTCAGTGCAGACTGATGTTAATTATTTTTCTCTTTCAGCTCTAAAGAGCATCTTAGCGTCCAGCTGCCTCAGTGAAATGGAGTTGAGGTCATAAGGGTGAGGGGAGATGCCCGGACAGCAGGGTAGTGAGAACAGGGCTGAGGATGGAATCACCAGGGGCTGGAGAGGCCTGATGTCAGTCCAGTTAGAAGAAGGACACCCAGGGGCATCTCCAGGAGGCACAAGAACATGATCCTGCCAGAGGGCGGGGGTCAGAACCACCAGGAAGGTCCCTGGCCCGGAGGCCCGCTCCCTGCCCACACCAGCTGCCTCCAGCAGCTCTTCCAAGACTCTCAGAATGACACCATCACTCAAAATTCTGTCCAAGAGCCACTGATCAGCTGTGATCAGTCAACTACAGCCATTCTCTGGCAAGCTGCTCTAATTGATTTGCAAAGGATTTTCCCCTAAATGTCCCTTGGATCAGGTAAATGGACAAAACTGGCTGTGAAGAGAAACAACAGTTCCCATTTATGCTCTGGGCCGCATGCCTTGGTATTTCTCTGGCCTTATGACCCCATCTGTGATTTTCAAACTAGAAACAAGTATTTTTAATGCTTCTAAGAAAGAATAAATGTCTGAGGATAGCCAAGAACATCTCAAAGCTGAGGAACGATAAGGGAGGTTTACTCACCAACTATTAATATCTCCTTTGGAAACAACTGTAATGAAAAGAGTATTCTTGGCACAGGAAAAGAAGCCATTCCAAAAATATATGGGAATTTAACACATGATAAAAGTGGTATCTCAATGCAGTGGGAAAAGGATGATTTAATTAGTGGATTGTGTTGGCATTATCAATTACCTTTCTGGAGTAAAATAAACTTAGATCCTTTCCTCATAGCATAAACAGAAATGAACCTTAGATGGATTAAAAATCCAGAGGTCAAAGAAAGAAAATTAAAATTAAATATTAGAAGAAAATTTAGGGGACTATTTATTTTGGAGCACAGGCAACCTCCTTAAATAAGACAAGAAACTCAAAACTATACAGAAAAAATGGACATATTGGACCTATAAAATTGAAATTTTGGAAAATATAACACAAATAAAATCAGAAGGCCAATATTAGACTTAGAAAAATACTTGTAGTACACCTGTAAGCATAAGTTTAATATCACTTAACATCACAAAAACACCTACAAATTGACTTTTTAAAGACAACCCTAAAGGAAAATAGTCAAAAGGCATGAACAGGCAATGCACAGAGGAGGAAATTCAAATGGGCAAAGCAAAAGAGCGTGCATCATAACCAAGAGTCAGGGAAATACAAATCAAAACTACCACGAGTCACTACTTCTCACTTTTGTCAGCTCTATGTATTGCAAATATTTCCCCCCAGGCTATAGTTTGATGAAGTCTGATTTATTCTTTTTAAAAAAATCTTATGGTTAGTATTTTTTGCATCCTCTCTAAGAAATCTTTGCTTACTCCAAAGGTCATGAGAATATTCTTGTATGACATAGTTTTAGCTTTATAGTTTTAGGTTTGGGACTAGATCTATGATCCATCTCGAAATAATCTTTGTGTATGTTATGAGGTAGAGGTTGAGGTTGATTTATTTCCATTGTTTATCCAGTTGTTCCAGCCCTAGTTGTTGGAAAGTCTTTCCTTTTCCCCCACTGAATTACCTTCCTAGCTTTGTTAAACATCAACTAATTGTATATTTATAACAGCTGCTTTAAAGTCCTTGTCTGCTCATTTCAACATTAGTTCATCTTGGGGTCTGTTTCTACTTGATTTTTAAAATTTTTTGAGTATGAGTCACACTTTCCTGCTTCTTTGCAAGTCTAGTTATTTTTGATTATATGCTGGAAAGTATGAAAATACATTGTAGGCATCTGGATTCGGTTATCTTCCTTTAAAGAGTGTCAAGGATTTTTTTTTTTTTTTTTCTGGCAGGTAGTTAAATTACTGGCAGAGTCTTTTGGACCTATCAGGATTGATTTATCATTTGTGGGGCAGGTCTATTTCTGTCTTGAACATAGTCCTAGGATACAGTTCTCCTAAGGCCTGGCCTTTCTGGGGTCACACCTGAATGCAAAGGCTTTCCACACTGGCTGGGCTGAAAGTCCAACTAATGCTCCCCAGCATGATACCTCCAGTATCATGTTTGGTTCTCAGCCCTGCATCAGGCAATCTCTGCTAGGCCCTCACAGAGTCTTACCCTGCACCTGTACAGCCCAGCCCTCAGACAAGGTGCAATAGACTGAATATCTGTGCCCCCTCCAAATTCATAAGTTGAAACCTATTCCCCCAATGTGATAGTATTTGGAGGTAGGTCTTTAAAAGGTAACCAGGGATAAACAACAAGGTACTACTGTATAGCACAAAGAACTATATTCAATACCCTATGATAATCCATAATGGAAAAGAATATAAAAAAAGAATATATATGTATAACTGAATCATTTTGCTGTACAGCAGAAATTAACACAACACTGTAAATCAACTATACTTCAATTAAAAAAATAAAAATAATAAAATAAAAGGTAATTAGGTCATGAGGGTAGAGCCCTCTTGAATGAGATTAGTGCCCTTACAAACAAGATCCCCAAGAGCTCCCTTGTCCCTTGCCATGTGAGGATATAGTGAGAAGACAGCCATCTGTGAACCAGAAAGCAGGCCCTCACCAGACACCAAAGTTGCCAGAAACTTGATCTTGGACTTCCAGCCTCTGAAAGTGTGAGAAGTAAATATACTGTCTATTGTATTTCATTTTAGCCACCCAAATGGACTAAGACACAAGAATCTGCAGTGAATGTCCATGCAGACCTCTGGAACCACCCCCTCTGTGCAGATCCCTCTTCTCTGGGACCCTGATTTGCATATTTCAGCCACTCCGGCATCACAGAAGTCTCAGCAAGAACACCATTCTGCTTGGGACGCACTCCCCAAACCATGCACAAAAATGCCCCCAAGTCAGAAAGCCAAGACAGTCATGGTGGCTTCTGCTCAAGTGTTCTCTGCTCTCAAAATTACAGTCCTGTGTTGCCTGTTGTCCAATGCCTGCAGACATCTGCCTCTTCTATTTGTCCAGCTTTACACAGTGGAAAGTCAAGCCTCGCCCCAGTTATTCTCTTGTGACTGGAGCAAAAGTCCTAAGGCTTTTATGCAGCTTTGAGCTGAAGTTATCTCAGAGTTAAGCTGGGTTAGGACCACATCAACCCAAGCCTCTTGTAGGTTATACGCCTCTTAAGAACAATATGACCCTATCACTCAGCCTGTCATTCTGCATTTTGGGAATGTTCAACAAGGCAGGGCCAACACATTTGGGATGCCCCTTGCTAACCTGGGCTCCACCTGCATGAACTATTCCAACCTCTTTCAAAACCAATTCCTCTCCATCCTGAATCAAGAAAGGATTTGCTGGCGAATCAGACCATAGTCTTCATATAGATTTCAGGAATCTGTTCGATTTTATGGGTAATATTATTTGTGCAGTAAACAATCGTATGAAAGTGACCATAAATGGTTGACTTAAAAAAAAAAACAAGATTGTTCTTCACCCCCATCTGAAGACACCTCCTCATTTGACCTTGGAGTCATATGTTGATTGGCAAAGTTGACAGACATAATCTCTTAGACTTTGGCACTGTGTAGACAGGACAATTATGCAATGTCCCTCAGCCTAACATTTGCATGTGTCCCCTTCTTCGTGAACCTGAACCAACTCTGAGCATTCAGAATATATTTAGTCAATGATCCCAGCCAAGCAGCCGAGAGTAGGAACCTAAAACAATGAACTCTTGGTGGCCAAAATGCTCAGTGTCAGAGATGCAGCTTCCACAACTAAATTAACTAAAGATGGTCTCCTGCATTCTTGTTCTAGCTCTCACCATTTTTCAACAAAGTCTTTAGAATTTTCTCTGCATTTAGGATTCTGTATCAGACTATCATTTGAATGACAGGTCTAGTCTCTGCATCTCCCATAAGCAATCCATTCATTCAAATAAAGTCCTTCACCCATCAGTGGGCTGCACCCCACAGGCCTGCAGGCTTTGTATTGGGTCGGCAAAAAGTTCATTTGGGTTTTTCTGTAAGATGTTATGGAAAACCCAAATGAACTTTTTGGCTAACCCAATAGCTGCCCAGCCTCAAGACTGAAGAAAGAGTCTGGAGACAGCACAGAGACATCAGTGCTTCACTGGATAGGGGATCTTACACAAAGGGTCCTGGACTGACACCCCACTGTGTATGGCAGATGGCAGGCAGGACATGGCAGTAGCCTTGGCTACCCAGGGGAGAAGAAGGTTACCGTTTATTGGGGGAATTCACATCAGGTGGGCTCATGAGTTACCAGGGACTATTGAAGCCCTAGAATGAAGAGGACTGGGTAGTCACGTGAGGGAAGCAGGGACTAGTCAAGAAGAGGATGTACAGAGAGCAAGAGAAAGAGCCATCTTAGGCCTGACCATATACACCCACTGTGTCAATAGGTTTTCCCCTAAACTCCCACTTAGACTTTTTAACTAAATCTGTGTAGGAAGAGACAAGATCAATATAACATTACCTTTTTGCATATTATTGCAAAACATCCCACTTTCCAAACACATGATGAGAAAATGAGTGTCTTAGTCACACAACCTGGAGAGCACTAGACCGAGGTGCTTACCTGAGTCCAAGACTGGCTTGAGGGTGTCCCAGTCATCAGAATGGCACGCAGATCCTGTCTGCACCGTGTGCTGTCTGGGGGACCTTGGGCACTACCTCACTGTAGTGTCCTGACTGTGCAAATGTCTGCCTCCAAGGAGGGTCCTGAGTTTACTTAACCAAAGAAATAATATGTTTATTATGATAGTAGGAAGTCAGTAGATAATCATCATGATTTCTTACATGAAATGCCAGACAAATGAAGGGCACTATGCACAGCAGAGTGATATCCACATGGTATTTACCCAGTAAATATTCAGTGATGATGATGATGGAAATGAAAGCGTGAGAGCTGACTGCAACTGGGGGATAAGCTGCCCTGCCCTCAGTCTGTTTAGATTGTGCACAAAGGTGATGCAACGGCACCGGAACCCACCAGGTGTTTAAGGAAAAGGGCTGCAGCTGCCTAATCCAGGGGTAGGGAGGGGAGCTTAGCGAACAGGTAGCACCCATCAGGTGGAGAGAAATGGGTCAAGGATCAGAAGACAGGGGTGAAACCCCAGCAACGGCCTCCTTCTTTCTCCTTCCTACGCTGCTTCTCCTCTTATATCTTCAGGTCACCTCCATCCTTACAAATCTGGACCACTTTAAGAGTCAGAACAACCAGACAAGCTACTAATGCATCTGAATCACACTCCCTTGGGTTACAGAAAACAAGTTCTGATAAACTATTCACACAATCCTGTCCAGCATAAAGCAACCTGTGACTTACTGTCATGCATTCATTAATTGTCATTTATTCAACAGAAGGTCCCAAGGGTCCTCTATGTGTCAAGCATTGTCTAGGAACTGGGAACCCAGAGATGACCTGAAGAGGCAGACTCTCTGCTCTCAAGGAGCTGACAATTTAGTTTAATGGATTCAATGACCATATCACCTTATCCCTCATGAATGCAGATACAAGAACTCCTTAACAAAATATTTAACACATTGAATCCAGTAATATGTTTTTAAAAACCATGGCCAAGTGTGTTTTATCCCAGGGACACAAAGCTGATTTACCACTAAAAATATTATTCAGTGTAACTCACTATATTAATACACTGAAAGAGAAAAATCATATGAGATTCTGCACCTATGCAGAATCTCCATTTAACAAATTGATTTGTTAAACCCTTTAACAAATTGAGCACTCATTCATGAGTAAAACTCTCCACAAAGTAGGAAAATATGAGAACATCTTTAACCTTTTTAAGATAAAAAGCATCTCTGAAAAACCTAAGACTATCATCCCACCTAATGACAAAAAACAGAATGCTTTCTCCTAAGATCAGGAACAAGGCCTAGGTGCTCATTTTGACCATTAGTTCACACCGTATACAAAAACTAACTCAAGATGGATCAGACCTAAACGTAAGAGGTAAACCTGTAAAACTTCTAGGAGAAAATGTTTGTGATCTTGGGTTAGGCAAAGATTTCTTAGAATACAAAAGCACAAATCATAAATGAAAAATAATTGATAAAATCATTTCATCAAAATTAAAAACATTTGCCCTTCAAAAGACACTATTAAAAAGTTTAAGGGACTTCCCTGGCGGTCAAGTCGTTAAGATTCCGTACTTCCATTGCAGGGGGAATGGGTTCGATCCCTGGTCGGGAAACTAAGATCCTGCATGCCACATGGTGTGGCCAAAAAAAAAAAAAAAAAAGTTTAAAAACAAGGCCTGGACTGGGATAAAATATTTGCAACACATATATCCAACCAAGGACTTGTATCCAGATTATATAAAGAATGCTTACAACCCTTTAACAAGAAGGCAACCTGAACTTTTAAAAAAAGGCAAGTGACTTGAGCAGACATTTCGGCAAAGAAGAAATACAGGAACAAGCCAACGAACAGATGCTCAGTATCATTAGTCACTAGGAAAATGCAAATTAAAACCACTATGAGGGCTTCCCTGGTGGCGCAGTGGTTGAGAGTCCGTCTGCCGATGCAGGAGACACGGGTTCGTACCCCGGTCCGGGAAGATCCCACATGCCGCGGAGTGGCTGGGCCCGTGAGCCATGGCCGCTGAGCCTGCGCGTCCGGAGCCTGTGCTCCGCAACGGGAGAGGCCACAACAGTGAGAGGCCCGCGTACCGCAAAAAAAAAAAAAAAAAAAAAAAAACCACTATGAGATACCGTCACACACCCACTGAAGTGGTTAAAATCAGAGAGATCAACAATACCAAATACTGACAGGGATGCAAAGTAACTGGGACTCGGGTCGTTGCCGCTGGGAATGGGAGGGACAGCTTATTTGGAAAACAGTTCGGTGGTCTCCTTAAAGATGCCCATGCTCTAAGACTCAGCAACCCTGCTCCTGCGTATTTACAAGAGAAATGGAAACACGTGTCCACACCGAGATTTGTCTGTGCAAGTTCATGGCAGCTTATTCAGAATAGACAAAAACCTGTGGATGGATCGACAACGAAACACTTCGCAGCATCAAATGATTCATGCAGCAGTGTGGCCATGGGCGAGAAGGAAACCCAGCTGGTGGACCTCAGAGAGGGTAATTCCATTGTGAGCGCTGGGGGCCAAAGAACTTCTCTCAACGTTCTTGTTCTTGGGATTTTCTTGATGAGCCTGCCCCTCAGAGGGGGGCTCCCTCCCCCTGCCGCAGCAGTGGACCGCTGTTACTGGACACTTCCCAGCCTGGGCTGGGCTGGGCTGGGGCACCAGGCTATGGGGAGAGGGGTTCTCTGTTGTTGGGTTTGGGCTTCAGTCCCCATGTCCCTGCATCTCATGGTGGGGTTTTCTCGTGGCCCTGCCCTTCCCAGCGGTAGGAGATCTCTGACGGCCTCTACCTCCCCACGAGGGGCAGAGGGTATCTGTTCCTCCAGCCTCACTGAGTCTCCACCTGTGCCCCAGCGGTGACAGGCTTTGTAGTTCTTTCCACAGTGGCCGCAGGCTTTTGTTCTGTCAGGAGAGGTCTGTGGGTTTCAAGGAAGCTTTCTCTGCCCTCCCTGCCTGCCCCCACCCTTCCTGTGAGCGCACGGGGAGGTCCCTGGGGAGGACCCGTCGAGTCCCAGCACCAGTGGTTCTCTCCCCTCCAGCCTGCCTGCAGCTGTGCCTGCAGCACTTGGCTAAAAGTTCCAGCTGAGTCTCCTGACCCAACCGGACCGCGGCCCATCTCCTCCCCAGCTCTGCCCTGTGACCCGTCTCCTGCTCTCCTTGGAGGCCTGTCTTAGATTTCAGGCGAGGCTGTCACCCTATAAGCTCCGTACCTTGATGGGCTTGGAATCATTTTGTAGACTATCTAGATTTCTCTTGTTAGGATGGGAGTGTGCCTCTTTCCAGCCTTCTGTGTCCTAAGGGGAAGCCAGAATATCTAACTTATTTATCCTAAGAAACTGGAAGGGGATGGGAAAGTGACAAAATGTGAACAGTCGAAATACTGGGTAGTAGGAATACGAGCTTTTGTATTGTTCCTTGTGCTTTTCTGTAGCTTTAAAATTTCAATGATAAATATAAATAATATTTGTAAATAAATATAGACAAGAAATATTTTTAAATAAGTACATATGGTGCCAGTTTACAGGCAAATTGGACAGAGTGGTGGGTAATACGGGGACCCACCTCCTTCGATTTTGGGCGTCTGAAGTTGGGGGGGGCAGCCTTGTGGGACTGAGCCCTTCACCTGCGGGATCTGATGCCATCTCTGGGTAGGCAGTGTCAGAATTGAGTTCAGTCGTAGGACATCCAGCTGGTGTCACGGAGAATGCTCAGTTGGGGGCAACTCCCACACATCTGGTGGCAGAAGCGTCAGAGTAAAGAGTTGTGTGTGACCGTAAGGGAGAAGTGGGAAATGGGAGTTTTTCCAACATTCCACCCACATCACATTTTCCGTCTGTAGCCATTTCCAGACCCAACCTTTGAAAGCTAAAGGTAAAGCTACAGGTAAAGTTAGAAGCAATAATTGCTTGGAAAGTTTAACGGGGCCAATTACATAAGACACCCACCAACCAGTGTCAGTATTTGCAGGCAGCCTCATCCTCTTCACCCAGAACCTGTACTTATCTAAGGAACAGGCAAGGGCTATTTACTTGAGGTTTGGGCTCTGCTCCCTGGGAACTGACTGGCTGCCTCCAAGAAACATTTGGTGACTTGGACTAGCTCCCTGCTTCCTTATATTTCAATCCAGAGTCCAAGTCAAGCAAAGTCACCTCATCCCCACGGCACACCCCCTGAACTTGTTTCGGTAGGCTCCCCAGACCCGGGGTCCATCCACTGCACATCTGAACTTCAGCAAGGTGTTTCCCCGGCTGTGACATCTGGCATCTGCCATCCCCATGGGGGCCCTCAGCCTCTGAGGGAGTCCCCTGGCACCGCCGAGCAGACCCACAACTGTCCCCCTCGAGTGTGTGGGGAAGGTGGCACCCAACGCCTGAGGGAGGGGTACCACGTTAAGATGTTAGTGGCCGTCAACGGGCAGATACTTTACAGGTGTGGGCGGATTTGGTGCCCTGAGTCAACTGCGTATACGTGCCCGGGAAGAGCTGACGCCATCTGGGCAGGCTGAGGAGTTCATAAAGTCAGTAAAGCAGATGAAAGGACGTGAGGTCCAGCTCTGCCCCCACACATCTGCCCAGACTCACTTCACTGAATTCCTTCCCAAGGGGGTTGCTTCCCATGTTTCTCTTTGCCGTCTGTGTAAGTCAGGGTTCTTCAGAGAAACAGAAGCAACAGACCGCAGAGCTTGCTTCCTCTCTCTCTCTCTCTTTCTGTCTCCAGCCCGCTCTCTCTCCATCATGCGAAGACACAGCGAGTAGGCAAGACAGCCTCATCAGGAACTCAACTGGTGGCCACCTTGACTTTGGACTTCCCGCCTTCAGAACCGTGAGGAATAAATTTCTGTCATTTAAACTGCCCAGTCTGTGGCATTTTTTGTTACAGTAGCCTGAGCAGACTAAGACAAATAGATCTATGTAAAGAATACCTATTCTTTCAACAGGTATTGGGCATATAGGGAGCAGGCACAGAGTGAAAAAGCAAACTTTGAAATGCAAGGCTTCCTCCTTCCGCAATCCATTCGGGCGCCCCTGAGTTTGGCGAACACAGGCTCAGATGGGGGCTGTTTAACCTGGGGCCGTGGAAGGGACTCCACCGACTTTGCACTTGGGGCTCCCTCTGTACTTTTCTGGGAAGAACGTCTGCAGCTTCTATTAGCTTCACAGAGGGGCCAAGGCCCACAGGTAATAAGAACCACTTCCCTCGAGGTTCTGGGCGATACAGATACATAAGCTTTTGCCAGACATGCACCTTTCCCTGCAAAGAAATGACAGTTTTTCACATGGGGAGGGCTGATTCATGAAGTCCAGCATTCTCAGCAGGGGGCGTATCTTCACCCCTGATTCGGAAAACAGACTGAGACACAGCTTTGATTCCTAGAAGATGATCAGTGAGCCTTCAGATGGGGGACACACGATGCCTCTGGGAGAGACTGGCTTAAAGCGTGAAGGGAACAGGAAAGGTACGATCTGGCTCCGACAGATGCTGCTGGAGGAACCTTCGCTGGCAGCACAACCTACCCAAACACGCCCTGTGGTGGGGTCAGGTCCGTTTGGCTGCTGAAAGGAGGGCTCCACCCCTGATGCTCCTTCGATACAGGGTGACCTTATTAGAGGGACCACGTTCTGCTGACGTCTGGGGAGACGGCGCTGAAGCAGACAGGCTGGCCTGCACAAACCACTCACCCTGCAGAGCCCACCAGCGTCCAAAGGCTGAGGTCAGCCTGTGGAGCACGTGGCCCTAGCAAAGGCGGGGCGGCAAGGGAAGCAGGGGCCACTTCCCTGTCTCTGGATGGTTCTCAAAACAAGCTCTCTGCTGAGAGTTCTCAGAATCATATCACCATTTTAATGACTGACGAAAATTGTGGTCTTATTTCCACATCATCTGTAACGTCTATTCCTTCAAGAAACGCCATCCTCCAGCCAGTGCCCACAGGTTTTCAGAGGGTGTCCCCCCTCCACCCTCAAACCACAGGGCTTCCAGCAAAATCTAATAAGGCAGAGAGGGGACAGAATTTGAAATTGTGACGATCGCTCCCGGGGCACTTTGAGAAAGGACTTCTCTGTCCTGTCAACCCATCTCAGGAAGCTGAACCCGCAGCAGAAGGAGCTGCAAGGTCGTTTCCACATTCCAAGTGTCACGGCCGTCCCAGGCCCTCCTGTCCTAACAAGAGGCTGGGGTCAGGAGTGACGTTATCACAGATTGCTAAATCTCAGAGCTCCCCCCGGGAAGCCACCCTGCATCTCTTCAGTGCTGTGTACTCTGCAGTAGATGGTTCCACTTCCCTTTTCAAATAGTCACGAAGAAAGCATTACACAACTCCTAAAGGACACAAAAGCAAGTGTCTGATAGGCCCAACAATGGACCAAGTATTCAGGCAATTTTTTTTTTTTTTTTTTTTTTTGCTGTACACGGGCCTCTCACTGCTGTGGCCTCTCCCGTTGCAGAGCACAGGCTCCGGACGCACAGGCTCCGCGGCCATGGCTCGCGGGCCCAGCCGCTCCGCGGCATGTGGGATCCTCCGGGATCGGGGCACGAACCCATGTCCCCTGCATCGGCAGGCGGACTCTCAACCACTGCGCCACCAGGGAAGCCCCAGGCAATTTTTAAAGTTTTGTCTCTACTTTATTCACAAACTTCCTCTTAAAAAAAAAAAAAAAAGTGAATGAGCTTATAAATTCTAATATATACTATGGTAATGATAAAACAGGATAAAGGGTCAAAAAACATGATTAAGGGACTACCCTGGTGGCACAGTGCTTAAGAATCTGCCTGCCAATGCAGGGGACATGGGTTCGAGCCCTGGTCTGGGAAGATCCCACATGCCGCAGAGCAACTAAGCCTGTGCGCCACAACTACTGAGCTTGCACTCTAGAGCCCAAGAGCCACAACTACTGAAGCCCACGTGCTTAGAGCCCATGCACTGAAACAAAGAGAAGCGACTACAATGAGAAGCCCGTGGACCGCAAAGAAGAGTAGCCCCTGCTCGCCACAACTAGAGAAAGCCCATGGACAGCAACAAAGACTCAACGCAGCCAAAGATAAATAAATTTATATAAAAAAAACAAAACACGATTAAAAGTGGAAAGTACAGGCTATACATTGTATGATTCCAACTCTGTGACATTTTGGAACAGGCAGAGCTATGGAGACAGTAGGCAGTGGCAGAAAGATCAGGGGTGGCCAGGGGTTGGGGGGAAGTGGGGGTGAATAAACAGAGAACAGAGGATTTTTAGGGAAGTGAAACCTCTCTGCATGATACCGTAACGGCGGATACACGACATTACGCATTTATCCAAACCCATAGAATGTAAAACACCAAGAGTGAACCCTAATGTACACTGCGGACGCTGGGTGATGATGTGTCGATGTAGGTTCATTGGTTACCCCCCGAGCTCTGGTGGCGGATGCTGATAATGGGGGAGGCTATGCAGGTGTAGGCACAGGGGTTATGGGAAATCCTTGGGCCAACCCCTCAATTTATTGTAAACCTAAAACTGTTCTAAGAAAATAAGTCTATTAACAAAAATAAAAGTGCAAAGCGGGATTAACAAGTCACATGAGGAAGTGTGCCCCTGACTCTGGGCTTCCTGGCAGCCAAGATGAAGGGCAAATCACACAGCGGTTCCCGGAGATGCCGGCTTCACTTTGCTCAGAGTCACGAACAAGCGGTTCTGTGGGGCTCGTCCCTAAACCCCACAGGACAGAACCAGGCTCGGCGAAGCTACCTGTGTTCACGGGGCCCCAACGGCTTTGTGGAGAGGCCACTCAGAACACCCCTGCCCCGTGGGCCTCACCCTAACGAGGCAGGACTATGGTCACAGGGGGCCGGACTGGGTATCAAAATTGGGCCCTGAATCCAGACGTTTTCACTAAACTGGGAGAGCGTTTGGGTCAATACTCGTCCTCTCTGGCCCTCAGTCCCCAGTAAAAGGGCCCTTTGAGATCAAGGCCTAAGAGGCGGACGGCCCCCCACGTAAAATCAAGCCACGAACAATGGGAGAAGCCCCCGCAGAGCTTCCAGAAGGGCCTTTGGTGCTGGCCTGGGACTGAGCCAGTCTGAGTTCATCAAGCTGGTGTAAGACCAAGCAGCACTCCCCTCCCCGAGCCCCATGGGTTGTTCTGTGAGCACGAAGTGAGGAAAGCTCCCGTGGATTTTGCCTAGGCTGAGAGACAAACCGTTGCGGAATTAAAATTCAGGGTCATCATGTGAAACTCGGCAAGATGCACAATTAAGAGCGTTACTTTCCAAACAGAAAAGAGTCAGCATGATGTGAATCATGACGCGGAGAGACCAGGGGGCTGGCAGGGAATGGGGGATGAGGGTCGGGGAGACTCCTGGTGGTAGGGGCTGCCCAGCTGGGATCTTAAGGATGAGCAGAAGCATCCCAGGAAGATGGAGGTGGAGGAACTTCCAAGTGGAAGGCAGAGTGACTTGCGGGGCCAGGAGGCAGGAGACAGACGGTCCATGAGAAGTACTGTAAGAACCCAGAGGCTGGAAGGAAGAAATAACCAGGAAAGGCACAAGAAAGAGCCAAAACTAGGAGGCGAGCGGGGCCAGAATCCCAAAGAAGGTGGAGCTGGCCAGAGAGGCAGTGACAGCCCTGAAGTCAGGAAGGGCCGGGCTTACCCAGGTCATCAGAGAAAGGTGAATGGACCAGACAAGGGCAGCGCCGGCCCAAGGAACGCTGGCTTCTCCTGAGATGCCACCTCCAAGGGAGCGCCATGCACAAGGTCCAGGAGACACTGTGTGCTTTGGACACCTGCAGATATGGAGAGGCTGCAGGAAAGGACACTGGCCACGTGGCCCAAACCGGCATGTCCTAAACCTGTTTGCGTAACACTCAGGAGCACCTATTGACATCTGGCAGGATGCTAGTTTTTCAGGTGGTAGTTGGGGATAGTGGAGAAATGCATGAAAAGGCCCAGGACACAGGTGCTCAATAAACTGTAATTACGTCTTGCTTAAGAGCATAAAGATCGGAGGAGACTGTGTATAATAATCACTAAGGACGCTTGTCAGGAGGATGCTAAGCAGAATTCTGAATCCGTAGGAAACATAAACAGATCTGTTTCAACTGAATTTGTACAAAGATCTAATCCAAGAGTAGAAAGTAGATTTCCTGCGATGCAATGCAGCGAACCAAGAGGAGGGCTAGATTAAGGAAGATAAGGCTGGTCTGGCTGCAATCACTCTTTCCCTCTTGGTACAGGACACGAGTTCTGGTACCCAAGTCACATGACCGTCCGTGGCTAACAGGGCCGAGGTTTTCTACTATCTTCTCTGCAGCGGGTCACACACAGCAGCCTGCTTGTTTTAACCAGGTTAGGAAACAGCTCGCTCCAGGTAGAAGCTGGAGTTGATCTAAACCATGAAAATCTAGCAGAACCCTCGGCTGGAAAGGAGAGAAAGAGACACTTCACAGCACAGACTTGACCACAGAGCTGCCTGTGGCTTGTCTGTGTTGGGGCCAAGACCACCCAGCAAGGAGATCGTCGTCCTTTAACGTGAGACAATGGCCTCCCCAGGAACCGCAAGGCAGAGTCCATGGTGTCAAGTAGCCTGAAGTGGCGGCTGGCCCCGTACTTTCCTTGCTGTGCCAACACCCAAATAACCTGTGAAAGAAAAGATACAGCAGAGCACTTCCTGCAGGAGCAGCATTTATCACTTGCACGTGATCCTCTGCTCAGAGCGTTTCCCTTTCCGCCAAAGCATCTCTTTGGCGCCTTTGGGGAGGGTTCTGACGCTCTGCAGTACGAAGGGGCAGCTCCTGGGCACATCCACGCATCACGTTTTAAGAAGAAGTCTGTCCATTTGGCGCCGCTGTCCACCAGCTTGGAGTGAGGGGGTGAGTCAGCTGGCCCCTTGCTCTGGACCCCAAACTGGGATTTCATGCACAGCATGTGGAGGATCAAAGTTTCCCTGTTGGATGAGCAAAGGATTCCATAGTTTTCAATAATAATGAAAATGATGATGATGATGATGATGATAATTAAACTGAGTTCCATATCCAGGCACTGGGCTAAGGGTTGTTTCTGTTTTTTGGCTTTTTAAAATGTGCATCACCTCATTCATTCTCTTACAGCCCAATGAGGTATGTGCTGTTACATATATGTGTACATGCCCTAGTGTGTGTGTATGTATACATGTGTTATCTATGCGCACATTTCCCAGCCCTGTTCACTGAAAGGGCAAAGACACCCCAGTAGCAATGAGTACACCTACAGCCCAGATCTTGGTCTCTAAAAGGAAGCAGCGCCCCTCAGAGAAATGGTTGACCCTGGAGCTGAGGCAGGGTGGGTACAAGGTGATCCTGAAATATTTTGTGATGCCGGGAAGGGAGTCAGTGCTAAGAAAATGCAGGGCATGACATGTCACAGGACACGGAGCAGATGGATGGGGCTCCCACTGGCCAAATCTGGGACATTTTGAGCATCAAATTCATTAAGGACAATAATATGTTACAGACCTCTGGAAATAGGAATCCACACAGCTGTGCCATTAACAGGCATATAAATAGGAAAAGGAAAGCCTCCTCACAGCCAGGATGCCGAGGGCCAACTGGTCACTGGAGGGAGCACTGGGGATGGGGCTCATCATTCTGCAGCCACCAGAGTAAAGATGTGCTAGGACAAGAATCACTCACGAGGGCTTCCCTGGTGGTGCAGTGGTTAAGAATCCGCCTGCCAATGCAGGGGACACGGGTTCGAGCCCTGGTCCAGGAAGATCCCACATGCCGCGGAGCAACTAAGCCTGTGAGTCACAACTACTGAGCCCACACGCCTAGAGCCTGTGCTACGCAACAAGAGAAGCCACTGCAGTGAGAAGCCCGCGCACCACAACCAAGAGTAGCCCCCACTCACCGCAACTAGAGAAAGCCCGCGCGCAGCAACAAAGACCCAATGTAGCCAAAAATAAATAAATAAATAAAAAATCACCCACGAGGCTAAGTCTAGGGGAAAATGTTGACACGGAGCACCCCTGGGGCGATCAGAGCATAAGCTCAGGTGCAGACACGCTGAGGGTGGGAGGCCTAGTGCCCCCTGGGGGGTGCTGGGGAGAGACAGGAATCACACAGGCACATTTAGGGGCCCCAGCTGGTTAGCAGCAGTTGAAACCACGTGACTGGTCACCTACCCAGGAAGCTTATGAGTGCTAGAGGCTAGAGCAGGTGGTGGGTGGGCAGAGAGGCCAATGAAAAAGCCTGACACTGAGCTGGCAGAGAGGTAGGTGAGCCCAGATTTGTCCATCAAACCAAGAGGAGGGAGTCGAGGTAGGCACTCGGCTGAGAAGTAAGTGGCAGCAAGGCCACAGATGCAATAGGACGAACTGTCAAAAACTCCAGCAACGCTCACAAAACTTGCATATGAATGTTCATGGTTGCATTGTCCAGAGTAGCCAAAACGTGGAGCTTACCCAATGCCCATCAATGGATGAATGGATAAAAATGTGGTGTATCCATAAAATGGAATATTATTCAGTAATAAAAGGGAATGAAGTGCTGACACAAACTACAACACAGATGAATCTTGAAAACACTGTGCTAATAAGAGCAGTCAGGCACAAAGGACTACGTAGTGTATGATTCCACTTCTATGAAATGTCCAGGATAGGCAAATCCACAGAGACTGAAAGTAGTGTTTGCCTAGAGCTGTGGGGAGATGAGTGAATGCTAATGGGTACAACAGGGTTTGTTTTGGGAATGATGATTATATTCTAAAATTGTGTTCATTGCTGAACAACTCTGTGAATATACCAACTCACTGAATTGTACACTTCAAATGGGTGAATTATATGGTACAGAATTATACCTCACTAAGCCTGATATGTGTGTGTGTGTGTGTGTGTGTGTGTGTGTGTGTGTGTATGTATGTATGCATGCCTAGCAATGAAGAGAAGGAAGTGTAATGGCGCAGGACCCTATGGGGCCTTCCTGGGACAGACACCCACCCTCCCCATGTCCTCCACCTGCCTCTTGTCTGGAAGAACTTTAGCCAAAGAATAAATTTAATCAGAGAAATGAGAAAATGCAGAAACAGAGGAAAATAGTCAAACAAGACAAAATAATAATAGTTCAACCATTAAACAAAATCAAGGACCTTTAGTTCCTCCTTAAGGGCTATGGATAATATTCTGATCCATATCCTTTGAGCCACTTTGCAGATATTGAAACCCCAACCAGGAGGAAGAAATTAACTACATGATGACCAGACTGTAGCCATGAGACATAAGCTGCTCCATCTTGCACAATTCCAAGAACTGGCCTCAAGGAAACGGGAACAAACTGACCCTGGAGTCGAAGATTAACTGTACTTAAAAGAATCAAGATGACACTGATCAGACCTCCGTGTGAGCAATTTCAAGACTACTGTCAGAGCTGACTGTGCTGTTCTGCATATGGCCCCCCAACCCCGCCTTTGAACCCCTGAAACTCCCCTTTAAAAGCTCTTGCCCCCAGTCAAGGGGAAATTGGTTCTTTGGGACACGAGTCCACCTTCTCTGCAGGATTGCCAGCTTCCTCAATAAAGCTAATATCTTTCCTTTTACCCAACATTTGTCTCTCAACGTTGGATTCTTAAACGATGAGCGGCCAAACCTCAGTTTGGTAACAGAAGGAATCAGGGTGGTTGTTTAAGGCAGTGGTTCTCAAACATTACTGGGCACCAGAAGCACCTGGAGAACTGTGTCAGGCCCCAGCACAAGAGGTTCTAATTCAGTCAGTGTGGCAGGGGCCTGAGAATGTGCATTTCTAACCTATTCCCAGATGTTGCTGAAGATGCTGACCAGGGAACCACACTTTGAGAACCAGTAAAACCATGGGAAGTGATGGCATTTGTTCACTGCTATTGTTCTAAAACTGAGATGTAATTCACTTATCATAAAATTCACCCTTTTAAAGTGTACAATTCAGTGGGATTTAGTGCATTCACAACATTGTGTAACCAACACCACTAACTCCAGAATATTTTCAACACCCCAAAAAAGAAACCCTGTAGCCATGGGCAGTCATGCCCCACTCTCCCCAACATCTCCAGCCTCTGACTACCACCAATCTACTTTCTCTCTCCATAGATTTGCCTTTTCAAGACACTGCATATGAAAATCATATAAACTGCGGGTTTTCGTGTCAGGCTTCTTTCACTCAGCATAACGTTTTCAGGGTTCAGCCATGTCACAGCACGAATCTGTACTTCATTCCTTTTTGTGGCTGTATGATACTCCCTCGTATGAACAGACGAAAGTTTGTTCATCCAATCATCAGTTGATGAACATTTAGATTGTTTCCACCTTTTGGCTGTTGTGAATCATGTTGCTATAAACAGTCGTGTGCAAGTTCTTGTGTGGACATGCTTTCAATTCTCTTGGGCATATACCTTGGAATGGAATTGCTGGATCACATGATAGCTCTACATTGCACGTTCTGATGAACCACCAGCCGAGGGGACAGGCTAAGGCTTGTCCATCTCCTTACCCTGAGATGCTATGCTGAATGTCTTCTCAACTTTTGAGCTCTACCTCACTGTGACTCTTCCCTGGCGTTATGTAGGCACATCTGGAAAATGAAATAATACTAAGAATGTATTATAAAGGCTGAAGGCACATTTCTTGATCTTAATTTAAAGTTGATGTCTGACATTTGTTTCTTCTTCCAAAAAGGGCAGGGGGGTGGGGAATGACTATGCTAACGATCATTTTTGCTCCGCTCTCCTTAACGGAAGACAGAACCATGCTCGCCACTTCCGATCTTTACCATCACTAGACTTAAGACGAGAGGTTCAAGTGACACATGCTCCTGCGGAAGTGCACCTGACAAGCACGACCTTCCTTCTGAGGGCCCCTCTGGGCATGAAGCAATGCCACAGGCAACAAAGTGGTTTGGGCAGATGTGGAGTTTATTTGCTGCAGTTCCTTGGCGCTAGTTTACAATGCAAAAAAAACCAGACAAACAGAAAACGATTGGAATAATTATAATTTTTTTAAAAACCCTGTCAACAACTTTCAGTCATTTCTTTATATTTTGACAAAACTTTTTTTTTAAAACAAATACAAAATAATCTAAAAGGAGAAAAACTATACATGGATTATTTACACCTCTGATAAATAGACTAATACTGATCCAGGTGCCTCTCTGTCTAAGGTGCCTCTCTGTCTAATATTCGTGAGAACCAGGGCCAGGGACTCGGATAGCCAGAGGGGCTCCAGCACCGGCCCAGACCCCCTGGACCTCGGCTGGCACCATCCTGGTTCTCCCGCCCAGAAATTTCAGGTTCCCAGCCTGGACCCTCTTCTGCCACCTTCACGAGCTCTGGCATTAAAACGCCTGAAGCCACTCCGGGTAGGACCTACATGAAGGGGGGACCCCCAGAAAGTGACCCCACCACTCCCCTTTACAAAAGCTATTTCCAGAGATGTGAGCCTGCCCAGAAGGTGTCAGAGGAGCCAGGGTCACACTGGTGCTGCAATGGCCCAGCCAGCCCTGCTCTGCCTGGACTGGGCGCCGGGCCCCAGACGAGAGTCCCTGAGAGAACAGCAGGAGAGCGGCGGCCACGGCTCCTTCAGGCCACGCGTTAGGAGGGCAAGGCCGACTCCAGCGGGAGGCCGACCACTCCCCCTCCGGCTCCCCCCACCCGCCCCTGCCGTGCAGATGAAGGCCCGCTCCTCTCCAAGGGCCAGCACGACACGCACGGTGTAGTCCAGGTGAAGGCCAGTTCGGAGGCAGAAAAGGCTGAAGCCCTAAGGTGATCGGGTCAGACCTGCTCCCTCCTCTAAAACGAGGAATGGAGTTCAGGGGCAGGAGGAAGAAAAACCAAATAACAAACAGGTTATCCCGGAATCTCTGATGGGACTACCTTCCTCACAGTTTTGGTTATTAGGTATGTAGCTCAAGGAAAAATGCTGACTATTTTAAAGCCCGACAAGAATGAATCCTGAAAAGAGAAACAACAGCGCAGGCGGGGGGTGGATTCCCTTCTCCCCGCAGTGCTCCCCAGGCACCTGGAAGGAAAAGCATCAGCTGGAGTGGCCGGTGCTGCCCTGCAGGCCCCGAGTCTGTCCTCGCCGCGCGGCCCCCTCCCCCCTCGCCACCCCCTCCCTCGCCCAGACGAGGCCCCAGAAGCGTGGGGAGGGGGCCCGCCCGGCCCCTGCCCCTGCCTGGGCTGACACGCACAGCGGCGGCCCAGGGAGCTTCTTCTCTAGGGAGAAGCTTCCCAAAGCAGACAGGCAGAATGCCTGGACAGCTCTACCTTCTCTTTCTCTTTCTTTAAAAAACAAAAATATATCTTTATAGCATGTGGCTTCTCTTCCATTCCACTTTTTTTCTTAACATAAAATAAGATATGGGTACACATATTTATGGTGCAGGGTTGAAGGCTTCTTCCCAGGGAATAACCGAGAGGTAAATGGTCGGCTCCGAGCTCTGCTATCAGACCTGTTGAGTGGAGACTGGCGGGGAGGCAGCATGGCCGACAGGAGCTCTGTTCTTTTTAGACAGAAAGGCTCCAAACCCAAGCGTGAAGGCATCAGGCCCCCTTCTCCAAGGGTAACTGCCTACCCTTCTCCCACTTAAAAAAATTAGCAAAAGCTGAAGCTAGTCTCTAGGAACTCAGGACGATGCCTGGCAAGACGCTCCCACTGCACGGGAGGCAGGGAAGCTGCACCGGGCCTCACTCGCCGGGCCTCACTCGCCGGGCACACCAGCCCTGATGGCTGCGCAGACTCAATGTCTTTTCGTGGAAGAGACCTTCTTCTTCCGCGCGGCTAGCATCTCGTAGAAAGGGTCCCTGCTGATGGCTGCCCTGCAACACAGAAAAGGGGAGAAAGCAGAGGAGACTGAGGAACAGGACCAGGAGACACTACCCCAGGCAGGGGCTTCCTAGCAGCAGCCGTGCCCCTGACGCCCTCCCTGCTCGACCGTCCCTTTAAAGGCCATGTCACGGCATCAACCTTCACTGTGTCCACATGTGGTGTAAAAGACAAGTTTTGAGGGAGACACGTGGCACAGGCGACAAGATCACTGTGGGGTGCTTACTGCCTGTTTCAACCAAGTAATCAATTTAAGTTTAGGAATCTTCTATGCCCTCACAGCTGTGCTCTAACGCAGCAAAACAAGCGCAGTGCTTTAGTTCCATCATGACAGTGGCATTTGTCTGGAGCAGTAACCACCACACAACCCCGTGTGTCCCCTGGCACGTGGTGCATCTGATTGGCGGCCACCGTCTGTACCAAGCAACTTCTGAGTCCCCAAGAGCACCAGCTCAACAGCCAAGACCCATCACTGGGCAGTCAGGGCCCAGGCAAGCGGCCAGCAGCCTGCTCTGTGTGCACAGCCTGGTGGGGAGGGAGGCCAAGCAGCCCTTGCACTGGCCCCAGAGACACCAGCACAGGTGATGATGGCAGGCCTCAGCCACCCGCCGTCCCTCTGTATTTGTCATTCTCCACTTTCAAGCAAGGTGTGATCCACGTTTTGAAGTTTAATTTGCTTTTCCTGAGAAGTAGTATTCCAGGTGCCAACTAGCTTCTGGGCCAGTCACAAGCCCACGTGACTGTGGACCGCACTTAACCAGGTGCACGACGGCTCCTGAGGGCTGACCGGGCCCCGTTCACAGAGAGGATGTGTCCGTGCGAAACAGCAACTCAGCTCCGGGGGAGGCAGGAGCCGAACACGGCCCAGAACGCATCCCAAGGGACCCCGCCACGCAGGCATCTGACCGCTCGGAGTGCTCGGGAGGGAATCCTGCTTCCACCTTCAGAGCATTAGGGTGAGTCCACCTCCGCTTCCTGGGTGGGCCAAGCCCCCAGGGATGCCGCGGGACATCTCCAGTCCACGTGACGGGGGGCCAGGACACAGTGAAGTGCTTCGGGCTGGAAGCTCTGCCCCGGCCTTGCACATACGTGTGCTCCTTCTCACGGCCATCCTCACATGGTCCCTGGAGACACTCCGCCCCAGCCCTGGGAAGGCACAGCGGAGACGACACCAGGCAGCAGAAGCTCTCCCTCAGCGGCCACCGTCGCTGCGCTGCAGGTCTGTCTGCAGAGACACACGATTCTGTATGACCGCGTGCCCAGAGCACCAGGACCGAGGTAGCTGGAAACTCCTGGGAAGAGCACTGATGAGAGAAAATGTGCCTGCAACTTGACCTTCTGCAAAACCTTTCCAGTAACATCGTGAAGAGCTTCCATCCTATCAGGTCCCTCCTCTGGTGCCTCTGCCCCAATGTTTTCACTGGGAGAGCGTCAGAGCCAAGGGCGGCTGGAGCTGAGTGCCGCACGTGGAGGAGGATGGCTCCCTGAGTCAGAAGGCTCGGGTCTGTGGTTCGGGACGACTGAATTCACCTCCCTGTGCCCGTGTCCTCATGTGTCACCTGGGGACAACCATCCTGCTGCACCCACCTTCCCAGGGCTCTGGGTAGGGTTAAGGGCGCTGAGCCCTGGAGCTGGAACAGTGTCTGCAACTCCCACAAGGAGATGAGGCCAGCTCCGGGCAGACCCCGGGATCCACCCCTGAGGAGGCTCTGCATCCACCTCAATGGAGGGACTGGACCATTCCAAGCATGACCGTAAGGAGGGCTCGGGTTCTCTGGCTACCGAAGTACAATGACATGAAAGGCAGAAGGTACACCTGCAGACAGAGCCTTTTTGAAAGAACAATGAGTTGGGGGAGCTACACACAATCCCCTGTCAACACACGCTCTGATGCCCTAATGATCATGCAGGACAGCACACAGACCAAGAGACACAAGGGACACGGTCACCGTGCACACACAGGAAGTTGGTCCACACTAAAGAGGGCACTTCAGACTGGGCAAAATGGATTAATAAATGGTATCAGGACAATCAGCCACTCACTTGAGAAAGTAAGGTTACATCCTTTACTTCAAACCACATGCAGAGAGGATTAAAGAGTCAAGTATTTTTTTTTTAAAAACATATGGTTAAAAAAAAAAGGGTACGGGGACATGGGTAAGGAGCTCTCCATGGCCACACGTCCCCAAGGCACCGCTACTCCTCCACGCAGACCTCAGGGTGCATCCAGCACAGAGGACCCCTGAGCCTCATTATCGGTGGTGACACCAGAAACGCTGCGGTGCCTCATGGGCTCCACGGCACGTGGGACGGCCCCTGATGACACCACACTTCCAACAGCCGTCATCACCCAGGGCTACCAGAGTCCAGGCGGCATGCTGAGCACAGCGCTGCGCCATCTGTCTCACCCTCAGAACAGCCTTGTGCCTTAACGCCATCATCCAGAAGGGAGCGGCACCGTCCCCGGGAGTCCTCGGGGAGCCCCGCCTCTCACTGCTGTGTGGTGAGCAGGCTGGGATTCTGGGAGGAGGGCAGGCGATGCCGAGAGTCAGAGCGGGAACTCGGCCCGGGCTGGCCTGACTCCGAACCGGTGCTCTCCTGTCCCGCCCGTCTGAACCGCACAACTTTCAGAGGCTCTTTTTGTGGGAATAAACGACCTGCTCCTTGCCCTCACATCACCTCGTCCCCCTTCAGCCGTTTATTCACTATTTAACCCTGGCCCAAACACTACACTTGTTTTAGTAGAGGTGCCAAAAACACCACAAAAACTAGAGCATGCCCAGCCCCTCGGGAGCAGGCTGCGGCCCCGGTGGGAGAAGGCCCGTCACTCGGGGCGATGCAGGACCTGCAGGGCCTTGGTCGCCGGTCAGTGCGGCCTCGCTGGTCTCCAGGGGAAGCCTCGAGGCTCAGTAATGGGGACACCCTAAGGAAACGGCTGGGCCATGTCTGATGGGTGCAGCACTGGCAGGGAGAGCGAGGATGCACTCCCAGGGGCAAGACGGGTGTGGTGATGGGCAGCGGGTAGGATGGCGGGAGGGACAGGGTTCACAGAAGCCCCAGGGAGGAGTGGGGAGGAGGAGCTGCCGGGGCAGAACACCTCCCCCGTGATAAAGCACCGTGAAACAGGTGGAGCGAGGGCCGGGAGGAGCCCTGGACCCAAGGATCCATGTACACCTCCCTTCCCCCAGAACCGCCGCTTCCTCACAGCTCAGCAGGGAGTATGAGGCTCTGCCTCGCAACCCCGGATCACGGCCACGTGACTTTGACAAGCATTCATTACTTACCCTCTATGGGCCTCAGTCTGCCCATCTGTAAATGGGACAACAGTGTCTCACAGGATTAAGAAATTATAAAAGGGAACGGTTACAATCCCCGCTGAGCTGCCACCATGAAGACGAAACCCACTTCCTAAGACATGAAAAGGCCAGTCTGGCCAGTGGCACCTGTGCCTATAAGCCTGCCCACCTGTCCCCTCTTTGGGGCCATGAGCTGCACTTGGGAAACCTAGATGTGAGGCGTGCTCTTAAAAACGCTCAATGGTCAAGAATCCAGACACCCAGGGAAAAGTCACCGGGGAATCACAGTCAAACTACTCGCTAAGGATTCAGCACACGGGGCACAGAGGCGGGATGGGCAACCCACGGGACAGCTGGAGCGTCGCCAGCTTCAGCTGCCACCTACTTGATGCACTTGATCCAGTCCTCCTTCTCCTCAGGTGTTGGGGCTGAGATGCGGTACACCGTGTGGTTCCCCTCCACCACTCGCCCGTCAGCCTCCGTCTTACAGGCCTTAATCACTTGGTCTTTATTGTCGGGGATGTAAAGCTCAAAGCAGTTCTGAGAAGTAAGAAAGAGAGGGAGAGAGTGACAAAGATCTAAGAAAGCTGCTGACCAAGAAAAAAGTTAATTTCCCAAAAAGTAAATTTTTATTTCCAAAAAAAAAAAAGTTAATTTATTTCTTTATTCTCACCTTCATAAAATATAGCCAACATATGTTTTCCTTTGGAAAAGAGGAGCCTAGAAGTGGAATTCTGGAGAATGTAGATTGTATATAAATAGGTTTTATTAGCAAAGATATCGAGCAGATGATACACGTTAGTTCTACTCCTAATACATAGAAAATAGGGAGCGAACTGCAGGTGACTTAATGCCTTCTAAAGCCAAGCCAGCAATACGATATTCCAAAAGAGAGGAAAAATATTTATAAGTGATCTGAAGATCATAAAATAAGTGGTCCAATCATGAGAGCTTGATGCTGCCTTTTAAGGAAGCACAATTCTATACCTCGTGTGATATTCAGTAAATGACACTAAAGCTGATGGACAGAATGAAAGAGGTTACTTAGTCTCACCTTTGGCTTGAACTGTAAAGATAATTTTAAAAGTTAGGCTAACTTAAATCATATGAGTACTTTCGGGTTTTTTCTCAAGTACAGCTGACCCCTGAGTAAGGCGGGGGGTGGGTGCTGACCTTCCGCACAATTAAGAATCCACGTATGACCGACAGTCGGCCTCCGTCCGTACAGCAGTGCCTCAGCACCCGCGGACTTAGCCAAGCACAGATGGCACTCTACCGTAGGAGTTACCACTGGGAACAGTCCACGTGTCAGGGGACCCACACAGCCCCAACTTTGTTGTCCAAGGGTCAACTGTAAACCTCTGCAACTTCTTCCTGGATCAAACAGCTGCTATGCCCATCCCTTCTGTCCCCCCAAAACATCTCACCAAAAAATACTCACTGGTTTTTTGGAGTCTTCCACCTCCCGGATACTCAGGTTCTCTAATGGGATAATTCCACGGGGCTCCTTATCCTGCAGAAGAATTGGAGAGAGAAGACCTAACTGCTCAGTTTATGAACGTATGTCCTGTTACCTTCCTCACGGCAACTCAGCCCAGCTCCTGTGACTCCTCCACGACAGGAAGTCCACAGAGCAGCTTTAAAAACAAGAATAGGGTCAAGAAATGTGTGGGTGTTGTCAACATACCACATATGAATCCCTAAGACCGAAAAGCCTTCGGAGGAGGAGCTTCCATAGACGCTCTGAAAGAGTGAGTGTGACCAGAGCTGTGGGTGGCCCTCCAGTGGGGAACATGTAAGGCCCTTTCACACAAAAATTATCCTGCTTCTTTGTCTGGCCCACCTACTCATCTTTCAAGCCTCAGTTCCAGCATCAGCAACCCCAGGAAGCTCAAGTCTCGCCCGAGGTGCCCCTGTTTTGTGCCCACAACGCCTGGACTATAGTCGTGTCGTGTGTCACTACCTTCTCACTATCTCCAGCCTCACCTCCCGCCTCCAGACTGTAGGATCCTCAAAGAGACATTGCCTGCCTGACAACTCCACCTGGACCAAAAAGCACCTAAACTCCCGTCCAGAACAGAGCCCTGCGTCCCCTCACCCCCACTGGCCCTCCTCCAGGGCTTCCCATCTCAGCAAAGGACACTACCACACCTGCCGGGCCATCAGCCTTCACCTCTTCTCCCTGATGTCCAGACAACCAATGGCCAAAGACTTTGTTCCAAGTTCAACAGTTTAACCGGGCTATGCCTTGGCACCAAGCTTCCTAGGACAGATGTTCCTAAAATACCATATGCACTCTTTCGATTTGCAGATTCAGGTTTGTTTCTCCTTTTTAGGGAAATAATCTCATAACTTGTCTTTGCATTTGCAGGTCCCAGTCATTCTGGTATTGGGATCATCCTCATCTGTCCTCCACATCTGTTCGCTTGCCCTTAATTGTTTTAATGCTTGTCTTTCAGACACAATCTCTAAGACTGTCTCAAGCCTTTCCCCTAGGATAGTGATTACATTCCTAGCTAATCATTCCTTAAAGTTTTAACTTACGTGTTAATAAATAAGTTATAATTCTACAATTACATAGTCATATTCTTAATATATAGTTTTGGTTCTCATTTAAGTCTGAAACTACTGGAGAGCCAGCTATTGGTGTTCTGGCCACTTCCAGAGTCTCAGGAGAGAAGCGAGTGGAGGGAGCGCCCCCCTCAGACACCCCGAGCCCCAACTCTCCCCTGGGGTGCTGGTGTCCGGCATCTCTTGGAGCTGATGCTCACCGCACGCCCCCCACGGACAGTCTTCTTACGTGAACACACACCCGGAGCTTTCACTGATATCGCAGAAAGTGAGTCCTGTTTTTCCACTTTTCTCGTCTCCCCGGTTTCTACCCTGCAGCAGACCTCACCACTCCTCCATCCAAAGGGGGAGGAGGGAAGAATTCCTACTCGGTTTACTTCTCCCAGACTTGGGCACGGGGAGGTCTGGGGCTGGTTGTGCCTGGCCACGCAGCAAGGGGCCTTCTGCTGGCTCCGGGCTGCGCCGCCGCCGCGGCCCCTGCTGCCCGCTGTGAAGTGCAGTGAATGAGTTCTGCCCTTTCCTTATCCGGCTGCTATGTCCCCACTTCTTTCTACTAGATTTTTCCTCTTTGTCAGGTCATTTCTGTGTGGTTATCTCCACCTACCATCTTAACCCTGAGGCTCCCCCCTCGGCATCTTCAGAAACGTTTTCTCTGGACTCCCACTGCCTGATAAAATGCTGGTGTGCTGCTAGACTGAATTCAGGTAATGCCACCATGGTCGGCGTCACGAAGAACCATAAGATTCTAGAATCTCACTGCATTACCACTGAGACTGTCCCGGGACTTAGGGGTGCACTGTTCAGATGCCCCGCACATGGTTCATATTAACCCAGAGACCAGTGAAAAAGATTTAAACAAGATTTTAAAGATGTCACCAGTCTAGAAAAAAAAGTTAACACATGGGGCGGGGGGACAGGGGCAAAACAGAAAGAAATTTACCAAGCTGTTCACAGGGGTACTTTGGGGGGTGAAAAAAAAAACCTATCTTTGTACCGTTTTGGGTATTTGAAATACAGTACTCTCATAATTGAAAGGATTTTAATAACAGAAAAGCAAAGCCAGTTGCAGAACTTACGTGGTGTGAGTTTAGCCCCCATAACACACAAAATCCTGGTCAGCATTCCCTTGGAAATTGCTGAGTGACTGAATTATGAGCTGACACTGTCATGACTCTCACTCCCCATGTGAGAAGCCACATCCGCACGACGTCTGCAAGCTGAAGAACCACAGTGTGGAACACAGTGGAAACCCGCTTCACCCCCAAGCTGCGAAGGGCCAGGCGTGGACCTGCATCCTGGCTCCGACCATGCTTCACACAAACACTGCCAGGACTCTCATCCCATCTTGCTCTATGCCTTCATTATAAAGGATACTTCTAAACCTTCGTTTCCTCAGGAGGATCTCAACTGCCCTAATTTATTTAAGACACATTCCAGTGCTGCCAGTGGTATATGGTTTGCTCTTCCGATGACCAGGGAACAGGGCAGAAACAAGGGCCTCCAGCTGTGGGGAGCCCGTCTGAGCGGGATCCAACCTGAGGCTACCAACCTGCTGGGCCTCCTGGGGGCTCCTAGAGGGAGCTTCGGAAAAGGTTTTACTGTACAACCTTTATTCTCATAGTATTGTATGTATTGTAATTCCATTCCCACTAAATAAAAACCAACAAAACTTTCAGTTTAAGTAAACGTCAATTTCTTAAAACTCTAGGTAATCTCCCATTTCGTTTCACTTTCTTTTCCTCTATTACATGTTTTGCCCCTTGGCTGTGTCTTCTACATCAAGTGCTTCAGTATTTCTGCTACCATAGAATCACAATTACCTTCGTTTCCCTTTCTATGGGGCCACAAACTCTCTCTTGGCCATGGGTCCAAGTTCATTCTTTCTAGCTCAGCTCTACAACAGGCTCTACAACACATTTCTAATGCCGTGTATGATGTTGTCTGCCACTGTCTCCTGGCTGGGCGCATGGTGTCCCAATGGAGAAGTGGATGTCAGCTCTGAGCTACGGTTCCTGTGGCCAGATACCCCACACCACACCCGGGCCCCCCTCTTGAGATTCGTCTTAGCCCTTCCACTTCACATAAACTCTCCTCCTGCCCCAAAGATGCAGCAGGACAAATCTGACTGTCACCCCCTGAGTCCTCCAACCCTGTCTCATTAGAGCTGTTTAAACACAAGGCCTGGTCCACCCCCGTCCCAGCTGACCAGCAGGCGCTCACCGTCGTGTATTCAAAGTAGTAAAGGCAGTTGTCAGTCAGAATGAACCAGCGTCTTTTCCAAGTCTTTACCCTGCCACCTGCAGAGCAAAGAGAGATGTGTGTTGGATAGGAATCAACCAGCCAGCACAGGCTCTGGGGGGGCTCGAAGCTCTGCCCCCAGAGAGGGTGCAGGACGAGGATGCGGGGGCAGGGCGCCAGGAAGACACTGAGACCATGGCAGATTTACATCAGTGACGAGACACAGAGCCAAAACAGAAGCACCTTTCACAGCGTGAAAGTCTGTGGGTACAAGCAGAGCAAGCAAGTTGGGTGGCCCCCTGGAGATGACATCAGGACAGCAGATGAGAGCACGGGCTGGGGAGGGAGCTGGGACAGTGATGGACCAGAGAAGCGTCAGCAGAAGCCTATGGATGCGGTGGAAATGGGCGAACACAAGAGGAGGGGAGAGGGTCAGCCCCCTGGCTATGCTACACTGCTGGTCCACCAGCCCAGGGCTTTATCAGAACAGGACAGGAGGAGGAACCAGGAAGTAAGACATTTTAATCCCCTCACAATCAAATCCAGTTTTCCTGGAACATGGAACCCAAGTTCCTTCGGTTTCACCTTCTACTCCACCTTCCTGACTGTAGTGCGTTTCTACGCTGGCTTTTTAGGTTTCTGGGCCAGTGTCCTAAATTCCCCCAGAGTCCTGGGTGGGACAAAGCAGTATCCCTGGATCAGGGAAGAATCCACTGGTAAGCAGAGGTCCCTATTCAATTCTGGACTTCTCACCGGCATCTTGAAACAAAAATAACTGGAGGAGGAGGCCACAGGCGAAGTGAGCTCTCACGGGTGGCTGTGAGCTGTTGAAGGTTCCCTTAGTCCTTCTCAATATTTCTCAATAAGAAGAAACGCCAGGGTCATGAAGTTATCCCAAGATGACACGAAGGAAGGGAAACTTCACTATGGCCTCGGTGAGTGAAGGCACATCCTGCTCTCAATCTGACCGTGAGCAAAGCCTTTCTTCTCCTCGACTTACACCGGGTCCAGGGAAAGTTTTCTGAACATGAACCATATGAAAGGCCTTCATGTGGTGAGATACACACAGCATTTCATAAACACTTCTTACTGCCCTGGACAGGATACACTCTTTTGCTGACTTAACCTACAGAGAACATCACTTCTCCAATCCTCATAAAGAACAAGGACCATGGGGTGTAGATTTAGTGACCCCAGTCACGCTTCCTTGCTTGCCCCTCACCACAAACAGCTGAGCACAGGGTTTAGAGGGAGTATCTCCAGCTGCCAGGACGTGGCTGTGAGATCATGCCAGGTTTCCTCAAAGGATCCGACTGCTGGAGCAACGCAAATCCTGTCATGGAAATGAAGTGTCCAGCGTTGGTCCTGGTAGCAGTTTTAAGGACAACTGGACTTTCGGGCCCCTTGCATGGCTCTGCTTGGATGCCCGAACTCTGAGAGGTTAAGCGACTGATCATGAATTGCTGAGGTTCTCAATGGTCTCAATGGCACCACCTCACGGAAGGAGTTTGGTCCTGAGCCAGCACGTGCTATGCCCCCACCCGCACCCCTGCCGCTGTCAAGCGAAGACCGACTCGACTCTCTGCCCACAGCAACTGTCGGCTTCTGTGAGCACGTGCCTCTGGCCCCTAAGGCCCTAGGGCATGAATCAAGAAAACCATGGATGGAAATATGACATGCGTGAGGAAATGGGAAAGGCTGGGCAGAACCGAAATAAATCAGGAGGAGAAAGAACACAAGGAATATACTTAGAACTGGAGCCGACTTGTTATAAAAAGGAAACCCCCTTCCCCGTTTCAGAACCCGAGGAAGCAGCTCTCCTGCCTCTTGGGCCTTCACCCCCACACGGGGCTCAGCACACAGGACACCTCAACCCATGCCCACTGCCATGCGCTCCCCTCACAGGACCACCCCGGGGGCACTTGGGGCTCAGGAGGTCGTGGAAGAGGGGTCAGATGTCACAAGGAAGAAGATGGGAGGAAATCTAGGACAAAAAGCAAAGCCGGACAAATCCTCTCCCTGGTGATGAAAGCTTGGCTATTTCATTTCCCGACAACCTGCTGCATTAGCGAGACCCCTACCATGAAGCATCACGCGGTCCCAGGGACACATTTCATGTTGAAAGGGAAACAGACATGAAACAAGCAGACAGACCGATGCGCGCACCTAGGACAGTCCCTGAGGAACTCACAGGACCACCTCCCAGCCTGCGGGCCTCTACCCCGTAGATGTAAAGGCCAGACGCTGGCTCCCCCGGAGCTGGGTGGGAACCACCTGACAAGGCCCGGAAACGTTTCATAAATGTCATTGTTGGGGCCGTTCTTTCCCTTGAGGCTCTGCTCAAGTGAGGCTGAAGCAGACACCTGAGGACTTCCTCATCTAGAAAACATGCTTCCCTGAATCAGCAAGTGGGGAGCAGATACCAACGACATAACTACGAGGCCAATTTGGGGGTTTGAACGATGACTCATTGAAAAAGAGGAGGGAGAAAAACAAAACAAAACATAAAAAACAGAGCCGAGGTTGTAATGCCCTCCCCTAAAACACAGCAGATTAAACAGAAGGACTTCTAGAAGGGATTGGGAGGTTTTATCTTTTTTAACTTTACCTGGCCTCATTCTGAGTTTCAGAAACACCATTTCCCTTTTTCACGCAAAGGCAAATGTCCTATGTTGTCTAATTTACTTCTTTTCCTACTTTGCTTCTCTGGTCACGGCACATGTGCGTGAGCACACGGCTGCGGGAATCACAACCTCCTCCTCCTCCTCTCCTCCACTTCAGAAATCTCTGAAGTTCCCGAGTGTCAATTTGAGTCAGTAATATAGCATACGCCTGGCCAATAATTCCGAGAGACAATTCAGTGAATACTTTGTCTGCGTTTACAAATCCACTCTTAGTGTGTTTTCTTGCACTACTGCACTCAGGAAAGTCCAAATTGTCCCACATCTGGGTGCCCAGCTGTTGGATGCACTATGCACTACCCCTCCAAGGGAAGCATGAAAATCACTCCGCACCCCCAATCCTGACCAGTTCCCTAGGGACTGTACGGTAAGTTAGAAGCAGCATTAACACTACCACCAGCGATTTAAAACAAAATAATCAAAAATAACAAAATAAGAAAACGCTGCAGCGATTACAGTGGCCTGCGCAGAGCGAGCGAGCAGGTTGAGGGGATTACATACCTCCTGGAGTTTGGGGCAAGGAAAAGGAGAGCCAAAACCATGGAAACATACAAATGAGGGAGAAAAGAAAATTAAAACAAAGAAATTAAACCCGACTCCTTAACCTTAAGGTGCACTGTATTAGTCATTCATGTCTGCCCTGTGGGGACGGGACGTAAAGACAGTAACAGGGCAAATGCCACTGTCCGGCGTGTGAATGAGGGGCTGGCCTCATCTGCCACATCCCATCTGGTAAAGACAAGATCTGAGGCACCACCAAAATCCTGGCCTCCAAGATGCCACAAATCAGCTCTCACCAAGCTGACGTTTATTAGTGTATCCTGAATCCAGAGCAAAGACAGTGAAGATTACTTTGGGAAAATTAAATGTCTCTCTTCGGATGGCTACCTCTTTTTAAAGTGTGTGTAAAAATGCTCACACACAAGCCTGTGAATACATATGTACATACGTGTATACACAAGAATACACAATCTTATGGTTATATGCATACACAGACATATACACACAATTGCAGACGTCTGGAAGGCCTGCCTTCTGTGGCACACACATACGAAGGGGTGATTTGAAGTGTGCTACAATGAAAACACAATGTGAAGAGTTTAGGAGGGTTTGGTGGAGGTCTGGAAAAAGTAATGCAATGACCTAAAAACGAGTCTCACATTTAGTTAAATTTTTTTCTTTTTAAAAAATATGGGATGCCTCATGAATTTACATGTCATCCTGGTGTAAGAACCAAGATAATCTTCGTACTGTTCTAATTTTACTATCTGGGCTGTCAAAGCTAACACTTAGTATTAGCATTTAAACAAATTTCACTGGAGGGGGAAGCAAATCCAAACCTGGATGCACTTTTAAATTTTCCAGCAGGTTTCCTCTTAACTCTAGCCATTTGGCAATAAAGATGCAGAGCAGAGTGGCCACCTCTGGAGTGAGTAATTTTAGAGCCTTAACTTCGAAGATTCTACTGGCTTAAAGATACATGAAATGTTGACAAATTCAAGAGACATTTAAAACTCCGACCAGTGAGGTGGTGCTTAAGGAGAATTTATGAACTAAGTCATTATGTATAAACACGAGGACTTAGGATATGCTTTTAAAAGGGAATACAAATCCTACTGCCATCTGAACTAGTCAGAAATTGAAGATCTCATTTCAGTGCTTCCCAGATGTGTCAATAATGGCATAGAGTGTAAGGACTTCTAACCTCACTGGGACCAGGAGCTGAAATGGTAGAGGAGGATCATTCTAATGACACCTCCTGATAATGCAGGAACCCACACATCAAAAGGCCAAGGCAGAAGAAAACAGAGGAAAGTACTCTCTCAGTGGCCAAAAAATTAACATCGTTACGTCCGGGGGCTCTCTCTGCATTCTGAAACGGTTAATGAAATAATCACATGTGCATATGAATGTGCATAAAAACCTTCCATTTGGTTACTTTGTCACCTTCATGGCAAGGCATGACCACAAATCTCAGCAATACAAGCTCACTTTTGGCAGAGGGAAGAGGAATAATTTTTAATTTTTCTGAATGAACAAAATCATTAATGTGGCTGATTTGTATTGGAAAGGAGGGGGGAAAAAAAAACCAGCGCCCAAGAATGAGTAAGAGTGCCGTGGATTGCGCTGCAGCCAGGGCCTTGGGTTTGCCATGCACGCTGCCTGTGGGGAGCCAGATGCAGAAGGAAGTGATGATGCACCGGGGTGGGGGAGGCGGGAGCACCGGATACAAACTCGTGATGGGAAGTAGAGAGAAGGGCACAGCTGGCCGCCCTCCCAGTGGTCCGGGGGTCCGGGAAGGGAAAAGGACCAGGTCCTCCGGGAACTGCCCCAGAGAGAAAACGTGGAGCGCAAACACATGTAGGCAATATTTATGCGGGCAAGCCTATCCCCAGGAGTCTCTGTGCGTCCCATGGGGCACTAGCCGTGCATTCACTTCCTTTCTGGAGGCGATCTTGTTAGAACAGTACGAATTCATACCAAAGTCTCTCCTTAGAGCCTCCTGCACCAACCCCCTTTTCCCCACAGTGCAGGCGCGGGTGGGCGAGCGTGCGCACACACGTCCTTTCTTTCTAAGTTTCTGCGTTAGGAGCCCAAACCCAGACGGCATCACTTACCGAGCTTCAATAGCCAGCCTTCTCGGTCTGGGTTGAAGAAAGTGTGAGTAAGGTCATTCCCATCATCTTCTGGGATTTTAAAGGGTTCGTTTTTTATGCTCTCATACAGATTCTGGGATAAAAGATGACACTGCATGTCTCTGATCCTAGAAATACCTCTCCTCCCGCCCTTTCCCACCATTCATTTAATAAGTGTCACTGTGTGCCACACACTGGTGGCATAGAGAACATCTCTCCCTTTAGGGGCTCACAGAGACAAGGGAAATAAGACGCCTAATGGACAATTAAGAAAGAAAAGAGATCAGCCTGACTTCCATTCGAGCCTTTAGTTTCAGATTTATAAACCACTTTCCCCCACTGACTCCTCACTGGGCCTCACTACCAATTTCTTAATGAAATTCACATAATTATGTGTATGGTCCGAGTAGACACTGGATGATCCCATGTCCCTCCCATCCCCTCTACCAGCGCCGCCCAGGACCACAGTCTTGAATCAGCGCCAAACTCACCCGGAGCAGCTCCTCGGGCAGGTCTCCCCCGTCGTTGATGCCTCGATTCATGGCGATGAACCTCTCCACGGTGGGCTTGTCTTTGACATTGGGGTTATGCAGGCTGGTGTTCAACATGATGATGGCAAATGAGAGGACATAACAAGTGTCTAAAAGAGAAAAGCAAAATCTGATCGGAAACATCCCACCCGAAAGAACATGAAACTCCGGATGAGACAGAGAATAAAAAGCAGTGCTCTCAGGGCTTCCCTGGTGGTGCAGTGGTTGAGAGTCCGCCAGCCAATGCAGGGGACACGGGTTCGTGCCCCGGTCCAGGAAGATCCCACATGCTGTGGAGCGGCTGGGCCCATGAGCCATGGCCGCTGAGCCTGCGCGTCCGGAGCCTGTGCTCCGCAACGGGAGAGGCCACAACAGTGAGAGGCCCGCGTACCGCAAAAAAAAAAAAAAAAAGCAGTGCTCTCAAAAGAATGGGCAAAATCCACGCGCCTGGGTATGCTCTAACTGAAAGGTTATATACTGCTCACTGAAAAGAGCAAGGCACGGGAAAGAACATAAAGCATTCAAGACTTAAAGACGTTTATTTCTTCAGATTGTAAAAGAAGAACACATACACCACAGAAAACCAGAAAAGTACAACGTATAAAAAAGAAGATATAAACTACCTATAATCTCACCACCTAGTAATAACTTATTTTGCTTTCTTACATAAATGTACCTATGTGTAAGGTATCACAAATGTATCTCACAGATACAGACTGTAACACAATCAGAATGAAAAGAGATACATAGTTTTGAAGTCTGCTTTCTGGCTAATCTTATTAGCATTTTTCCATGTCAATAAAGTCTCTTTTTAAAAACATGATTTTTAATAGTTGCATACTTCATAATTCAGAGGTACCCTAACTTACATTCTTACTACCTTATTGTTAGAATTTGGATAGTTTCCAACCTTTTACTATTATAAATACCATTTAAAGCAATGTTCTTAGGCAAGAACCTAAGCCCTTTTGTTTTAGAAATGACCTAGTACCTAGAAGAGAACCTGGCAGGCACTGCCAACCACAGGAGAGGACGCCCCCCCCACCCCGCTCACCTGTGGACTGGAACACCCCGTGGTTGCACTGACAGTAGCGCTGGGCAAACGCCTCCATCATCCGGTCAATCTTCTGGGCCTCTCCCGGCAGCCGGAAGCTCCACAGGAACTGCCTAGGAGGTGAAGACAGGGTGAGTTATGGGACTTGGGGAGATAATTTGTTTCTCCGTGAATGATTTCTGCGGCAAAGGGAGATGTGGGGGACTTCAGCCTTCTGTCAAGTAACTCTGAACAGATGCAGACTAACTACTCCACATCACCATTCTCTCGATCGGAGAGAATGTATTTAGAAAACAATTAAGATTTTCCTACTCAAAAGAATGGTTCTCCTCCTCATACTGATACACAAGACTGAAATATAGATAATGCTCATTTTAAAAGAACTTCAATTTCCAGAAAAAAAGATGATACAGCAGGAAAAGCGATTTTCTATCAAAGCATTCATGACTGATCCCTTTAAGTCAAAGAGAGACCTGTGGTCAACAGATTTAATTCTGCATTATTTTCATAAATCTAAATGACAACACAAAAGATGATATTATTTACACTAATGGCAGTGAAAATACCAAATGACAATTTCTCAAAAGACACAGGTAATAGATTTAGCAAAAAAATTAATGTTGAGTTTTTTCCTTCTAAAATGAAGGGCACACTATCTACTTCCTATTCTAGGGCAGGAAATTAAAGGGTTTTCTAAAGCGAAATTGGGAAAGATTCAAAGTGTAAATATTCATCAATTTCCAAAATGTTAAATGAAAGACCTGAGGAACGGTTTTGCAAAATTTGCTTTCAATTTAATTCCCTTTAACCATCCAATCATTTCAATCATAGGCCAATAGACTACTTTCCTTTAAGATGCTTCTAGATACTCAAATAACTGCCAAAGGTAAATTTCATTAAAATGCCACACAGGGCAGACGCATAACCAAAGACCCGCCTCCCGCTCCACAAGCTGCTAGCTGTGAACACACTCACCGTAAGGCCTGGACGAGGTTGAGATCGGTGAACTCATGTAGCTCCACAAACGCATGAAGAACCTGGATGTTAAACTCATCTCTAGCAAGAGAAACAAAAGATACGGGGCGGTGGGGGGCGGGGAGAGCAGAAGTCAGACACTGATGCTGAGAATCCAAGGTCATCCCGACCCCCGACCAGGCCGCCTCCCACGCTGAGCGCTGCGGCCCCGTGGCCGGGGCGGGGAGACAGCCATCTACCTGCAGCTCTCTGTCTGCTAGCTGAACACAGGAGGAGTCCTTCCGCCCCCAAGCACGCCAGCTGCTGTTTCCCAGCACCCCTCGGGACAAAGCTCGGAGCATCATGGAGTTTGTTTCTCTAGGTAACTAACTGCTGACCAACCTACCACAGCTGTCTCCGGAGGCCTTACCTCTCCCCCAGGTAGTCACCGATGGCTGTTTTGTTGAGCCCTTCACCTTTATACAAGAACTGGGCAATGTCTTCACAAGTGTTCTTCAGCAGATCATTCTCTATTAAGAATTGGATCCCCTGGAAAGACAGCAAAGATGCCAATGGTGCCTTAGACCCCAGGAAGGTTCAGAAAGGAGACAAGGGTGCAGGAAGAATGGGTATGGGTGCTCTGGACACAGAGGAAGTATCTACTAAGTAATTCCAAGTTCTGCAGGAAGCAGGGCTCTCAACGTGAGCTGCACTCTACAAACAGGCAGGTAAGCTGTCTTAGTGCCCCTGGGTTCCAGCTGACACCATGGAAACCGCCACCTTACAGACTATGGGCTCTGGCTGCTGCCTTTCCACTTACTTTTTTAGGATCCATGTTGAATTTTTTCCTGCCCATGGCTACCTGTTTGTTCCTCTGCATGTTTTTCCTGTAAAACAACCACCACAGCCATTTCAGTACTCCAGGTATTCGAGAATTTCTGAAAGACTGATATGACCCCCACACGCATCCACTGATTTGCAGGGATTTCTGAGATTTATCCAGAAAAGCACAGGCACACTTAGGTCCAACTATGGAAGGACACTGAAATCCTGACCCTGGCCCCAGGCTCATTTGTTCCTTCTACCGTAGCGGGTTTCTTTTTTTAACATGATTTTTTAAAACTTTATTGAGGTATAGTTTACATATCATATAACATACCCATTTTGAGTGTACATCTGAATGATGTTTAGTAAGTTTACTGAGTTGTGCAACTATCACTATAATCCAGTTTTAGAGCATTTTCAAAACCCCAGAAGTGTATGCTACGTAAGTTAATAGGTTATTGCCTCAATCTGTTCGTCCATTCATCTGCTGGTAGACATTTAAAGCTAATTCCAGTTCTTGGTTATTTTAAATAAGAATGCTGTAGATATCCTCGTGCATGGGGGCACGCTCTCATTTCTCTTGAGTAACTACCTGGGAGCTGAATTGCTGGGCACAGTGTGGATATATGGTCAACATTAGGAGAAACTGCCATCCCGTTCTGCCCAGTGTTTACACTGCTTACTCTCACCAGTTCTCGGCAACTCGAGACGCCACCTGTCTGTTTAATGCCAGCCGTCCTAGCGGGTGTGAAGCAGCATCTCCTTATGACTAAAGATACTGAGCATTTTTCATGTGTCTATTATACATATAAAAGTGTTCAAGTTTTTTGCCCATTTTTTAGTTAAGCTGATTTATTTATTTATTTGTTTGTTTGGCTGCGCCGGGTCTTAGTTGCGGCATGCAGGATCTTCGTTGCCGCGTGCGGGGTCTTTGTTGCAGCGTGCGGGATCTTTTTTAGTTGCGGCACGCGGGGTTTTCAGTTGCAGCATGCGGGATCTAGTTCCCTGACCAGGGATCGAACCGGGGCCCCCTGCATTGGGAGCGCAGAGGCTTAACCACTGGACGGCCAGGGAAGTCCCTAAGCTGTTTTTTTATTAGTAAGTTTTATGTGTTCTTTCTATAGATATTCTGGATACAGGTCCTTTTTCAAATTCGGGTATTGCAAGTATTTTCTCCTCATCTGTGGTTTGCCTATTCATTTCTTTTAAGAGTATATTTTATAAGAGCAGAAATTGTAAATTCTGATGAACTCCTAGTTGTCCATTTCTTTTAAGCTACAATTTTTTTTTTGATGGCAAGTAAGAAAGCTGTAATTCAGAACTGACAATGCTGTGACTGGATGTGATGAGCTGGCCGATTTCTGCAGGACATGCAGCTTCACTAATCCCTGATGGCCCTGCCCACACAAGTTTAAAATAACAAAATCAGGGCCTCCCTGGTGGCGCAGTGGTTGAGAGTCCGCCTGCCGATGCAGGGGATACGGGTTCGTGCCCCGGTCTGGGAGGATCCCACATGCCGCGGAGCGGCTGGGCCCGTGAGCCATGGCCGCTGAGCCTGCGCGTCCAGAGCCTGTGCTCCGCAGCGGGAGAGGCCACAACAGTGAGAGGCCCGCGTACCGCAAAAAAAAAAAAATAAATAAAATAAAATAACAAAATCAAACAGTCTCATGAAGCCAGACAGGGAGACTCAGGCTTAGAAAAATATAGACATGTAGTGAATTAGAAATAGCCCATTTACGACATTAAGCAGTTAAAAAATGGTCTGGGAACCCCATTCAAAATTAAATTCTCAAAGCAACTAAGATTTCATGTAGTTAAAAGAAGAAAATAACCTGCAGACACCCCTTGTCACTTTGTGCTATAATCTCATTTCTACGTTCTCTTAAGTCTTAGGGAGGCACCAGCAAGCTTATGATGACACCCGGACACAACTGGGCCTCCAGCCTTCTGGAACTGCATTGGCACCATCCATTAAGCTTTTCCTTTACCCAAAAAGGAAAAACAGAAACTCTAGAATAGGTACACAGTGGACAAGAGAAGGGAAGAAATAGTTCACACGACAGTTTAAGGGCAATTTAAGGCTTTGGGGGACCTGCCAAGTTCTCCAGTTCAGCCTTTCCAACAATGTCAAAAGCCCTCACATTTAGAAGTCCCTGCGCTGAAGGCAAAAAGTATGGTTACGTACGTGCTTGCTAGGCAAAGAGGGCAGAAAACACACTTTCTTCTTAAATACACCACGTGTGTACAATTGCAGGCTGGCACTTGGCGATGCTACAACCACAAAACCACCTGGAAGACGACAGACTCACCTCTCTTCTGTGGACCCCAGGTTTTCAATTTCATTAGCTACTTCTGCTATCTCATCCTTCAGCCTCTGCAAAATACACAGCCCAGAATTACCAGGAGGAAGATACAGATCAAATTAAAATCTCTAAAATCTCACACAACTCCCTCCAACCAAAAACTAAAATAAAGCAAAATGAAATTAAATAAGATGACGCCCCCCAAAATCTAAAAATTTTTGGAAAATTCATCTATTCAACAAATATTTCTTGGGTTCCTACCAGATGGTAAACATTCTAGGGAATACAAAGGTGAAAAAGATACCTCCTGACCACAAGGAGTTTAGTCTAGGACAGAAATTTATAATCATACACACTATGTACAATATGTATTTTTCCACTGAAAACAGCGGCCTTAACACAGTCTGTTGGAGCACATCTGCAGCTCCCTGAACAGCGAGCGGGTGACAGAAGATTCCCAGGATAAACCACTCCCCCCAGCGCCCAGGCTGCCCGGCCAGCAGTGCTGGTGCTGGGCCAACAGTGCCGCCAAGTGGCTGGCAAAGGGAACGCTGATCCCAGCTCTGCCTTCCACCCCTCCCCCATCTAAGCAGGCCCTCAGAGTGGACGACTGTCACGCTGGAGGGGGCTTTGAGTGAAGAACTGCTAAGCTTTCCCAGCACTTACTAGTGAAGGAGGAATCAAAGAACTAGGGCCACAGCAAAGTATATTCACACCAACACTGGAGCACGCCCGGTCTTTCCGACGATACACTTTGCAGCTTGGGGTTACAGGGTGTGCCCCCTCCCGTCCCTGCCCCTGAGCTCTCAAATGTTTTACAGAGCAGAGAATTCTAAAAGAATTGGCTTCTCCAGGAGCTAAAATAATCCAACTAATGGCAACCTATCAACAGGTGTTTTCATTCCTATTTTACAGATAAAGACACTGAAGACCAAAGAGGCAAAATTCTCTATCTAGAATCGCCCTGCCAGAAAGTGGCCACCAGGACGTGGACGTGGGTCTACATAACCTGAAGCCTGGGTTCTAGTCGCAGTCAGGAGACCTGTCACTCTAGCCTGACAGCCGGCCAGCTGGGTGCAGCTTACAGAGCGCTCCTCCTCTCTGAGATCCCACTCTCACTTGTTAATAAGCAAAGCTGGTTATCAATACCTGCACTTTATCAGAACTGTGGTGAGACCAAGGCAGAAGGTGTCACGAGAAGACACCTGGTCGAGGTGGCTGCCCAGCTCCTACCTGGATGTCGGCCAGCAGCTCCTGCTTCCTCCGCCGAATGTTCTCCAGCTCCTGGCGCTCCTCTGCAGTCAGGTCACTGGGAACTACAAAGAAGGAGGGAAGGATTACTAAGAAAGCTTTTCCTCGCCAAAAATAAATACAATCCAGAGACGCAAAAGGACAAAGGTACCACGGAAGAGGTGAGAAGCCAGTGTCGGAAATGAACGACTGCTGGGGACGGATCTGGCTCCCATTCTCCGACACGATTACCAAGGTCAGAAAGGATAGTGGATCACAGAGAAGAGCTCTGATAAAGGAACAGTTGTCACAAAAAAACAAGAGAGAAAAGGCTGCCTGAGATGAGATGAGGTTGGCTACGAATGAAAGAGGAGGACTGTGGGCCAGGCCCTGGCCATTTCCATCCTGAGGGGTGCGGGGCTCAGGCCCCTGGTTAATCCATCTCTCTAGGCCTCAGCTCCCTCACTGGGTCCAGCCCTGACACAGGGCAATGTCCATGACCCTAGTGGGGAGGGGGAGGCAACAGAGAAGCAACGTGAACGACAGTTTTGTGCCATTCTGGAGGGGGAAGGCGAGAGACTAGTATGTACAGAGAAAAAAAATCTACAAGGACACACCCCCAAACTGAAACAATGTTTAACTCTGAGGATGGGGTTATGGGGACTTGTCTCTCTGCTTTATACCCTTTAACATTTTTTGAATCATATTTTTAAATGAGCTCTTATCATCAGAACAAAGTTACTTAATTCCCCATCACAGTTCTCACCACAAAACGCTTCCTCATTCCTCAAGACTCCATCTCCTCTAAAAGCAGGGGCTCAGGGTAGGAAGGCCCTACAACAGCCCTTCTGAGTGCGCGGGCAGCCAGTGGTCGATGGAAGAACAGGCATTGGCATCAGGCACGCCCGGATCCAATCCCAGATCCAACCCACCACACAGCACTCAGGCCACTTTGCACAGTTACTGACCCTATTCAGGCCGCGTTCACCACCAATAAAATGGGGACACCCTCGCCCATGCACTGGCTGCTGTGAGGGTGAAGTCCCATAGTCACTGAAGTGCACCCCATCCCACCTGGGGCTCAGGAGGGGCTCACAAGTGTTGGTCCCATTCCCGTGGGGGCCACAGCAAAGGGCCCCATGTTGCCAGATGGGAGGGGCAGTACCTGGATGCTTCCATCCTTCGCGCAGGCGCCTCAGTAAGTGAGAACTGCTCCGAATGATGTGGTGGCCACAAGCCGAGTGTGGGTAGTAAGCACTTGAAATGTGATTAGCCCAGTTTCAGATGGGCTGTGTGTGTAAAATACACACCAGTTTTGTACCAAAAAAGTAACATATCTCTTTAATACTTTTTTGTATTGATTACACATTGAAATGATAAGTTGGTAAATAAAATATATTATTTTAATTGTGCTCACAGGGGCTGCTGGAGAGTTACACTGCATTTGTGGCTCATATTATGTTTCTACTGGGCAGCACGGTGGAACAGTTCTGCTTGAAGGTGCAGTCAGGGTGCACGACTTGCCAACCATGGCACTGAAACTGAATCTACTGCGTTCAGAGCACAGTGACTCTCCGCAAATATTTCATAAAAATCATGTAAGACAATAGAAGAGGGTAGAAACAAGAGACCGCGATTAAGTCTCAGCCCAGGTTAGTTACATTAGGTTCTAAGCTGATTCTTCCTTTTTTATCCAGCTTTTCCCCACCCCTGTCTATCAAGTGTCTTTTTTAAAAAAATAAATTTATATATATATTTTTTTAACATCTTTATTAGAGTATAATTGCTTTACAATGGTGTGTTAGTTTCTGTTTTGTAACAAAGTGAATCAGTTATACGTATACCTATGTCCCCATATCTCTTCCCTCTTGCATCTCTCTCCCTTCCACCCTCCCTATCCCACTCCTCTAGGTGGTCACAAAGCACCAAGCTGATCTCCTGCTGCTATGTGGCTGCTTCCCACTAGCTATCTATTTTACGTTTCGTAGTGTATATATGTCCATGCCACTCTCTCACTTTGTCCAGGCTTACCCTTCCCCCTCCCCATATCCTCAAGTCCACTCTCTAGTGGGTCTGTGTCTTTATTCCCGTCTTGCCCCTAGGTTCTTCTGACCATTTTTTTCTTTTTTCTTTTTTTAGATTCCATATATATGTGTTAGCATACGGTATTTGTTTTTCTGTTTCTGACTTACTTCACTCTGTATGACAGTCTCTAGGTCCATCCACCTCACTACAAATAACTCAGTTTCGTTCCTTTTTATGGCTGAGTAATATTCCATTGTATATATGTGCCACATCTTCTTTATCCATTCATCTGTCGATGGACACTTAGGTTGCTTCCATGTCCTGGTTATTGTAAATAGAGCCGCAATGAACATTTTGGTACATGACTCTTTCTGAATTATGGTTTTCTCAGGGTATATGCCCAGGAGTGGGATTGCTGGGTCGTATGGTAGTTCTATTTTTAGTTTTTTAAGGACCCTCCATGCTGTTCTCCATAGTGGCTGTATCAATTTACATTCCCACCAACAGGCAAGAGGGTTCCCTTTTCTCCACACCCTCTCCAGCATTTCTTGTTTGTAGATTTTTTTGATGATGGCCATTCTGACCGGTGTGAGATGATATCTCATTGTAGTTTTGATTTGCATTTCTCTAATGATTAATGATGTTGAGCATTCTTTCATGTGTTTTTTGGCAATCTGTATATCTTCTTTGGAGAAATGTCTATTTAGGTCTTCTGCCCATTTTTGGATTGGGTTGTTTTTTTGATATTTAGCTGCATGAGTTGCTTGTATGTTTTGGAGATTAATCCTTTGTCAGTTGCTTCATTTGAAAATATTTTCTCCCATTCTGAGGATTGTCTTTTCATCTTGTTTATGGTTTCCTTTGCTGTGCAAAAGCTTTCAAGTTTCATTAGGTCCCATTTGTTTATTTTTGTGTTTATTTCCATTTCTCTAGGAGGTGGGTCAAAAAGGATCTTGCTGTGGTTTATGTCATAGAGTGTTCTGCCTATGTTTTCCTCTAAGAGTTTGATGGTGTCTGGCCTTACATTTAGGTCTTTAATCCATTTTGAGTTTATTTTTGTGTACGGTGTTAGGGAGTGTTCTAATTTCATTCTTTTACATGTAGCTGTCCAGTTTTCCCAGCACCACTTATTGAAGAGGCTGTCTTTTCTCCACTGTATATTTATTCTTGGCTACACTGGGTATTCATTGCCGCACGCAGGCTTTCTCTAGTTGTGGCGGGCGGGGGCTACTCTTGGTTGCGGTGTGTGGGCTTCTCATTGCGGTGGCTTCTCTCGTTGCGGAGCACGGGCTCTAGGTGCACGGGCTTCAGTAGTTGTGGCACGTAGGCTCAGTATTTGTGGCTCGTGGCTTAGTTGCTCCACGGCATGTGGGATCTTCCTGGACCAGGGCTCGAACCCGTGTCCCCTGCATTGGCAGGCGGATTCCCAACCACTGCACCACCAGGAAAGTCCCTAGGAAAGTGTCTTTTAAACTTCTCCAAGACCCACAATTAAGAAATGCATTCGATTTCACAACCCAATCTCCCCCATACACAACAGTATCAAAAATAATACCCTTGGGACTTCCCTGGTGGTCCAATGGTTAAGACTCCATGCTTCCACTGCAGGGGGCATGCGTTTGATCCCTGATTGGGAAACTAAGATCCCACATGCCGCACAGTGCAGCCAGAAAAAGAAAACAAAAACAAACCCCTCACCACGTGAAATCTATTGACATTTTCTACTGTTTTACTCTTAGTTTTCCTAACCGTGGCTGTGGCCCACGAAACTGATTTCATAGCCTAATGAATGCACTGAGTCCTGTAGTTTGAAATACACTCCTAATTCACTAGAGGCTGGAAGACAGAGCCATATAGAGATTCCAACAGACCACCTACACCCAAGCCCAGGCCTTCCAAGTGCGGCCTCAACTGTGTCTCTGTGAACTCAGGGGTGAGCATTCCAACAGCGACTTCAGGAGAAAGCTAACTAACAACGGATCAGTTCTAGTTAGAGCAAAAACCACTCTAAGGAACAACACAAACTCTACTGATTCATACCCCATTCTAGAGAAAAGCACACCTAAAGGAGTTCATTCTGCTTCTTCTGGACTTCACAAACCAGAAAAATTTCTAGTCCATGAAGATGAGAAGTACCCTTTAAGAAACTAATTTCCTGAGCTTCTAACATAACATGGTTTTGCAAATTTGAGGCAATAGTTCAATTTTTTAGTAGCTATTCCATGGGGGAATGAATAACCAGGCTTTGACTCTGAACCACAGAGAAGGCTTGATCAGATCACTGAGGAGTCTCGCCCCAATCAGAGGCAAGACTACGGTCCTCATAACAAGGCTGATGAAAAACAGAACCATGATGTGAAAAATTTGTATCTCAAGACTGCTGGATACCCTGAGAAGCCAATTTCTATTGTTCCAAACTGGAAACTCTCAGTGGTGGCTTCCTTTTCAGAATCTAAGCACCCAGCCATTCTGGGTTAGCCTTCGCACAAGACAGTTTTTCTGGAAGGTCACAATCTAGTTTCTGCAGTAGAAGTTCAAAATGTGCCTGCGGTCTTCCACCTTCTGAGATGCTGCTTTAGAGAGAGTAAAGGAACAAAAAAAGGTACAATCCTGCAATACCACAGAGTATGGGGAGAGGGGCCATCGGCAAAAGAGGCTTCAACGAATTTCCGGGGCAAAGAAGGCAGAGTGCCAACACCTCCCTCTGAAAGCAGACTCCACCAGGGCAGGGACCTTGTATGACTGACACTGCCGTGTTCACAGCACCCAGCACAGTGCCTGACACCCGAAGGTTCTGAATATATATTTGTCCCCAGGCAAAAACAAAGCAGCTGGACCGACACGCAGAGAGCAAGCATGGGAGAGGGTGCCCAGGGCGGAGCCTCGATTCTTATATTTGGGAGGCGTGGTACTGCCCTGTGGAGAGCAGACTTATGCCCCAGGCCCGTCCCCACACTTGGAGCTCTCATTCAGCCCATCCACCGTATCATTCTTCCGCTCACAGAGATGGCTGAGCCTCTGGCCCAAATGGGAACCAGCAGGGCAGGGAGCAGATAATCTACCCTGGAGTAGAGATAATTAAGGGAACAGAAGAAAACTTTGAAAGAACAGGAAACTATGAAAAGGAGACAACTACAGAAAAATAATAAGCTCTTGGAAATTAAACATATTTTGCCCTTCTAGCCTCTCCCAAAATAAAAAAAGTCAATAAAAGGATAAAAGATGAAGTTGAGGCACTCCTACAGAACAAAGTGCAAAAGAAAAGACTCGAAAAAAGAAGCAAAACAAAATATAAGCAAGAAGTCAGTCCATTCAGTATAATAAAGTTTTTTTAATCTCAGAGAAGTCCTCAGAGTAAAGTTCAGAAGTTGAAGGATTAAAGACAATCCTAAAGCCTCGATGAGGAGTAAAGAGGGGAACCAGACCACCCACAAAACAAGAATCGGGCTGGAGCAACAGAGATCCCGGAAGACAGTGGAAGGGGCTTTCAAAGTTCTAAACAAAAACGATTCTGGCCCGACACGCACACACACTCACGGCGTGGAGAGGATCCAATCAGAACAAGAGGCCAATGGGCTGCAAGAAGACCGTCCTCAGGAAGAGTGGACGAGAGAATGAATGGGAAAGAGCTGGAGTGTTTACGATGGGAGAAGGCATCACTGGGTCTCCTCTCAACAGAAGAACAAGGTAGCTAGAAACAGGAAAAACAAAGGCTAGAGGGAATCAGGGTTCAAGCCACATGCCAGTGGGAGGCAAGAAAGGAGGCATCGACCTTGGTGCTAGGAAGAGCTCCCAGGAGGGCACACACTCCTGTCGCGGGGCGGGTGCCGGTGGGGAGCACGTGGCACAGAGGCCACTTCAGGTTCCAGGACAAAAGCTGTATGTAATCAGCTGCGAGCATGCTGGAATGGGGGAAGAGCTGACGGAGGTGTGAGGGCCCGAGAGGGGCAAGGAGCACACGAAGGGCAAGCGGGGTCCCCGCACCTCCTCTTACAAAGGAGCAGGAGGCACGCGTGAAAGATCACAGACAGAAATCAAGGTTGTGAATGTGTGTATGAAAGTCTCAAAGATGAAAATTAAGCGACCAGACATTTGTGAAAAACTCTCAAAAATGGACAGGGAGAGAGTGAAGGAAAGAATGCTGCAAGTGAAGGAACTCAGGAGATAATCTTTGACTGTGATAAAATAATCAGCAGGAAGAGAATATTAATACAAACCTGGCAGCATCTACCAGAAGATCAAAAACCAGAAAAAGTTCATTATGAATGGTTGCTTCTGGGTAGGAGGTCTGGGAATGGAGAGAGATGGGGCACAAGAGCTCCTGAATACTTGCTTTAAAAAAATACAGTTAAGTACTACTGCATTTTTTAAATGAAAAATAAAAATGTTAGTCTACGGTCACTAGAAAAAGACAGGCCTTCTATTGGGCTGGCCAAAAAGTTCGTTCGGTTTTTCCTGTAACATCAATATGTCCTGGTGGTCAGATGGAAGATACTTCTAGCCAATGTGCAGTTAGAACCAGCAAGACATTTATCCACATTTACTTTGAAGCTGTCTCCTGACATTAACCACGCAATTTCTAAATCGCTTCTCCATTCCACACTTAGTACCCTTAAATCACAGCACTGCTTCCCTTTTGGTTCAACAAATCACCTAAGAACTTACCACAAAAAAAAAAAGAAGCAGATTTAGATCTCATTTTCCTAGTGGAATTTTGCTCTGAGGTGAGAAAAAAAATCCAGCATTTTAACAAATGTATTTTCCTCTGCTTAAACTTATCAATGCAACACCAAATTTTCAACTCAAGCCCTCATTCTCATGTTGCCCATGAGGAAAAAAAAATTCCACAGACAAAATGCTTAATTTCATTTAACAGCATGAAGAATCAAAACCACAGCTGGAGAGCCAGAGGAGTAAGTGATCCCTAGGGGCCTAGCCGGCGTCTCAAGGACCCTGGAAAGCTGCCACCAGGACACGACAGGATCAGCTGGTACTCAGAAACCACCACATCCACTCGGCACCCCGAGTTTCTGAGAAAGCAGCGTGGGCCCTTGGGAAAGGCATCTATCTACCCACGCCCTGGCTCTCCTGTGTAGCTATTAGGGTTAAACTGTAAAAGATCTGATGGGCCAGATGGCAGAGCAACAAACAACTCCTCCCCCACCCCACCCCCCGACTGCCACGTGCTGCAGCCACGCTTCTGTGCCAGGAAGGCAGCTAAACCCTCTTCTCCTGAAAAGAATGGCAACTAGGGAGGCAGCGGCCTGCGCATAAAGGACACGGGGCAGAGGGCCTGGAGGCCTTGGGAATTCATGCCTGCAAAGGTTAATTTCAATACAAGGTGTCCTGCTTCCAGCACGGGGACCAGTCCAGTAGCAGCCCCTCACCATTCCCTTGCAGGGCTCCAATTTAATGAAGGGGATTAAAGAGCCTACAACAACAAGGGACCATTGTGCTCGGCTGTGAATAGAAAAGCCACACAAGGGGACCTTCTATTTATTTCTTTATTTAAATGTTGCTCTGCGGATTTAACCGGCAGAAACCCAGAGCAGCAATGTGCTCCATCCAGCGCATACAAAGGAGGCTCTCTTAAAGGGACAGCGCCCTCCTTCCGGGCTGGGGGCGGGTACATATGCATATGCGGCATCACTAGGTCCAGCTTCTCCCTCTCCAGTGGTCACAGTCACGGGCAGGTGCCCAGAGACCTGCCATGAAGTCCAACTGAAAAGGCAGATCTTCTGACAGCAGTTTCTGCTCAATAGGAATACAGGCGGCTGCCAGCCAAAAGCGACCGCGTTGTCTGTCCTTCGTCCCCAGGGGTGACATATATCAAAGTGTTGGAGGTGCACTTTAGGGCCCAGACACAGCTCCCTGAGGTCCTCCAGCTATACCAGGTCCCTCTGCCTAGCTTTAAAATACACCATTTGCCTTATTTTTTCCACCATAATCATCAACCATCATCCTTCTTATATATAGCCCTTGCCTTTCCGTGGATAAGAAGGGTCTAAATTTAAACCAGCACAGCAGGGAAACATTTAAAAAGGTGAGGCCAAGAGTCCATAAGGCCCTCCCTTTTCCCCACGTGTGGAGAAAGTAGACAGACAGGTCTGGTCTCCACGCAGCCCAGGAGGGCGTCGGTGTGCACAAGAAGCGCTTCCAGGCCTCCGGAGCCTGCGCTGGCCAGGGTGCCCTGCTAAGCAGGGCCAGACCCCTTCCAGGCTGGAGTTTCATGAAACTGAAAACACACACAGCCTCAGAAACCACCTGCCCACCTGGAGCCACAGCAGCCTGGTAAAGTAAAGCATGAGGATTAGCAGATGCAAACTATTATACACAGAATGGAGAAACAACAAGGTCCTACTGTATAGCACAGGGAACTATATTCAATATCCTGTGATAAACCATAATGGAAAAGAATATGAAAAAGAATACACACACACGTATATGTATAACTGAATCACTTTACTGTACGGCAGAAATTAACACAACATTGTAAATCAACTATATTTCAATAAAATAAATGTTCTTAAAAAAGAAAGAAAGGTAAAGTAAAGCACTGGGCCTTCCTGTGTAAAGCACTGGGCCTTCTCCAGAAACTGTTACCAGCTCCAGAGGGAACATGAGCTATTTACAAACAGCTTTTGGGTTCAAGAGTGCAAATGTGGGAAGCTGCCCATGGAGTGAAGGCAGTGTGCCTCCAAAGACAAAGATCAAAGGGCCTGCGTACAGAACTCACGGTGTGGTGAGTGCTGGTCATACCACCAGGCACCTTCTGAATCAGCCTGTGCAGATCCTCCGGTCAGATCACTCACTCTGCCCCACCCTGGGGTAAGTCACCTTGGTCTCCCAAGAGATCCCACTGCCTTCCAATGTGAAAAAACCCAAAAGACTAGAAAGAACTCAGGCTTTGGTAACATACAAACAGTCAGCAGACTTTCACAAAACTCTCAATTCTACGCTGACGTTAGAAATACATGAGGTCAGATCTTCATGATGGGGATAAGAAAACAACCAAAATTCACAGGGTCCTTAAGTAAAGGCAACATAGAGATGAGTGAAACAGAAAGCTACAATGACTACGGGGCTTCGCTGACAGCCTCACATTTAGAGACAGACCTCAGGGTAGTTGTCAAGACCAGAGGGCACAGGAGGATGTAGCAAAGGGATGTGACCGAAATCTGAAACTTGTAGACACATATATGGCCAACAGTCTGCTGACCTGACCACCTCACACCTTTACAGAAAGTCCCCCGACTTTGGGAAACAATTCCTTTTCCCTCCAACTAAGTCAAAACTACAGCAACCCTCTGTATAATTTAATACCATATTATTCTGCCTCGAAAAGGAAGGAAATTCTGACACGTGCTAGAGCATGAAGGAACCCGGAAGACATTATGCTAAGTGAAATAAGCCAGCCACAAAAGGACCAATACTGTACGATTCCACTTACATGAGGTCCCTAGAGAAGCCAAATTTACAGGGACAGAAAGTGGAATGGTGGGTGTCTGGGGCTGGGGGAGGGGAGAATGGGGAGCCAGTGTTTAACGGGGACATAGTTTCAGTTTTGCAAAAATTCTGGAGAGGGATAGCGGTGATGGTTGCCAACAAGGTAAATGAACTTAATGCTACTGAACCGTTCACTTAAAATGGTAAATTTTATGTTACATATATTTTACCGTAATTAAAAACAAATGAAACAAAATTTTAATAGCAATATCCTGACTTCCCGATTTCTGCTTACCTTAGTCCCTTTCCCAAGAAGCTATGATTTGACTTTTGTGTAAAGCACTGGAAGAGAAGTGTCTCACCACCAATTTACAGCCTAAGTGATTCTAAAAGAAAGCATTAAATTGGCACGTGGATAGCATAACTGACATTCAACACAGGAGGTGAGAGGTGCCTTCTAGCAAATTGCCAGGTGAATATTTACTCTTCTAGTTTAAATTCTTTCCACACAAAGACCACCCAGTCTCCCACCTAGAAGTAAGTATATTAAAGATTTTATTACCATAGTCTGCATCTTTAAGGAAAACTTTGCGCCTATCTCAGCTTTTGAGACGTCTCATCTAACCGCTAACCTAACAACTCAGGCCCCCTTAACTGAGATGAGACACTGCCCAGGGATTGGGGGGTGGGGGGAGGGACACCTGTGTGGGGCTTCACTGCCTAGTTGCTCTGTGACCGGGAGAAAACCACCACCTCTCCCTGCCCTGGTTTCCTTAAGCAGGAATGGGCATGTCAGCATCCTGTCCTTCCCAACGAGAGGGTGTATAATAAACAGCTCCATAAACTGTCTCATGAAAGCAGGGTATTTTATCATCTTACCTTACATAGAGAAGGGAATCAACACATTTTATCTAATAAATCCTAGAACTCAAAGACCCGTTTGCATAACCTTATGATTCACCCAGCTAACCAAAGGGAAAATGAAGTCAAATTTCAAGGTAGGAAAAGAAACAAAGTCATAAATTTTTATCCTAAAAGTTTGGTTTAGAAAAATAAAGTTAACATCTGCTTTCAAGAAAAGCTGAAGAAAAAAAAAAAAGAAAAGCTGAACACTAGAAAATAATCATTTTAAGAACCTCAAGCTTTTCTAAAACCTAGCAGTGGTACTATGTGATCCAGCTGGACTTCTGCAGCAGTTTCTCTCCAGCACTCATACTTGCAATCTCTGTCTCCAAGGCTGTTTTTGAAAGGGTCACAGAGACTGCAAGCAGAGCTGGAGCCAGCTCGGCAAGGAGAGCCATGTTCTACCTCTGGCTCCTTGAGACATCGCAGAGCCCTCGTGCTCTCAGGGAGAGCCTGGGAGCTCCCATCCTAGCAGCCGAACCGAGCATCGGCGCCCCTCTCCTCCCTCCCCACACCAGCTGCCATCTCTGGCACTGCACAGCTGTGCCACCACATCCCTTCCCTCCAAAAGAGAGGCTCGCTGAGGGCGTGAAGAACTGAAGAAGTCAGTTCGCTCTCACTTTGCCCGCCTTCCTAAAACCTATGTATACGCTGGCCCTTTGTAAAACCCTGAATACTTCTGCAGACTGAAACATTGCCCGCCCCCAGCACCTTGGCTGACAGCTGGAACAGACCCCTGGCACCAAAATAAACGTGGGACTCCAGCTCCTCTTCTATGTGCATTTTTGGAAAGAGGGCTACCATACCCTGGGAAGGTTCCAAAGTTCTTAATGAGTAAAACAAAAACTCCTAGGGTGGGTTGAGAGGGAGATCTCGCAGGATTTGCCCCTCTGCTTTCTGCCGGCCTATTTCTAACCTCGCCAGAGCAGGACCACAGAAATCGGTTATTAGCTTGTTCCTCAACCTCAGGCCTAGAAGAAATCACACTGAAGGCTTAAACCTCTATTTGAAGAAGCTACTGGAAAAACCCTAGGAGGAGAGAGCAGAATGCGAAACCACAAGACAGACATGCAGAGAAGCAGCCGCTGCACACATCACGCTGCTGCCTGCTCCTGGCTGGGAGAGGCCGGCAGCGGCGGCGGCGCATAATAATAACAGAGGGATCCACGCTCTACAGGAAGCTGCACACGATGGGCTCACACGCGCCACCCACCCGGCCTCTTACCCAGGGCGAGTCCCCTCTCCGGCAGCCCCAGGATCCCGGCAGCCCCAGGGCGGCGACGTCAAAGCCCGGGCAGCTGGCAGCTCTCAGCTTCAGAGGCCATGGTGGCTCGGCACCGCGACCCCCCAGTCCCAGGCCCCCCGGCTGCCCCCACAGCGCCGGGCGGAGGCAGCGATGGAGCCCGCACAGAACGTGCGTCCGCACAGCCAGGGCAGAGGCGGCGGCCGCAGACACAAAAGCTGAGCGGAAACCCGGGTGGAGAGGGAACTGATGCTGGTGGGGAAGGCAGGCGTGGACGGAGACGTCGCCGGGCTGACACTTGGAGTGTGTGCTCCGTCCTCCAGGCTTATTTCCATGAATGCGATGACAGTGCCCCGCCCACCACGCCCCCACTCGCGGCCTCGGAGGGGGGACGCGCCAAGAGCCTTTGCTCACAGGCTGCAGCGGCTTTTTTCTCCCCCTTGGAAGCAAAAAGCTGATGGTGGCTTCCCAGGGAGGATGTTAACCCTTACTTAAGGTACCCTCTCCCTTCCTGAGTGGATAAACAAGAGGGCAGGATCCAGAGGGCAGGCTGTTCTGTCACCCTCAGCGCAAGGCAACCTCCTTCTGCCCAGCACTGTGTCAGCAGGCAGGGATGCTGACCACGCTGCCCCAACACAATCCCCCCCTTCCTGTCCTCTGAGGCCCTAGGCCCCCTGTCTCCACGTGGCACGCTCCAGTCTTTTTACTAAAAAGGACCTGCCTCCCACTCAGGCCGTGCGCTAGCCGCTCTCTCCACACACGGGCCATACGTGTTTCAGCACCAGAGGCTGCAACATAGCGTTCCAGTATATTCTGGTTAGGGTGAGTGAGGCAGGTGGGTCCAGGGACGATACTGTAAGATGGCTGGTGACAAGAAACGTCGCTACAGCCTGAGAGGAGTGGCTGTCAAACTCCAGAGGCGCCAGGATCACCAAGGGCACCATCAGACACACAGACCTGGGACCCCAGGCTGAGACTCGGGTTCTAGAGGCTCAGGCCCTCGTGTTAAGCCAGAACACAGGGTGACTGGAAGCCTTGTCTGCAGACCCCTCTGGGAAGCACTGCCTTTGACTAATAAGGGAAGAGACATAAGGATTTTAAAACAAGTGCCAAATAAACAAGGAGAAAAAAGAGAAAATAAACCACTACACTAGATGAGGTTCTCTGATCTCGGCACTATTGACATTTCGGGGATCATTCTGTGTCGAGGGCATCCTGGTGCCTTAGAACACATTTAACTGCACCCTGGCCTCCACCCACTGGATGCCAGTAACACCCCACCCTATCCCCCAGATAGGACAACCCCAAACGTCTCCAGACATTGCCAAATCCCCTGCAGGGCAAAAGTGTTCTGCTTAAGAACCACTGGTCCAGGCACACAACAACAGGAGGAAAAAAACTTAAAAATCCCACACCCTCCCCTGCCTTCCAGTCCTCTGCAGGAAACTGCTGACAGGAGGCATCCTCCCCCACTACACTAACGTGGGATCCATACTCTGAGGTTTCCTCATCACCAAGAGGGTCACCAGACTTAACCAAACACTTGGGCTTTGCAGCCTAGCCTGTCTTTAAAGAAACAGCCACAATATGAACAATTTTATTTTTGTGTCAAAATGGCAGTTCTCATCTAAAAGAATCATACCAAATCTACGAGAAATAAACCCTAAAATTATTTATGAAATCTTTGCTTTAAGCTGCAAAAGGAGGCAAGTTTTCAACAAACACGCGGACTGAGAGTCCCTATCTGACACTCAGTCTGGTGAGCTGCCCATCCCTCACCTGGCCCCAGGGAGAGTCCACCCTCCCTGGTCCACCAGAGCACCTCATTCCCAACCTGTTTCCGTTTCTTTCTCATTGTTTAGAGGCTCATCCTGGCCAGCCATCAAGAGCCACCTCTTACGGGGAGAACTCCCTCAGTTCACACAAATTAACCCTCACGTAAAGGCCTTCTTCATACCGCTTCCTTTGAACAATGTTTGTATCATGCAGTTTACCACCTGGTTGGACACTGTCCTGTTCCCAGGGGGTTATCTGTCCATGAAATTAAGCTCTTGCCTTCCAGTAAAATACCATAAATATTCTCACAGCACTCTGCACAGTCCTAAGGGCTATGTCCCCCTTTCTGAGCTAACATCAAAATACACAGAGACACACTCCAGGGATTTAAAGGTCCCAGCAGGCAGATCCTGACCTATCACTTTCTGTGCACGACTCGGTCATAAGGCACAGGCTCACTGTGGCTCACCAGCTACAATTCAGCAACAGAGGATCCACCACTGGGCTTGACTTGTAGTGTGTAAACCAGCAAAGGCCTCACTGTAACTCACCAGCTACAATTCAGCAACAGAGGATCCACCACTGGGCTTGACTTACAGCGTGTAAACCAGCAAAGGCCTCAGCGTAAAGCCAGGCCAGACTGGCTGGCAGCAAAGCCTGCACCACGGTCAATTCTTGGCACAAACAGTATGATCCAAGGAAGCAGGAGACAAGAAGTGACAGTGAAAAGCTACCGACAGGAAGTCTGCAGTGTGGCCCGCCTCTTCTCTGAAGACAGATCTCAATACACAGCCCCACAATCAAGTTTATGAAATCACAGCGATGATCAGAGAAAAAGACTGTTCACCGGCTAGTAATCTCAGGAAACCTACCAACAGAGAAAATAAAAGCTTTAAAAAAATTACTTTCTCAGACTTGTAATCTAACAATCTTTGGGGAAAAAATGGTCACCACCCATAAACCAGGTACCCTATTAGTAACTACCCTATTAGTTACCATAGAAGATACAAAGATGGTAAGACATGGTTCGGGCCCCCGAAGAGCTTACATGTTACTGGTCCTCTGAAAGAAAAAAGAATCAAGCAGCAAGTAAGCGCCAAATGAATGCTGGAGATAGGCGTCACGGGGTCAGAGACAGCCAAGCCCACGGCCAGGTTGTCCCAGGAGACCCCACGAGAGCTGAGGCTGGGCCATCGGTGAGAGGGCCCTCGAGGCTGGGGACAGAGGACAAACGCGGACAGGGGAGAACAAACTGGAAACGCCTAGAAAAGCTGCACAAGTCAGTCCGTGCCCTTTGAGTCCGGCATGAGCACATGTGACTGTCCTGTTGTCAGGCGGGAGGCAAGGTAGAGACAGAGTGGGAAGGGGCAAGGGGACGCCCGGAGAGACGGATGGGCAGCTTTTCCGTGGTGGCCACGGAGAAGGGACAGGAACACAGGGCGTTCAGCCAAGGCAGCGAAACTTGGGCTCAGAAGTGGGAACAGAGGACTAAGTGTCTTCTGCCCCCCTGGTAGCTCAGAGCTTGCACGGCCACCCCGGGGGACACCCGCTCCCCACACCACGCGCTGTCTCCCCAGGGCTGCCTTGAACCAGGCCCTCCGCCACGCGCGCAGGGTGGTCTGCAGCACTCGCTTATTCCACAGACAGCTCCGGAGAGGCAGTAAATCAGTGTCTTTCAATTGATCAACATCACAAACTTGCTAACCCTACGCACTCGGCCTCCCCGAGCCCCACGTCACCTGGGCAAAGGCCCTGCACCAGCCCATACCAGGCGTGGAGCGCTCCATATCTCAGCATCCCCACCTCCCCTGCTTCTGTATCACACAAAACTCAGGCATGGAGTTTCAACCATTCTACCCTATTCCTTATGCTTTTTTTTTTTTTTTTTTTACGGTACGTAGGTCTCTCACTGTTGTGGCCTCTCCCGTTGCGGAGCGCAGGCTCCGGGCGCGCAGGCTCAGCGGCCATGGCTCACGGGCCCAGCCGCTCCATGGCACGTGGGATCCTCCCGGACCGGGGCACGAACCCGCGTCCCCTGCATCGGCAGGCGGACTCTCAACCACTGCGCCACCAGGGAAGCCCAAATACTTCTTCAAAGAAGCCGAGACTGGCTTCTGTCCCCTCTCTGAGAAAGGCCTGAAGCAACCGCGAGGGTAGCAGTTCCTAACTCTGACCTCAAAGGAGAAAAAGCCAGCTCCTGGTGCCAGACACCAACCCTTCTCTGAGCTGCCCAAAGTCCAGAGAAGTGCCCCTGAGGTCCGAGAGAAGCCTGAGAGGAGCTGGAGGCACCGACCCAGGCGCCCGCTCCTCGGGTCCCAGTGGCCCTGGGTCCACTCACAGGCAGCAGAGCTGGGGCAGGCACGGGCCAGCCTACCTGATGGGGCCTGCTCCCGGCACCAGTGCAGGGGACTCATCCCTGCCGGGGCTGCTCTCGGCCACCCTCTCCCTTCTGGCCTTTGCAGAGGGCGCAGCAGAGACAGGAGGAGACTGCAGGGAGGAAGGAGGGGAGGACTGCCGGGCCACGAGGAGGTTGAGGCAGGCGGTGGGCAACGCTTTGTCCGCAGAGACCCAGGGCGGCACTGTGCCTCACAGCCACCAGCTCAAGGAGGCGAGCTGCCCCATGAGAGGGCAGGGGCCTCCTCCCTCCAGTACAAACAGATCCTCCTCTCTTCTAACCCCAAACACCAGCAAATGCCCCGCAAGCCAGCGTGCTTACTGTGCCAGGAGCAAGTCACCAAGAAAACAAGGAAGATCTGAGCACGGGCAAAAAGACCCCTGTGGGGAAAAGCTGTCCTCAGTATGTGCATCAGTTTCTAAAACTACTGTTTACCTTACCAACAAGAGTTTCACAGGAGCGCAACAGATAAAACGATATTAAAGTTCATATGGAAAATGTATGTATGAATAGCCTAGAAAACTAGGAAGAGAAAGAAAACTATGAAGAAAAAACTATAGCAGAAAACTATGAAGAGGAAGAAGGGTAATGTGAGGCGAGCCTCTGCCGGAGATTAAAGTGCTGAGACATCAAAAATTTGAAATTTCAGCATTAGAGAATGAAAACAGCAGAAAAGAAACTCAAGAGATACTGAAACACACAGGTGGCACTTCAAGTCATAAAATCTCATAAAGAAAATATTTTAAAAGATACAAAAATATAAAGAAAAATAGGATTATTCAGTCACTGGGGGAGGGGGCAATTAGCCAGCTACCCATTTGAGGGAAAACTAAGCTGAATGTCTACCTCATTTATATCAGAATAAATTCTAGCTGAATCAAATATTTTAATGTAAAAAAAGAAACCACAAAAATTCTAGAATAAAGCATGGATTAATATGGTCATAATCTCAGAGAGTCTGTTCAGTTTGCTACAATAAAATGTAAAGCTTCAGAATGGAAAATAAAGTTCTATGAGCTAAAAGGTAAACAACCAGGACAACAAATGTGCAAAATATATGACAGAGGATTAACTTCTTTTCACAAGGAGAGCAGCATATAGAGCAGTAAGACAAAGGTGGACACAACCAGCGAAAGACTTAAAAAGCAGACCCAGAAAGAGAAACACAATGGCCAGACGTGAAGGACGCTTAAACTCTCAAGTTAAAGCATGAACACACAGCGCTTCCGGTGAGTCTGGCAGAAATGAGAGCGTCCGCCAAGGGCGCGGGGGTACACAGGCGGCCCAGGCTCTGCTGGGGGAGCGTAAACGGTGCAGCCCTTCTGCAGTACTTTTCAATTCAGCAATTCCGTTTAAGAACTTATCCAATGGACGCACTCCCAAAAGTGCAAAAATGAAAACTACTTACACACAATTTGGTCATGAAAAAGAACGAGCTGACTGGTAGATGCCAGCACAGAAAGATCTCCCAGACACTGTGCCACGGGAAGGAACAGGACACCATGCGCGTGGCACCGATGCTGGTAAACGCAAGATCTGAGAAGGATGCACTTGAAACTGTCAATAGGGACTCTGTTCAGAGACGAGGAGTGTGGACAGGGAGCAAGCAGAGGCGGCGACGCCGCATTTTATACCTTTCTGTGTATCTGGATCCACAAGTGAGGCAAAATTGTATGTTGAAATTTCTATTCAGAGAAAATATGGAAATGTCACCAGCCACTTACCCCAAAACATTTGCTCAGATTAATGACTAATTATTCCTTTAGTGGAAGGAACATACTTGAGTCCTGTTATAATGCGTGTGAAATCCCTGAGGCAACTATACCATCATGCCACGCTGTCTACGTGGGATTCCAACATATTTCTATGAATCAGAATCCTGAATGCTTAACAGAAGAGACTTAAGATGCCAGAAAGAGAGGAGATGCAGAAAGAGCCACTGACTTAGAAAAGAAATGTATTGCATTTTTCTAGGTCAGAAGTTAAGCTTTCATGATTTCTCCATAGGGTAAGGAAGGAAGAACATACAAAAGTCAAGAAATTATCTTCATAAGAAGGGAAGGAGTGGCGGGGCAAGTCCTGACCATGAGCAGAGCTGAGGGCAGCAGGACTGACTTCTGTCCCCGTTTTCACTGGTGTGTCACACCCAGCACGGGCTCAGGAGGAGGACACGTGGGTCCCAAGAGCAGCGCATCTCAGCAGTGCTGCCCAGTGCCAGCCCCGGCGGAGCTCCATGTCTCCCCCCAGGAGCCGTGGACCCACAAGCCTGTGGCCCCTCTGCATCTAGTGACTGTCCCAGCTGCAAAATGAACCCATCTGAATCCCCATGAGTGGGAGCTCTTCACAAGGTAACAGGAGAAGACAGCAGCAATTACAAGTCTTTTTCTAAAAAGGAAATCTCAGCTGGGCTGCAACAAACAGAAAGAGGAGCAGAGACAAGAACAATGTAAATTCACTTTGGAAGGCTGTCAAAATGCAAGGGAAAAGTGAGAAATGGATATTATAAAAAACTTCCAGGACGTCTATCCCTCCACGTTCAACGTAACCAGCAGCAAACTCTATGTAGGTCCTGTGCTGCCAGCCCCCCACCATAAACATATTCAGCGAATCTTGCAGAGCCACAGGAAGGGCTGCACCACAAGGTCCTGACGCCTCCTGTCCAGATCTAGCGCACCTGCCTTGTCCTCGTCTCCACTGCCCATCGGCAGGCTGGGGGCTCCTAAGGCCCCAGACCTGTGTCCTTCCAAGACCCACACTCCCTGCCTCTCCTTTCCACAATGCTGGCTTCTCAGACAACTCCACCTGCTGCCCTCCACACCCCACCTGCCTCCTGGACGCTGGGTCCTGACCACTGGCAGCCAGCCCTATGCATTTATGTCCCGTACCAAAGAGAACTTGGGAGGCTGCAGAAAGCCTCAGACGATGGATAAAGGTCCGCTCTTTTCAGAGCAGAACCCGAGCCCCATTTCTGTTCATGTCTTTCATCAAGAAAAAAGGGCAGTACTGACCCTCTGTTCAATGCTGCGGGCACTCACGCTGGTGCGGTCCACAGACAGCCTATGAAATCCAGGCTAGAGCCTATGAAATCCAGACCAGAGCGAGTCCCCTTCAAAACTGGTCCCAGCAGATGGTGATGCGGGTCTGCTGAGATGTGTGCTTTGTACAGTGCCAAGCGCTCTAGCTTAAAAATAAAGATGTAACCATTTTTGATTTCGCAAAATACAAATTCAACCCCTAAGGAAGGGAGTGACGAGTATCTACAGATGTTCACTTACAGCACCTCTGCTTTTCTGTTTAATACTCGCCTCGACCTCAGCAACCTGCCCAACATGAGGCTGGCACCATGACAAGGAACGCATTTAGAGGACGGGATGAGGGGTAAGTTACCATCAGAGAGAGTATTCTAGACGCAAACTGAAAATCCAATGTCCTAAGGGAGAGGCACTCTATTTAATTCCATTCTATTCAGTGAATTTTCCTATAAATAACACTATCCTATATTCACATAGTATCCATGGCTTAAAATCTTTTTTCATTTCCATTTTTATTTGAACTTGACAGCAAAGTCTGACTATGAACTCTGTGCATTTCCTGACAATGAACTATGCACTGTTACCTCCAGTTTAGAGGTAAGACTCAATGAGTATAAATAATCCACAAACAGACCAAGCCCAATTCAAACTCACTGGCTGAGCCCTCAGCTCTTTATTTTCTCTCACGGGAATAATAAAAGCCAGGTCAGCTCAGTGTTTACTGTGCATCTGCATATGCCCAGCCTGTGCTCGGAGCTGGGATTTAAAGAGCTCCAGCCCATGCCCTGCACAGAAGGGAGAGGCCAGAGGGGTAGGTGTGTGAGCCTGTGGTGGGAGCACATGCTGCCACGGCGGCCACGCTTGCCCCAGGGCGCAGACGACACCAGGGACCAAGTGGCTTCAGAGCAGTCAAGCCTCTGAGCCAGGAGTTGAGAACAAATGAGTTCCCCAGGGCTTCCCGGGTGGCGCAGTGGTTGAGAGTCTGCCTGCCGATGCAGGGGACACGGGTTCGTGCCCCGGTCTGGGAGGATCCCACATGCCGCGGAGCGGCTGGGCCCGTGAGCCATGGCCGCTGAGCCTGCGTGTCCGGAGCCTGTGCTCCGCAACAGGAGAGGCCATAGCAGTGAGAGGCCCGCGTACCACAAAAAAAAAAAAAAACACTAAAAAAATGAGTTCCCCAAATGGAGAAGCAGAGACAGCGCGGATGCACATACCAAGTGAGGGGAGGAGGCCAGGGAGTAGCTGGGTTCCTGGGGACAGTGAGCACACCTTGGGTCAGGGCCCAGGGCACCCAGCAGAGAGCCTGGGCTATGCAGGTGAAGGACTCGTGTCACACACACCAAGGAGCTGGGATTCCATCCCAAAGAGAAGGTTCAAAGGCAAACCAAGGAGGACCAAACACTCAAAAGGTAAGATTAAACGGCTAAAACATAGCCTCAGGCAGTTAAGAAAACAGTGCTCAGTTCAGTACAATGGTTAAGTCTCACATGCACCTGCATAACTGTCACTGGTTAGTCCTCACTCACACACACCTGCATAACTGGAGTAGAAATTGATGAGCATAAGTACCAAGTAAGGACAGAGGCAAAGCCACATCTGTAACTGAAGGACTGTGGATTAGACACTCGTGCAGCAGGTAGGATCTGACTTCTTTAGACATTTTCTTTTTTTTAAATAAATTTATCTATTTATTTAGTTATGGCTACATTGGGTCTTCGTTGCTGCGTGCGGGCTACTCTTCGTTTTGTTGCACGGGCTTCTTATTGCGGTGGCTTCCCTTGCTGCAGAGCACGGGCTCTAGGCATGCGGGCTTCAGTAGTTGTGGATCGCAGGCTCTAGAGTGCAGGCTCAGTAGTCGTGGTGCACAGGCTTAGTTGCTCTGTGGTATGTGGGATCTTCCCGGACCAGGGCTCGAACCCGTGTCCCCTGCATTGGCAGGCAGATTCTTAACCACTGCGCCACCCGGGAAGCCCCTTTAGAGACATTTTTTAAAACTTCATTCCCCTGTGTGGGGCAGCTCTTTGGGTAACAATCTAATCAATGCAACTGCGTGAGAAGCACATGCTGACACTTAACCATCCCTCCCCGGGATGCTTGCGGACCTGCCCCGGAAGGTCCATTTGCTCCCTTCACTTTCATATCTGCCTGATGCCATTTCTGCATCTCACCTCAATACCTAGGGGTATCTATCTTAGCAACACTGCCCTCCCTAATGTCCCAAATAGACAACAAGATGAAACATTCCCAGGCGGGTTGAGGGAAATGGAGAACCACCCATTCTTGAAGGCGACTTTTTCAAAGCAAAGTTGCACACTAATCCTACCACTACAATCTGATCTCTAAAAGCCCTGGTCCTACTCCCACCCCTGAATCAAGGGCACACACACTGAGCAGTTTATGTTGAATGTTAAAGCCTCTAGGATGGCTAGAGGCTGAGGACATGGGACCCCTTGATTTTGACTTTGAAGCGACTGTTAGCACCCCCTCGGTGGGTCTGAAGCCAGGCTACCCAGAAGGAGCAGCAGTAAGTAAGAGGGTAGAACTGGCCCAGTGAGCAGTGGTCACCATCTGCCCAGGCCAGGCCGGCGCACCCCTACAAACCCACTGTCATCTGCCAATGTCCTCTTCCACTTTCACGAGGCTCCCCTTTTGAACGAGAGACCTTGGCTACCATGGACTCACCTTTCAGATACAAAACCTCCCATGGGGGCGGTTCCGCCCTGACCTAGAGCTGCCTCATTATCGTCCCCTCTTCACATGCCAAGTGTCATTATCAACACCAAACGCCCTCTCTCCCAAAGGCTTTCACACACGGTACAGCTTTCCAAACCATCCTGTGAATATGGTCCAAGATACTCTGTCTGACATAGAGGTAAAACTTGAAAATATACCTTATAGTGAACCAGATAAGGAAAAGCATAAAAAGGACCCCCAAGGTTTATTATCACTTTCACAAAATCCATTTTGAAAAAAGCCTAATATTTATTTCTGACTTATTCATATCATTCAGTACCAGCTACAAACCAGTATACATTTTGCTTTTTGTCTTATGGCATTAAAACATGGCCATCTGATGAAAGCATCACAAGAAAACATACACACATCCACACACAAAACTTAACCTCAGAACGTTTGAAAGCCCTGACCTAGGGTGCTTTAAGCCAGTTCTTCTGCAAAAGCTTTTGGGATTTATAATCCACAAAATTTGTCACCCTTTTACTCATAGCTTCACTGTTTATAGTGTGGGTGTGGAGAAGACGAAGGAAGTTCCCCAGACCTGACGAGGCTTCAAACAGTCTTGACTTAATACCAAAAGAGGAAGATCAAATAACTATGGATATTCTCTTTGTTACATTTTTATTTAATAAAAATGGTTATTATTCACCTTGAACCTCACCGATACTTTCAACCTGGTCTCTAACATCTTTCCTATTTAGTGTCACACTCACTCTGGGTGTACACGCAACTTGCAGAGCTTCTAAGACTGCTGCTCAGATTCAGGAAATCAGACACCATCACCAAATAGGAGGGCACATGCCACCAAGACGCTCCCAGGGGGATCTTCAATGAAAAGTAAAGAGTGGGGGTGGGGGCTGGGGGACGTCTTCAGTTTAAAAACACAGAATCTCTCTGGCTTGCGTTTCTCTCTCTCTCTCTCTCTCTCTCTCTCTCTCTCTCTCTCACACACACACACACACACACACACACACACACACACACACACAGGCAAGAGCCTCTCGGTTGGTACTCCTTCTCAAGAGGCAGTAAAACTGTCGTCACAGATTTCACATGTCAATCAAAAGAGCTACTTAAACCCCACCCCATATACCCAAGCCAGGACTGGGACTCACCATCTTCTGCTTTTGTTTTAAGGACCATCTTTTCTGTCACAGTAGGGCCCTGAAGGTTGCTGGGTTTTGTTCTTCAAAGGAGAACTCAGAGCAAAGACTTCCTGGGAGGCAGGGCAGGGTGGGGCAGGAATACCTGTGAGCTGTCCAGCCACCGGGACAGCTCAGAGCTGCTTCCTGGACCGACAGGGAACTCGCTGGCTGCACTCCTGGACCAATCAGCCTCCAGCCACAGAAGCGTCACTCCCAGTTCGAGGCCACCACCCAGTTCCTGAAGTCAAGCTCAAGTAGCTTCCTAGAGGTTAACCACCTACTCCCTGGAAGCAGTCTGAGGCTGGAGTCCAACGACTCCAGCCGTTGGAGTAACAGTGGCACTTCTGGTCTCAGATTCACCCAAAGCAGCAGACAGAGCTGGTGTTTCTCTCTTCACTTCCCAAGTACCTTCTTAGAATGGAATCACTTAAAAACCCCTGGTTGTCTCACAATGAGATAACAGCGCATTTCCCAAGAGCATGACTAAGAGATCGTAATCATTACAGTATGTTGTGAGGTCACAGGATAAAAGCAGAAGGCGGATTTTTTTTTTTTTTTTTTTTTTGCGGTACACAGGCCTCTCACTGTTGTGGCCTCTCCCGTTGCGGAACACAGGCTCCAGACGCGCAGGCTCAGCGGCCACGGGCCCAGCCGCTCCGCGGCATGTGGGATCCTCCCAGACCGGGGCACGAACCCGTGTCCCCTGCATCGGCAGGCAGACTCTCAACCACTGCGTCACCAGGGAAGCCCGTAGAAGGCAGATTTTAGAGGCCAAAAAAAAAAAAATCTAAGGGAATTATTCCCAATACAAGTTCAATTTCATCCCCATTCTATGTTCTAATATATTGCACCAAACTGTTCTTTTCTCTTACTATACTCATGACACATGTTTATTATTGAAATTAATTATAGTAGTGGCGGGGGGGGTCACCCAGGGATAACCACTGATGACATTTCAGTATATATTCTTTACAGTTTTCCAGATTTTTGTTTTATGTATTATATTCTCATTCTCTGTCTTTTACATGTAAAATTTAACTATATATGCATATCTCTTTATATCTCTATATCTCTCATATCTGTCATAGTTAACATGTATAACCACATATATTATACAATATGAGATATATTTATCCTTAAGATATACTTATCTCAAGAGATAAGTATACAGACAGTCCCCGACTTACAATGGTTGACTTTTTTTTTTTTTTTTTTTTTTGCCGCACCTCGCAGCATACAGGATCTTAGTTCCCCGACCAGGGATCAAACCTATGCCCCCTGCAGTGGAAGCACAGAGCCCTAACCACTGGACAACCAGGGAAATCCCACAATGGTTGACTTATGATTTTTCGACTTTATGATGGTGTGAAAGCAACACGCATTCAGTAGAAACCATACTTTGAATGTTGCTCTTTTCCGGGCTAGCAGTATGCGGTCCAATCCTCTCCTGTGATGCTGGGCAGCAGCAGCAGTGAGCACAGCTCCCAGTCAGCCCATGATCCCAAGGGTGAACAACCGATACACTTACAACCATCCTGGACCCAGACAACTGTTCTGTTTCTCAGTGTCAGTACAGTATTCAAGCCATTACATGAGAAAATCAACACTTTATTACAAAATAGCCTCTGTGTTAGATGATTTTGCCCCACTGCAGGGGGGCAAAACAAACTGTGTGTGTTCTGAGCACCTTTAAGGTAGGCTGCGCTAAACTATGATGTTCAGTTTAGGTGTATTAAATGCATTTTTGACCTGCAACATTTTCAACTTATGATGTGTTTATTAGGATGTCACCTGAAAGAAAGCTTCCATGAATATTCACGTAACGTTCTGGGAAAAGTCTTTTTCTCAGCACAATACCCATGTCACTCATAATCCCAAGGAGACAGAGACGCACTCAGAGTGGGAGTCTGGAGAGAAGAGAGGGACTGTCTATAAAAGTTAGGGTGGAGTGTAGGGAGACCACAGGGAGAGACGCAGCAGCAGGGCCAGTGAGAGGGGGCGGCCCTGACCCAGGCCAGGCCTGCTGGGCAGCGGAGTAGGGAGGCCGCTGGCAGGACCGCAGGTAGAGGGCTCAGCCGACCTTAGCTCCCTGGTGGGGAGAAGACACCTTGACCTCACTGTCCCCTGGCCTGCCAGTCTCCTACACAATCCAACAGGGCCAGAGGACCAGGGAGAGAATAGAGAGTGGAGCTGTGAGGGCACAACACAAACCACTAGGCCCCAGGAGCCGGCCCCACCAAGTCTCAGCCCCGTAATCACCACAGTTTCAAGACCCTCTTCCTGGGATCCTGTGCCTCTCCAGGCTCGTCTCTCACCACCATGCCTGGTTTGTTTCTCTAAGCAAAAGATGCACACATCATATAAAAAGCAAATAGTACCTAAGGCTTAAAACAGAAAACCACGGCTTCCTGACCAACTCCCCACCCCCCACCCCCGAATCATGCTTCACAGACGTAGGTCTCTCGACTATTTCTTCTGCTCATCACCTCCCTGTTTTGAAATAACTAGTTATACTACTTGTTCTCGAGTTTTCACCTCTAGACGTCAACTGCCTGCCGTGAAGATGAAGGCTCGCCTTTTACCCCCACCCCCCTCCCACGTGCACACACACATACACATGCCCACTCAGTATAATTACACAAACATTTCTGGTTAAATCAGTATTTAGTATTCCCACAAACATTGCTCACAACTCAGCTATATAATGTACTATGATTAAAATAACCACAGAATGGACTAAGTGTCCTTTGTTTGTTTCTGTTTGCTCGTGCCAAACTCTCTACCAAGCTCTGCAACTGTCAAGACGGTCAAACCCGAGCGGTCTGTTTTCTGAGATGGCCTCCCGAAACCTCCACACTCCTACTCAGCCTGGTCTTGTGGCTCTTGAGGCCCGCGTTCGGGGCACCACCCTGAGCACTCCCCCAGACATTTCCCACCGCTGGACCTGAGTCTCTGATTCCACGGTTTTTTTCTTTCTTGGATTACTTGCTCATTTTGATGAAGCACGTTCTCTAACAACTAACAGAGAGAGGCTGTGGAGGGGTGGGTTTTCATCGTCGTTGTTGTGAATTTTGCATGTCTCTTCTCTCACACCTGGCAGTCTGGCTGGGTGTGGCATTCTAAGCGAAGTCATGTTTCCTCAGCATAGTGGAGGCATCCACTCACTGTTTCCTCTTCCTGTATTGCTGGTAGTGATGGTACCATTCTGATTCCCAGTATTTTGTATGTGACCTTTTTCCCCCCTCAGGAAGCTTTTAGGACCTTATCTCTACACTCAGTATTGTGAAATTTCATACGTTATGATAGCCACCAGATTAGAACCTATGTCTGAAGTCTTATACTCTTTAATAAATTCCTGTCCTTTTTTTTTTTTTTTTTCCAGTTCTTGTTTTTTGGAATTTCTTCTATTAGTTAGACACTGGACCTCCATTGTGAATCCTTTAACTATTCTTATCTTTTCACTCCTACTTTTCCTCTCCTTTTTGAGCTGCTTTCTAGGAAATATTGTTTCAATGGCCCGAATGTTTGTGTCCCACCCACCCCAACTCATAAGTTGAAACCCTAATGTGATGGTGTTCGGAGGTGGAGCCTCTGGGAGGTGATTCGGTCATGAGGGTGAAGCCACCTTGATGGGATAAGTGCCCTTATAAGAAGAGGCCAGAGAGTTAACTAGCTCTCTCTTTCTGCCATGCGAGGACACAGCAAGAAGATAGCCCTCTATAAACCAGGAAGAGGGCCCTCACCAAGAACCCAACCAGGCCAGCACTGAGATCTTAGACTTTCAGCCTCCACAACTGTGAGAAATAAACATTTGTTGTTTAAGCCACCCAGCCTGTGGTACCTTGTTACAGCAGCCTGAACTAAGACGATTCTCTGCTTTATCTTCCAACCTTTCTACTGAATGTTCTATTTTTGCTATTTTTAATTTGCAAGAACTCACTCTTAATCTCTGAATATTCCTTTTTGATAGCATCCTGTTATTGTTTCAGTAATATAATTTCTGAGACTCTTAAGTATATAGTTATTTTTATATATAAATTTATTTATTTTATCTTATTTATTTTTGGCTGCATTGGGTCTTCGCTGCTGCACGTGGGCTTTCTCTAGTTGTGGCGAGCGGGGCTACTCTTCGTTGCGGTGAAGAAACTCCCAAAACAGACAAGTAAAACCTGCTGGGATTGTGATTTGCAGTGGCAAATCTGCATTGAATCTGTAGATCCTCTGGGAAAACTGACATCTGAGCGTGCTGGGTCCTGAGTGCACTTTCTCTCTCCATGAATTTAGGTCCTCTTTCAAGTCTTTCAATAAAATTTTAGAATTTTTTTTCCATTCCATTTCCGTTAAATTTTTTTCCAATTTTTTTTTTCACATTGTTGATAGATTTATCACCAGGTATTTAATTACTGTCGGTTGCTAATATATTGGAATACATTTGTGCTTTATATGTTGACTTTGTAAACAGCAGCCTTGTCAACCTCTGTGAATGATTCTAACAATTTATCTTTAGGTTTTTTTACCTTTTCTATATGCACAGTCAATCCACCTGTGAGATAATCGTTTCCTTTATTTCCTCTTTACAATCCTTGTGACCTTTTTCTTGCCCCGTTTCCCTGGCTAGAGCATTCGGGCCCAATTCTCCTGGGGCTCCGTGGCTGAGAAAGATTGGGCTAGAAAACCCTGCAGCACAGCACCAGTGAAGCTGCTGAGCGTGGACACCCTTCATTTCTTCGCCATCTTAAAGGAAAAGCTTTCTACATTCCTCCACAGAATATAACATTTACTGTAAGTTGTAAATACCTTTTATCATGTTAAAAAAAGACTCCTCCTCTTTCTAGTTTGTCAAGAGATTTTTTTCAGTTATGGGTGGCTGTTCAGTTCTTTTAGTAATTTTCTTGCAGGTACACATGTGATATTGTTCCAAGAATATACAACCAAGTCATGAACTAGTCAAGCCCTGCACTGTCACGTGTGGTAACCACTACTGAGTTCTTCAAGTATGTTCTAAGTATAACACACACCCTGGATTTTGAAACCTTAGCACCAAAAAAATGCAAAGTATCTTAATTATTATATTGATTATATGTTGAAATATAATGTTTTAGATATATTGGGTTAAATAAAATATATTATTAAGGTTACTTTTACCATTTATCTTTTAGCTGTTTAATGTGGCTACTAGAAAATTTTAAATTACGTATTTGGCCCACACTATGTTTTTTTGGACAGCATTGGCTAGACACACCAATGTGTGCATGCAAATTTAGTCTATAATAATAGCTAACATGTATTGTGTCTACTAGGTGTCTGTACTGTTTTAAGCACTTTTACAATAACCCTACTAAGTGGGAAAATTTTCTCCATTTCCTAGATGAAAAAACTAAAAGACAGGGAGAGAGTAAGCAAATAGCTAGTGAGCCGTGGAGCCAGGACTATAACCCAAGCAGCTGACTCCTGGGCTTGCGCTTTTAGTCACTACCTTGTACTGATCATGTGGTATTTTAGGTCAGCAGGGAAAGGATGTGCTCTTCAATAAATGGTGATGACAACTGACTATCTATTCAGAAAAAATTTAGATTCCCTTTGCCATTCTATACTTAAAAAAACAAACAAAAAACCTCCAGATGGATTATAGGTCAAAGTGTATCTTATAGATGTATATGCACTTTGACCTATAATCCATCTGAAGGTTTTTGTTTTCTTTAAGTATAGAATGACAAATATAAGTATGTAAATATAAAAAGTATATATTATATATACCTATATATGTACATATATGTACATATGTACATTTTTAAGTGAATTTTTTCTAAGTTTATTGCAAAGGAACATTACTTCCTAAGCAGGTCACAAAAACCTAGAAGTCATAAAAGAAAAAACAATTGACCAACTTGACTTCATATGAATGAACTTAATACATAAATATATTATTTATATTCTGTTTTGTATGACAAAAGCTCTCATGAAAAAGGTAAGACTGGCAGTATAGTTGGAGAAAATATTTGCAACACTTACAAGCAAAGGATTACTATCCAAAATATATGAAGAGTACCTACAAACCAATAAAAAGACAAACAACAGTAGCAAAATAGGACAAAGGATATGAACAATTCAGAGAAGACAGACAGCCAGCCAATAACCCTAATAAACAGGGCAGTATAAATTACAATAGCCAGTAGTCTGCCAGAGTGTTAAAGAGCATCGGTGGGTTGTGGGGAAGGGGACATTCTCATAGTGTGTGGTGGGGAGCAGTTGGTGCCAAGTTTCAGAAGGCAGTTTGGTAATGTCTGTCCCAGTTTAAAATGTTTATACAGTACGCCCCTATGCCCAGATCTTGGTTTCTAAATACCATTCCCCATTAAAAGGAAACTGTGATCCTTGGGGAAATGGTTGATTCCAGGGCTAGGTAGGGAAAAATACAAAATGAGCCTGCCTGGAAAATCTTGTGATGGCAGGAAGTGAGGAAGTGCTCAGAGAATGATGGGGACAGGTTGAAAGACACAGGAGCCAACTTGAGGAAGCACCCAGCCATTGACACGAAAATGGGGGGGTGAGAAAGGATGGCAAGGAACAGATATCCACATCACCCCAGAGCATCTCCCAACAAGATTCTTAGGAATCACAAAAGGACAGACAGCCACAGAAACTTACAGAGACCTGGTGGACTCATCTTTACTAGATGTTCAAGGTTAACATCACTAGTAAAAGGATGCATCACCATCATGGACCCTGACACAATGCACTAAGAACACAACCTCATTCTTGCCAAAAATGCACAACCTCAATTGAATCAGGAGAAAACTTCAGGCAAATCCAAATTGGGGAACATTCTACAAAATAATCGAGAAGTCCTCTGTGAAGTGTCAAGGTCGTGACACACAGGACTGGGAACTGTCGTGGTCAGAACTAATTGCACTGGGGTCTTCTGAATTAGATCCTGGACCAGAAGAAAAGGACCTTAGTGAGAAAACTGGTGAGGTTCCAGTAGGATTGCCAGATTGCTTATTAGTGTTGTACTGGTGTTAATTCGCTGGTTTTAATAACTGTACTGTGGTATGTAAGATAGTAACCTTAGGGGAAGTGGGGTAGAGGGCATATGGCAACTCCATGTTTTTGCAATTTTTCTGCAGGTCTAAAAATTTTCAAAATAAAAAGTTAGCTGCCCAGACCTGTTGACTCTGTATTTCAGTGTTTCTGAATCTCTTCTGCAGGTACAGAAAGATAGAAGTAGAAGAATGTTGATTGCACACATCCTGTGAGAGCAAAGTACTGGAAACAAAGTTTCATCAGTACAAAATGAAAGTATAGTACAGATTTTGCTGTGGAATGTACCAGTTTAAAAAAATTGAGGTAGATCTATGTGCTCTGACATAGGAAAATCTCTAAGACATATTAATTGGAAAAAAAAAAACTTGTAGAAAAACACACACTGTTTAACCTTGTGATGTAGGCAGTAAAAAAAAAAAAAAAAGACTTTTATTTTTGTATTTTATATGTTCTGCACTTCCCACCACCCCAGAACACAGTAATCATGTATTCCTTCTGTAATTTAAACGGAAGAAAGTATGATATATTCTGCCTCTAGTGAGATAATCCTTTTTTTGTGTTAAAAAAAACTCAGAATTATCATTTAATATTTATGCTTTCTTTTTTCTAAACACAATTCCTTTTTTTTTTTAAATCAATTTATTAATTTATTTATTTTTGGCTGTGTTGTGCCTTCGTTGCTGCACACGGTCTTTCTCTAGTTGAGGCGAGCGGGGACTACTCTTCGTTGCGGTGCACGGGCTTCTCGTTGCGGTGGTTTCTCTCGTTGCAGAGCAAGGGCACTAGGCGCGCAGGCTTCAGTATTTGCAGCACGTGGGCTCAGTAGTTGTGGCTCTCGGGCTCTAGAGCGCAGGCTCAGTAATTGCAGCGCACAGGCTTAGTTGCTCTGCAGCATGTGGGATCTTCCCGGAGCAGGGCTTGAAACCGTGTCCCCTGCATTGGCAGGTGGATTCTTAACCACTGCGCCACCAGGGAAGTCCCAAGTATATAGTTTATAAGGTTTTCTTCCATATCTTCCATGACCTGTTTCCTCTAATTTCTTTTCTTCTGTTTGCTTTGTTCTGTTGTTAATGTTCGGGGATTTTCCTTAAATGTCTAGTAAACAGAGGCTGTTTCTTTACATTTAAGAGAGAGGCACTGACAACCCGATTAAAAGCTGTGTAGTAGCTGTGACCTATTGAGTGGTGGGTGTCTTTGTAAAATAATAAAGCAATAACATGTGGATACCCCACATGTAGGACTCTGTAGGTTCTTTTTTCTTGGGCAATGACCTAAAGAAGTGATCTCCAACCTCCTACCTGAGCTATGTGGGCTACAAACCTGGCCAGCAGCATCTGGAAAGCTAGGTAGAGGAGAAAGGGTAAGGAGCTCATAAGTAAGTACACAGACTTTCACTCAGTTTCCTTACAGGCTCATCTTCATGTTTTACCAAGGGGGAAGAGAAACCGCCTTGCTACAGGAGATGGAAGAGAACTGGAAGTCTTAACTGCCTGCCATGACTTCCAACCCACCCTCCAGTTTCTAGCCTCACTCCGTATCTCTATTCTCAGAGGTCCATGGTGCCTTGAAGTCTTTCTGAGATTTGGAGATAAATTGTTCTGCTTCCTGATGGCCTCCTTCTCTGCAGCTTAGATCTTTCCTGATAAGCTGCCAATAGGGGAGGGGCTTAGAGCATGCAATCATGGGAGTGTCCTCAAACCCCCAGAAGTGCATCTGTAAGCTGGGATGGAAAGTGACCAAGACCTCAACCTTCCGCAGACAGAAATCCAGTCGCCTAGAAATACTGCAAAACTCTTTTAAAGGTTACTTCTACTTCCTGGATTACCTGAAAAATATGTATTTGTGCTGTTTTTCCTCACAGACACAAACAGCATCAAATCAGTATTGCACAAAAAAGACTTGAGAACAAAAGAAATACCGTGTGTGTCGCAGAGAATTCAAACGAAAAATTCCTGGACATGCACTTACCTTGCACCTGATCACATCTGCCAGTACATACTTCGTGAGGCAGAATTTTTGGCAGTTTTATCATCAAAAGTAAAAATCAATTAGATACTTTTTTAAAAAAAGCCCAAACCATGCCCTTTTAGCCTTTATTTTATGTATACAATCTGAATTTCAATTTTTTCCAAAAAGAGTCATTACCTTTTGCAAGAAAAAAATGAGAAAGGTGCAGTTCTTCACAAAATCTGGTCTTATTTTCTATGTGAAGAAAAAATGAGAAAGGTGCAGTTCTTCACAAAATCTGGTCTTATTTTCTATGTGAAGAAAATCCATTATCAATGCCATAAAACTGAAAAAACATGTGGTTTTGAGTTTCTGTGCATTTTTTCCTTGAGAAGGGGGTCGACACATCACCAGATGCTCAGAGAGGACCCTCGTGTTGAGGAATCTGCACCTGCACCCAGCCCTCCAAGAGTGGGTAAGGGCAGCACCATCCCTAGGAGAAGCCCGGGTAAATAAATGATAACCCATTTCCTGGTGACGATGGAACGATGCCCCAAAGGACTCACACCTGCCATCACGATCACACTCGGAAACGTGTTGTGTACGCTTTAGAAAACATGAATTTGACATATTCGCGATAACAGAAACATCTTCCTCCACAAGGACAGAGAAGCAACAGTACGATTCACAAACGAGAAAGAAGTATACTAAACTTGATGTTGATAAATACCGAACTACACCTGTAAGCAGTTGCTGCAATTTTAAATGCCGTTTAAAATAAGGTCAAAATTCCTGGATGTGGTCAGTTCAATCTGTGCTGCCCTCTGCTGGCTACATGAGAAGATTGTTAAAAGGTTTACAATTAGCCATTTTTGCAAATAAATTACCTTTTGAATGTATACTGAAGAAGAAAGTCATGTTCTACCTAGTATACAGGCCACTGCTCTGGTGATATTCAGCAATTCTCATTTTCTGAAGGGTTTTTTGTTATATGAAAATTGGTTTGCCCTTTGTCTATACACTGTGACTAATTTATGGGAATTAGATAGCCAATGGGAATTTATGTTATATGGGCAGACACAGACAACAAACAATATACACAATAAATAATAAATTAACTAGCACGCTAGAAAGTGGCAAGTGCTATGTGGAAAAGAAGGAATCAGGAGTGCATGTGTGGGAGTGGTTATTAAAGTATTAAACATGGTGGTCAGAACAGGCATCACAGAGGTGAAAGCTGAACCTCAGTGACTCCCCACAACCCAAACCAAAAACACCATACACAGGCTTCTCTTGTCCAAAATCCTGTGGTGTGTGAAATGCATTTATATTCTCCTCTGAACCTCCTACTTCCTGTTCCATTAGTCCTGTGGACTAATGAAATTAAACAGGCACCCTCTGCAAGATTGGATTCCCAAGGCCATTTCCCCATGAACAGACCTGAGCTCCGGGACCCAGAGCGACTGTGGCGGCTGAACCTCCCACTTCCTGTGTCCATTTAGGAGAAAGTCTCATCACCTGGTAACCTGAGGGTCTCTTACTTTCGACCTGAAAGAGCCCAATACCCTTAGGATACCTGCCCCCCATGTTCTAGCTGCTGTTCACACACACAGTATTCATTATTTGAAAACTCTAAGGGCTTAGTACTCTGCATTCACTCAAAAAAGACTTGGGTCTCTACTGTGTGTTCAGTTTGAGCACCACACTAGCTGGGTGCTGGGGTCCGGAGGTGAAGAGAGCACAGGCCTCTGGAGGCCCCGGGTGGTGGCAGCAGTAGCGGTCACCTAAACCACCACTCACGCTGCTCAGCACTAGGATGAGAGGGCCGGGTGCTCCAAATTCTTGGAGGAAGAGCACCAAAAATCAGTCCCTGGGAGAGGTGGGGACAATGGGGATGTGAGCAGTCCAATAACGGAGAGAGACCTGAGAAAATCCACAATCTCAGTGGCATTATCTGGTATTTAGGAGGAGATCTGGGGAGATTCAAATACCGCTTTGTGGCCACAATCTTAAAGGAAGAAGTAGAGATGACCTTTGGGGTGAGCAGGCACTGCATGGGAGAGGAAGGGCATTTTAGACAGAGCTGCCCAGCACAAGAGGCCCTTCAAGACCTGGTCCTGCCTGGCTCCCCACCCATCTACTGTCACCCCGAGAGAACCCCACCATCCACAGAGACCTACCTGCATTTCTGTCATTCACGTAGTGATGATTCATCCTTCCAGGAATGTGGCCCCAAACTTAACTTCCCTCCACTGAACAAACCCTCAGTCCAGTTACCCTACTCTTTTTGAAAATGATTTTATACCCAAAGTCACAGAATGACATTTGGGTTGGCTGGGCTGCACATTCTCTTCGCAGCCAGGAAACCTACCTGGAGAGAAGTTTGCATGAAAAAGAGACCCAGCAAATGCAGATTCAAAGACAAAAGGATGTGGAATTCCAAACAAGAACCAGGCTCACGGAGCTGCTACACAGCCTGAGGTCTTGTCACCCCAACTGAAGGGACACGTGCTACTGCACCATAATCAATCAGGTAACTTTGAAAAGCTGTATCAGTTTCCAAAGAGACACAGATATTTTCACAGAAATACAGGATTTCTTGAGCATCAAGACAACCCTGGAGGAGATCAGGAGGCACCCCTACCGCCACCATCACCATCCCCTTCCACGATGAAGGAAGCTGAGGACACGGGAGAGTGGAGCAGCCACGCCAACCACGGCTGCCAACACCAAGCCCAGTGGGGCCCTCCCAGGGTGGTGCCCTCACCCCATCTGCTCTCCATGTGGTCCCCCAGCCTGACGGGATGCACACTCCAGGCACAGGCACCAGATACCTCTAGTGAGGAAGTCATCAAGAGTGAGTTTCCTTAACTCTGTAACTGCCTAGGAGACATCCCCTCTCCACTGAGATAAGTTTATAAAATATAAATATGAACCAGTAAGAAACTTTTCGTACAGGCTGAATTCTGGTCTTTTTATCAAAGTAAACTGCTTATGAAATAAAGCATAAATAGGGACTAATAGCTAACAGCATCTGTTAGTTATTAACAGACTGAGTTTCCTATAAATGCTGCTGAGGATATACCCTTCACATGAATACCAGGAAATATGAATGTGAATGGTCACAGCAGCATTTGTAGCAATAACCCCAAAATGGAAACCACCTAAATGTCCATTAAAAGTGGAACAGATTTTTTTTTAAATTGTGGCATACTCAAAAGATAAAATATCATACATTTGTAAAAAAAAAAAAAAAAGCCTTTAAAATCAGAAGAAAACTTTACCGGAAGAATTTTATACCAAATCCAAAAAATGTTAAGTACAGATCAAAATATTTTCTAACATGCAAACTCAGAACACCGACCTCCCTCATACCCTTTCCTAGGAAACTTCTAGAGAATATGCTTCTGTAAACTTAAGGTAAACTGAAAACAGGAAAGACACAGACCAAGGAAAAGGTGATCCAACAGAGAGGTAATCCCCAGTGACTCTGGGGGGCGGGGGGGAAATGGAAACGAAGGCCGCACAGCAGACTTAAGAGCAACTGACCTAGATTTGAGCGGAAAAATGATGTGCACTGTCCAGGGGGACAAAACTGACTGATGTGCTTAAGCAGATAGAAAGCATCATAGATAAGCTTGGGGCAAAGCTGCAGTATTTTAGAAAACAATTGATAATTTCAAAGAAAACCAGACAAAGGGAAAGTTGAGGCAATTAATAGCTCCAGGGAAAACAAAGAGTTGTACCAGGAAGACAGAATGACTACAGAACACCACGTGGCTCAGTAGCGTCGTGGTCAACAAAAAGTCTGCAGAGGGACTTCCCTGGTGGTGCAGTGGTTAAGAATCCATCTGCCAATGAAGGGGACACGGGTTCCAGCCCTAGTCCGGGAAGATCCCACATGCCACAGAGCAACTAAGCCCATGCGCCACAACTACTGAGCCCCCGCACCACAACTACTGAAGCCCACGCGCCTAGAGCCCGTGGTCCACAACCAGAGAAGCCACCACAATGAGAAGCCCACACACGGCAACAAAGAGTAGCCCCGGCTCGCCGCAACTAGAGAAAGCCCGTACCCAGCAACAAAGACCCAACGCAGCCAAAAATTAATTAATTTTTAAAAAGCATGCATGTAAATTTTTATGTGGTGTATGATCTTTTAAACTATGTGTATATATTGTATCACTGTGATAAAATAAACTTTTTTTTTTTTTTGCTGTACGTGGGCCTCTCACTGCTGTGGCCTCTCCCGCCGCGGAGCACAGGCTCCGGACATACAGGCTCCGCGGCCATGGCTCGCGGGCCCAGCTGCTCCGCGGCATGCGGGATCCTCCGGGACCGGGGCACGAACCCGCGTCCCCTGCATCGGCAGGCGGACTCCCAACCACTGCGCCACCAGGGAAGCCCATAAAATAAACTTTAAAATATTTTCTATTTTTCTACCTGAATTCTACCTATTCAAATTCCAGTTCCAGAACCTCCTCCCACAACCCTCTCACCGTCACGCCATATACAGGAAACAAACTAAAGATGCTGACTGAGATTCATGGTAAGTTTCCCCTCTAAACATTTTATGATTCTGTGAACTAAGACTCCCCTTCTCAAAGATGAAAAGTGTCTGCTGAAACAGCGTCCTATGCTCTCAGGTAATCACGGAGCAATCACGTTAGGTATTCCATCAGCTCAGTGTAATACTCATCACCCACCGCGTGATGAACGGATGGTTTTAACGCTGTCCTGGGTTGAAAGGAAAATGTTTACGGATCAAACAAGCCTAATGGTGTTGTAGGGGACGATGGTGACTAAGCTATCAGGCAAGTTCATTTTTTAACTGGAGTTAAGTAATACATGACAAGCACCATCTATTTAAGATAAATTCAATTGATATTTCCAGAAATGATCTTTCTGGGGACTTCCCTTGTCATCCAGTGGGTAAGACTCCACGCTCCCAATGCAGGGGGCCCAGCTTCGATCCCTGATCAGGGAACTAGATCCCGCATGCATGCCTCAACTAAGAGTCCGAAAGCCACAACCAAAGATCCTGCATGCCAAAATCAATCAATCAATAAATAAGATAAATTTTTTAAAAAAGATCTTTCTGGTACTTTTACTACTTAGGGGAATGGTGTTCTGTGTACTTCTAAACCAAATTCAATTAATAACTTTTGGAAAAAAAATGGCCAGCCTTCAATAAATATGGAAACAACTGCCATCATGGTGTGAAATTTAAGTGTGTATGAAAGCAAAGTTCTCTGACAGCTCAAACAGTAAGGACAGATAAGGCTGGGGAACACAGGAGCTTGCCTGCCCACCCTTGGTTGCTTTGGACATCTACTCTGATGCACAAGCACTGTATATCCTCTTCCTGTTTCCTTCGCTCCCTTTCTGCCTTACTAATTATACATCACCCCCTTTCTTTGTAAAACCACAAGACCAAGTTACAAAATCGGTGCACTCCACCCATCCTTTTACTCAGCTGACAAGAGAGCAAAGTGAACCAGTGAAAAGAAGCCAGGGCCCTGCAGATGGAGCCATCACATGACAGAGGAGCAGGAGACAGACCACGCCCACCCTGTGTCACGGGGCCGAGCAGAGGAGGCGGAAGGCAGTACCACACGAGCAGCCAGTCCAAACTTCTTCTTGGTACCTGTCACTGATTTTAAAAGCAAACTAATCGGAAACCATGGTTTTGTCTAAAATCTAATCTCCTTGTTTTACAAGGCAGGTGGTTTCAGTAAAATACAAAACCAACAAGGAAACTAATAATCTTGAGGGGGCGTTTCTTCAAGATCTTCTTCAAGCTCTTAAACCACCCTTCAGATGTTTATTTTCCCTAAAAAAAACCCTCCCTTCCAGTCTCAAAAATATTCCTACCAGGTTTGCAGGCAGGTCTCTGTTTGCAGAAGCTACCATCACCCAGAGTAACACCAAGTGCTCCCACACAAACCCTCTGGGTCCACCTGAAAAGGGACAGCTAATCAGGTGCCCAGAAGGGGGAGAGCATGGGATATGGGAGCACAGTGAGGTCCACACAACAGGGAGCTGGAGTCGCATCCAGGGAGCAATGCCAGTGACCCCCACTCACGTGGCAGCAGGAGAGACGGAGTAAAACAGAGGACTTTAGAACGTGTTTGGAAGTCGAATCAACAGCACTACTAAGGAACTGGATGTGGAAAACGAGAGAAAGGGAAGAATCAGGGTTGATTTCTCAACACGTGATTTGCACACCACACGGGCAGACATGCTGTTTCCTAGCATGAGGACAGCTGGGGGCTCTGCGGTGCCACACTGAGCATGAGGCCCCATTCAGACATCTCAGGGGGATGACAAATGAGGCAGTGAGCCACCCGAGCCTGCAGCTTAGGGGGAGGAAGAAGGCTAGAGGTACCGTCGGTCCTCATAATTCAAGCAGTTACGTCCTAGAAAGTCGCTGCTAACCCTGAATTGCCGAACACTGAACCAAGGTTCCCAGGGGAAATACAGGGCTAGGTTCCTGCGAGCCCCTGATCCCACTTCCTCAAAGGATCAACACGTAAGCTTGTTTCAGGACACCTCACTGACACTGAACTCATGCCTCAGGGAGGCTCATCAAACACCTGTGTGTTCTCAGTGGGGCACACCACGGCCTTCTTGCACTGGGGAACACCAGACAGCACGTCAGCACTGTGAATGGGGCCGTTTTAAACAGAGAAATCACCAGCAGAAAGGGCAAAAACGTGGCAGTAAGCAGAGTGCATCCAGGGCCCTTGCTTAAGGCCTGAGCACTGAAAGGGGAGGCAGAGGGCCCTGGGAGCCGTGGTGAACCACCCGCATCTTTCACTGCCCTGCGCACATCCACACACAACTGAGAGAGCACCACCCTCGTGTCGATCCAGGGTTACAAACAGATTCTAGTGAGGAGGCAAACTCACAAATATGGGATCCACAAATAACAAGGATCGGCTGTATAAACTCGGGAGACATCAGAGGATAGGCAGGACTTAATTAAAGCTATTGGTTATACCAAATGGTGATTCCAAATGTTCAGAAGATCCAATTAGGGGGAAGAAAGAGGGAGAAATGTGACCTACTTTACAAACTTGCGATCTATTCCCAGATGCCTGGAGTTAGGGGGACGCCCTCTCTTCACCAGTTATAAAGCTGGTGATTTGATCTCCACTTTCTGACTGCTTTCTCTATTTCCAGCAGTTCAGAACTTGAAAGGGAAAGAAAGCACTGTTATTCATTGCTCTCTCCCACTGGAAAGGAAAGAGCTTTATCATATGCATTTCATATCAATTTCCATAGAAATTACCTTTCAAATGTATCTAACTGGAGGAAAACCTCTATCATCAATTAACTGGTTTGGGATGATCAGGACAAATAATGCTGTCAAATAAGACGACAACTGAGAACTTTGCAAAAGCACATCAATGAGTTTGTAACTGTGACCTAGTAAATGGAGATAATGTCACAAACTTCTTATCAGAAAGTGATGGTAGAGATTAAACCCTATATTGAAAATGTAAAATGCCTACTTAAATATAAAGCTAAGGGTAGTTCTGCAGAATACAAAACTTCTTGTTTAGTAAAAGACGGTCCTGCCAAAAAGTCATGTATAATCCTGGTCGGGAAACAAGACATCCAAGAACACATCAAGAAAAACAGTACATGCAGGGGTTACCCAATCTCCCCAAAGATTTACTCCTCCTTTCCTGAAGTCTTCAGGCACATGCTTGAGTGAGCTGTGGGACAAGAGTCACCAGGAGCATGAGGACACTGGGGCCAAGCCTCTCATCCCACCCGAAGGCTGACAGACTGGCCTCCCTAGTTCATCACGTGGGGTTTACACAATGACCTGAGGGAATCCTGCAGGAGACGACAACCATTAAACTAAGCACTACTAACAATGAGGACAGAAAACAGTACATAACAAGGTACTAAGTGGACTAAATCAGTGGTTTGCCACACCGCAATTATGAAAAGACCAATTTGCCAACTTTCAGTTAAATTACTTTTAACTCCTGCCATCTAACTTGTCTGGGGACATAAATCACTGAATCTTTAGAATAACCTTTAATTAATACCTTAATTCCAAAGTAGAAGACTTTCTGCCTGGTAGTTCAAACACCAAAACCCCCTAAACAACAGAATTGTTCTAAAAATATTTTACAGAACAATCCCTTCTAAAAAAATATTAACACTCGCTCCCTCCTTTTTAAAAGAAGATTTACACTTTGAGTGGCAGTGGTGCAAGCAATCTAGTGGGTGGCAAAGGCCTGGATGATGACATGAGAGGGTGCCTATCCTCTGGCTACACTGGGGGAGAGGAATAAAGTGACCATCGAAGGCTTGTCTACGTTGTGTTTGTCTCACAAACATCATGGACAAAAGCCACGAGTTACCAGGGAGCAGCTTACCTAGACACACAGAGCAACTCTGCAAAGGGAAAGCACAGGAGACGCAGGCACACAATGCTAAGAGAACCTTCCTGAGGGCTACCCTGCCCTCATGCCTGATTCTGCTGTGCTCCTGGGTGCATTTGCCCACCTGCAAGAATTTATACTTCTATATTTTTGTGTGAAGCTTTCTCTCCAATTTTAAGGAAGTACAAAATTGTGATTTTGTACAAGAACAGAAAAAAAATGTTTGCATTTACTTTGTGATTGTTCCAGGTTTTACGTCACTTTTTTTCTAGGAAAATCCAGTATTTTTTTTGATTGATGCAAAATGATAACATATTAAAACATACTTTCACTGATTTGCATATTATTCTTACATTAAATAAAAGCTTCTCTAAGACATTTTAAAACTAGTTACATACCATTTGTACATACCATTCCTTATTACATTTTACATATAATAAAACGTTTTTTAGGAGAAAAGGAAAACCCCATGATACAAGCCAACCATTCCATCCATGGATATTAACCCAAGAGAAATGAAAACATGTCCACATGATGACTTTACATGAAGGCTCACAGCAGCTTTATTCACAATGGCCCCAAACCAGAAACAATGCACACGTTCATGACAGGTGACTGCATAGATACACTGTGGTCCATCCAGACAATGGAACACCACTCAGAAATAAACAGAAAAGACTGACATCCCAAAAATGATCTCAATTACTTCATGCTGAGTGAGGGCCAGACACAGTAGAGGATACACTGTATGATTCCATTTCTATAAAATGCTGGGGAACACAAACCAATCTGTAGTGACAAAAAGATCCAGGGTGCCTGGGGTAAAGGGAGGGATGGGCTGCAGATGGACGTAAAGAACCTTTTCATGGCAATGGAAATGTTCTGTATCTTGACGGTGATGGTGGTTTCAATGGTGTACAAATCTGTCAAATATAGCTCATCAGACTGTACACTTCACATAGATACAGTTGACTGTATGTAAATTATACCTCGATAAAGTTATTTTAAAAAAAACTACAATAAGGGGGAATCAGAAAAGTTTGTAGCAAAAAGATAAATGGAAATGAATGTACTTGTTATCACTAAGTAAGATGTTCCAACGTCACCGTTGGTAACCTAGTTTGCTGTGGAGGCCCCACCAAGCCCTCCGGAATGGCCGCTGATGACGGCCTTCACAGCAGACCCTCCCCAGGCTCCTGCTGCATGTCCCCCCCTTGACTGATGTACACAGAGCACCTCACTCGACCCTTCACAATGCCCTGCAAGGCAGGTGCGACTGTGTCACTACCCCAAGTCTGTGCCCCTTAGAGAAGACAGATAATCTGCCCAAGGCACAAGGTGGCCAGGGTAAAAATTAAGGGTGACTGATGAAAAATTCATGACAGTGCACTTTGCTCTTTTTTTTTTTTTTTTTTTTGGCCATGCCACGCGACTTGTGGGATCTTAGTTCCCTGACCAGGGATCGAACCCAGGCCCTTGGTAGTGAAAGCACGGAGTCCTAACCACTGGACTGCCAGGAACTCCCAAACAATGCACTTTGGAAAGAGTATTAAAAGACAAAGTTATCAAGCCAAGTTTAAGCTTCTTTCTACCAGAGAGTCCCTAAACAGGCACTGTCCTCCCTATCTGTACAGAAAAGGATTCTAAAACCTATCTGTTCAGAATTAAATCGTGGTTTGTGTAGACTCACTTTCAAAAGTCTTTAACACAATTTGTGGATGCAGATGTCTATAAAAAGCCCTTTTCAGTCACAAGGGGACACAGGAGTGCTGAGAAGTCAGGAACATAAAGCTCAACCGCTGGCCTGTGTCCAATAAACACAAGGTGGGAAGCAGATGAGTTCTCACCCTAACTTAACTCTTAAGAAACCCTCATCTGAGCTCAACAGAGAATACAGCTGGATGAAACATACCCAGAAAAACCAGCTCCTTTTCTTGGTTAAAGGTCAAAGTTCTCCTTCCATCTAGAATGCAAGGTCCCTGAGAACTCTGTTCACGTCTAAATTCCAAGACCCACAGACTGCCCAGCTCCTAATTGGTACTCAATAAATATCTGTTGACTAAATTAACAAGAAATGACCTGGGAAAGAAGCTGCTATAATTCCCATTCTGATTTATACGAGCACTAGGCAAGGTCTTAGAATAAAGCTACCCCACCAACACTGAGAAGAGAGAGAGAAAAAAATATTTAAAAGTTACATCAAAAAACTAATGGTTAAAAAACAATTCAATGTTTGGAAGGATAAATTAACAAATATCATCATATACTAGTGTGAAATGTAAACGTAAATGTGACAGAACTTTCTGGAAAATCACTTGACAGTACATATCAAGAGACATATCAAAGTTTTTAGTCACTGACCCAGTGATTCCACTTACAGGAATCTAGCCTAAGAAAAGAATCAGAAATGTGGGCAAAGTTTTACCAACAATGATGTTACAGGGTTATCTGTTACAGGAACAGAGAGGAAACTTCTAAATGACCAACAAGAAAGGGCAATTAATCAAATCAGGGCGCCACCATATTACAATGCATTTGGCATAGGCAGGCCACCATAGGGCCCCAGCATCCCCACACGTCTTTTGTCACATCTGGTTGGTCAAGGAGACCGCAGCGTGACCTGCTGGCTCCCAGGGGAGGGCTGGCTTGTCTGCTGCTTGCTGCGGAAGGTGCTAAGCCCTGGGGCCCTGGTCCCTCGGCTGCAGACCAACCCAATTCAAGAGTGCCCATCGTCTGGGCTCATCCCATCACCCTGTGGGACTTGGTGTCAGGGAAGCCGCAGCCCCAGCCTGGGTTCCGGTGTCTGCTGGGCTCCACGTGATAAACTGTCTGGTTCTGACCCAGTGAGGCCTGCCACCTTCCTCCAGCCCCTCCTTTGGACTCTTGTTTTCCCCACCGTCCTCTATGAGGATGGGGTCTTTCCCTGGCAGATGCCACCAAAAAATCATCCATATATAAATTTTAATGGCACAGAAAAACACTTATGTTTTTTTTAAAAAAGCTACAAAACATTCCACAGAGTGACTGGAACTAGTTTTTAAGCTTTTTGTTGTTGTTGTTGCTAATAAGATCCAGACATATAACCCCCAAGCTTCAGTTTATCTAGTAATTCCAAATTTCCCTTTATCAAATCTTACACTCCACATTTCCGCAGCTGTTTTATGTAAATTACTTTCACATGCACTCTCTTATTTGACCTTGCAACAACCCTGCAAGGCAGGTAGGAAAGATACCACTGTCTACACTTTGCAGGGGACGTGGGGATACCAAGTGACTTGCCCAAGATCACAGGGCCATTAGAGACAATACCAGACCCAGAAGCCAGGCCAGACTACATGTGCAGTGCTCTTTCTACCATACCATTCATGCCTGCTCAGCACTATATAACCAGACTGCTAAAATGTGATAAATGGAGTGGATGTCCTCCCCTTTCTCTCTGCTAATCCACTTCCCTTCAAGGTGGGAACTTTTCTGAGCAGCTGCTCTGTTTTCTGTTTCATTGATTTCCGCTCTTTTATATTCTCTGTCCTTCTGCTTGCTTTGATGTCATTTTCTCCTTCTGGCTAGTCTCTTAAGATGGAAGCTGAGGTTTAAGCTTATTTTTTAAATCCTACATTTTCCAAAAAGGACTTAAGGTCGGTGGACATGTAGGGATATGCATGAAAGAAAACTATACCAAAATGTTCACAGTGATGAGTCCATGGGAGTTCATTACACTCTTCCCTGCACTTTTGCATGTGTTTGAAATTTTCCATAATGTTAACTTTTCAAAGCTCGCCCAGCATGCTAAAGAGGACATATACAATTACAGCCAGCCTAGCACAGCCAGACTATCCACCAACACCCCCTGAGGAGAGGCTGAGAGCTCCTCGGAAGACGCTCTGGCAGGTGACTGCGGGCCTCGGCCCTTCCACAGGCCTCGTGTGCCGGGCAATCCACGTCCCAAGTGGGACATGGGAAGGCTCTTTTCAGGTCACTTCCTCTGCTGTGCAGATCAGGGCTCCAGGATGGCGCCTGCCCAGGGGCTGCCCAGCAACTGAGCAACACACAGGGAAAGTGTCTTCTAAAAGGAGCAACACTAAAACCACACAGACACTTGGGGAAGCTGAAGTGGGGAGGCAGATAAACTTGGTGGCTATAATAAAGGAGTTAAAAAAAAAAAACAAACCCAAGCTTGGTTATTTTTTGCTCCTTTGATCTGCTGAGCCTCTTCTTACAAACCTCTGCTTGAAAGCTCAAAATCCTCTAAGGGGAATTCTGAATGGCCTAAAGCAAAACCCCATCAATTAGATGGTTACCGTTGGAAAAATGCATTTAACACTCAGCCAACCCTTCCTACAATCCTTGACACAAATCCTCACACCATCATTTCAAACAAACACAGGAAATAAAGGGAACCATCTCTAATGCAAGCCAGGGCCAAGCAACGTGACCCCCAAGAGAGCAGCGCAAGCTTCCTGAGAGTGTCTTCTACATCCTCGAATTTAGGCTCTTTGAAAATATGTGTGTCCGTGTGTGTACAAATGTATGTATGTATGTATGTATTCATTCATTCTTGGATCCTACCCTGGAGGGTCCTGGTTCATTAGCTATGGCTAGAGTGCGGCCCCAGAGTAAACTGCCTTTTAAACTGACACAGGCGATTCTGTAGATTAGCCAGGCGTGGACACACCATTCTAATCCCTATTTACTAGATTACCAACGCAGATGGGCAGGTTAAACAGACTATTGATACTTTTGTAATTTCAGCCTGAGTCCCGCAGCAATGCAGGAGCACACATCCTGGCTCACGCGGTCTCTACGTGCGAGATCCCCCGACTTTTGCCTTCAAACGGTCCCGAACTTATTTTCTCCAAGCGGCAAATCTCCAATCACAATTCAGTCTCACAGAGACTGTTTTCTTCAGTTCTGTGGCTCCAGGCAAGAATCGGGGGATGTGTAACCTATTTTTGTGTGGAAATCAACTGACCTTGGGGCTAACACAGAGAACTAAAACCGTGCAAACTTCCTAGAGCCTAGTAAAGCCCCTTTAAAAGTCAAAAGTGACTTCTAACTACATGCTTTTCTCTATCAATTGTGTTTTTACCATAAGGATGTTACTTTCATAATTTTTTTAAAGTAGAAGTTTAAATTCCTCTTATGAAAACGCTATATGTACACGTTTATATGTTTAAGAAAATGAGAGATAACAGCAAGATGAAAAAAGGGAAAGAACAGTAGTAGCTAGCCAAAACTCAGTTTTGTATCCTTGAAATCCATTCAGGGTGGAAATCAAACCAAATGAGCCTTTAACACGAATTTGTGAAAGAGTAATCACACCTAGCCTGCTTCCTCTACACGGATGCCCATCAAGTGACGTGAGGAAAAAAGGCAGATGACTGGGAAAATAATCACCGAACAATATCATGTCAATATATTCCTCTAGAATAATTAACTCCTTTTTCCTATCAAGCTCCATTGTTCAGGGATGTTTCCATTACCTGAAACCAAAAAAAAATTCTCTTTGCTACCACAGTAAGTACAAAAGCACTCCTAAGGACGGGCAGCAACAACATAGCCCTCTGACTGGAGACATTCTCTGTTCTGGCAATTTGATGACAAATAGGGCCGCTGAGGAGCAGAACAGGACATACAGGTCAGAGTTTGTTGCTGCTCTGCATGTGTGCTGAATGAGGAACGCTCTTCCAGGACAAGAAATGCTTAACAAAACCAGAAAAAGTCTACACAATACTGTAGTCCTTCCTATTCACGTGGAACATCTCCTCAAGAAGAGAGAGGTCTCTCCTCATGAGAAACAGCCTAGGAACAAAAGCGCTAGGGTGATGTGGTCTGCAGAACATGGCCCCCAGAGATGTCCTGACCCTAGTCCCTGGACAATGGGGATCTGGTAAATTCCACAGCAAAGGGGAATTAAGGTTGCAGATGGAATTAAGGTTGCTAATCAGCTGACCTAGAGATGGAGAGATTATCCTGGATTATCTGGGTGGGCACAACATGATCACAAGGGGGCTTAAAAGTGGAAGTGGGGCAAAGTCAGCATCAGAGTGATGAGATATGAGAAAGACTTGATCAGTCATTGGTGGTTTTGAGGATGTAATGAGAGAAATAAAACAAAACAAAACAGATGTAATAGGGCCACGAGCCAAGGGATGCAGGTGGCTTCTAAAGGGTGGAAAACGCAAGGACATGGAGGCTCCCCTAGAGCTTCCAGAAGGAACAGAGCTGACACCTTGATTTTAGCCCTGAGACCCATTCCAGACTTGTGACCCACCCCCAGAACAATAAAATAAATTTGCGTTGTTTTAAGCCACTAAATTCATGATAATTTGTTACGATAACCATAAGAAACTAATACAGTGAAGCCACTTCTTTTGTCTCTCTATGGTTCTGAGGGCATGTCCAGAAAAGATCCAAGTCAAAGCAGCATCCTACCAACATGCCCAGTTGCTTTCCTGATTTTTTTAATCCCCAAAATTTTTAATCCTTGTCAAGATACATACATTTGTCTAATACCTTAATACTTCCTAAAATAAAGTGGACTCACACCAGAAATCACCTTACTGTAGGTTACGTTAGCCCTCTTAAAGAATTTCTTCATCTCACTCATCTTTCAAGAATAGAATAATCATATGTTTTGTCCAAACATCTCTTTTTAAAGATTTGTACTGAAATCTCTGAATGCATAGAAAGCGTCCCCATAACCCTTGCAGCAAGCCAGTAGTGTGGAACTTCCTAACTGGTTATTACCACAACCAGCTGCAGCAAGAACCAAGCCCCCAAATAAACCACAAAACACAGAAGAATGAAAAAGGACAGAGCACGTGTGAGATAAGAGGGGTAAATTCTAATTTCAACAACAACTTGCAAGTTTACAGGAGCAATTTCAATGACCTTAGTTTCCACATCAAAACCAGATGGGCGGGAGAGAGTGTGGACTCAACAATTCCCTCAACAAACTCAAGAGTCTACGGTGTACCAGGCCCAGTCTTAGGCACCTGGGTTGTGTCTGGTAACAGAAGATGAAGATTCCTGTCTCCGTGGAGCTTCCATTTCAGCTGGAGAAGCCCAGCCACATGTAATAAACGTAATCGGTAGTAGGCGATGAGTGCCTGGGGAAGGGGGTGGGAGTCAAGCAGAGTTGGGGGGCAGAGGCATGCAGTGCAGGCTGCTTAATTAACTGCACGCACATCTGGGTAAGCCTCCCTGGGAGGAAGGGAACCTAAACCAAGGCTGGTAAGTGAGGGGACTGATCACGAGGACGTCCGGGTGGGAAGCATCCCGGCAGGCAGTGGGCCGAGTGGAGAGAGCAGAGGTGTAGAGGTCTTCAAGGGCCTCCCTGGAGACCATGGCCCAGAAGGTGTGCCTCCGGAGCTAGACCACAAAGGCTAGGGCAGAATCCCTGTTTCTCTGAGAATACTGTAAACCCACAAAATAATCTCTCCATTCCAACCCTGCAATCTTTTCAGAAATTCATTTCCTCCATGCTTTGTCTGGACACTGGGGGAAATCACTGGAAGTGTTTGTCAAAGTTACTGAATCAGCTGAAGAAGTCACCCTTGCCCACCACCGGTAAAAGTCACCATGAAGGAGGAGAGCCACTCCGGGGAGGAAGCGTGCCTGACGCGGCCACTAAGGTGACCACGAGGTCTGGGACTCTGAGACGACAGCCCAGGGTGCTCAGGAGCTGCTCCAACCCCACCTTATTGTTGGGTGTCATCCTGACACAAGGGTGATGGTCCAGGGGAGGTGAGACTTAGGAGGCGAAAAGCAAGAGGCGTGAGAATGAGGACGCTGGGGTCCTGGACTGCCTGGGTGTCCTGAACCACAGCCCTCTTGCAGGCGCTCCCGCAGCTGGGCTACGAGCAGTCAAATGACCAAAGGCTGGTTTCAAAAACTCCTGCAAACACCGTCATAAATCAGCATGCTCACTTAGGAAGCTAGGCCCCAAAGTCTTTTTGAGCCTGCAAAGCTGAAGTCCTGCTCCAGAATCCTCGGTGACCCCTCTAGGGGATTTTCGTACGGACAAGGCCCTGACAGGAGGCACAAACTACGAAGTTAGAGCAGCAGTGGCGGAGGGGGGGTGATGCTGGGAGGTACCATCATTCCCCTGAAGAAATACTGTGCCATCACAGCAGTCTCCTGTTTCACTGTTGGGTTTCCTCTCTCAACAGGCTCTTCTTTATTTTTATTTTTTTGAATTTTATTTATTTTTTTATATAGCAGGTTCTTATTAGTTACCTATTTTACACATATTAGTGTATATATGTCAATCCCGATCTCTCAATTCATCCCACCACCACCAGCTCCCACCCCCCACCCCCCCAACACTTTCCCTCCTTGGCGTCCATACATTTGTTCTAACAAGCTCTTCTATTTCGTCCTAAGGGGTGAAAGGTGAGGAACCACACTAGAAGGCGCCTGGAAATGGCTGAGAGGCCAGCTTCAGGACAGATCTGCAGGAGGCAGGACTCCTGTATTAACCTTCACCTGGTTACCTGGGCTTCACATATAAACTCTGGCTGCCCAACCATAGGACGTGTCTGGCTCCAGGGGACCCTCAAAGGCCAGGAGCGTGACTCCTGTCGCCACACCAGCCCCCATTTACCAGAGGCCACAGGAGAAGCCAACACAACCCAACAGACTAGGAGGAAGAAACAGGCTTTACTGTATGATCTACCTAACCCCTCAAATCTCAACCCTAAAATTAACAATGGGCTCTTTCAATATACATCTGTTTAATAACCTGCAACATAGGTTTTAACCAAAAAAGTAACCAAAGTGTATCAAGACACAGAACTCATGGAATTGGAACTCCTAATTCCGGGAGAAAAACAGAAAGTTTAGAAAGTTTATAAAAAGTATATAAGTATATAAGGTGGGGCTTCCCTGGTGGCGCAAGTGGTTGAGAGTCCGCCTGCCGATGCAGGGGAAACGGGTTCGTGCCCCGGTCTGGGAGGATCCCGCATGCCGCGGAGCGGCTGGGCCTGTGAGCCATGGCCGCTGGGCCTGTGCGTCCGGAGCCTGTGCTCCGCAACGGGGGGGGCCACAGCAGTGAGAGGCCCACATACCGCAAAAAAAAAAAAAAAAAAAAAAAAGTATACAAGGTATGTATACCTTTTACATGTATAAGCATGTAAAAGTGAAGAGAGGGGTGTGAAATAATAGGAAATAGGAATGAACAGGCTATTTGCAGCAACGTGGATGGACCCAGAGATGATCATACCAAGTGAAGTCACAGACAGACAAAGACAAATATCATATGATATCACTTATATGTAGAACCTAAAAAAAAAATACAAATGAGCTTATTTACAAAACAGAAATAGACTCACAGAAAACAAACATATGGTTACCAAAGGGGAAAGTGGGGGCAGGGATAAATTAGGAGTTTATGATTAACAGATACACACTACTATAAATAAAACAGATAAACAACAAGGACCTAGAGTACAGCACAGCACAGGAAACTACATTCAATATCTTATAATAACCTATAATGGAAAAGAAGCTGAAAAAGAATATATATATTTGTATAAATGAATCACTTTGCTGTATATTGAAACTAACACAACATTGTAAATCAACTATACTAAAATTCAAAACAAAAAAAAAGAACAAGCAGGCCGGCAGCAGAAGTGGTGAGCACACAGGCTCTGCCGTCGGAGAATCTGGTTCCAGTGCCAGCTCTGCCACTCATCAGCCAGGTCACCTTTTATAAATAAATCTCTTAACCTTTCTATCTTGTCACCTGTTAAGAGGGCGCGGCCACTGTTCTCCCCAGCCAGGATTACTGTGAGGACTCAACAAGAATGTACAGAAGATGTTTGTTCAGCAGAGAACTTAGCGCAGAGCAAGCAGTTAACTGCTGCTGCAAAAATAGTTATAGTGGTAACACATGCTCTGCAATGCTTCCACCTCGTTTCATCCCCAAGTTAGGTGGTTTACTCAAAAGTATATCTCACCCAAAACACACTGAAAACTAGAACCCTCCAGGCTCCCACAGCATTTGTTTATATCTTCATCAGAGCATCTGTCATATATTCTTCATTGAAATTTTTCAATTCATCAACCCCCCTACACTGTGAGCTTCTTGAAAACAGGGCCCGTATTTTAAAATTCTTCATAGCCTCGGCATCAAGAAAATGCCCCGACACAAAGAAGATAATGAAAATGGGATGAATAGATGGACAGATGATGGAGAGCTGGAAAATAATTTAGAAGGCAAGAAAGACAAAGGAATCAAGTATTTTTTCAAGCATGAGTAATTGGGGTGATAAGTAAATGGGGATAAAAGTTTTTTTAAAAAGGGGGGGAGGGGGAGTCTGGAGAGGAGAGTAGAAGGGAGAGAGGAAGAACGTCGCCTTCCGATGCTGAATTTGAGATGACAGAATACCCGGGGGAAACGTCAAGCAGGCAGCTGAAAATGCAAGAATACAGCTAAAAATCAAAACACTCTCTTAATTCCAATCATTAGGGCTGTTGGAAAAAGTATTTCAGGGAAGCAGAGATCATAAGAGGAAATAACTTAAGCTAAAAAGGTTGCAAACACATGCAGTCTGGCAGCTGCTGTGTGTAAAAGCCTCAACAGACAAAATGAAATATGAGCCCCATCCTACATGGGGTTCACAGCACATGGTCTATGAAAACCTTAATCCAAGACTGGTTCAGAGTAGTTTTCAAAAAAGAGTCTAAAACACAGTCTTAGGTGTCCCCACATTTAAAACAAAAGCCTCTCCATTCTGCATTGCCTTCTAGATGCTGCCCCCTCTCTGTTCATTTCATCTAGTTTCTTTTTTTTTTTTTTTTTTTTTATAAATTTATTTATTTATTATTGGCTGTGTTGGGTCTTCGTTTCTGTGTGAGGGCCTTCTCTAGTTGGCGGCGAGCGGGGGCCACTCTTCATCGCGGTGCGCAGGCCTCTCTTGTTGCGGAGCACAGGCTCCAGACGCGCAGGCTCAGTAGTTGTGGCTCACGGGCCCAGTTGCTCCGCGGCATGTGGGATCCTCCCAGACCAGGGCTCGAACCCGTGTCCCTTACATTGGCAGGCAGATTCTCAACCACTGTGCCACCAGGGAAGCCCCCATTTCATCTAGTTTCTTAAAAGAGTTCTATATATACATATATAGAACTGCACAGTCTCCTTTTCGGGCCGCTTCCTCTGCCCAGCCCTTCAACGGTGGCACGCCCAAGATGACGACCCTGGACCTCTTCTCAGTCAGCATGTCACATCACCCCTTCCCTGCCTCCACTCCCACTGGTGTGTTGGTAATTCCCTGAGTTCCAGTTCCGAATCCAGCTGCCTAAATGGACCTCCCCCCGTGGAAGGCCCGTACGAACCTCATGACTCCACTCAGTGTGTCCTCACCTGAGCTCCTGCGTTCCACTCTGCTCACTCAGTCTAGACACTCTCTATAAGTGGTCGGTCTCCCCGAGCCTCATCCTGTTTCCTTATCGTCCTTCGAAGCTCTGTCCCTCCCAAACTCTGGCAACCAAATCCTATCAATTTCAGGTCCTTACCCAGTCTCGTGCTCGTTCCCCCCTTCCTCCCACACCTACTGCCTTAACTCAGGCCCCATCCTCTACCCCGCCCGGATGCCTGCAACAGCTCCCAGAGGGGCTCCACGCTGCCCAGCTGCACCACACCAGACGGGGGAATCTTTCCAAAATGCAAAATCATCACCTCGAAACAGGCCAGCCCAACGCCTCATGGCTCCTCGTGGCACAGAGAAGAAAGTCCTGGGTCCCACGCAGGAGCCCTCGGGACCCTCCCCGCCCTCCCCCCAGGCACACAGAACCATCTGCAGCTCCCCACAGGAGCCGGTTACTCCATTCGCCTGGCCTCTGCTCAATCTCTCTGCATGAAATGTATTTCTTCGCCATATCCACCTAGTTAGCACCAACTCAACTCAAAATCCAGCCCAAGTGCCAGCTCTTCTGTGAACTGTCCTCCGCCCCATCTGGTCCCACCCTGACCCCAGGTAGAACTGCTCTCCTCTGTGTGCCTGAGTTTTCCCGTACACCTGTCACATCCACTCTAATACTCTCCTTCACAGCCTTCTTCCACGTCTGTCTCCTCCTTCTCGGCTCGAAGCATCTGTGACAGTAGGGGCTGCGTGGTGTGGTCACTAGTGCTTGTTGACTGAATAAGCCTTTATAAATTGCTCACAGAAACCAAGCCTGTTTCAGGACTACTGAAGGGGAAAGTTTTTTAATAGCATTAAACCATTCCATCATTCATACCCAACTTTAATAATTACAATATAGGCTGCAGGGGCTTCCCTGGTGGCGTAGTGGTTAAGAATCTGCCTGCCAATGCAGGGGACACAGGTTCGAGCCCTGGCCCAGGAAGAGCCCACATGCTGCAGAGCAACTAAACCCATGTGCCACAAGTACTGAGCCTGCGCTCAGAGCCCGCGAGCCACAACTACTGAGCCCGCGTGCCACAACTACTGAAGCCCGCACACCTAGAGCCCGTGCTCCGCAACAAGAGAAGCCACCGCAATGAGAAGCCTGCACACCGCAACAAAGAGTAGCCCCCGCTCACCACAACGAGAAAGCCTGCGTGCAGCAACAAAGACCCAGCGCAGCCAAAAATAAATAAATAAATAAATAAATTTATTAAAAAAAAAAAAAACAATATAGACTGCAACAATGCCAGATAAAGGCATGCTTTTGAAATAGAAACGTCCTTTTTATTTTGGGCCAGGCCACACCACACGGCTCGTGGGATCTTAGTTTCCCAACCAGGGATGGAACCCAGGCTCCCAGCAGTGAGAGTGCAGAGTCCTAACTACTGGACTGCCAGGGAATTCCCATAGAAATCTTCTTGAAGACTCAAAAAAAAAAAAAAAAAAAAAGTGGAAGACGCAGAAAGCACTGGGCTAAGGAAGGTGACATCCTGACCCTCGCTAAAGCAGCCAGCCTCACAGGAAGCAGCTCACAGCCATCTCACCACCACAAAAGCAGAAAGACAGAGCATCGCAGCATCTTGCATAATGAAGAATAACAAAAATCCCCTACACAGCCTTCACCCTATATTACATTTTTTTAGTCCATGGGAAGAGAGAAGGAAAACAACATTACCAGCAGTTTCAAAGAATGTGGGATTCACTTCTTGAAAATTTCTAAATAATTTTCCACCTCCTCCAGACCTCTATTATTGCAACTGAAACTGAGCGACAATAATTAGAGAGACAGTCGAGAGGCAGTGTGGCAATGGAGCAGATGGACAGGTTTGGGCAAAGTGCTTTTCTTTCAGAGCCCCCTGTCCACAACTTTTGTCTCGGAGAGTGAGCAGGAAAGGGGTGAAGAGGGCTACAGGAGTGGAGACTCCACCAGCCACACGGCTCTCAGGCTCAAGCTTTCCGTCCTCTGCCTCATGTCTCTCTCATTCACACACACACACACACACGTTCCCACCCTCCTCCCCCACCAAGTAACCTCTATGTTTGCTCTCACGTTGGAATAAGAAGGCGCTCTCCTTCTAGTTCTTACTGGAGAACTACCTAATCTTGAAGGCATGAAATACATAAGAAAAAACTCTATTTGGCAAGATGGTTTTTGACTAACACCCAGGACATTCAGAAAGGGGCAGGCAGGTATGAACCCTAAGATTCCACAGACTGAACTATTTATCATTGTAACCCAAACCAATAAAAGCCACTTAACTCGCAATTTCTCCCCTAAAGGAAACATTTTGTATCTGGCCAGAAGACAATATATGGGTTGAGAGATCTTCAATCTTTAAGACAAAAACTAAGGAAGTGTAAATAAGAGACTCTACAAATGGTCAAAATCTGACCCAAATCCCAATCAGAACAAATATATATTTTCCCCACGCTTAAAATATCAGAATGAGAAAAACGTAAATCAGCTGATTTAACAGAGGCCTTAAAGAAGGAGTTAATCTCAGGTAAATAAATAAAGAAACCATCATTTCATGTGAACAGCCAGGTCATAATACACAAATATGCAAAAGAAATTTTTTTTAACCTAGCTAGTAATCAACAGATATAATGAGGTGCTATTTGTAACCATTAAATTAGTTTAAAAAAAAAGCTTTCATATGCTAATCCTCACCGGTGGCACATTTGCAGTGATACTGGAACACATACCCCCATACGTGGCTAAGAACAGGGTAGACTGATACAGCCCTTTTGGAAAGCAAATTGGCACCACGCATCAAGAATTCTCAAAATCGGGCTTCCCTGGTGGCGCAGTGGTTGAGAGTCCGCCTGCTGATGCAGGGGACACGGGTTCGTGCCCCAGTCCGGGAGGATCCCACATGCCGCGGAGCGGCTAGGCCCGTGAGCCATGGCCGCTGAGCCTGTGCGTCCGGAGCCTGTGCTCCGCAACGGGAGAGGCCACAACAGTGAGAGGCCCACATATCACTAAAAAAAAAAAAAAAAAAGAATTCTCAAAATGTTTATATCCTCTGACATGTTAATGTCACCCCTGGAAATCTACCCTAAAGACCACAAAATGTGTAATTATGGTAACCTTATGCTCCAGATTTTCTAAGAAAGCCCTGACTTCATGTAATTGTATTCTTTTCAATTAACGCAAATCACTAAGAGTGGAACTACCCTAGAAACAATGAAAGTCATCAATATCATAGAAAAATGAAGAAAACTGGTTTGGCACAGGGTCAATCAGAAAAGTGTTCTAGTTTCTGTTGGGATGGAGGGTTGAAGACAAAAATTCAAGCTCGATGAATGTTAACTTTTGCCACATGGAACCTGGTTCAATCTGTTATTCCCTCAACAGTTGCTGAGCTGCTTCTATTGGGTACTGGGCCCCAGGCTTGTTCTGGAGGCACAAAGACGAAACAGCAAATCTCTCTAGACGCCACGGGCTCCCACGCACCATCCTGCGGCAGCGCCCATGCGTGTCACTGCCAACACCTCACTTTAATCTTCTGAGGACGGCAGGTGTGCCTGGTTAAGATCAACATCTCCACTCTCTCAAGAGAGGCTTATTTCTTAAAGACCTCTTCTCCCTCGTGCTGCAGGATAGGGATCAGCCTGAAGCTAATAAAAGCCGAGAGGAGTTAAGATCTGTGTTTGAGAAGTAAAAGCCTTGAACGGCACGCTGAGTTCAACGATCTTAAGAACGCATGCTCAGAAATTGGATTATTTTGTCAGAGTCATCACCACTAACATTTCCGATGTTACTACTAGATGGACCCCGCCCATCTCTACCTCGAGACCTGTCCTAAGAGAGAGGCAGGCAAACACACAGGCAACCTCTGGAGCAGCAATTCCCAGAGTCAGAGCCGTCTGAGAACCGGATTAAAGCTAAAGACTCTCCAAAAATGCACATTCACAAAAACTCTTGCATACAATCTCAGAGGGGCCTGAAAGCCCATTAAGGGGCAGGTTGCAGGTTAAAAATGTCTGCTCAAGTTCAGAGGTCACAAAGAGGAACAGAGTTACTGAGTCTTTTCTTGGGCAGGGAACCCTATGAAGGCAAAAATACCTCTTCCTTTTGCAAATGAGAATTGTGACATCCAGGAAGTACAGTCATCTAATAAGAAGGTAAAATGACCGGAAAAAAACACCTCCCAATTACTCCACAGTGTTTAGAAAGAAGCTGCCGGGGGATAAAGACCAGCCAGACACAAGCATTATGAACATCTTTCTTAAAGTGTCAATTAAGCATTTAGAAAATCCCTAATTCCACATTTTTCCAAAAAAAAAAAAAGCTTTGAAATGACTTTTGTTTGTCCTTCTCACCCCCCCCCACACCCCACATAGGTCTCCAGAGTACAGTTTATCACACCACGTGTGCAGTCTGAACCACGCTGCACTGGTCTAGTGAGTTAAGACCCTCCGAATAAACAATTCAGGATCACAGGGAGTATACGGGAGAGAGGGCTGACGAACTCAGTGGTGTGGTCTCTGGGTCCGTACAGGACACCAAAGAGTATGCCGTCAAGAAAGGCCTTCTGGTGAGTTTTCGAAATTCTCTTTCAATGAACAGAGAAACTCTAAGACTAATTCTCTTTCTTTAGCTTATTATAAATGAGCTATGTTTCAAAGGTTTTTTATACCAAGGTGGTAGCTTGGAAATCATAACCCATTTCCCCAAAGATACAATGTTAAAAACAGTACTAGTGTCCCAGGCTGACTCATGAACCACCAGTGGTTCTGAGGGAACCCCTGGACCTGGCATTCTATGTGCTTTATGAGTCCGTAGCACGCACTTCCTTTTGAAATGTGGAATCTGAATAGTTGTCTTATCTTTTGAGGTAAATTCTCTGTAGAACCTAGGAGAGAAATGGACAGTTCTGGAGACTAAGGCAAACCCTTAAAGAACTGGGAGCCTTATTCTTCATATGATTACCTTGAGCTATTAGGTACTTTTTGTGTGGTAAACCCTATGGGTGGGGAATCTTCTTTAGGTCAATATTTCTGTTTCCTCCAAAATACAAAGAATATGATTTTTTTTAATTGCATAAAGAGAAAGAAAGGAAGAACTTCTTCCTCATCTTTATGTGTGGTCAGCAGAATAACGGACCCAAGAGATGTCCCTGTCCCAATCCCAGAACCTGCGAACATGTTACCCCTACATGGCAAAAGGGGGATTACCATTGCAGAATTAAGGTTGCTGATCCTCATCTATATCCAGGTGTGTCCAATGGAATCACAGGGTCCTAACTAGAAGAGGCAGAGGTCAGAGAGAAATGAGAAGATGCTGCCTGCTGGCTTTGAAGACGGAAGGTGGCCACCAGCCAAGGAATGTGGGCAGCCTTCAGAAGCTGGAAAAGGTAAGGAAATGGACGTTCCCTTAGGACCTCCAGAAAGGAACACAGACCAGTAAACACCTTGATTTTCTCTCAGTGAGAGCAAATCTGGACTTCTGACCTCCAGAACTATAAGATAATAAATGTATGTTCTTTTGAGCCACCAAGCTTGCGCTAACCTGTCACAGCCACCACAGGAAACAAATATTCCCCTGCTTCCATTCACCCCGTCCAAGCACAAATTCATGCCACTGGTGGCAAAGCAGTCACTGTGTTAAAAGCAACCATACCAACAGCTTCCTGCCTCGCCCGGTAGGTAAGAACGCCAGAAGAGGGCACGAAGAAATCCTGGCAGAACACTGGGATCTGCAAGAGATTAAACAGCAAGAGAAGGCACAGCAGCAGGCAAAGCTGGAGAAGACTTCTCCTGGGTGGGCAGAAAGACAGAAGCCTGGAGGAGCCAAAAAATCCTTCGGGACCAGCCAGGAGGTGATTTTTTTTCAACCACAGAAGAAAAGCACACACTACTTTTACTTGGAAGGTAACAAGGGGACATCTGATGGGTACCCATCCCTCACATGCTCTGGACTTCAGGCCACGAGTGGTGGCCATTCCCCTGTCTGCCACTCAGGGCTGTGGGGCATTAACCCACCTTTTCTGCGGTCAGTGGTTCCTCAATGACTTACTCATAAATAACAGAAAACCGTAACAACATGCTTTACCCGTCTCCTTTTAACATACTCCATGACAAAGCTTGCTCCCTCAGAACTTAAGAAACAAACACCACCTATATCAATTAGTCAATAAAGCAGGATTCGGTTCCCTTTAGCCACACAAGCATTTTTAACTGTGCTCTCTGTACTCTGCTACCAAACCACAAAAGTTCACCACTTGTTCTATCTGCCATTCTTTCATCTCTCAGGAATAAAACGTTAAATTAACTAAAGCATTTCACAGAACCTTCTAAAACACGGGCGATCTGAAGCTATTTGAGGGAGGAATGCCCTGCCGATGGCCAACAGTTCCCAGGATCAGGTTAGCTGGTGGAGGATTTGGAAACTGGTAGTTTTGTCAAGTTTTCCCTGTCTGTGTGATGTGATGACTATGCCGCGTCTCTGTGCACAGATGAGAAAGCAAACTTGCGTTTCTCCGCGCCCCTCGGGCTTCACAGGCAGGCGTTTTGGACCAGCAGCCCGTTCACACAGAACGGCGGGCAGCGATCGTCAACCCGGGCCTTGGAGTGGCCGTTGGCCGAGGTCCTGGTCCCGATGGCACCCCCTGGTCGCAGCCTGTCCACTTCGGGTTCGCTGCCTGTGTTTTCTCATTTTCGTTTCTGAACAAAGACATGGACCCGGGCACACAACTTGCCAACACCTAAGGGGCCGGAAACTACGGAAAATGCCCGGGGGGAACTTAAGCGTTCGCGGGGGCCCGCGGCGGGGCTGTGGGGCGACCGGGCCTGCGCCGGACAGAGGCCCGCGACCCCCTCCTGAGACCCTGGCCCCGAATTCGCGGCCCCGAGACCCTCTCCTCGCGAAACCCGCCCGAGACCCCGGTCTCGAGACCCTCGTGCCGGAGACCCCCGCCCCGGAGACCCAGGCCCTGAGACCCCAGTCCTACGAACCCGGCCCCAGAGACCCGAGCCCGACGACCCCCGGCGCTGACCCCGGAGACCTGGGCAGTCCGACGCCGGCCCCTCAGCGCCCCTCAGCCTTCAGCCTCAGGGCCCCGGGTGACCCCTGCCCTGCGGAGGTCCCCGCCCGGCCCGGCCGCCCTAGGCTCGCGTCCGGCACCACCGTCCCCGGGAAACGCGAGCCGCCAGAGGCGCGGCAGGGCGCCGGGCCGGAGAAGGGAGGAAGCGAGGGAGAGGGCGTCCGCCGGCCGGGCCGCGGGCCGTACTGACCGTAGCTGTCGTCCTCGTCCATGGTGCCAAGCGCCGGGTTCCGCGCCGGGCTCGCCGCTCGCCCCTGGACCCGTAGCTCCTGGCCCTTCTCGCCCAGCGCGTCTCGGAGCCCCGCCCCCGGCTCCGCGCCCGCCACCCGCCCCTTGCCTCCCGCGGGGCGCCCCGCCCGCCGCCTGCGCGCCCCGCCCGCCGCCTGCGCGCGCGCACACCACCGCAGCACGCGGCCGCCTCCCGACCCGCGCCTGCGCACGCGCGCCCGGCCAGGCCCCGCCCCCAGGCCCGCGGCCCCGCCCCCACCGCCCGCGCCCCAACCCTCCGGGCTGCGTCCTATAGCCTGCCTGCGCCTGCGTACGCGCTCCCGCCCAGGCCCCGCCCCCCCGACTGGTCCCTCGACCCGAGGCCCCGCCTCATACCACGCCCCAGCCCGAGGCCCCGCCCCGGCCGCCTCCAGGGGCGCAGCGGGTTTCGGATTTCTCAAGGGCGGCACAGGCCTGGGGTACACAGCACGGAGTCTGGCGGCCCACAAAGGCCCAAGGTCGTGTCCGGCCACTGAAGGGCAGGGTGGTCCTCGTTGACGTCAGCCTCGCAGGTCCGGCCCTCCCCAGACTGCCAGAGACGCCCGGTCCTTGGTCAGAGACCAGAGCATTTGAATTCATTATTTCTGAGGTCTGAACCTTAGCACCGTGAATGTCATGAGCTCACTGCCTTTATACTTCCTTTTATTTGTCCTCTGAATTTACCCAGATCAAATTTCAAAGAGAGGCACCTCATCTCCCAGCATTTCAGGATTTTGGTGACCTTGATTCCTGGGCCTCTTAAATTTACACGTTTCTAGACTGTGCCTTACATGTTTTATTTGCCTGCCCTGGGCGGACCAATCCCCTCCCACTGGTAAACTGAGCTGCCCTTCAGGGAGCATGAGCAGTATCTCTTCACCGGGAGGTGGGCACCTCCCCAATTTTTAATTTAGAAAAATCAAGGAAAATGCCACTTTTTCTAGCCACTTCTGGATGCATACGCTCTTTCTTGGTTTGGTGCTACCCATTAAAATTATAAGTGCCTCAGTTGGAAGGAATCTCAGGATCACACATCACACAGGGATGGTCCAAGACCCTCCTGGGGGGTCATAACCCTGGACACCTAGCCAACGTGCTGTACCCAGGGGCTGCTGGAGGAGAGCTCAGCCCAAGACAGGTGCCCAAGACACCTGGCAATGTCTCCATCAGGGGGAGTTGTGACCCTCCTCAGCAGCCTGTTGGGTGAGCCCTAAAATATGCCTCCCAAGAGACAACAAAGAAAAGTAATTTCCCCTCATGGAAAAGGAATAAATGAATGATGAAACTCTAGGCTTTCTTTCCAGATCTGCTTCCTGTTAGCCTTGTGACCTGGGCAAACAGCTCAATGCCCTGGACCTGTTTCCCACCCACACAATGGAGCCTCTGCCTATAAAATCCAGGCTTCTACCCAATATTGATCTCTGAAGTGACAGATCTGTCGTTGTCTTCCTCTTGACTTCTGCACATGGATGGATGGATGGATGGATTTCAACATATCACCCTAAGGGATCCTAATCTTTACATTCCATCAGGGTGCAGCTCTGGCCCACCCTTCTGGAGGCTAAGAAAATTGTACATTCACAAACAAACATCCCTCTTACTCCGCTGAGCTGTCTGACCCAGCCTTTGGTGGAGAAGCTTGATGTCTCCAGAAAGTCTAAGAAGATGGTCTCCATTTCCTTAGGCAGGTGTTTCTTTCAAATAGTTCCAGAAGTTAGACACTTCCCTTGTATAGATTGTTATCTTACTCCTAAAAGGTTGATTCTGGTGGACCTAGCAGTTTAATCTTCACTGATTTCACCTAACTCTTGCTCACTGACCAAAACTTGGGAAGAAAAGCAATTGAGGCCACAGGTTAACTCTCACTATGATCTGAACTCCCAAACCCAGTACCTTTGGATGGGAAGGAATACAGCTGTGAATGCTAATCACATTGTTTCGTTACAGCAGTGTTTTCCAATGGCAGGTCCTGACTCTGAATGGATGAGAAACAATCACCATTGGATCAAGAGAAGATAGAATAAGATAGAATCAGTGTCCATCACATACCATAAGAACAAGATAGAATCAGTGTCCATCACATACCATAAGGATAATGTTTGTTTTGGTTGTAGATGAATGCACTGGGTAAGGATGGAAAATGTACTTGACTGCAAGTCACTGTCTAAGACCCTCTGTTAGCTCACATTCCTGGCTTGGGGCCTTTGTTGAGCTGTTATCTCCATACCGCAGATTTGGAAACTGAGGCCCACAGAGGTCACAGTGTAGAATGGGAGCCACCAGGTCAGCTTCACTTGGCTACTTGTGTCCTCAGCCCCTGGAGCATAGCGAGACCTCAAAGGGAGAGCCAGAGGCAGGAAGCAGAAGAGCTGAGAGGGCACTGGCCGCGGGTCTGGAATCTGCTGGTCTGCTACTTACCCCCAGACCTCTTCCCCCACGTCAAGAACTTTGACAATGGGTCAGGGACTTCCCTGGTGGTCCAGTGGTTAAGACTCCGCCTTCCAATGCAGGGGGTGCAGGTTCGTTCCCTGGTCAGAGAGCTAAGATCCCACATGCCTTGTGGCCAAAACACCAAAACAGAAAACAGAAGCAGTATTGTAACAAAGTCAATAAAGACTCTTAAAAAATTGTCCACATCAAAAAAAAAATTGAAAAGAAAAAGAAAATGGGTCGGGGCTCCCTGAACGCCTCTCACTGTGGTCTGTTGTTTTTAGTGGTTGATCCGCCTGACAACCTTTTTTTTTTTTAAGTTAGTGCCTCCCTTCTGTCATCCTTGCCTTACATAATAATTTCAAAAATTAGAATGACGAAGGAAGGTTTTTGAGCAGAGGTAACCCAAAATATATTTTTTTCCTGTGCTTATACTGTGATGTTTAAAACTTTTTCAGAAACAGTATTCAAAAAGGGACAGGTTACTGGGTCCTGTCCCTTTCCTACAAGGGAGCACCCACAGGCTTTTAAAAGATTGAGGCTTATTTCCGCATTTACCGATGTGAGACGATTCCCAAGCTGTATGAAGTGGAAAAAGCAAGGACAGAACAGGGGTATATAACATACTTCCATTTCTAACAAAAATACATCAACATGTGATGTACATTTACATTGTACGTTCAGCCATTTGATAAATATTTGTCGGGGGCAGGGCGCAGTGCTGTGCCATGCGCTGTTCAAGATGCTGAGGACACAGCAGCGAAGGGAGCAGCTGGAAAGCCATGCCCTCTCGGGACTCCCAAACTAGTGGGCAAGCGTGGACTGTGGCTAACAGGGCACACAGGAGACTGGGGGCTTCCCTGCCTCTGGGAGGAGAGCCAGTTGCCAGGGAAACAGGAGTGGGAGACTCTTCATTAAATACCCTTCAATACTCAAAGGGGTTGAACTGTGAACCCAAAAACCTAACCTCCAGTACCTGTGAATTGTGATCTTATTTGGAAATAAGGTCTTTGCAGATGTAATCAGGTTAAGATGAGATCATTAGGGTGGCCCAAATCCAATAACTGGTGTCCTTCTAAGAAGAGGAGATTAGGACACAGAGACACATAGAGAAGGCCTTGTGAAGATGGAGGCAGACACTGGAGAGGCCAAGCAATGCCTGGGTCATCAGAAGCTGGAAGAGGCAAAGAAGGATTCTTCAGAGAGAGTGCAGCCCTGCCAATACCTTGATTTCAGACCTCCGGCCTCCAGACATGAGAGAACAAATTTCTGTTGTTTTAAGCCCCCCAGCCCATGGGACTTTGTTATAGCAGCCCTGGGAAATACAGAGCTTTTAAATTAAACACAATATGCATGTATTACCTGTTTTATTTATTTATTTTATTGAAGTATAGTTGATTTACAGTGTTGTGTTAGTTTTGGGTGTACAGCGAAGTTCAGTTATATATATATATATGTATATATTCTTTTTCATATTATTTTCCATTATGTTTTATTATAGGATATTGAATATAGTTCCCTGTGATATACAGTAAGTCCTTGTTGTTTATCTATTTTATATATAGTGGTGTGTATCTGCTAATCCCCAAACTCCCAATTTATCCCTCCCCCAAGCCCTTTCCCCTTTGTTAACCATAAGTTTGTTTTCTATGTCTGTGAGTCTGTTTCTGTTTTGTAAATAAGTTCATCTGTGTCATATTTTAGATTCTACATATAAGTGATATCATATGATATTATTACCTATTTTAAATTAATGTTTTAAATAAGAATTTTAGAGGGGGCTTAGATATAAGATCCCATGGTAAGGGACTTTATCATTACCTTTCCGTTCTTCCTGGTGTCCATATTTCATCTGGTTCCTTTTTCTAAAACAAATGATTCTATTTCCTTGCCTTTCTCTTCTCCCATCAAGATGAGTGAGACAGCAGGGGGCCAAGTGGGCAGTGCAAGCTGGAGGGTCTCGTGAGAAAGGGGAGGACGGTGTCTCCTCCCTGCATGAGCACTGACACCCCCTCCACGTGCAAAAGGAACAACTCGCACTGCCACCCCACACGTGCTGAAGGACCACGGTCTGCTGAGGCCAATAGAACCACAGGAAGCACCACGTCCTAAGGCCTCCCCTCCATACAGAATTATAAACGGCTACCCGATGAGCCACTACTCAGAGCTCCGCCAAGGCCAGGGCCGGGGAGGGAGGGACAGTTACCTCAGATCACACCTGCTTCACAGAAGAGGAATGGGCTCAGCTGGGCCTGCCAGCCTCACCCTCCAACTGCTATGTGAACCCTTCATTCTCCCTGAGACCAAGGTGAGAGGCTGACGAGGCTGGGCAGCGGCGCTTCCGGAAGCCAGCCTCTGAGCCCTCCCCATGCAGGTTTAGACAGGTGTCCTCAGTAATACAAGACAGGGCCTGGGGGCAGCCCTCCGCCAGCCCCGCCAGCCTCTCCAGCCTGCACTCGGGAGGGAGGTGGTGCTGGGGAAGGAAGGGCGCTTGCAGAGACGCAAACCGAGCCGCTCACACGGGCCGAGGCTGGGGCATTGTCTTGCTTTGAAAACCCCCAGATTTTATTCTGCTAAAGCTTGCAATTTCTTCTGTGTGTGAATGGCACTTGGAATCTGTTTGTAATGGATCTTGATTGTGTCCAGCTGTCACAAACGGTTCCCCTGCCGCCCGACAGACAGCTGGCCACGTGCCACACAGTCCAGGCTTTCACTTCAAACAGAGGAGCTAATGCTCCAGTTCCCGCCAGATCTGCCAAAATATTTTCACTTGTGAAAAAAACAAAGGTGGGGGGACGGGGGGTGGGGGGCAGGGGCTCAGAGACAGAAGCATCGGGAGGACGGCACGAGGAGGCCTCTGGGCCAAGGACATCAACGGAGGTGGGCTGGCCTCGTTCTGAGAGGAGTCCAAGGGCACGGTCACCAACCACACTCCTGTCGGACTTACCCCTTCAACCAAGACTTCCTGGGGGCCTGGAATTTGGGACCGACCGAAGGCAACACCCACTGGTCTCTGCCAAGGGGAAGTGTCTAACTGAGGCCATGTAAGGCAGAAAACAGCAGAGCAGTACACGTAAGAAGGGAGAATAAAGTACATGAACCACGGGTCATTTCTATGACCGTAAGAGCAAAAAACCACCTCAAGGTGCATTTTAACAGTCCCAACGGTTAGCGCAGGATGATGAAGGCTGACACATCCTTTCAACAGCACAGCTGTGACAGGTGCTGGGAAACCTGAGGACGGGAATGATTTGATTAGGGCTTCTTGTCTTGAAGGATTGTCCTGGGGGCCAGGAAGGCAGACCAGGAAGCAGGTCCACTGGACGTTGGAGAACTGGTTAGAAGACAATTCGAGTCCAAGAGAAAAGTGGTGGCGACTCAAGCTGAGAGCCAGGCGGTGGGGACGGGAAAGAGAGGACTTTCCGGCAGCCAGGTGGAAAGATCAGAATTCTGTCACTGATGCGTGGGAGTAATGTGAAGGAGGTGCCGAGCGTGGCGGGCACGTTTCTGGCTTTGGCACCAGGGTGGGTGGTGGGCCCCCAGCCATGGGAGGGACACAGGTAAGAGGAGGGCAGACAAAACAATGAACTCCGTCTGGGCCACAGATTTGCCAGTAGGGTATCCAGGAAAAGATGTTCCTCGGGCTATACTGATTAGACAATGGGGTATATTGATTGGAGTGGATTGATTCTGGCTACATTGAGGTATCCAGGGCTCACCAGATCCAACAGATTTAACACTGAAGGGACAGAAAAAGAAGAGCTCTTCAGGGAGACGGGGGTGAATAGTGTCCAATCCTGACAAGAAGTTGTGGCAAAGGCTCATCAGATTTGGGAATTGGGTCACTGGGTGGAGTGATGTGGGCAGAAGGCAGACTAAGGACCGTGGAGAAGGAAGCAGAGGGCAAATCGAAGCTTTGGTGAGGGAGAGGGTAGCTGGGAGGGGACACGGAAAAAATGGGCCTTTTTTAGGATGGCTGGCACTTGAGCATGCTCACAAGAGAAGGAAGGGAGACGAGCGAGACACAGGAGGCAGAAGGGAAAGTCACTGAGGTGGGTCCCCAAGGGGTGGAAGAGGTCGGTCTGGAGAGCACACTGAGGACCCCACGGGGGGTCCTACAGACCATCCCATGTAAGAAGCATTAGATCAGAGCTGTGAGTGCGGTCCCCACCCAGCAGTGGGTTCAGCATCCCCTAGGAACGTGTTAGAAATGCAAATTCTCAGACCTCACCCCAGACCTGCTGAATCAGAACCTCGGGGGATGGGGCCCAGCAACCTGTGTTTTAACAACCCCCTGGTGATTCTGACCCTCTCTCAAACCCGGGACTAGCACAGCAGTTCTCAACGCCGGCCGCCCGGTAGAATCACACGGGAAGGGTTTGCCCAAGTCTCGCTCTCGGGAGTCTCATTTCCTTCACATTTGTATTAAATTAAATTAGTATTAAATAACTCTCCCAGGTGATTCTGGGTTCCGTGAGTGTTGGAACCGCTAGGTTAGAGGGAGAATAGACCACATGGAGAGGGAGAGAAGTTGCTATGGTTTTGGTTTCCTCGTGTTTCACTGTTTATTTTGGAGTGGGAGGGAACACTTGCAGTGGGATGAAAATCATTTGCCAAGAGTAAGGGGCACACAGGCGGTGGGAGGGCACAAACGTCGAACAGCCACTGATGGGATGGGAGAGAGGGACCCCCTGAGACAGAGCCTAATGAAGCACGGCAACCAGCTCTGGGCAGCTGGGAGGTCCTCCCCGACAGTACCAGCCGGTCCTGATGCAGGAGTGGGGAAGGAATGAGCAGGAAGCAGCTGGGCTAAGCAGAGTCTGTGCAGCAGGGGCTCCTCCAGGCACGAGCGTGGGCTAAAGGGAGGAGCCAGAGCAGGTGACCGGCCATGAGGCCCCGAAGGCAGAGAGAGAACCACACCGCTGAGCTCCCACCAGGTGTCACGTGACACATCCTCAAGCTGCCTGGGATTACCAGAACCTAGCTTCACCTAGGTCCCATCTATATGGAGGCTGGCCACGCTACCGAGACTGGGCAGGATTTGTACCCTGGCCTTCCTCACTCCATCGTACCAGCCAGCCTTTCACTGCTCGCTCCTGACTCCCGAGGTCGGCCGAGCTTCTAATGGGCGTTCACCTGGTTCCCCAGGTGTCCCGCACTTTTTCTTAATCGGGAGACTCCATGCTCCCTGGTTACCTCCTTCTCACACCTGTGGTTCTCCCCATTCTGTTCTGATAACGCAGGCTTGGCTGCATCACAGCCTTGGAATCTGTCACCCACCTGCCTCTCTGGTACGACGTGCCCTACCACTCAACGGACTTCCCGAGCCAGAGGTCTTCCCCCAGCCCTGAACCTTCCACCTTATGTTACCTTTGCTCTTGATTCCACCTCCGAATACCCAAGTGGCCCCACCTCTTCTGTCACTACCATGTCATAGTTGCAGACATGAGCACTTCTTGGCCAGCCTGTTGGACTGGTCACCTTCACCTGTCTTCTCCACCCCCGCCCCTGGCCTGCACGCACACTGCCATCAGCCTTGGGTGTGTAAAGAGCGAATCAGACCTCGCAGACCCTTGCTGACGATACCGCAGGCACTCACTGTAACCCGAAAGACACACAAAGAAAGGCTGGCATGAAAGGTTCCTACCGAAATTATCAATGGAGAAGCATCCTGTGCTTTTGCCTTGTCACCTGACAGGGTCGTTCAAGTGAGCCCCACCAGCTGGAGCCTACTCACCTGTCAACCCCCCATTCACAGCCTCCCCTCGTCCCCTAGGCCACCCCAGGCAGAGCTGGCACTCCCTCCTCCTGGTTCCCACTGGAGCCGGCAGCTCTGTGCTTGAGACCATGGGCTGCCAGGGGGAAACCTGGCCTCATTCATCTTCTACGCACCCAGAACCATGTTGCTATTGAAGGGAACCAGTAACAACACGGAAAAGCTATGGTCTTGCTTGTATGACCCCTGTGCCCAGATTTGTAGTGGATCAACTCCAGCTGCCTCCCAGCCTGTGATGCAGAATCTCTGGACACAAGTTCGGCTGGTGAGACAGGCCCATGCACTGCATCAGTCACCCCAAACTCTCTCCCACCTGCCAAGCACCCCCTCTGGTTGGGGTCCAGCACATGTCTCACCTCACCTGTTCTTACTTTGCTGTCCTCATTTTGAGCTGTCTGGCCAACCACCCCCCGCCCCCCACAGTGACTGGAATAGAGTCCCCGTGTCTGAGGGGCATGTTTGGGTGGGGCACTGTGGGGTATCACTGAAGGGAAGGAAGGGGCAAGGAGCCACGGAGCTTGGGCACCAGAACCCACTCAACGGAAACCTGCCTTCGCCTGGGACTGCACTACTTCCTGTCACCCACTCACAGGCACGGCTCCTGCCACCTGTAACCTGCGGATCACGGAGCGCTCTGCAGGGACCTGTGCCCCCTCCTGGCCTTACCCCACTTCCAGGACGTGCAGTATCAGCCAGATCCTGCCCTTCCTGTTCCCGTCAAGCCTGACAAGAGCTGCAATGTGCACGTGAGTCCAAATTACACTCTGTACCAACACTGAATTCCAGTCCACACAGGAGATGAGTTTTCCTCACCACGGCCTCTGGCATGTGGCCGGAGCAGCAGCTGGGCGTGCTCACTCGGGTCAGGGGAGACTGAACAGGCACTGACCACATCGCCGTGCCCTACCCACCGCTGTGCACAAGCCAGGCTCAGGAAGGGGTCCCCAAACCGGAGGCCTTGGTCGCCCCTGCCAACTGTGAGGAAAACTCAGTTTAGCAAAACCTACGATTTCTCCCTCATCTTTCCCTACAGAAATCCAACCATTTGGTTCAAAACATTTTCAAACAAACCTCAGTGGAATGATACCGTTTCCAAGTTTCAATCTGGTGCTCATTGAAATTCACCCTCAAAGCTCAGGGAGTCACTTCAAAGGATTTCTCCCTTCTTAAATTCAAATAAATGTATGTATTAAGACATTCAAATAAACCTCTTTATTTCCTGTTTATTCTTAACAAAGACCTGTTCTAAGCTTTGCTGCACAGACTGCTAAAGGCACCTGACTCCCACTCACAGACAGGTGACCAGAAAGTGCCTGAGGCCAACCTCACATGCAAACTGGGACAGCAGACTGGGGTCGGGGTGAACCTTTTAAAAGTCAAAGGGAAAAAAAACCAAAGACACAGGCAGGACTCACAAAAACTCCTTGTTTTATTGCACCGAGATCTTGACAACATCTGGGGCCCCTCAGCCCCTGGAGCGGAGGTGCAGGTCACGTGCCGTGGGCTCGACGCGCACACGGGGCCGAGGTGTGAGCAGGGCCCCAGCCAAGGGTCAGGGAGTGAGAGGACCCAGGACCACTGGGAGGGGTGACCCCCCCCAAACATGAAGTTAAATTAGACCCATGTTCTAAGTCAACGAAGTCTAAGAAGCTTTAGTTCTTTATACACGTACACCTAGGATCTGGACTCGTTTTCTGGGCCTATCCTTTCCCTCCCAGTTTGGCCGATGATTCTCCGTGGGATGGGAGGACTTGTCTACTTAACAGTGATACTTAAATGCTGCAGGGTCAGGCCAGTGCTCATCCCTGCCCAGAAGAAAAAGGGTACGTTCTCCTCAGGAAAAGCCTTTATAATTATATAGTGGAGAAAGGAAGAGACTTGTTTGGAGAAGAGGGAGAGAGAGAAAGGAGATCAATTCTGTGCTAACAAACAACTGAATTTTTCTTTTTTCAGCTACAGAACATGATAAAAATATGGTCGGGGAAATAGTTCACGCAGGAATGGATGTCAACATCTCAAGAGAGAAAAAAACCCTGCCCACGGAGGCACCTGCCTTCCCTCCTGAGATGGCAAATGACAGAGCCACAGGGCACTGGGGTGGGCCCCTCAGCTTTGAGCAAGGTGTGGTTGACATGCAGGAATCAGTCCTCTGAAAAAGACAAAAAGGCTCCCGGGCCAGTCCAGGCAGAGCCCGGTTCCCATCTGCTGGGACCAGAGCAGCCCCAGCGCAGGACACTGGTATTATTCTCCCCAACTTTTTAAAGAGAAATACAAAAACAGGAAGAAAAAAACATAAAGAACGACCCACATGAAAAAATTAACATAGCTCCCCGTATAAAAAATGTAACACTTTTTCGATACCACCAGGATCCCCCAGGCCCCAGAACAAGCAGCAGAGCAAAGGGCAAGGCTCCGTGAAGAAGAAAGTGGGGGCCAGACAAGTGCATTGGGCCTCAGGCCGAGGAGACCACTCGAAGGACAGGACCAGGCATTGGTCCACTCCCACACGAAGTGATACCGAGAGGAGAGGAAGCGTGGACATGCGCTGAGGGATAATCTTCAGATGTACTTCCATACCTTCTACCCCTGGGACATGCGTCCTTTTTCTGGACAGTATCACCTCACTGAGGATTTCCCATATTTATTAAATTATAAGTTCGCAGGCACAGCTTGAACAAGATAAAAAAGTGATCGTGATCTTCTCGAGTAATACAATCATCTAAATTCAAAAAGCACTCACAAAATTGAGCAAATGAAGCCAGTATTTGCATATTAGGGAGAGGAAACATATTGCTGATGGAAGCCACAGGCCTGGTCAAAAATAAATGTTTTATATCAAGTAGTAAAATAAACGGAGAATCTACCCCAAGACCACCACCTCAGTAAGGACCCCCGGTTACTGCAGCTGCAAGGGAGGGTCCAGCAAAGCCACCTCGGAACAAGTAGCAGCCTGAGGAGCAGATGTGTCGGCACATCTTTTCGGCCCCCAACCTGCCCCACTACAGCCACCTGCTCTCCGGAGAGGCTCTGTGTAAGAGAGAGATGCACTGGCAGGGCTGCCCGCCCCGCAATTCCACAGAAGGGAGAGGCAGCGGCGTGGGTCCGGCCCGGGGCACCGACTCTCTGAGGCTGGACAGGTAAGGCATACAGAGCCCCCACCTGAGGAAGCGGGAGGCGCAGGATGAGCTGGCAGCGCCAGCCGCCAGGAGTGGGGGATGGAGGGCCCGTCGAGAAGAGCAACTGGCTGCAGGCTGTCATCTCTGGAGCTCGAGGTCACACTGGGAAGGCACAGCCACCGTCCTCCCCGCTGTTCCCCGCTGTCCCCTGCAGCCCCAGGACAGCATCACAGGGCGCTCAGCCCCATCCCGGGTCCCGGTTGCTGTGCTGCCCCCTGCTCTAAGAGTCCCCGTGTCTGTCACAGTGCGTGTTGTGTCACCAGAGGTCCTGATCCACAGAAGCCCGGGGCCTCTGCGGGCCGTCCCCCATGGCAGGCCTGGAGCCGACAGAGCCAGCAAGTCCTCGGCAAGTGGCTCTTCAGTCCAGATAGACGGTCCCCAGGAAGGGACCGCGTCTCTGGAGGCTGTGAGGCAAAGAACATCATTCTTGAGGGAGAGAAACGAGACCCCAGGAGTCCCACCACCACCCCTGGAGAGCCCATCCAACACAGGCAACGCCACTGACACGAGATGGAGCCTGGAAACAGCCTGGTCCTCAATCTGCGAGTGACCGGTGTGGGCACACCACACTCCACACCGTACACACCACAGCCCATGCACGACTACACACACACACACGAACAAACTGACCCATCTTGACAGCTGCAAATTCAGCGGCGATAGCTGAGACTGGAAGCCTTAGCTGGATGAGTCACAGACCAAAAGTTCCGTCTACTCTGAAGTTTCTGGAAGGCGTTGAAGTTTCTTTTCTTCTCTCTCTTGAATTTTTTCAATTTCTTTTCCTATGACAAGAATCACAGTGTCACAATTCCCAAAAAGGGCTCCCCCAGGTCCCGGTGGCTCCTTTCCAAGTGCTTACTACGTGCCAGCACGAGTCTCAACGTGCGACCTAAACTAACAGATTGACTCTCCAGTGACCCACGGAAGGTGTCCCCACGACCCCCACCTCACTGACGGAGGAGCAGGAGCAACTGGAGGACACAGGCTTCCTGAACCCGGGCAGCGCGGCTCCAGTCTCGCCCTCGGCCACTCTGCAATGCTGCTGCCCCTTCAAACAGCCCTGAAAATCCAAGGCCTCCCCAGCGCCCTCCGAGCTGAGCTACTCCACGGCGCTCCATCCCCGCCAGGCGCCACCACGTGTCATACCTTCCCTCGGTCAAACTCTTCGTCCCAGTCGTCAATGACTGTGGCCATGCGGGCCAGCCTGCTGTCCTGAATGGCATCCTGACTGACAGCTGACACCTCACCGTCCCACGTCAAAACTGCAAGACAGACACTGGCATCGCGACCTGCGTGGGTCCCGGCTGCCCTGTGCATTTACTTCAAGGGTGAAGTTTACAAACTAGGCTGGTCTACTCCTAATTATTCAAAAAGTTTTGAGTGCCACCTTTTGGTGAAAATGGATACACAGAGAAGGAAAAGGGGGGGAACAGAGTGGTCTCCGGTGTGTAGGCCAGTCAGTGATCCTGTCACTTAAAGGCAAACACTGTTAACCCCGAATATTTAGTTCTTTTTAAGCCCATGCCCTCATTTGAGAAACAAAGATCTTGCGTTCTTTCTCCGAGTCCGAATTAGAAAAATAATGTTCTAAATAAAAACTTACAGCATGAGTGCTGGATGAGTTTTTCGGTCTGTTGCCTTCCCCGACTCTGGGATTCTAACGCTCTCCCTGGCTGGCCTGCCCTGCCCTGCCCTGCCCAAACGCGCACACTCCGCCCTCTCCCGGGCTCCCAGAGCCCAGCAGGAAGCTGCTCTGGATCCCCGCCGCAGACAAAACCCGCCTGCAGTGTTCTTGATCTGCATGCAATGGCAGTGGGGTCAGAGAGGGTACAACAGACATGTACATTCCTCTGCCCATCTTCAGAGCCAAGCAATTCCTACGCACAAGGCTCAACACAGGAGGTCTTTTTCAGGCCCCTCTACCTCCTCGTAAGCCAACCGCAGAAGACAGAAGTCTAGGCTCAAAACCAGTACCTCTTCTCCCGTAAGCTTTATCAGATGAATATTGGAGCAATTCCTGGACCACATCAGATTCTCTCTCTCTGTCCCAGGATACAAGAGGAGCCTGTCCCAGCCCTGCGATCAGAATAACATTTACATACATTAAAAATAAACCACCGAGGAAACGCTCATAACACCTTTTATTTACAACAGAATCGCAGAACTTACTAATGACAAATTCTTTAAAGAATGTGTAAAAGCAAGCTCTTCCTGCCTGCCTGCCTGCCTGTGACAAGGGAGTTAACGATTATTCTTTCTCAAGAGAAGAGGTTATTGGTCCAAAGCAACTCTGCAAAAGATGAAAACCTGAACACCGAAAACAAAACAAAAAACCTACAGGCAGCAGTGAGCCCTGGGTCTGACGGAGGAAGGGAGAGGAGTTCCCGATGGAGGCTCCTCGCCTGCAGGGAAGGGGCAGAAACCCGGAGCAGCGCGAACTGGAGGAGGTGCCGCCGCCACCAGCACCACCGCAGCTTCGCAGGGCAGCTCCCACCTCCCTGCCCCGGAGAGCCTGGCCAGCAAGGACATCTGCACAGACAGCACTGGCCGCCCCTTATCAGGGCTCTAGAAACGACGTCTGAGCTGCTCCTGGCCTCTGCCCAGTCCCCCTAACCACCCAGAACTGTCAGAATAGACTCACCTCCCTAAACACAAGCCTGACCTCATCTCTCTGGTCCGCCAATTTGGCAATGACCTGGTGCCCTTCAGGCTCAGTGCTCTGAGCAGGACGGTGTCCACTGTCTGCCCCCGACCTGTCCCCCACCCCCTCTCCAGCCACTCCTCAGCACAGCTCGGGCCCGGTGGTCACACGGAGCCACCTGCAACCCGGGCTCTGGCCTCTTTAGGGCCACAAATGCCTGCCCCAATTTTGGGATCGTGAGCAAACACACGGGGCGCTGGGCATCCCTGCAGCCCTAGCACCTGCCCGCCGCGCACTTCCTGCTCTGCACTGGGCGGAGAGGCCTGGGGCGTGGCTGCACCTCCCGCTTGGCTGACGTGCTCACAAAGTGACCCCGTCTGACGACAGCCAGTCTCTGCAGCCTTTTCTCCAATGACACACGGGCTGCCTGAAGTGGCCATTCCTCACTGCCTAGCAGTTAGTGCTTTTGCCGTGTAATTAATGGAATTCCGTGTTTATTCATGAATTGGTTTTCCCGAGTTTGATAAACTACAAATCCATCCCCGGGAACCAGTGTGCCCCCAAAGCACAAACAGCAGACCCCAGATGATCCGCCACCTGGGGGCCCCTTCCTGAGGCGCTGAGGACCTTCGCTCCCCTCGTTTAACAGACTCACTCCACCAGGAGAGCCTGGTGAAACGAGCTGGCCCACTAAGGAAAAAGAAAACGAAACATGAACGAGGCGCTTGTTGGAGGTCTCAGCCCAGGCACGGCCACAGCACACAGAACCCCAACAGCAAAAGGCCACACGATCTTCAGGAAGGCCGGCTACAAAGAGAGGCAGAGGGAGGTGAGCTTCTGAACCCAATGCTGCAAGTTCAAGTGGCAAAGAAAAATGCCAGGCTGGGCGGCCCAGGAGTAATTCCAGTGGGAAGGTTTAGATGGGAACAGCCCTGAACCAGAAGAAACACTGTGCTCACAGAACGTGTAAAGTTTACATGTACCCCATCTTTTCCTACGGGGTAGTTCGGGCTGAACGATCTGCCAGGTGAGGAGGTCCAAGTGGGCAGACAGCTGGCACGAGGGCAGAGGTAAGAGGTCTTCCAGCAGGCCCCTCCCAATGTACCGCACCTGCCTCTAGACGCACAGGGCAGACTGGCTCCCACCCCCTGCTCCCCTGGCGTCCCCTCCCGGCCCAGTGCACACCTGTGGGGCCTCCGGGAGCCTGGCCATTCACAGCTGTCCCTGGCCTGCTCCCAGGGACTACAGAGCCCCTCTGGCCCTCAGACTCACTCTCTTCTACTTCCTGCTGTGACTCCTGCTTCCTTTTTTTCTTTTTCTTTTTCCTTGGTGATGCTGCAACAGTCTCTGGCTGGATGACATCTGAGGAAGAGTAGCTCCTAGGAAGTCAGAGTTGACAGTCAGCTCCTAGCAAACTGAGGTCCAGATACCCTGTGAACTTTGGTGCATGTGTCTCAGCCCTCCAGAAGAGCCCCAGGAGACTCCACCCGAATCTGACCAGGACCTGCCCACGGTCACAGTCCAGAAAAGCACACCAGTGCGTTTTTAATCCGAGGCAAGTCCCACAAGGTGGACGACAGGACCCCAGCGCAGCCCGGCCCAGGTCACGTGACCTCCCAGCACCTATGGGGCTGGCCAGGTCCGGAACGCTGTTTCCACTCGCCACCCGCCTGGGACACCTGACGATACAGTCACGTCCCAGAGCGCCGGGCAGTGCCTGTATTTCCAGACAGCACCCACTAGGGGTGGACTGTGTGTGAGCGGAGGTGCAGGGCTCCTTGCTCTCACCCATGCCGAGGTGGGTGGTCCCGGCGGAGGCCGTCTTCTCCGCCAAGGCCCTCAGCTCCCTTCCTCCTCCTCTTCCTGCGGCTCACGCGGGGGCCGTCGCTCACGCATCCCACGGGCCAGCCGTTCCCGGGCTGCTGTCCGCCCTCTTCCTCCAGTCTGCCTGCCGGCGGCTCCGCCCGACCCTCCTTCCTGTGCACGGGGCTCCAGGGCGGCCCCGGCGTGCGCCCCGCCTGCAGAGGGGAGGCGTCCGTGTCCCCCGTGTGCTTCCTCTTCCTCCTCTTCCTCTTCCTGGAAGGCCCTGGAGGGGCCGCCACAGCCATGCAGGTCTCTGAGCCCTGGCCCTGGGTCTCTCCCACACGGGTCTTCTTCCTCTTCTTACAGAGACCCTGGGGGGGCTCCCTGGCCTCTGGCAGCTGGTGTGAGGGGGCCCGGAAGCCCCCGTTGACCTGAGGCAGGGGCGCAGAGGCGGGCGAGTGGCTCTGTGGGTCTGATGTCCCGACAGGCAGGGGGCTGCTGGACAGTGACGGGGAGTGGGGGCCAAGGGGGGGCTTCAGGTGGCTGGATGGTCTCGGAGCAGGTGACACAGCCCTGTAGGGACAGTCAGGTAGTGAGGACAGGCTGAGCTCTCCCTGCCTGCCCTCCCTCAGCCCCTTCCCTCTCAGGTCAGGATTTTAAGACTTTCGCCTGTAAACCTCAGATATATGTACATTTCAGCAAACGTTAGAAAATACATGCTAACAAATTCAAATCTTAAGATCAAAGTTAATAAAAATAGTTACATATCTCTTAGTTTCTTGTCACCAGGCAGTTCAAAGTACTTTTGCAAACCTTAATGTTTCGGATTCTCAATACAAATGTGTTGGGAGGAAACCTCCACTAAGCAATAAATGTCCAGCCTCCCCAAGTATCAGGTGTCTGAGCACAGGCGGTGAGTCTTACAAGAAAGGCAGCTATGAGCCTATGCATCTTCCACTATTACCCTTCGAGGATTTTCCTCTGAAACTTGGGGTTCAGGAAAATCAGGGAAACAGACTTTCCAGTCAGATGATACAGCAAGACAAGTAAAGGGCAGGATCTAGAGCAAATCAAGTGAGACTCTTGGATCTCCTCCTGCCAGCTACGCGACCTTGGAAAAGTCAACTTTCCACTCTGGGCCACAATTTTCTCATCTGTGAATGAGTGACAATAAACCCATCTCCAAGGGTTGTTAATTAACCAGGACTGTCTCAGCATCATCTAAACTAGACAACAAACTCTGATGGCAACATACAAACTGCACTACTGCATCACGCTACTCTGCGTTTTCTGGAATTAAAAAGAAAAAAAAAGCTATATGTCAAAGAAACAAAGAAAAAATACCCAATAAATGTCTTGGACGTTTAAGGACCTAGCATGTGCAAAACCCCCGTGGCCAGGACTGAGAGCGGGAAGGGGGCTGGACGAAGGGGACAGCGGGGCCCTGAACGAGGAGGGCAGGGAGGGCACGTCGGCGCCACGGCAACGCCAAGCCCGCCCAAACCACCCCATGGCCTCGCGCCCCATCTTCCTTCCCTCCTTCCTCCCTCCCCAGCTGCCAAAGGCCTTGATAGCCCCTCAGCCCTCAAACAAGCCATTTATCGGTAATTCTGGGCCTTTGGCCCTGGACTCACAAAGGAACACGAGCACCCCTGTACAGAGAGGGCCAGGAGGCGACAGCCCAAACCTCCGGAGGGGCATCTCCGCAGGAGCCTGAAAAGCTCCCAAAGAACCTCGCCTCCCGCAGCAGCCTCCGCAGCGCACGGGGGGCACCTGAGCCCACTCGGGAGGCCCTCAGGGCCAGGGTGACAGACCCCACCCCACCCGAGATAAGCCAGGGAGCACGGCTAGGAGACACAACCAGTGCACAGGACCCTGAGCTCACGCAGGGTCTGTTCAAACGCCCCACCCCTTCCACTTCAGGGTCCTGTCACAGGGCTGGGGGGCCATAGGCAGATCAGCTCACAGCACACACATCACCACGAGCACGTGGCAGACGACGGAAGATGAAGACAGAGTAAAAACGCCAGGGCCTGAGAGACCAAGCCGCCTCTGCCCCGCCTCTGCCCCTTCGGCAGGAGGACAGATGAGACACCGGGCAGACCTGTGTGCTGTCCCCATGGGGAGGAGCGGCCGCCCCGCTTACCGGATTGTACTGACAGGCCAGGTGGAGGCGACGACAGGGTGAGTGGGTTTCCAGGGGGAGGTGAGGTCGGAGGATGGAGAGAGGGGAGGTGGACGGAGGTCATTGCCGGTTGCCCTCCGCAGGGTGCTGGCCTGCAGTTATTGACATAAATAAAAACTTGGTGCTCTAAAAAAGGTTGCCGTGAGTGAAGAGAAAAAGTAAAAATAAAATAAAAATAAAATAAAAAATAAAAGCCCAGAAAGAAGGATGAGAGGACAGAAGAACAAAAAAGGGGGCGTGAGGGGCGGGAGAATGGTAGAAGAAGAATCAGAAGTGTTTTTGGTTAGAAACAAAAAGGAGAAAACGAAGGAAGTTTAAACAAAAATCTCAGTAAGACAATTACGTCACGGAGCTTCGAGGTGCACAAGAGGTGCCAGTCAGCCCGTGTCCCGTGTGTCCCCGTGCTCAGAGCTCCCTGCCGGAGCCCGTTCCCTGAGGCTCCCTTAGGACATCTGTCCACAGATGGAGACAGAGGACGGCTGTGTGGCCCTGACCCTCTATCGGCCACTGGCCTCATCCAATGACAGAGATGCCACAACCTGCCCGCGCCTGGACAGCCCTCCGCCACCTAGGGACGCCCAACATCTCAGCTACTCGGGCGGCCAAATGCCCCCGTGCTGCTGCCCCACCCCCCAAACTACAATCGAACCCGCTCCCCAACCCCGACCGACACCCTCCCACACACCCACCTTCCTGGCAGAAAGGGCCAGCTTTTTGGCCGGTGGAGGAGACATGGTGTTGGCGGGCTCGGGGGAGGCGCTGCTTAGGTCGGGGCACTTGGCCTTCACCAGCTCCGCGTCCTCTCGGGCCGGCAGCACCTTGGCAGGGCCGGCAGAGTGGGTTCCCTGAGAATCGCCAAGAGGGGTGGCTCCACTCTGGGGGGCTGGGGGGGGCCTGGCGGGGCCACCACCAGCAGGGTGCTCAGGGCTGGAGCCCCTCCTCTCGGTGGCTGGGCCCTCATCACCCACCTTGGGCCCAAGCCCGTTGGCGGTCCTGGCGGCCGGGGGCCGAGGTGAGGTAGAGAGGGTGGCCCTGCCGTCCCAGGAGCTGGGCCTGCGGCCCTCACACCTGCTGCCGCCTGGCTCGCCGGTGCTGGGGGGCCCCTGGGAGGTTTTGAGCGGTGGGGAGAAGTGCTGCAGGGGGGCTGGTTTCTTGACTTTCTTTCCAGGCTCATCCAGAACAGTCGGCACGTGGGTAGGCGTTTTGCAGAGTTTGGGGGAAGGGGACCCCAGGGGTGGCTTGGGAGAAGTGTATCCATTCTGAGACTTCAGGCCCGACACAGGGCCATTCCTGGCAACGGGCACCCCGAGCTCTTCAGGGGTCTGAGGCTTCTTCATTGTCACAGGGTCTGGTCTCTAAAGGGGAGCAAAGCAGAGGAGGCGGTCAAAGCCGGAGGGAACAAGCCGGCTGGCGGGGCCCCCACAAGGAGGCAGCAGGCAGGGGCTCTGAGGGGCAACTCTAGACAAATTATTTATACGGACACACGATACAGATACTGTTACTTCTTTTCAGCATCTTTTGAGTTGTGCACGTATGGGTGTGCCTCTTTATAATTATCTGTACTATGAAAGCAGTACATTTTCATCAAGATTTGAGAAATACAAAAAAATATAAAGGGAAAAAATTTACCAAGTCCCATCACCTAAACATAACCCTCCATTAACAGGCTGGTGTCTTCTCCCTTTGGTCTTTTCTTCTGACACAGGTGCACAGGAGCATCTCAGTATCACCATATGCCATTATCACCTTCCTACTCTGGCCCATCAACAAAGGTCTTTATTGTTTGACTAGCGACCATCTCATTGCATGAAGAGTTTATAACTAGACTGGCTCCAGGTCTCCCTGACATGACCACTAAGGTGCTAATTGCCCCATCCTTCTCCATAGCACCATCACAACTGGGTCTATGCCACTCACTCACCGAAATGCTCCCCGAGGCCTGCTTCGGTGCTGTTTACCATGACACGCCACCTCCACCCCCAACCAGGTCAGGGTCTTAGAGACTATGTGCTGAAGGAATGGTCAAAAGACTGAATCTTCTTCTGTACTTAGTACTCCACGCTAATTTTTTAGAAATGGAATTATGAGGCTGTTAATATTTTCATCAATTAGGATGCATACTGCCACACTGCATTTACTGTACTCTTGAGCCGGCAACAATTTTTTCCCAAAATACTTGCTAATTTGATACTACTTTGAATCACTTAAACATCCATATCCTCTGCACAGGCAACAGAGTGACTTTAAGTCACTTAGGTCATTATTTCTTTATTAGCATTCTTCCTAAAACGAATATATCTTCCCACTGTGCTGCAAAACCTGTGCACTTGGTGAGCGTTTAAGAACTTATACAATGTTGCTTAGAGTAAAATAACTTTTGTGCAACTGCAGTGTATTTGGAAAGTTATTTTCATGATGAAAACACGCAGGGTCAGTGAAGAGGCCTTGCGGTGGCCTGACCAGGGGGTGGGGTGGGGTGGGGGGCAGGGCGGGGGGGGCCGTGCTCGCCCTCAGGCGCCCCCACGCCCATCGCTGTTCCTCTGAGCAGCACCCAAGGCTTCCGGCTTTCCTGCTCTGGCCACAGTGACCATCACCTTTGCAACCAGGTCATGGCATGTCACTGCTACGTCAACTCCAATGCTTCTATTTCAGCTTCTATTTTCTTGAATGTTGGAAAGGAAAGAGATTTGCGTAAATGACTAAAACCCCTGTAGACATGTGAAGGCCCCAGCAGCCTGTGTTTGGATTTGATCTTCAGACTGAAGGGAAAGGATCACAGAAGTAGTCAACAGAGAGGGCCGTTCTATTTTTGAATTATGAATTACGTTATAAGGAAACTGCTATTATCCTGTTAATAAAACTGAGTTCTTAACTTTTTTTAGTACAAAATTTCAAATACATATAAAAATAACTTCAAGGGTATTCCTTAATTGTTAACACGTTACCACATTAGATTTCCTGCTCTCTTTCCTGTATATATATGTGTGTATGTATGTGCATATATATTTTCCTAACTATATGAGTTAAATTTTAGACACGACATCCTTTTACCTCCATATACACCCACGAGTATTCCTAAAAACAAAGGGTGTTCTTTTAGCATAACCACCGTAAAATTATCAAAATCAGAAAATTAACACTGGTACAAACTACTCACATTTTTAGTATTAAAATGTGGGGATAATATATTTTTTTCCCAGATGCTTAAGGCCAGAGGTTTGCTCGGGGAACCTGTCACTGCACTTCTGCGTGGCAGCTGCTCTAAGTCTTGATTTGCTGAGTCAGGTTTTCTCATCACTGTCCCCTCTTCCTCCTCACCACTGTTGGCTCCGTGACCCACTTCAGAAAGAACGTGGAATACAGCAGGACTGTTGTCTGCACTCTCCTTCCATCGGGCCGAGCTCCCCAGCATGAAGAGGTCTGGGAGCTCCACGATCCCGAGAGGCACAGGCACGAAGAACAGCAATGACTACATCAATCCCCTTAAACAAGTACCTTTCCAGTCACTGATGAGGATGTGGTCCCATTGCTGATATTCTTCCTGGTGTGGTCTGGAACCACCCTGGGGTGGCTGGGAAGGGAGGAGGCTGTCCTGCAGATGGAGCCCTCAGGACTCTTCTTAGAGCCTGGAATCCTGTCAAAGGAATAGAACAAAGTCAGGGAGTGTCTTACTAAAGCTGCAGAGGCTTTACCGAAACTGAGTGTGAGAAGGAATCAGAATACAGAAGTCAAGGTTACAATTCCATTCTTAAAAAAAAGGGCAGGCAGGGAGTTCCCTGGTGGCCTAGTGGTTAGGATTCCAGGCTTTCACTGCAGTGGCCCAGGCTCAATCCCTGGTCTGGGGACTGAGATCCCGCAAGCCACGCTGCACGGATAAATAAAAAAAAAAAGGCAGGCAAAGGCAGAAAAACAGCCAGAGGGAACCATGACTGTCCCAACGTGCTTCTCTGAAGCTGACTTTGCCCTTAAACCATGAGAACTTACTACGCAGCCTCAGATTCTGCTCAATGTAAGCAGAGAGCAAATTACTCAGTTCTTCCGAGATTAGAGTCTCAGTTTATCAGAAAGCCATCATCCTGGAGCAGCAAAACACCTCCCTTCTCCACATCCTCATCCTCCAGGTCGGTGACAATCAGTACCAAGAAGAGGCACCTTCCAAAGGCCTACACCCTCTTGACTACTTAGCCTCTACCCTCTGACAACCTACCTCACTGCCCACCGTGATCACTTTCCCCACAGAGGAAGGTCTGTACGCCAGCCGATAGCCAGATGGAACGCATCTAATTTGGGGCAATAACGTAATAGACAACCTTCCAATTTACATTCAAAGTCACCTCACTGTGGGGCAGATGGACTCCTGCTCTGACCTTCCCACAGGCTCTGGCTTTGACTCAACAGCCAAGTGGACGTGATCTAAGTGTCCTTCCCAGTGGCCACTCTCCACTACACCTGACTGGTAGGAGGAGAGCTGCTCCTAGAGCTTCCCTCCTGCAGAATTCCAGTCACTTTCATGCAGAGAAAGGCCAGGGAGGCCGGTCGGGGCGAGAGCAGAGTGAAGGCGAGCGCTCTGGGGGGTTGGGGTGGGGAGCCGGTTACCGCAGGTAGAAGAGGACGTAGGCCTGCTGGTTCAGAACCACCTTGATGTTGCTGGAGTGGACAAAGGAGTCGTTCATCTGGTACCACTGTCCATTGCTTGCCTGAGCAGCGCAGGGTGTGGACGAAACAAAACACAACGATCAACACTTCCGCGATCTTTACTTTTAACAAGGGAAGGAAAAAACCTTTTAGCTGCCACATGTATCCCAGTGCTGATGAACTAACTAGCAATGATTTCATAAAATGTCAAGTATCTCTATAACTTTGAATGTGCCCCCGAGGGTGCTGGAGTCCCCCTTCCTTCCTGGCACCCCAAAAGATGCGAGCTTTCCTTGTGGAAGGCTACTTTGGCAGGTCTGCTCAGCACAGCCTCTCCCACCAACATCTGGCCTTCCGAGACTTCTCCAGGGGTCTAAGGACAGGGCACTGGCAGCAGCCACCCTCCAGTGTCTCATCGCAAGGCCAAGAGTGGGACAGGTTTAAAACACGTCTTTGCACTCCACAAAGAAACAACAACAGGACCTAGACACAACCACAAAACACGGCCACTTTCCACAGAATAAACATTCTGCAGAGGTCACATCTGGACTTGTGCAAACAGGCACCGCAAACCTGCCCCCCCGGAGGTAGCACGCGTACCACCACCTAAGACAGCCTGACACGAACACAGGAGCCACTGACCTTCACGTAGCAGTAATAGTGCCCGGCGTGGCAGCTATAGCCCGAGTGGACCAGGACAGCATACAGCCCGTACATGACAGGCTCACCATTACTCTGGGACATATACGGACGGATGTTCAGGAATTCCGGATATCCCACATCCTGTTTGAAAAGCCAAGGGAAAGGCAATTACAATTCATCACTGGGAGTAAGGGTCACCTTGCCCTCTCCATCAGCTGGTCTTTAACAATGTGGGGCAATGGGCACACAGCAAGGCTGAGGCGGGGGCCTCCCTTAGTCAGTGATTAAAAAAGAAGCAGAGGGCTTCCCTGGTGGTGCAGTGGTTGAGAGTCCGCCTGCCGATGCAGGGGATACGGGTTCGTGCCCCGGTCCAGGAAGATCCCACGTGCCACGGAGCGGCTGGGCCCGTGAGCCATGGCCGCTGGGCCTGCGCGTCCGGAGCCCGTGCTCCGCAACGGGAGAGGCCACAACAGTGAGAGGCCCGCGTACCGCAAAAAAAAAAAAAAAAAAAGCAGCAGAAAAGTGCAGTCTTTCTGTGGGAGTTTCTATGAGAAACTCTTACTTTATTGTCCTGACAAGTGGTTATGGTCTCCTGTCTTGGCCGTGCATCCAAATTAGCTCTCTCACTACCTGGGTCCCACGTGTGAAAGGAGAAGAGTTGTTCATTCTCCTCCCTGCCACCATGCAGGAACACTGCAGGGGGAGCACAGGGGGACAGCGCTGGGAGTCAGGGCTTCAGGAAAACAGGTGCTGACTCCACACGGCCAACTGAAACAGCAGGTTAAACTTTTAACACAGTGGCTCAGGACGAAGGTCATGCCATAATTTATTTTAGAAATCAACAATTTTTCATAAGAAAATATTATCAAACATGATCTTTGAATGATACAGATATAACATACTTGCATTTCTGCCTGTGCACATACAGACTTTTAAAAAAATGAAGTACAGTGACTTCCCTGGCAGTCCAGTGGATAACACTCCACACTTCCACCGCAGGGGACACGGGTTCAATCCCTGGTCTGGGAACTAAGACCCCCCCCCATGCCACACAGTGAGGCCAAAAAAAAAGAAGTACGGTTTACACAGAGTGAAAATAGAAGTACAGTTTGGTGAGTTCTGACCAGTGTACACTGATGGTTACCTACACTCCATTCAAGAGACAGACACGGACCCAGAAAACCCCCTTCTGTCCAGTAAGTGCCCCCATCTCAAGCACCCACTGTTACGAGTCCCACAGCCAGTGGTTACTTCTGCCTGTTCTTGGGCTTCATACAGTTGGTACCTGTTGTCTGGATCAACAGAATGTCATGATATTCACCGACATATCTTTTCCTGTCTATTGACAATCTCAAAATCTCAAAAGCCAACACACCCAATAGGCTCAGGAGCCCCAGTCCAATCTTGCTAGACATGGGGCCGAAATCAAACAGACCAATGTTTCTCAAACTGTGTCCTAATGGCAGACTAGTTCCAGGAGATTTTATGGTGGAACGTGAGACCCTCAGGGCAGAAGCAACACGACCTCATTCAGCACTGATTATCTCCCGCTGATTTCCCAGTGCCTCTCATGGCATGGTGCAATGTAAGCCCAAGTGTTAGAATGGAGGAATGAGTGACTCCCTCAGTAACTGAGTTTAGAAAATTCCCCATAGTAAATTCCCCTTGGAGATTCAAAATACGACACAGCTTAATAAAGGCTCTGAGAAGGTCTGCAATGAAAAAGAACTATTTTAACTTGGGCTTGGCGTTTCCCAAACTCGGGTGAACACAGAACACGGAACACTTTTCTTCAGGGTACCATACTACCGTTCTGCAGAACACCAGTTTGGGAAATGTTGACCTAACCACTACCACTGCCAGTGAGAAGACTGAAAGCTCAGACAAGTGCCTCACCCCAAACCAAACAGCTAGGCTCTACCAACCGAGAACACATCTCCAACCAGGCCCTTATGAGACGAGGCATCTTCTATTAAAACACCACTGTGCAAAAAAGTAAATTATTACACTCCACAACAAGGCACAGCATGCAGCTGCACCTGCTTTAGAGACAAACAGGACATGGGAGATGAGAGCTGCAGAGCACAGTGTCCATCACACTGATTCTTGGGCCACCCAGACCTTCTATAGCAGGAACACCCCAAGCACAGGAAGATGCTAGGAAAAAAAAAAATGTTCTTGAACTTGACTGCATAATGATCATTTAGGGATTTTGCAAAAATGCGGCCTCCTGGGCCCTGTCTTCCAGGGATTTGAATCCACTCAACCTGCAGTAGAGCCTGGAATCTTTCAAAAAGCGCTGACCAAGCAGCCTGGGCACTGTGAGCGCTCACCTTGGTGATCTTCCCCCCACTGAAGTTGGCGAAGCGCTTGAGTGAGAGTGTCAGGACGTTGGACGTCCTGTGGATGGTGAACCGCTTGCTGGCCGGAACCTTCTTCTTGCATCTGCGAGGAAGGGGAGAGGAAGAGCTATCAGCTCGTGCTCTGAGCACTGCTGTCCTCACACTAGGTTAGTATCAGAATATCAGGAACTGCACTTTAAATAAGGGGTCTTCTTTAATGAGACTGTGCCCTCTGCACCCCTAAAAACTAATCAACACCACTTAAGGAAAGGAAAGCTACGGCAGGGCACCCAGGACTAGAGAAAAGGTGGAGATTCTAAAGCAAAAACGAAGTACTTTCCCGAGGAGACTAAAGAAGATGCATGGAAAAGTAACTTTGGGCTAACACAGGAAAAGCAAATTTGAGCAGATGTGGCCAAGAGATAAACAGGCAGGCAGGAAATCACCGAAAGCAAAGCCAGAAGACAAGGAAATGAAGGGGGAGAAGACAGAGGCAAAAGTGAACAGCTTCCAGAGCCAAAGGCGGTGAACTGAGAGGGATAAAAAGCGGGGTTGAGGCACAGAATCGTCCACCTGAAAAGCACAGTGATTACAGCTTTTAAACGACCTGGATATAAAGTAACACACCCACACACTGAGACTGCACAACCCTAAAGAGGACGAGGTCAGTCACAACTGCTGAAATGGAAAAATGCCAAGGACAATTCAAGTCAAAAACGGAAGCCACAGAACACGGCTTTTCGAGGAGGCAGGACGGCCTCCGGAGCAGACGGCCATGTCCAGTCACTCCACTTCTGTGCCTCAGTTTTCTCCTCCTGTGAAATGGGAGTAGTAACAGTCCCTGCCTCACGAGTGAGTGCACACCAGGCCCTCAGAACAGGGACCAGCACGGAGTAAGTGCCACATAATAAACAGCAGCTATGACAACCACGGCTATCCCTCCATCTGTGTTGTTTAAAGGTTTTCAGTTTTAAGACACATCTACGCCACTCAAGAACGTGGACAGTGATTGGGAATTCCCCGGTGGTCCAGTGTTAGGACTCGGTGCTTTCACTGCCGTGGCCTGGGTTCAATCCCTGGTCGAGTAACTAAGATCCTGCAAGCCGTGAGGCGCGGCCAAAAAAAAGAAATGTGGACAGTGGTCATCTCTGAGGGCGGGAGGGAGGGGAGGGCAGCCGTGTCAGGTTAGGTGACATATTTTCTTTCTGGCCGGCTTGATCTTTTTGCCACGAGCAAAACGAAACTTACTTCGCACACATATAGGCGTTCTCTCCACTCAGGACATCTGGTTTCACAAAAAGTTCCAGGGCACGCACGATATTTGCAGCTTGCTGAGAAGGACAAAAACAGGGAATAGAACAAAGAGCGGAAGAAAAAGGCTGACTCTCCAGAAATGCCAAATGTAAGGTCTTTTTCAGGCTGACGCAGCAAATCACAAAATTTCACTTGCATAAGAACTGGCCTGCTAGCTGCCACCTTCTGGGAGTCAGAACATGGCAAAGGAACAGGGAGCCAGGCTGTTACCCCTCCTCTGTTGACGAGGATCACAGCCCCGGGGGTTTACCAAGGCCTCAGAGGGTCCATTCCAGACCTCAGGCTGAGGTGAGCTCAACTTCTGGAGAGTCAGAGCGGGGAGAAAGGAAGGCCGCCCCGAAATGCGCAGCCTCTGTGTGAAAGCTGCCCGCAGCACACCGGACCTCCCTGCTCAAGCCCTGCACTCAGTGTGGCCGCTATTCATGCCTCAGGGCACAAAACCGCATTATTTTCCCCCTTCTTTTTGAAAAAAATAGAACACGCAGAGGGAAATGGCTAGGAAGAAATACACAAAAATGTAGGACTCCAAGTATTTCTTTCCTGATCTACCTGGATCACATGCCCTCATAGGTTCTTGTTCTTTGGGTTCTTTGCCCCCTGGTCTCCCTGTCCTAATGCAAACGAAACAGCACGACAGGGTCTATACCCGAATCTCCAGCGCCACATCCAAGTAGGGGTCGTAGGTGTCCGAGACGCTCTTGCACACGGAGCACTTCACTGCGAGAGAACAAGGGGGGCAGTGGGGTGGGTGCAGGCCTCCAGGGCACCACCTCCGTTTCCAAGTCTGAGAGCTGGAGGCAGACCACCAGCTCACCAGCCCCCTGAAATCTTGGGATGGGAAGTGCTCAGGAGGAGATGAGGGCAAACCCCGAGGTGCCTTCCCAGCCTGGCCAGCTACCCCAGGGGTGCTCACTCCCACCCCAAGGGCAGTGGCCACATCTGAGCAACTATGGAGTCTGAGGAAAAGGAACACCACCCGCATCCACAGGCTCCTGATGCTTTGCTCCAAACCCCCTCCCAGGAACGGGGCCCCCAGCAAAGCAGCAGGCGGCGCCGCGGTACACAAACCAGGCTGTAGGCCTCCTGGGCCTGGCGGGTCAGCCTGGGTGCCAATACCAAGCATTCCTAGTTAATACTCTAATCCCCAACAAGAAGGGGCAGAGAACGTTTCTCCACTTACCTCGCGATCGGAGATAGCCTCCAAAAATCTGATGGACCAAAGTCGTAGCCTGCGTCTGACGATCCAACCTGCAGAAAGGCCATGACCTTCAGGGGGAGGACAGGGGCCAAGAAGCGGGCCGGCAGCTCCGCCAGCCCCTGTGCTGTTACCTGCTCAGTGCGAGGATGGGAAAGGTCCCACCTGGTGAGTGGCAGCTCCACCCCGAGGCCTCCGCTCGTGCTGACCCGTGTGGCCTGCTCCCCACAGCAGCCGCCTCACCTCCCACGGCGCGGGGAGCAAGAGGCCGGATGGACCTGTATGTCACCCCACCCCCGGCCCAACCCTCCCGGCTCCAGCTCAGCCTCGCAGTCCCTCATGGGCACCGCACACACGCACCTCTGGGGAAGGGGAGCGCAGGGTGAGCAGGGACAAACTCCCCCTCTGAACCCTCTCAGCAGGACAGCAGTGGGTACGGGCATGGGCTTTAGGGTCCGGCAGACCTACATTCAAACCCCCAGCCCCAGAGCTGCGAAGCAGAGCGCCAAAGAGCACCTAGCGCAGCGCCTGCACCCACAGCAACTCACGTAATGAAGATTCTGGAAACAATATCCTACGTCTAGCCTCTGCTCCTGGTTTCGCTTGCAGCCCATCGAATCTGACCCACTCCCTCTGCAACTGTCCTGAGTCCCCGAGACCTCCAGGACACAAACGCAGCTGACCTTTTGGTCTTTTGGGCCACAAAAACACTACGTGGCAAGGCCCGTTCCCTGCCGGGAAGAGCTTCCCCGTGTCCACCCAGGCCCCACTCTCCTGCCCACCACGTCCTGCAGATGCTTCTGCCTCATGGGCGGGGGTGGGGGGCGGCGTGCATGCTGCTAACCCGGCACCTCCCTCCGCAGGTGGCCACCTCCCACCACCGGCAGAGCGAGCCAGGCGCCCCAGTCTCAGCCTCCTGTTCAGGCCACACGACTATTCATGGCCGTGCTGCCCAGACGCATTGAGGAGCATAGCTCCAAAACACGTGGGGGACAAACACAGGGTGAGCAGATTTTTATTCTGCACGTTAGGAAAAGAAAAATCAGCTGCCACCATCTATACTGTCACCACCACTCATCAAAGAAGGGACATTTTAGGTCCCCACACTAGCAAGGACATAACCTCAGAGCAGACTGAAAGCCTCTGGGTGTGATGCAGCTGCTGAACTCCAGGTCACCCCCCAGGTCACCGGAAGCCCGTCAGGACAGGAGCCCAGAGGACCACACAGGACCCACCCTCGGTTCAGCCAGAAGCAGGGACAGCACAGACATTCAATCACCCAGAAGTAGGAAAATAAAGCCAGACCAAAAAGCTATCCCAGATGCTCCCACCGAGCGTCCCAGAGGAAGGGAGGGAAAGGAGAAGGGACGAGGGGACCTGAGGCCTGTGTGGCACCTCCTATAAGGTGAGGCTCCCAAGCATCCTGGCAACAGGATGTGGCTGGGAGGCAGCCCCCAAGGCAGCAACTCGGCGGGAGGAGGCAGGCAGGCTCCTTGGGGAGCAGGGGGTGCAGGGCAGGAGAACAAAGGGGAAAACCAGGGTCCTGAACAAGAAACATAAAAATACTGAGGCCACACGCCCCTTCTGCCCCCAGAGGAAAAGCTGCCCACTCCAGCGTGTGCTTCGCTGTGTGGCCAGAAGGGGGCGCCCGAAGCAAGAGCCGAGCGAATCGCCAAATCCTCGTAATACGGAAGAAAAGGTGGTTCCGGTAGAAAATGGTGAAGGAGACTTGACACCCTACCTGACGAGAATCAGCCCCCCAGAGGCAACATGAAGCAGGAGAAGACAGCGACACAAACTCCAGGCTGAACTGAAGACCCCAAACAAGCATGTGGGGAGATGGAAGAACACCGTGAACACGCCTTAAAACTAAGATAAAACGACCAAAAGGAGGGAAAGTTCACTGAACTCAGGAAAGAAACAAAGACTGAACTTCGAGGGGCACATGGAGGAGGGACTCAAAGGAGATGGAGTGAGGGGCACAGGAAGCAGGGGTGGGGGTGTGTGCGGTGCGGCCGCGGGGAGGGGGCGGCTGAGACATGAGAACATCAACAACCCGGCACCCGAAAGGGCACCGTACCATCAAATACATAAAGCAGAACATGAGAAACATTCCCAGGCGTTAAGGGGAAAAAAGGGCCTTTAACACAAGCAAAAGCAATGCCATCGTGTGTTCCCGAGGGGAGAGTCACTTCCCAACCAGTGCGGGGTCACCAAAGACAGACCACTTTACCAGGCTACCAGTCAGGTTTAATGACATCAGAGTTTCATCCGCTGAAACAGAGGTTTCCCATCCTCATGGCTACAACTCAACTAACTTTCCCAAAGGATGTTCTAGATATGACTCCTGAGTTGTATTTCCAGAGTCCAGGACTCAGTTTTATTCCAAGCCTAGGCAGCACTTCCTGCCTCCTTTCTTATCTCTGAACCCAAAAACCCAAGAATGATACAAAAACACTGTTGACAGTAGCTGTTTTACAAAAGGGAGGACGAAGCAACCAACCATAAATCCGTCATGTGCATTTGTCTACGCTCTCAAATTCGGGCAGAGTGAAACCTCAAAAATCATAATCTCCTCACCCTCAAGTTTTCCTGCAGCCTTTCAAGTTCCTCCATAAAGACATTATAATTCCTACCATCCCCATCCTCAGTACCAAAATAATGAGGTGATTTCTAAAAGATGGGAAAAATCCCTGTCAGTAGCGTAAGATCCTCGAAGAGATCTATTAAAGCAATTCCCCAGACTTCCCTGGTGGCGCAGTGGTTAAGAATCCGCCTGCCAATGCAGGGGACACGGGTTCGAGCCCTGGTCCGGGAAGATCCCACATGCCACGGAGCAACTAAGCCCACGAGCCACAACTACTGAGCCCATGTGCCACAACTACTGAAGCCCGCGTGCCTGGAGCCCATGCTCCACAACAAAGAGAAGCCACCACAAGGAGAAGCCCGCGCACCACAACGAAGAGTAGCCCCCGCTTGACGCAACTAGAGAAAAGCCTGCGCACAGCAATAAAGACCCAACGCAGCCAAAAATAAATAAATAAACATTTAAAAAAGAAAAGGCATTTCCCTCCATGAGTTGCTGGGACAGAGATGGCCACCACCTGCCCTGCAGCAGGAGAAGCCGTTTCTTGGGAAGCAGTGCGACCCCTTGCTGGAGCTTCAGCTCAGGGCCACGGGGCTAAGGTCCATAGAGGCAGCCTGGGGTGGGGGGAGGAGCGCGTACTTGGCACAGCCGCTCAAGCAGGCCTTCTGCATGGCGTCAATGGTGTACCGCAGAAACTCGTGTGCATCCTCTTGGTTCCCGAAGCGGAAATGCCGGGCGATCTCTAAGGAGGAAAGGAAGAAGCATCAGGCCAGAAGGGAAGAGCTTCTGCCTGCTCTCCAAACGTCCCACTCCTGTCGGTCTCATCACCAACTCCTAGCAGACCCAGGACTAAACCCAAGCAAGGAAAAGGAGCCTGCCTGGCTTCCTACATCCCAGGTACCACCCTCACGGCAGTTATCTTCTCAATGAGACCTAAGGGCTTAAACCCTCTACACTTAACAGAAAGCACGAATGAACACCAAACATTAAGGATATGAGATCCACTGAGGAACTAAAGCTGGTTTTCCAGGAGCCAATACAGACCATGGCAGATTATCACCATGTCATCGCAATACAACTTACACGGGCTTCAAAAACCAATGAGCCCATCTTTTCTGCTAAGGGAGATATCTGACTGTCACAGCACATGGACACAGGTTTCTCTGACGTTGAGAAAAGGCCCCGCAGCCCTTCCTCACCTGCTCCCCACCTCCAGGCCCATGACACACAGCTCCCGGCCTGGCCAAACCCGCCTGATCTTCAGGGCGGGGATCACCACCACCTGGCGTGGACTGCTCCACATCCAGCCCCAGGGCTCGCTTAGTCTGCTACATTCTGTGCGCACAGCCTCCCGAGCCCTCCCTCCTGCCCCCCGCCAGAAGGAAGCCACTCTTACTTCTGAGGTCTCGGATGAAGGACACGGGTTTGATGGCATTGCCACTGTTGGCGAAGGCCTGGATGATGTGGTTCTGCATGACGCACAGCATGCAGAAGCTTCCCTGGTGACCTGCGGGCACGGATAGGCGGTTGTGGTAAGGCGAGAGCTCCCGGGACAGCTGACGACGTGGCCTCCCGCCCGGCAGAGATAGCAGGAGCCCGACAGCCCGGCCCAAGCCCCCGCGCCGCCTGCCGCACCCGGGACCCGGTCTCTCCACAGTTGCGGGCTCGGCCGCAACCCAGCCCGAGGAGTCTGAGTTTTCAAGCACCGTTTAGAACAATGTTTTCTCTGACTTCCAAACTGCATCACATGGTCAACAGGCTAGAATATTTGGGGCTTCCCGACACCCCCTTCATGTGCTCTTCAGTGCAGGAACCTCTGCTCTGGTTTCCAGGAGACACAGGGGCTTGGCCAGCTCTGGGGAGACCCCGGGCACGTGCTGCCCCAGCCTAATGGCCCGACTCTGCAGCTCTGGCGCCCCAAGCGGCCCCAGGTGACACCTACACGGTGGGGACGGGTCCATAAAGACAGGCGGTGGGCCACAGAGCCCCCAGGCTGCGGCCAGTCCCCGTGCTCTAGATAAACTATCTGTCCCCCAGGAATTAGACGAGATAGCGTTATGCTTCTACCTCTGCTTACACTTATGATCTTAAATACATAGAGAAGAGCAAAGACTACACCCCATTTTAGGTGATTTTTAAGTCAAGTACTGGTATGATAGTTGAACTCCCCTCTCAACCTCTCACAACCCTGTTCCCCAAGTGCTTCATCCTTCTCCCCAACCAGGTCACCACTGTTCCCATGCACGGATTCACTGTATTCCACACGTGGCGCTCACTCACCAGGATACTGCAGCTTCATGTTTAAGCTCACTCTCTATAAACTGTAACTGCTCTTTAATCCCTGCTCCAGACCACAGTTCATCCACACGACCCCCCTTTTCCTGCATGTCAACCCCCCCGCCTTTTCCTGCTATCACAAATGCTGTGGTGAATGGTCCTTGTGCGCATGTCAGTTTCTCTAAGGCATATACCTACAAGATACGTTTCTGGGTCCAAGGGCAAGCACATCTTTAGCTCTACAAGATATTGTAGTTGTGTATACAGTGCACGACCTTCCTAAACAGACCCAGCGCCTAACACAAAATTCACACCAATCCATTATTCTCCCCCTGAACACCTCCAATCACCCAGTTACTTAGACCTATCTCAAATTAAAAAATGAAACAGCATGCAGCCTGTTTACCATATACACACAAAAAAATCCTAGTATCTACAAACGAAAAGGGCACATGTTGGTAAAGATGTTGAGAAACTGGAACCCCTGTACACTGTTGGTGGGAATGTGAAATGGGACAGCCACTGTGGAAAACAGTATGGTAGTTCCTCAAAAAATTAAACATAGAATTCCCATATAATCCAGTAATTCCTCTTCCAGGTATTTACCCAAAAGAAGGGAAAGCACAGTCTCAAAGAGATACTTGTACACCCACATTTATAGTATTATTCACAAGAACCAAAATGTAGAAGCAATCTGAGCGTCCATTGACAGATGAATGGATAAAGAATGTGGTCTATACATAAAGTGGAATATTACTCAGCCTTAAAAAGAAAAGGAATTCTGACACCTGCTACAACAAAGAGAAACCTGAGGACATTATACTAAGTAAGCCAGTCCTAGAAGGACAAACACTTGTGTTTGTGTTACACGAAGTACCTGGAGCAGTGAGAGTCACCGAGACAAAAAGTAGGATGGAGGGTACCAAGGATGGGGGCTGGCGGGGGGGTTGTTTTTAATGGGGACGGACTTCCAGTTTGAAAAAGTTCTGGAGATGGACGGTGGTGATGGTTGCATGACAGTGTGAATGTAATTAATGCTACTGAACTGTACACTTAAAATGGTAAATTTTATGTCATATGCACTTACCATAATGCAAAAAAGTTTTATTTTTAAAAAAATGCTAGTATTTACACAAAAAATTCTTCTTGGAGGGAAATCAAAAAACCATTCATGTGATTAATGCCTTTACATGAAGGAGAGGCTTTTATTTTAGAGTTTTCTCAACTCTAACTATATCCATTCATTACTTTTATTTTTTAAATGGCAGTAATTGTGGAGAAGGCTCAAATTTAGGCAAAAAACCTAATGTTATTTAAGATAACAAACATAACAAATGTTAAGCAAACAAAAAGAGCTCCCATTTACAAAATCTGATTCATGTTAAGATACTCCTATGGAAGTCGTGTGGAAATTAAGCCTCTAATCATTATCTAAAACGCTGAGACTTTTAGACTAATAAATCATCACTCTTAAATAGGGCAACTGGGAACTCCTTGGTAGTCCAGTGGTTAGGACTCGGCGCTTTCAATGCCAAGGGTTCAATCCCTGGTCCGGGAACTAAGATACCACAAGCCTTGTAACTCGGCACACACACACACACACACACAAATAGGGCAAGTAACAATTTTACCCAGAAATACCTGAAACAGGATTCCCCAAATCCCTGGTAATATGCAAGTTTAATTTTAAAAGCCCGTGGACACTTTCTTCAGGTAATTTAGGAAAATATATCATAAAAGTTGTATCCATGACTTTGGGGACACTACTACTTAAATTTGGGGAAGAATGTACGAAAGAATAGGATTTAATCCTCCTGGATATTTTACACAGTGTTTATTTTGTGGATAGATCCTGAAGTGGTCCAGGCACGTTGCAGGACTGGGGCTCCGTGCAAGCAGCCCCTTGTCATGTTCAAGCCATACTTCCCTGGACCCTTGAGACTCTTCAAACAGTGAATTTGAGGAAGAGAGGACAGCCCAAGCCCACTTAGGGGTCACCTGGGGATCCAGTCAGGTGCCAGGAAAAAAATACTAAAACTTCTCTTAATACATTTTACTCTAAAAAAGCCAAGAAAGTAAGGCTTTCATAGAGTGACATGGAGGGACACTGGCACTCTCCCCAGGTCTGCTTGTGTTGCTCACAGGAGGAGGGGCTGCTCCCAACTCAAGCCCTTGCCCCCATATACTACAGTTTACTTATGCCAGATTATACCGACTTACAGATGTTACCTACTTTTAACTGTATTAACCCTTGCAAAGTTGACAACAGCTCAAAGATTCCTGCAGAGAAACCAACAGCAGAAGCACAGGGAACACGAAAATGGCAGAGTGACCTACAGGCTCAGGAGAGAGGCTCTCACTGCCAACGTCATGAGATAAAAACAAAGACAACCCAGTCAAACCTTAGTAAAGTCCACCCAAAACAACCTCAGCCATCACCAAGGTAACTACTGGAAACAGAGATTTATAATCAACTTCATCTTAGAAGTGTGTACTGTGCCTTGATATAGTAGCTAGTGCTGCTGTGAACCACTACAAGACATTTAAAATACTACAGTAGTCCCATAGCCTGGCCTTCTTTCATTCTTTTTTTAATAATATAACTAATATCCCTGAACACGTCATGCAATCCCAAACTTTTCTCATAACGATGTTCCTCCCACACTCCCATGTCCCTGCCTCTGGTTCTTCCCTGATTTCTAATTATTTACCTACTTTAAAAAATCACTTTTATTTAAGTTTTATCACATATACGTACACCTAAACAACAAATTGTCTGCTTTTCAATTTTATAAATAGGAATTCACGCTGCATGCAGTCTTCTGGGACTTTTTCTTCACTCGACACTATGCTACTCAGACTCATTCATGGAGCAAATCCATTCTTCTGCACTGCCGTATAATATTCTACCACGTGCCCATATAATTCAGGCACCCACTGTGTTGATGGGCACCTGGGTTGCTTACAGTTTTTTGCTGTAGGTTTCCTGGTGCACAGATACCAGAGCTTTTCTGTAGAATTGCTAAGTGTAGATTATATGACAGAGAACACCAGATCGTTTTCTAAAGCAGTTATGCCAACTCAGACCAGGAGTTTACAAAGAATCTCATTGACCTGAATCCCCTGTGACCTTTGGTACCGTCGACTTCCAAATCCTCATCGACCACAAAGGTGTAAAGCGTCTCCCAGGTTACGCGGTTACTAGTCATCTCCTCCTCTGCTCTGTGACATGAGCTCCCTCTCCTATAAAATGCCTGCTCCTAATGTTTATCTATTTCTTAATATGTTATTCTCTTTTTTCCTTGTTGATTTGTGGTTCTGTATATATTCTTGGTACCAATCCTTTGTTGTTTATGCATCCCAGGTGTCATCTCGTTTGTAGCTCCCTGTTTGTCTTTTAACTTTGTTTTTTCATGAACAAAAGTTCTTAATTTTAATGCAGGAAATTCATCAATTTTTTTAATGGTTAGTGCTTTCTCCCAACCCAAGGTCTGAAAGATACTTGCTCACGTCTGTTATAAAAGCATAGTTTTTACTTTTGAGTTTTTTTTTTTTTTGCGGTACGCGGGCCTCTCACTGCTGCGGCCTCTCCCGTTGTGGAGCACAGGCTCCGGACGTGCAGGCTCAGCGGCCATGGCTCACGGGCCTAGCAGCTCCACGGCATGTTGGATCCTCCCGGACTGGGGCACAAACCCGTGTCCCCTGCATCGGCAGGCGGACTCTCAACCACTGCACCACCAGGGAAGCCCGAGAAGTTTTTTTTTTTTAAATAAATTTATTTATTTTTGGCTGCATTGGGTCTTCGTTGCTGTGCGCGGGCTTTCTCTAGTTGCGGTAAGTGGGGGCTACTCTTCGTGGCAGTGTGCGGGCTTCTCATTGCGATGACTTCTCTTGTTGCAGAGCACGGGCTCTAGGCATGCGAGCTTCAGTAGTCGTGGCATGCAGGCTCAGTAGTTGTGGCTCCCGGGCTCTAGAGCGCAGGCTCAGTAGTTGTGGCACACGGGCTTAGTTGCTCCGCAGTATGCAGGATTTTCCCGGAGCAGAGCTTGAACCCGTGTCCCCTGCATTGGCAGGAAGATTCTTAACCACTGCGCCACCAGGGAAGCCCTTTTGAGAAGTTTTAAATCCATTTTTTGGTGTGAGTATGCTGTGAAATGGGGATTCTATTTCATTTTTTCCGTATGTAAACCCTAATTATTATTTTTTTTTGCGGCATGCGGGCCTCTCACTGTTGTGGCCTCTCCCGTTGCGGAGCACAGGCTCCGGACGCGCAGGATCGGCGGCCATGGCTCACGGGCCAAGCCGCTCCGCGGCATGTGGGATCTTCCCAGACTGGGGCACGAACCCGTGTCCCCTGCATCAGCAGGCGGACTCTCAACCACTGCGCCACCAGGGAAGCCCAACCCTAATTATTTTTAAGTTCCATTTATTTAAAACACGAGACACAGGTATATGTGAAAAAATGGTGTGTAATGCCACATGTCCACGCATTCGTGGCTCTGTTTCTGGGCTGTCTCTCCATCGTTCAGTACCTCCCTCCCTGACTCAATTCTATGCCACTTTAACGTCTCTAACTTTACAAAAAGACTTTACAGCTGCTAGAGTATACCGCTTCTCATATTCTTCACAGGTGTCTTGGTGATTTTGGTCCTTTGCTTTTCTTTTCCACGTAAATTTTAGAATCAGCTGGAGCTACAATAATCTCTACATTAATTTGGGAGAGAACCAACATTTTTATAATATTGAGGCTTCCCTCTGTGAAGGCAGCAATCTCCATGTGTGTAGGTTATCATATAATGCTCTTAAATTCCCAGGAAAGGTTTCCCACATATATCTTGGTAATTTGGGTCTCAACACTTATCATTTTTGTTGCTGTTATACAATTTTTTATAATAGCGAATTTTTTTAAACAATTTCTTATTTGGTGTAGAGAAATTCAAGTAACTTTTTGTATATTGATGTTATATCTAGTCACAGTGCCAAATTTCTCTCTTATTCCCCCGAATTTCTAATCTGTCTATGGATTCCTTCGTTTTTCTATGCAGGAATATCATTTTCAACCAACAAGAGTGTTACTCCCTCCTCTTGTCTCCTGTGTCACTGCTCTGGCCAGGACCAGCATATCAAACACAAGTACAGAGAGTGGCCACCCTTGCTTCTCTTCTTATTTTAAAAGGTGTGCTTCTACTATTTTCCTAACTGGAATGCTTCTTTGTAGTTGTTGCTAGATACTTTTTATCAGTATTAGTAAAAAAATCCCTTCTGTTGCTACTTTGCTAAGAGTTTTCTTTATCATAATTTTTTGGGGCATCTATTTTCAGGTGACATTTCTCTCTTAATCTGTTAATAAAGTGACGGCAACTAAGGTAGCAAGATGAGCAGTCACGGATGTAGAACTTACTGTGTGCCAAATACTATTCTAAGCACTCTACATAATTCATTTAAGCTTTACAAAAACGCTATGAAGGAAATATGATTATTACTTTGCAGATGAGGAACAGGTCAGGTAATTCTCAAGGACTCAGTCGCCGGGTGGCAGAACCAGGATGTAAACCCAACAGGCCAGCCTCCAGAGTGGTGCTTGTAACTGCTGTGCTATACTGGCTCCACAATTACATTTGGAGGTTTTCTGATATTAGAACATCCTTGTGTTACTAGGATGAACACAAGTTGCTCACAGTGTTTAAAAGACTATTCAGTTTGCTAGTATTTTATCTAGAATTTTTTACATGTATATTCATGAACGAGAGGGAACTGTGATTTTTCTTTCTCATATTGTGCTTGTTTAATTTTGTCATCCAAGTTAACCTCATTGAACAAGCTAGGGAGCTTTTTCTCTTTTTCTTTTCTCTGAAAGAGTTCAGAAAGCATTGAAATGATCTGTTTCATAAAAGTTTCATAAAACTTACCATAAACTGTCTCAGCCTGGTGTTTTCTTCATGGGAAAAATTTTAACCACTGATTTAATTTTGCTAATGGTTGAAAGGCTATTCAGACTTTCTGTTTTCTTCAGTTTGGGTAAGTTATATTTTCTTTCATCTTTATTTTACCCACATTCAATTTCCACTCTGGAGGATGTTTTATGATGTACATAAAACACTGCTACAAAAACAGGTGTATAAAACAACCGAATGCCCGTATTTCGGAGGTATCTTTTGAAAACCCTTTTCTCTCTTTAGGTAATTACTTTCAGACCAGTTTAGAGACCATTACTCTACCCTGATTCTCTTTCACGGCCCATCCCGTAGCCGGCACAATTCAAATGTACGATTTATCAGTTACTACTTCACTCCTGAATCGGACCCGGGCTGAACTGGCAGCACCGTGAGCACACGGGTTTGTCCACTTAGGAGACCATCTGGCCCCGAGGACCCAGGGCCACCCCACTGCATGTGCACACTCGCAGCCATGCGTGTGCACAGCCCCCCCCCCCAGAGCTCACTTACAGCCTCGCGTGTGCTCCTTGGAGAGCAGGTAGTTGGCCAGGGGCGGCGTGTAGGTCAAGCACTGCACAGTGGAGTTGAGGAAGCACGTGTTGCCGAGGTTGTGCAGCCCCGCGCCCACACGGTAGACGCGCCCCCAGCGCAGCGACAGCCGCTCCACGGGGAAGAGCACCTTCTGGGGCGCGGGGACGCCATCACCGCAGCTCTCGTATGCGTGCTCGCTGCCTGGAGGGGGAGGGATGGGAGGGAGGAGGCCGTCTGACTCCGTGCCCAGGCAGACCACCCAGAGCAAGTGCCGTGGCGCACTCGGTGGGCACGTGCTCAGAACGCGGCATCTGGGAGTGACTGGGTTCCCGCTGCGGAAGCCCAGGAGAACACCTGTCAGCCCACAGCTCTCCCTGAGGGCGTCGGTCTAGCGCCCCGGGACCCCTCTGTGGATGAGAGGACGAGGTTCTGAGAACCAGCAGCTGGAAGAACTGGGCCCTGGCACTCTGAGCCCACCTCCCTTCTCCGTTCGCTTTCCAAGGCCTGCTCTTGAACCTCTAAGGACACAGATCTCTTTCTGACCAACCCTGTACTGTTACTTCCATAACTAAAATCTACTGACCCCACGCACGACATTCACAAGTGACCACACTCTGTTTCTGGTCCTACTAATCAGTCAACGCTTCGTCCCTCCACTTGGTCAGCACAGAGCGAGGCCCTCTCCCAGTACCCTGTGTCCTGGCCTGCGGCTCATCCCCGTTCCTGTGGCAGCCGGCTCCCTCTGTCCTGGGGTTTAGCAGCACGTATTTGCTCTTCAGTGACTCCAGCTGGTAGGAGAAACTCTTGCTGGCCGGCTCAAACTCCAGCTTCTGCAGAAGGACCTTCCTGGCAGAGGAGGCCAGGAGCTTCCCCAGCTCCCCATCGTCAGCCGAGTCCCTGCGGCCAGGCTTGAGGGCTTCCTTCAACTTGTCGACTATGGGCATGGTGCATCACTGTGGGGACAGGAAAGAACACGGAGCGGCGGGTAAGCACGTCCCAGGAACAGAGCATCCCTTCCCTGACAACCCCCTCCTGGGCCTTATGGACGTGACCCACCATAAAAGCGGCTCTGGATCGGCTGCCAACCTTACAAAGGAAGGCTGACACGGGACGTAGTACTGACCACTTGGACACAGCGACGCCCACGCTTCTCCTCTCAAAAAGACAAAGTGCCTCCGCAAACAGCACTAAACGGACTGACACGGCCCGGAGGAGGCGAGACTACCTTCTCGGCGTCTTCTCTTCAACAAGTACCATCAAGTGACTTTGGACGTCATACTTGATGCAATTTCCCTCAAGAGGCGACCATGTGCTCCTAACGTCTGCTCAAAACCAGGAAAACACTAATTCTCACAAGACACTCTGGTCACACACACAAATCCATGCAATAAAGGAATTCGCATGGAGAGTGAGACGAGAACACTCATCTGTTCAGACCCATACTCTTCAAAACAAAGGCCACGAGCCTCAGGGGGCCACTGAACAGGAGAAATGAGGCTGGTCCAAACTGGGAGGTACTGTAAGTGTAGAACACACACTGGATTTCGAAGACTCAGTTTGCAAATGTAAAACATCTCAGTAATTTTAAGACTAGTTATAGGACGAAATGCTCATATTTTACGTATACTGAGTTAAATAAGTCATATTGTGACAATTCATTTCACCTGCTTCTTTTTATTTTTTAATGTGGCCACTGTAAAACTCAGTTATACTTGTGGCTTGTGTTACTGGATAGTGCTTGTACAGATTATCTTTTTAAAAGTGAGGGAGAAGAGAAAAGGTTGTAATAGGACTAGAATGGTGGACACAACAACGCCTAAACTTCAGGGGGGGTGGGGCAGAGCAGGCAGGGGCCGTGGCGGCAACTCAGGCTCTGGAAGGCAGCAGGCCTGGGTTATTCCATCATGGATTAGCTACAGACTCTAGGGACAGTCACTGTGACTGCCGGAGACCGTTCTTTGTAAAATAGGAAAAAAAAACAAGTGTCAAAGGTGCCTGTGAGCTTAGTGGGGAGACACACACTGGGTGAGAGCTGAGCGCTGGCTGCGGAACAGTCCCTAAAGCCGCAGTGTAGAAACTGTAACAAAGCGGAAATCCCCATCACCTCTAACTGCACACACTACCTGTCAACTCAACCACCCTGGCCAAAGCTCAAGGACTATTTGAGTCACAGTTAGAAAAATAGTTCCTTACACAGCTTACTCCCATCAGAAAAATGATGACTTCCCCCAGGTATGTGGTCACTGGCCTGAGCCAGGAGACCCAATTAGTCAGGTGGATCCAAAATTCTGCTTGAGTGAAAGGACCCTGTCCAGCACCTCTTGGTAAACCGTCCAGATTTATGGTCATAGGGCACCTAATTCTGTATGTGGATCGAATTTCTTTTTCTATACAAATTTCTGTAAAGAACAGAAACGTAAGACCGTTATTTAAAAAAAAAAGCAAGCACAAGTTCTTTGACATGAAAAAAATAAAAGAAGCTTTCCTAAGGGGAATTATCTAAGAGCTCTCACCAACTGAACAATGGCTGCTGGACCACATGTGGGCTTACCTGGGGTGTCTGAACTTGGGTGTGCTATTCCTGCAGCATGGAGTCAGGTGCTTGGCCGGACTAGGCAGGTGTGCTGCTGGGCCTTCAAAATCACGTGCTCCCAGGCTTTGGCCTGTTCAATCACCAGAGCCACAAGCGTGTCGTCCAGAATGGGTGTCAGAGTCTGTGGGATGAACACAGCATCACATGAGGCCAGCTCTCTTCCCGCTGTCTCATCAGCCCCTCTCCCTGGACGCGGAGCAGGAAGGCCAACCATCTACCAGGAACAGTCAGCGTTAAGGCGGAAGGAATATGGATAGCACGGGACTTAGGAAGAGTGAAGAGCTGAGCTAACTAACTACAAACGATTTCGATGGACATGATATGAAAACACTGCCCTTTGTTCCATACCTTAACCTTCACGCCAGTGACAAGCCAGTGAACAAAAATCTCCCCACACGCCAGTCAACTCCAGACTCCATCACATTTGCAAAGACTAAGAGATAACAGATAATCATCTCCAACTTTCAGATTCCATGAGCCAGTAAGAGTTCCCCCAAAAATGGCGCAATGAGAGTTGCCAAATTTTCACTCTAAGTTTGTTTTTTTTTCCTTAATTACCAACCACAATCACTGTGATTACAGAAAATTAAGGTACTTAAAAACTTTTTACTGTGAAAACGTTCATTCACAATGTAGAGAGAACATCACAGGAAACCGCCATGCTCCCCTAATTCAGCGTCAAGAATTATTGTGTAGGACCACTCGATTCCTCTCCTGAGCCCACATTACTTTACAGCAAGTTTCAGATATACCATGCCTGATATCCATAAGTAAAAGCATATTAACAGCAAAAGAAAGAAAGAAAGAAAGAAAGAACAAAAGAGCATAATAAACATGATCTCAGAATGAAGTCAATCTGTAAAGATTTCTGTTTCATGAAAACTCCCTACAATGTCCCTCTTCTTGTCAAGATCACACGTTGCTAAGGACTCTTGTCATGGGCGGATATGGGTTTGGGAACCTCTCAAAGCTAGAGGATAAACAGAACTTGGGAGATTTAACCCAATTTAATTTGAGATAAATAACTTAAAGAACACCCACCCATTCCACATAGCCCACTCCTCAATGTGGGATCAAGAGATTTTGAACAAATAGAATTTTTCAAGTTTCAACAGGAAGATCAAACCTCTACATCACCAATTCAACCCAAAACATTAAGCAACAACCTAAAAATGATTTCTGAGGTGCAGCAACCCAGAGAAAAATGTCCCTGTAATCATCACAAGCCCTCTGATGTACACACTTGCTTCAAAACTCAGGGAGGATGCTCTCTCCAGTGCACGTTCCTCACGGTCCAGGAACAGCTCACACTTATCTGTGCGCATTTCTACCTCTACTCAAATAAAGCTTCCTTAAGTCAATCACCATTCAAGAACGTTTTCTCTCCCTCCTCCCTTTAAATGCATTTTTCCAGCATAAAATGCACTGGAGACTCACAGGGTCAACCACGTGCTGGCGGGGAGGAGCCCCAGACAGCACAGGGCTGGGGCCTCCCTGGGGCGCTTTTAGAGGGGGCTCTTCTGCAGAGCAAGCATCGGTCCCCAGCCAGGAAAGAGCAAACTGAGCGCCCCTCTCCTTGGAGGCCTGATTCTCCGCATCCCTTAGAGACAGTGGACTGAGTCAGAGCCAGGATGTTTTCCTCTCTCATCCGTCTCTGTTTTAGGACGCTGCTCTAGCTCCTAGAACCCCAGGGGAGATCCAATACTACCCGCTCAAAGAAATAGGTATTTAAAAAACTCACATCTTGTACCCATCCCCTCACCAGGACCATGACCACGACCAAGACCATAAGGAATGTTACCCTCTACAGGGGTGAGCTTTCCCACATCTCTTACTAAAAAAGAATAAATAAGATATCAACTCTGCTGCCAAACTGAACGCCCTCCCCTTTATTTGGACTTAAGCCATTCCAAAGAAAGTCTGAATTCTGCATAAATGATGCTTCTATGCCTAACACCGCCACGGGCTGCTGCCTCCTCCCCAGCCTGGGCTCCTGGCCGGGGCAGCTCTTCCCTGCACCGCAGGTCGCTCCCAGTGTGTGGAGAAGAGCAGAGAGCAGACCCGAGGCAGCCCAGACGGAGGACACACTTCCAGGGCCTCCTCGTGCACCCCCGAGCCCTCTGGGACGGCGCAGCCCTAGTACCTCCCCGTGGACCCCGGAGACCCCCGTGGATGCGCAGTCCGGGGCCTCCCCGTGGACCCCGGAGCCCCTTGCGGACGGCGCAGCCCTGGTGCCTCTCCGTGGACCCCAAGCCCCTCGCAAACAAACAGCCGTGTCTCCCCGGAGCGTTCGCCGGTGCGCCCCGCGTCGGGAGTCACATTCCCACGACCCGCCGGGCGGAAGCTCTCCACCCGGCTCTCAACCCGGCCCCAGCCTACCAGACCCTCAGCCGCCTCAGCTGCTGGCCCGGCTGCAGGCCCGCAGCGCTGGCGTCTGCTCGGCACGGGCCCCGCACACGCACCATCCGGGCCTCCGCCGCCTCACACACGTGTCACGGCGACGCTTAAAGGAGCAGCGGTCCGCAGTCCTCAAGGCGGCACACCGAAAGTCCCCGGCAACTTTAAGAGGCGGTGCTAGCTTCCGCCCTATTCCCTGGACCCGCCCACAGCCACTTTACGCGCCCGCTACGTCACCTCCCCATCCCGCGGCCCCGCCAGCCTACGCGATGACGCAAGCACGCAGAGCCTGAGACGCCCCGCCCCCTTGGCCGGCGCCCCACAAGTTCCCGCAGAGCACGTGAGGTGCCTGCTTCCGGGTCTGGCGGGCCGGCGCACCTCTTTCTCACCTGCAGTAGGGGCGGTGGCGCGGGAGGCTTGGTGGAACCCTCTAGGGCATTTAGTGACCAAGACACAGGCCCGGCGAGAAGAGGGCAGCGGGCCCAGTGAAGCCCGGAGGGCGGAGCAAAGTGCTCTTGGGATTAAGGGGTTGGGAGCGATGGTATTTGACCTTTGCAGTGTCCCGGGCCCTATGCAGTTCCCTGACCCCAGTCCCTTCCTTCAAAAGCGTCATCCGTGATGACTACGTTAAAGTTTTGGTTGAATGTTTGCAAACGCGCTTTGCTTTTGCAGTACTTTTAAAAATGCCTTTCACTTAATCCGCTTGGTTGCCTTCCGTCCCGTTCCGCAGGGCAGGTGGAGAGAGTGCAGTCCCAGGCCTGACCTCCAGATACTCTCACATAAGCAAAGGAATATTGTTACTCCACAAAAAACGACTTTTCCGAAAAGGGAACACTTGGAGTACACAACACAATCTGCTGTGTCCTTGGCAGACAAGTGTGAAGGGCAGGCTGGGCGATCCTGGTTGAAACAACTAGAAACCTGGAGCTAGACGTTATATTCCCCGTACAGTCCTTCAAGCAGGGAGTGGCAATGGAGAGAGAGAATGGGTGTAATTGGAACAAAATTCACCTGTAGTTATCACTTGGGGAGTGCTGGTTTTTGAAAAAGCAAACAAGTATAAACAGACCCGCAGGAGCCTGAGGTTGAGGTCTGCCCTGTCTGTGAGAATCCCCAACTACAGAGATTCAGATTGGGATTTGTCCCGGAGTCCACTGTGCGCCCTAAAGCAATGATTCAGACTAAGACCTTCGCACTCCTCCAGGTCTGATATAATGTATAAATGAGTGATTAAAAGTGTGGGAGCAGGGGCTTGCTTGGTGGCGCAGTGGTTGAGAGTCCGCCAACCGATGCAGGGGACACGGGTTCGTGCCCCAGTCTGGGAAGATCCCATATGCCGCGGAGCGGCTGGGCCCGTGAGCCATGGCCGCTGAGCCTGTGCGTCCGGAGCCTGTGCTCCGCAACGGGAGAGGCCACAACAGTGAGAGGCCCGCGTACCGCAAAAAAAAAAAAAAAAAAGTGTGGGAGCAGGTGAGAGGCGGAGGGCTGGCAACTAGCCCAGGAATGAGGAGACCTCAGTTTTATCCCAGCTCTGCCCTAGTTAGCAAGTTGCTTTGGACACTTCTTTTGGGCCTCCATGTGATCATCTGTGAAATAAAGATGATCTCCAGCAGATCTTTGATTCTAATAACAATACTGATGACATTTGTCCCTGTTGCTGAGTTCATATTATGTGCCAGATACCAAGCTGGCCACTTGCCCACACTATCTGATTTAATCCTAATGGCAACCCTACAAAAAGATATTGTTTCCATTTTACAGATGATAAAACTGTGCAAGATCCCAGCAAGCAAGTAGTGATTTAAACCCAGGTTTCTCAGGCTCCAAGTTCACATCTTTAGCTCAGGCCCTCAGAGGTAACCCCGAAATTTTTCTTAGATGACAAAGCTATTGCCTGAAAAGGCCCACATGCTGCTTGAGAATGTGATCTGAGACCTGGAAGTTGAGAGGAGCCTTTGGCCACCCACACTCCCACCCTACTGCCCTTTCAAATTCCCTCCTAGAAGGCTTCCAAGTGGAATCTCCTAGAGGTGTGTTCACATGGCCCATAGGAAAGTCTTTTCAAAAATGCTCCATCTTGGGCTTCCCTGGTGGTGCAGCGGTTAAGAATCCGCCTGCCAATGCAGGGGACACGGGTTCGAGCTCTGTTCCGGGAAGATCCCACATGCTGCAGAGCAACTAAGCCCAGGCGCTACAACTACTGAGCCTGCGCTCTAGGGCCCGCAAGCCACAGCTACTGAGCCCATGCACCACAACTACTGAAGCCTGCTCACCTAGAGCCCGTGCTCCACAACAAGAGAAGCCACCACAATGAGAAGCCCGTCGACACAACTAGAGAAAGCCTGCGCGCAGCAACGAAGACCCAACGCAGCCAAAAATAAATAAATAAAATAAATAAAATTTTAAAACATGCTCCATCTCAAACGTCACCAGAGAAATGCAAATTAATACCACAATGAGTTAACATTCCACACTCTATGGAACTGCTAGAAGCTAAAAGACCACACATTGGAAAGAATGTGTAAGCAAATAGATTGTAAAACTGCAGGGAATGTAAAATGATGCAATCATTTGGGAAAATAATTCGAATGTTTCTTTTATGTAACATACTTACCCTATGAGCACATCAATTGCTGTCACCACTGCAACTAACTACTGCCTGTAGGCTGGTAAATTCCAAATGTGCCAACACAGACCTCTCCTCCTCATCTTTGGAAAGGTGGGTCCAGTGCCTCCTGGACACCCTGTTGCCTACTTGGGCTGCTGTGCTGGAGCTCAGACCAAATCCTTGCCCTTTTCAGCTGGTTTCCCAGTGGCTCCGGCCACTTGGGGGCACTGCTGAGACTGGTGGGCAGAGGAAAGGAGAAGCAGGCCTTTCTTCCCCTCCCTCTCTGCTTTGAGTGGAGTTTCCAGCAGCGGCTTCAACTCCATCCAGAGAGACATACTGTGGTTGCAGCCTCCCACCTGGCCTCTCCCTGGGCTCTTGTAGGGCGGCCTACAAGAGCTGCCCCTCCCTCTGCCCTTCCACCCTCGAGCTGCTGACAGCTTCCTGCTGTTCCCTTCTTGGCTTCCCAGGGAGTTTCTTCCATCAGGCTGTCACCAATCCCTACCTTAATCCCTGCTGTTTTAAAGGCTGTGCAGAGTGGTTTTGGTGTTCCTGGTTGGACCTGGACTCATGCAGACAGTGACCCCAACAATCGCCTGCCTGGCCGCATCCTGGATTCCCCCTCTCTCCCTCACCCCGTGTAAATTCTCAACAAATTTTGCTAATTTTACTTTCCAAATATTCCTCAAGCCATTCCCTCCCCTCAGTCCAATCGCCCAAGTAAAGCCGCTCCCCACTCTCTCCTGCATTACTGGAATAGAGCCAAGTCCATTGCTCAAACTGCCAAACAGAATAATATATTTAAGAGGCCTACCTGAACCTATTTCACTCCTGTCCGAAACCCTTTCCTGTCCACCCCTCCCCCTGCCTCCTGCTGATGGGAAAGCCAAGCTCCTTCACATGGTCTCTAATAGCCTCCCAGGGGCTGGCTTTTGCCTGCCTTTCCCTCTCCTCCCCAGCCAGTCCCTGCCCTGCATCCTTCAGCAGAGCTAAGTCCAAGTGCCCCCCAGGCCCCAATCAGGCTGTCTCTACTCCAGGCTCAGGTTGGTCTTTGGCCTAAAATTCCCTTTCCCACTTGTCCTTCAACCACCTCCTCTGGTGCCACTTCCTCCAAGTGGTCTTCCTGGATTCCTCCATCCCTGCCGTTAGGTTGGTGTTGCCTTGGGCTGTCTGCACATTGCACTTATACATTCAATTGGAATGTTCTCTGGACTTCTGCTCCCTCCCCCACCATGTCTCATTTCATTGGTGTGTCCCTGGACCGGTGTGCTGGAGGTACACTGGATAAATGTGAAATCCAACTAAATGGCAAATAAAATGCTAGAGATGAGGGCTTGCCTGGTGGCGCAGTGGTTGAGAGTCTGCCTGCCGATGCAGGGACACGGGCTCGTGCCCCGGTCCAGGAAGATCCACATGCTGCGGAGCGGCTGGGCCCGTGAGCCATGGCCGCTGAGCCTGCGCGTCCGGAGCCTGTGCTCCGCGACAGGAGAGGCGACAACAGTGAGAGGCCCGCATACCGCAAAAAAAAAAAAAAAAAAAGTGCTAGAGATGAGACAATTGAATAATCTCTAAATCCTGAAAGAGAAAACTGGAGAAACACTGAAGATGAAAAAATAAAGTATTCTCAATTTAAAAAAAATAAAGCTGTAACCAAAATAAATCAAATCAGAACTTACCTTAAAAAAGGTGCATTAACAAAGTAACAGTACTGTTGCCCAGAAGTCACTTGGGGGCTCCTTACTTTGGAGGTTGAGGTAAAAGGGACTGGACCCCTCCCCCGGTTTCACAGCCTGTAGATGACCAAAGATTTAAGCTAATTTCTGGAAGGATCTGTCACATTTCTAACTGTAAAGTAATCATTGTTCTTCTGACTTTTACGTCAGCCATTGTGAGTTTTGGTTCCTATGAGCCGCTGCTGCTGGGCCTACACAACCCTAACAATTTCCAGTTTCTAGAAACTGCCAAATTAGATCCAAACCCGGGTCTGGTTGAACTCACCAAGGAAAAGCCACATGGCAGGGCTCCCAGAGTTTTGTTTTAGGCCTTCTTTCCCCTGCATGCAGATGGGCTGCAATGGAATTGGGCCTGTGTTTGGTGGTTTGGCCAAAAAGTAGCCAATGGACCTTAAATCCCTGTGCTGGCCTTAAATCCCTGTGCTGGCCTTAAATCCCTGTGTTGGCTGTGGCCACTCGCCTGCCTCTTCCTTCCCCTCCCAGACAAAGCTTCCTCTCTAAGAAAACTCACCCAGCGTAAATGCCACAGGTGTGTACTTTCCCTGTGTGTTTGAGGGCAGCTTTCCCCACCTGCTAATACTGAAATCCTGCTTGAATCCTTACGGAAGCCGTGAGATCCCCCATCCCCACGGCTCTCATAACACCTCTCTGCACACCCGCCTGCCTCCCCCAAACTCCCCCACAAGGCCTCTCACTTGATCCGTCTGGGTGTTACTCCTGCTGCTGGGCTTGGTTTGATCTGCTCCTTTCCCCTCAGGTGGCTCTGGTTTTTTCTTTGTAGCACAGTGGCACTTTGCACAGCTCTGTTACTGTCCTCAAAGCATTGCTTGCATCTTTTTGGCCTCAGGACTAGATTATACAAACTTTTCAAGAGTGTTCAAGACTCTGCCTTTTAAGTCCTGGCACCACCTTGCTTTTGAGCCCTCTGCCCCCAGCACTGCCCAGGGAACACATTGTAGGCCCACCTAGACTTCTCCTTGCCATGTCTGGGCCTGCCTGGGAAGCAAGTGGGTAGAGGCCGAGGGGCCATGGCCTGAAGCTGCCTGTTGAATGGTGTTGAATGGTTGAATGGCGACTCAGTCTGTCTAGTACCTGGGAGAGGAGGTGGTAGATGTCACCCCCAAGCCAGAGAGGCTAAGAATCTATGGTGCCTCCTCTCCTCTTCCCTCCTCTTTCTGGCTGAAAACCAAGGACTCTAAGGCTCCAGAAGGTGATGAAGGGCACTGAGGGAAAGAACCCAGGTCCTGAATCAGCCATGGAGGGCACCCACCAAACATCCCCATTGGTCTTGGCAAGAAATAAACTCCTTTGTGTGAGTCCCTGGGATATTGGGCTCATTGCTACGGTATCCAGAGCTGCCTTAGCTGGTACACCTTCGCTCTCAGATCACAGGAAGGTACGATAAGGCTTTCGGGCCCCAGGGTTGTGGGCATGCTGCATCTGAGGATGAACCCTAGCAAGTGGGAATACAGCAGAGGGGGTTTGATATACCTTGTGTGGTTGGAAGGTGTCCCATAATGACAGGGTGATGCTGCATAGCAGTTTGCCCAGGGCAGTGCTGCTGTTCACCTCTTGATACTACTAATTGTTAATAGCACCCACTTTCTTTCTCAGAAGTGTCCTGGTTTGGAAGAGAAAGCACATAGGGATGAATTTCCCAGATAATTGAATTTTATTCTTTTTTTTTTTTTTCGGTACGCGGGCCTCTCACTGTTTCTTGTTTCTTGGAGGAAAAAAGCTATTAGAGCTAAATGATTCCCCAAATCAAAGCACTGCCTTTCACTGCAAGATGATTCAAGGCAACTGCCTGTGACAGGGTGAGCTGTGGGTCGGCTTGAAGCTTGAACCCAAGGCCAGAGATAGACCTGTCCGTGAACTTGAAAGTCTTAATGTAAAACCATGGCAACAGCACGTCGCTGTTAGGATAAAGCTGACCTTACGGAAATATTGCAGCTCCACCATCTTGGTTTGATTTTAAGTTAGATCAGATAAACAGATCCAGGAATAATTAGGAGGGAAAAGATAGTGCCCCTCAAACGTCTGAAGGATTTTCACCAGCCCTGATGGTTCTTCTACTGCTGCCCTGTCCCCCCACCCCACCCCACCCCACCCCACCCCCGATCGTGGTCTCGCGAACTGGATCCTGCAGAGGCTGCTGCTGTGTTTCCACTTTGAACCCACATGTGTCTGTTGGGGTTCCGGCCAGAGAGCAGGTTGTCCTCAGTTGCTCCCATTGCTTTTCTTTCACAGAATGAGCAAGGCTGAGGGGGAAACAGTGGTGTCTGGTGGAATCCCTAACAATCTGGCTACCCCATATGTGGGTCTTCAGACTGATTTAAAACTGCCTGCAAAGATCAAGAAAACTGGGAAAATTGTTGAAACCGGATCATGAGTGCATGGAGTTCGTTTTGTCATTCTCTGTGTTTCTGTCTATGTTGGAAAATTTCCACAAGAAGTGTTTTTAAAAAGTCACATTTGACCTAAATACATAAAATGAATGAAACGTTTGTGTTAAGACCCCAAATGTGGTCTGCAGGTTGGGACGGGCACCAATGCCAAGTAAGGTCATCTGTATGACACAGAAAGTGTTTGTATTATTCAATATTATTCTAATATGCCTCTGAACCATTTCCCCCATAGATCTCATCATATGGAAAAAACAATCCAGATATTTCTGCAGTGGATGGCATTTAATGCTTTGTCTCACTAACTCTTTACTGCCTCATGAGGCAGCTATGAGTTTGTTCTTGCTGATTAGGGATCTGCTACAGAAAATGGCAAACATGAATCTTCCAGCTTGTCCCTGGAATAACAAATTCTACAAGTGGGCCAGAAGGTGGTCACGTGTTTGAACATACCATGAACGGACTTTCATATGGTGACTCGCAGTGATATGAGACTCTGTTAAAGTTTAAATGATGATGGGGGGACTTCCCTGGCAGCACAGTGGTTAAGAATCTGCCTGCCAATGCAGGGGACACGGGTTCGATACCTGGTTCGATACATGCTGCGGAGCAACTAAGCCCATGCGCCACAACTACTGAGCCTGCACTCTAGAGCCTGCGAGCCACAACTACTGAGCCTGCACGCCACAACTACTGAAGCCCCTGCGCCTAGAGCCTGTGCTCCGCAACACGAGAAGCCACCACAATGAGAAGCCCATGTACCGCAACGAAGAGTAGCCCCCACTCACAGCAACTAGAGAAAGCCCGTGCGCAGCAATGAAGACCCAACACAGCCAAAAATAAACAAACAAACAAACAAATAAATAAATAAGTTAAAAAAAAGAATGATGATGGGACCATTTTTCCCAGCTTGAGGGGGAGAGAAGGGGGGCAGGAGGGCAGGGGGGCAGGGGAGGGGACTTGAGGGAGCGACTGCAATGTATGGACCTTATTTGGATCCTGATTCAAAACAACAAACTATAAAAAAGCATTTACGAGGGCTTCCCTGGTGGCGCAGTGGTTGCGAGTCCGCCTGCCGATGCAGGGGACATGGGTTCGTGCCCCGGTCTGGGAAGATCCCACATGCCGCGGAGAGGCCGGGCCCGTGAGCCATGGCCGCTGAGCCTGCGCATCCGGAGCCTGTGCTCCGCAACGGGAGAGGCCACAGCAGTGAGAAGCCCGCGTACCGCAAAAAAAAAAAAAAGCATTTACGAGACCATCAGAGATGTCTGAACACTGACTAGATCTTCCAAGACATTCATGGATTCTAATTATGTTTTCAAGGTGTGATAAAAGTATTTCAGAAATATTTTTAAAGTAGTTTTTGTTTTGGGACTTCCCTGGTGGTCCAGTGGCTAAGACTCCACGCTCCCAACACAGGGGGCCCGGGTTCAATCCCTGGTCAGGGAACTAGATCCCACATGCCACAACTAAAGATCCCATGTGCCGCAACTAAGACCTGGCGCAGCCAAATCAAAAAATAAATACTAAAAGGATAGTTCTTGTTTTTTTAGAGATATGTACTGAAACATTTACAGATAAAACTGTTTGACATCTGGAATCTTCCCTTCCTGATAATCTCGGGCAGGGTGGTTGGGGGAGTGGGTGCAGGCAGAGAAGAAAGACGGTGGGTTCATTGTGGACGATGCAAGATGGTTGCAGGGCTCTGCTTTCATGTGTGAGTGTGTGTGTGTGTGAAGTGCTCCATAACAGAAAGGAAGAAGTATGTGCTGAATGAAGGGGCCCCGTCCCGCCTCTTGGCCAGTTTAAGAAGCCATATTCACTGTCATCTGCCCCACTCTGCCACATCCCACATAGGCCTCTAAGCACCCAGGCCTGCTTCTCAGGGGATAAACCAACCCGCATCCTCCCGTGTTCCTAATCTAGAAAGCGGCAGCTCGGAACGCCGGACAAGACCACACAGAGATAGCCAGCGTTCTCGTTGATAATACTGTTTATTGTCCACGGACCGAGCGGTCACTCGAGAATGACACAAGGCATCGGAGACATGCGCTGTCTGCTTGTCGACTTTCAACAACTCTCACGTGTTCCCAGCACAGGAAGGTCTCAGACTTCATATTCCAGCAAAATCACATTGCCCCAAAAGTAAAAAAAAAAAACAAAAAAAACAAAAAAATCCAAACAAAAACGAACAAGATCAACAAAGCTTTAAATTACGGCGGCAAGTCCGATATTTCTTAATACTTATCAAGCAAAGATTTGGAAATAACTACAATGTAAACTTTATTTTAAATATTTTGAGTTGCTTGCAGAAGACAAGAATAGAGGGAGGAAAGAGCAGTGCTTAGAACATAACATATAAATTAAACAATGCTGAATGGAGAGCCTTCTTAAACTATATATATATGGCAATTATTTACTGTTGAGGGTATTTGAGTGGCTTCTCTCGGCCACCACCAGGTACTTCATCTTGACTTTTTTTTTCTGCTCAGCATGGCTACAAGACTGATGTGCGTAGACTGAATATAAAGGCCATCTTTTAGAACCAACCTACTCAAAGATTCTTTGCTTTGTAGTAATTGGAACTGGGGAACAAAAGATGGGAGACGGAAAATCAACGATACTCAAGGAACTGAAGAAAAGGTCTGAAGGAATCACCATCATAGGCTAGCTACCACGCCATTTCCACTCTGGGTCCAATGCTCCCACGATGCAGAAACCTTTGAAAAAAAAAGGTGCGAGTCTAACCCCTACCAAGGGTAATAAAAAACACAGCACAGGAATGATTACAACTGATGTCAGAAACAAACCAACACATTAAAAAAAATCAGCAGAAACAGGAGTAAATGTTACATATGATAACACCGTACAGGAAGCAGACGGGGGTGGGGTGTTATACTGATTGGAGGGTCTGGTGTTCTCGTATATACTGAAATCACAAGGACTGGTCCATTATGACATCTTACAAACTTTCTATCACTGTACAGCATGAAGACGCCCTTGGAGCGGGCCGGATTCCTGGAGAGTCCCCTAGTCTGCCCTAGAAAGGGAGTCATCAAGATCTGTGCTGACCAGGTCCCGGGTAGGCATGGGGGCTGCATGCCACTGGTGGGGGGGGTCAGGAGTCTTACAGGTGCTTTGGGGTCACCGCAGAATAGAGCAGGCTTAGAAGATGACTTTGGAAGAATTCTGCAGAAGGACCACTCCCAGGCTGACAGACTTCAGTTTCACTGTGTGTGTTTGCATAGTGTGCATGATAAACTCAGAACAGTTTATCTTTAGAACACAAGTGGGAAGAAAAAGGAGATTATCTTTACTGTTACTGAGAAATTTCTGCCTCTGCTAACTCCCATTTTACTGGCATCAGGAACCCACCTTTAGGGAACAGATAGGTTCCCTAGTTCCCTATGATCTTTCTTAACTGAGAGATCTTCGTAATACAAGAAATATAAGCAGAGGTGGGTACACCTGTAATTTGGGTTCACATATTCTCTAAAAATTCATCTGTAGAAGAATGTCTCTTAAAGCTGGCCACAGAGTCCTGGAGGCCCAGAAAGCAATGAGAATTTTACTGACGCCACCTCCCTCCAAAATCCGTCCTTCCCTGGGGAGGACTTCATTCTACGCTTCGTTAACTTCACTCTCGGGAACCCCCGCATGGCACAGTGACGGTCAGTCTTTGAGGGAGGTCATACTCTAAACCTCTGGCACCTGCTTGGGGGCCTCTGAGGCGTGTTGGGGGACAGAGCGGGACCCAGCTTTTGATGTCCTCAGGATGTGCAGACGGCACAGCCAGCTCATGCCACCAGCCACACACAACCCCTCGCCAAACAAATTTGTGCCCCTCCACCTAGATGCCGGAGGCCAGAAAGAGAAGCAGGGAGCAAGGGGCCTCAGCAGCTCAGGAAGGAACTACAAGGGCAGCCAAGCCCCGCCCCCGCAAATGTCTGCCCCAGGGCAGAACGTGGCAGGTTCCGCCAAGGGCTGGGGTGTGTGTTGGGGGCCAGGGATGGGAATCAAAGGACTTGGCTGGAGCTGAAGCTCGTTGGCCCCGCATCGCTATGAGGCCTGGGAGGGAGGCTCCCGATGGAATTCTGCAGATTAATACGATTAACTGGGGCTCCATCAAGAGCAAGCCACCGGTCCAGGGCTGCTCCCAGACACACAGAAGTCACAGGTACTGGGAGTCCGTGGTGGGCACGGGGGAGTCTGCGGGGGTACAGGGCACTTACAAGGGGCAGGGGCTGCCACCCTGGGGCCAGAGGTGGAAGCTGCAGGAACTGAGGGACATGCCCCTCTCAAGAGGAAAGGGACCTGGTAGGCCTGCTACACAGTCTGGCAACGACCCTCAAAAGTTTCTGCAAAATGCACACTTCCAGGCTCTGCCCTGACCAGGCTGGGGGACCCTTAAGTGCTGCCTGCTCAGCGTTTGTGACAGTGCCAAGGCTGGGCCTGGGAGGGAAGCCCGAGCGTCCTGCCCCCGCGCGCGCTCAAGGATGGGAGAACGAGTTGCGCAGTGTCCAGGCTGGCGGGTGGGGTATGGGACCCACCTCTGCCTCCAGACCCACAACGATGTTGAAAAGGAAAACGGGGGTGGGGAGGAGAATCACACTAATTTAGACCCACTTGGATGACTGTTTTATTCATGCTGTTTCCAGGAAGGGATGTCGGAGCTGGACCAGTCTGAACTCTTGGAGGCTTTCAATTGGCCACAGGGGTGCTGGTGGCCTGCTTACGGGTCCTCGATGTCCAGAAACTCCTGCTTGGGGGGTGCCGCTCCACGGTACCATGCACAGGAGCCGTCGCTTCTCTTGATGCAGGCGAAGAACTTGGCCTGGTGCCCGTTGATGTTCTTCTCCGTGACCCAGTCCATCCAGAGGCACTCGTCCGGAGAGGAGATGTAGCACGGGATCATGGGGCAGCGCGTGATCTAGGAAGGGGGACGCAGAGGTGGATTCAGTCAGGGACCAAGGCCACTCACGGGGGCATCTCCAGAACCTGGCAATGCACCTGGCGAAGGTGCTCAAGGGCAGTTTGCAGAATGAATGACCAAGTTGAGTGCACCAGGAAGGGAGGGAGCTGGGACTGGAGTCCAACCTGCTCCATCAGTAGCCTTTCCTGAGCCCCATACTCTCCAAATGGTAGTAGGCAGCCTGCCCAAGGCGGGACAGTACACTGTCTCTGCACCCCCAGCTACTGCAAATGCTCCTCCACTTTGGGCCATCTGGTCTACCTTCTCTGAGCATGACAAACTGGCTTCAGCTCAGCCCTGCCCTCCTGGGAGTATAACAATAATAACAATAAAGGGTCTTGAATCTACTGGATAGGTTAAAATCAAATTAAAAGGACGTTGTCTTGCTCCCAAGCACGCATGGGTTTAGAGGGGATCGGCAAGTAGCATTTTGGCAAAAGAACCTGAGTTCACAGGAAGGTGAACACCTTCAGGCCAAGCAAAGAAAAAGGAGGAACTTGCTTCTTAACTTCATGTTAGGCACAGAGGAGTTTGCTGGACTTACGTGTAGCTATAGGTCGGAATTCACGTTCTGAACGAGCTAAGGACAGGAGGGCCCATCTACCAGGATGGGCAGGAGGGCTGCACAAGCAGCACCAACCGGCATAGGCCAATCCCTGCAGCCTGCACAGGGCTGCGCTGGGCCAGCATCTTCTGAATCCAGACTCGCATCCTGTGCTGGGGCTGGGGGAGGGGCAGTGCTGATGTGTTAGGAGACAACAGGATGGGAGCCTGCGCAGCCGTGGAGGAGATCTCACCTTTTATGGCTGTTTCTAAGCATTAGCGCCGCTGTAACTGTGCTTGGTGCAACCTCTGGGCCGCTTTTAAGAAGAGGGGCTGGGGCTTCAGCACACAGACCCCACATTTACACGGACCCATGCATGGAAATGGCTGGTATGTTGGCAAAAGCATAGCACCCGGGACACTCTTTCACAAGGCACACAATTCTCTGCACTTGTACATTTGTAGAAAGATACTCCTAGGACCATGTTCTCCCCACAAAACTCCTCCTCCTAGAAGGCTTCCTTCCTAGAAGCTACAGGCCACATGGTCAGATTCCCCTTACCTCCCAAATGTCCCTGGCCGGACATTCTCACTTGTGGGTAGGCCACACCTCCCCAGAGCCCTGTCCTAAGTTGGGACTCCGTGGACTGAGAGGCCCAGGAAAGCCAGGGATCAAATCCCAGCAGTCCACCCACCTGGAGGAGGTGGTGATGAGGTGAAGCCTGGGAGGAGGTAGTGGTGGCTTACCTTGCACTCACAGCCCATCTGGTACCTGTGGTTCAGGCTCTTCTTCTGGGTGGTGCTCAGGGTGTCCCAGGGCACGATGAAGTCACAGAGGGTGATGTGCATCTTGCCATTCCCCTCGGCCTTTCCTGAGTAGACAGGGGTCACCAAGCTCAGGACAAGTTATGGGTTCTCATCCTTCTCCTGCATTTGGATGCGGCTTGGGCATGGGGAGGGTCAGTTCTGACAGTACCGTGTGCTGTGGGCTCAGTTGTGTCCCCTCCAAAACTCAGATGTTGAAGCCCTTACCCCTAGCACGTCAGGATGTGACTGAATTAGGAAAGAAGGCCTTTCAAGGATTGATTAAAATGAGGTCATTAGGGTGAATCCTAATCCAATAGGACTGGTGCCCTTATAAGAGGAAGAGATTAGACACAGACAGACACAGAGGGACGACCATGTGGGGACACAGGGAGAAAGTGGCCGTCCACAAGCCACAGAGAGAGGCCTCAGAAGAAACCAACCCTGCCAACACCTTGATCTTGGACTTCCAGACTCCAGAATTGTGAGAAAATAAATTTCTGTTGTTTAACCAGTCTGTGGCTTTCGTTATAGCAACCCGAGCACACTCATACACTGTGGAATATTTATTCTGAGTATAAAAAGAATGCAAGCTCACTGTAGAAAACTTAGAAAAGGTAGGAAATAATTTTTAAAAACTTCTCTCTTTTCATTACCTAGAGCTAAATTTTGATGCATTTCCTTCCAATATTCTTTTTTTTTTTTTTTGCGGTACGCGGGCCTCTCACTATTGTGGCCTCTCCCACTGTGGAGCACAGGCTCCGGACGCGCAGGCTCAGGGGCCATGGCTCACGGGCCCAGCTGCTCTGAGGCATGTGGGATCCTCCCGGACCGGGGCACGAACCCGTGTCCCCTGCATTGGCAGGCGGACCCCCAACCACTGCGCCACCAGGGAAGCCCCTTCCAATATTCTTTTATGCACACGTATTCACACACAAAAGATCATGTTGTACGTAGATTGTATTGTTTCCTGGATTTTTCCACCAAATATTTATTCCTAAACATTTCCTCCATTTGATGTTGAACTTGTAATTCTGGGTTGTTCCGTTATGAACAGTAAAAACAGAATTTTACAAAATCAGAAATCTGCCCTGAATTCCTTTTATTGGGGATGATGAGATGCTGTTGGTACCTTAGGCTCCTGACTCAGCCTCCTTCCTCCTTTTGTGAAGAGTTATCATTGGTGACAGCCCGGGCATTAGCTGAGCAGGAGAAAAAGACAAGCCAGCATATTCTGGTGACTGACAGAACCTAACGAGGGCCAGGGAGGTCATCTAAAATGTTGTCCCTCCTGCTACAATGGCACCTTGTCAAGAGGCACAGATGCCTAGTGATGACACCAGAGCCTGGCAGAGAGCGACACGCGATTCCCTCAGAGGCAGACAGGAGCCCCGGGCTGCACCCTCAGCATCTCAGCTTGACAAAGCTGCAGTGCATCCGACTTAATGATCTCAGGCATAGCCCTGGCCACGAACAATCTGCTAATAGAAACATAGCTCAGCGAAGCGCTGATGCAGCTTGTCGTCAACTGTGCCCCATCGGGAGGAAGTGAAACAGAAATCTATTGCCAGGGGAAAGATGAGATGGGCTGCCTGAGGCTGCGAGCGGCACCAGTGACATCGTTTGCCACCTGCCCATCCTTGGCTGGGCAGGTGGCAGGAAGCAGTCCCCAGGTATGAATTCTCATGCTCTTACTTCTTCTTTAAACACGCCTCTTACCTTCAGGAGCTCTATTTTTCCTTGTATCTGTTTAGAGTTGTATGACATTCCAGGTAAAGAAAGGGATCAAGGAGCAGAATGACTACTGTAGCATTCCTGATCCTAATAACTAAAAAAATATACGTTTGGGTGGCCTTAAACGTCAAAAATAGCTATTTTTTTTTCTAGGCCTGTAGCTATTTTCTATGAGTTCAGAATAGATGAGGAGCAAAATGGACAGATGGCAAGTAACTCCTTCCCACAGCCTGGTTTCTTCTGGCACTTACTACCTTGCCCAGCCTGGTCATTCATCAGAGGCAGGCTGAGTACTCATTCTAGTCCCTCCCTCCAGACTTCCGTAGCAACTTCCACTGTGTCAGGTGACTGGCACCAATATCCCACTTCACATTGTTCTTTGCCTTTCTTACGTATCTTGTTCCTTAACCAGCTCATAAACATGACGGGTAAGGGTTGTGTCTTAATCCTTTTTTATCCATAGTTCCTTGCACATAGTAATGGCTCAATAAAAGTCTGCTGACGATGGCGTGGGTATCTGTTCTAACAATGGGCTTCATTATCTTTTTCTTGCTGTCTTCCTCTTTAATCTTTTCACCACCAATTCAAACTTCCACAGAGAACGGGCAAAGGCAGGGCATGGGGATGAAATGGAAATTGTATAGTTTCAGTGGTCCCAGTTACTGGGCTCACATGAGCTTTAACTGTCACGTGTAAATGGTGTAGCATCTCAGAATGTTAAAAGGCGACCCCTTTCAGTAGACGTAATTAAGACTTGGTTGGGCACGTGAGCATCTGTCTGCCTTGGAAAAAAAGCAAAGTCTTTCTGGCTACAGAAAAACAGGAATTAATTAAAATTTGTAACTGAGGGTTGTATGTTTATTTTTCCTTCCGGAGGAGAGAACTGTAGAAGAAAATTACAGGGCCGATTCCATAACAGTTCCTGAACACAAGCGTCTCACGGAGCCAACTCAACATGTGAAGTTGACTCATCAGCCCAGGAGGAGGTGGGCTGCCCCAGGCTATGTGGTCACTCGTGGGGCTGCAGCCAGCGCTGGCTGAGTGGTTTACTGCGCCCCGTGATTCTTGGTTAGCCCATTCTGACTCCAGGAAAACAAGATCTAGAGTCTGTTCTTTAGAAATTAAACACCAGATTTGTTCCAGAGCTGTCTCGCCGAGCAAGGGAAGGAAGTCAGATTAGAAACGTCCCTCTGTAATGGGGTGAGTCAGCCACCAGTGGAAGTGCTTTTTATTAATCTTATGTTCCACGGCCAGTTAGGGAACTAAAATGTGTCCCATGTCACTTGCTTGCTTCCAATACTAAATGTGAAGTAGTCAAGATGATAGGCACACAGTTACCACGTGAATTCCTCTTCAAGTGTTTTTAATTTTTTTATAAGTGGAGCTACAATTTGGATGGTTTCATGTGTATGCAGCAAGCTTCTGAAATGTGTGTGGCAATTACTTGTATAACTGTCTTCTGATTCAGCCTGGGGACAATTGAAAGGGCCTGTAATAGGAGCAGCACAGGTCACATACATGTTACATGTTAAATAGCACATATGAATGGCTGAGCTTCCACGTGGGAAAAATATCAATGTTATCACGAGTGACTTGAAATTATGAGGCTTTCTGCATTTGACTCACAATGCTCCCTTGGGACATGAAGTCTTTCCCTTTCAGAAAAGGGTCTGAGCACAACTGATTTTCCCTCCACGTCCCCCAAAAGAAATAAAAGCAACCACCAGCAAACAATCACCACGCAGCCACCACGTGGACCTCCCCTCTTGTCCTGGACCCACCTGCTAAGCAGCCCTGCGGTCTCCTTGCACTCTCGGGGTAAGCGGAATGGGACAGGACCCAAGCCCCACGCTCTGCGGAGACACTGCTGGGGCTCCTGGCTGCTGGACATAAGCCATCTCCCCGTCCTGCCCCAGGATCCGGCCAAAGGGCCCCATGGTCTGGACCACCCATCTCGTGGAATGAAGGGCGGTGCCCCGCTCCTCAGAATCTCAGGGCAAGAGGCAGGTCTGACTCACTGAGAAGGGCCCCAGGAGATGAAATAATGTCCAGAGGCTACTGACCTCGAGGGAGGTGACCAACCATGGCTGCTGGGGCTCAGCTCTCTTGAGTGTGTGCAGACTGGCTATTTGGCACCTCTGGAACAAAAGGTCTGCCTTGACACAGAGGAGGGCAGGTTCTCAGTCCTGGCCGCACACTGGACTCTCCTAGGGAGCTTTACAAATGCTGATGCCGGGGCCCCACCCCTGGAGATTCTGCTTGAATTGGTCTGGGGTGCCGCCTGGGCATCAGGGTTTTTGCAAACTCCCTGTGGAATTCCAACGAGCAGTGCATGTGGAGGACTGCTGGGTTAGGCGTTGGGGCAGTGAGACTTCTAAACCTGGACCAGTGATGGAAGAAGCAGAGTGTAACAGACCCAGGGGTCAGGCGGACCAGGGTCTAAATCCTGGCGGCACCATTGCACCACTCCCCGGCAGTGTGACGCTGTCAGGGGTGTGCTGAGAAACGCCTGACCAGCAGCTCTCCTGGGAGGAAAAGCTCTGGTGTGTAGCGTTTGCCCTAATTCTGTGGTGTAAATACTCCCCCTCTGGCCAATTTCAAGCTACCACCATGACATCAACCGAAGTTTAACAATCAGCTTGAAAGTGAAAGTGGGTTCAGGCACACACCACGGGACCTGGGAGCACGGCTCCAACCTCTACTCCTCAGTTTTCCTCATCTGTAAAATGGGGATAATAGGGGGTAGTGAGGATTAAATGGAACCCACATGGAAAACATTTGGAGAACGTCAGCGCCAGGAAAAGGGTGCTCCTATTTCAATTAACAGGGAGCTGGTGAAGCCTGATGTAGAGGCCTTTAAGACAGAGCCTCAGCGTGGGTAAGGATTCAGCTGGGCATGTCTGGAAGCAGGTCCTAGCCCACACTGAGGTCGCTTTTCCACCAGGAGCCGCCCACGACAGGATGCAGGCTCTCCCTCCTTGAATAAGGGCTTCGGCAGCTCTGCAGTTTGGCCAGACAGCCCTTAGAGGGCAGTGTGGAGACCCAGCAGGACGGCTGAGGCTCTCATTTTAAAGGGTGTTAGAGACAAGGACAACAAAAGGACACAGGAAATTAGAAGCCTTTGATTTGCTAGGGCAATAAGGTCCCTAAACCAGGTGTGTCTCCGCCAGTGCCATTTCCTGTGCTACTGTGATGTCACAGTCAGGTTGTCAGCTCTCTGCATTGTGATTTTCTCCTCATCCACTTATGTTTCCTACTGTAAAAACAGTAGATACTGCAAATGTGAAATGGTGCAGCTGTTTTGTAAAACAGTCTGTCAGTTCCTCAAATGGTGAAACACAGAGTCACCGTAGGTCCTGCAGTTCCTAAGTATCTACCCAAGAGAAATGAAAACACACGTCCAGGCAAAAACTTGCACACACATGTTCAGAGCAGCATTGCTCATAATAGACAAAAGGCAGAAACTACCCCAGTGAAATGCTGAATGGATAGGCAAAATGTAGTACATCCATCCAGTGGAATATTATTTGGCCATAAAAAGGAGTGAAGTTCTGATACATGTTACAACATGAACAAAACATTAAAAACATTAAAAACTTTAAAAAACATTATGCTGAAAGAAGCCAGACACAAAGGACCATATGTTACATGATTCCATTCATAAGAAAGTCCAGAGTAAAGAAATCTACAAAGAAAGATTAGTGGTTGCTGTGAGCTGGGGTCAGGGGAGAATGGGGGTTAGGAAGGTAATAGCTAAAAGGTATAGAGTTTCTTTTTGACTTGCACACCTCTGTAAATACACCCAGACCCTTATACACTTATTATACACTTTAAATGGGTGAATTGTATGCTGTGTGAATTATATCTCAATAAAGATGTTAAAAAATAATAGGTGTTCAAAAGAAAACATTTAGCAAGTTCAGAAGGGCCTATAAAGGAAGGAAAAAAAATCTCCCATTATCCCCAAGGAGAGGGACAAAAGTCTTGAGGTATTGACAAAGAAACTCACGGAAGCAGGTGCTGGATGTGAGCATTTTGTGGAAGGGAGGGAGGTACTCGTCCAAGGAGAGATTCCAGAAGCCTCCTTGGCCCCGCTGCACCTCCCTTCCTGCAGCACCGCCCTTGCACGGCCAAGGTCAGTACCTTCTCCCGACACTACATCTTCTGGGTCCTGGCACCTGCTAGGGTCTCTGCCTCTTTGTACCTTTTAAGCATTCACTCACTATTCACATTTCCCCACGTGTGAAACTTATCTTACTTTCTTTAACTTCTTCTCCTGTCCCCCCCAGGTGGGAACATGGGCTTCCTGACAGCAGGGCCCCAGGATCTCTCTTCCTGAACCTCCTGCCATGCCGAGCACAGAGCTAGGCACCCAGTGGGCACCCGCTAAACATGTGTCGAAATATGTGAATAACCTGGACGGAAGAAAATCCCCCAAATCATGGAGATTTGGATTTGGAATTAATTTTATGATTAAATTGGGATTTGGGGAACAAAATAGGATGTCGGTCTAGGGGAGGTGTCCTGTCTCTTCTTTTTTCTTAAGTGTGTGATCTGACTCCTACTTTCCCTAGAAGAGGACAGTGAGGTTCCTTGGCTGACCCAGACAGCACCGGCCAGTATAGGGGCCACCAGCTACAGATGGCTGTTCACATTTACATTTAAATCAATTGCAATGAAGTATAATGAAAGCCCCAGCCCCTCAGTTGCACCAGCCACAGCTCAAGTGCTCAGCAGCCACGTGTGGTTCATGGCGGTCATACCGGACAGCACGGGCATACAGCATTTACGGCATCACTGGAGGTTCTGTTAGACCGGGGGGGGGCTCTCAACTCAGGGTGATTCTGCCCCCGCCCCGGGAACATTTGGTGATGTCGGAGACCCCACGACTGGGGGGAGGATGTTACAGCAATTAGTGGGTAGAAGCCAGGGATGTAGCTAAATATCCTACATGCATAGGAAAAGCCCCCCAACAAAGAATGATCTAGTCTCAAATGTCAATAGTGCTGATTATGAGGACACCTTCTCTGGACTCTGGCGGGGGAAGCCTAGGTGGGTGGGCAGAGGAGGCAGTAGAAAGAAGTAAAGGTAAATCATTTTATGTAAGAATAAAAGAGTATAATTTTTAAAAGAGATGCAGTGATAGATAAAATGTGGTCTATCCACACAACAGAGTATTATTCAGCCTTAAAAAAGGAGGAAATTCTGACATTTGCTGCAACATGGCTGACCCCTGAGAACATTATGCGCAGTGAAATCAGCCCATCACAAAAGGGCAAACGCTGTAGGATTCCACTTTTATGAGGTCCCTAGAGGAGTCAGATTCACCGAGACGGAAAGCAGAATGGACATGGCCAGGGCTGGGGTGAGGGGGAGTTTAACAGGCCTGGAGTTTCAGTTTGGGAAGATGAAAGTTCTGGAGACGGATGGTGGTGATGGTTGTACAACAATGTGAATGTGCTTCATGCCACTGAACTGTCCACCTAAAAATGGCTAAAGTGGTAAATTTTATGTTATATATATTTTATCACAGTAAAAAAAAAGAGGGATATGATGAACAAAGCAGCAGGTGAGTAGAGAGCATAATAATATCAAGAGATTTAACATGAGGTTTCCACTCTCCTTCCCCGCCTCCTGTCCAGGCTTGAGCACTTCCAGCATCTCACCTCTTTTGAGTCCACCTGACCTCACATTTCCTATGAATACCGGTTTACTTTGTTCCTTCCCATTAAGTCACATTGGTTCCACTATTCTAACAAGGGGAATGCCTAGGACAGGAGGAAATTCACTAATTTTCTGACGGGCATTAGGCAGGGAATCCCCGAGACTTCCGAATAGCACTGTGCGTATCGTCAGGGCTCTGTTCCACTTCGAGCCGCCCTGCCTCCCCGCCCCTGGACGGTCTCTAAGAACGTTCCATGCCCATATCCACATACACACCTGCAATGAGATACTCCTTCTTTCCTCCAATGTCCAGTGAGACCCCACACACTGCGGAGGAGGGGGCCGTGTAGATAAACTCTATGTCCTTGTCAGGTCCCTTGAACATCTGGTAAGAGGAGGATGAGGAACGTAAACGAATTGGGCGGCACAGCCACATTCCCATCCCGAACATGGCGGGGCGCCCCAACCTGCACCCCTGGTACTGCCAACAGGGAAAAGGGGATGGAGATGTACCAGTGAGACAGATTAGAAGATGACCATTCCTCATGCACAGGATTCCCTGGAGTCGCTCTGATTTACTTCTTAGTGTGGCAGTTGTCACCAGGCTGGGCATGAGATTGTCATCCAGAGGGACCCGCCTCAGATAACACACCTGCTCTCCCTACCACCTGTGAAGTCATCTCAGAATCCCTGGGGAGGGGCTTATGTATCTCCAGGTGATTCTGACCCATCACGGAGGATCACCACTTTTGTGTATTTCCAGGAATTTTAAGCACTGGCTACTTGACGGGAACCAGAGCGGAGAGGCACCTCTCAGTTAGGATGAACTCCTTGGGCAAGTGGAGTTTGACTTTTCAACTTGTGATTTTCTTACAGCCTCTTGGGAACAGACCTGCTGCCCAGGTGAAGGGGTGCATTGTTCCAGTGCCCGGGCAGGAAGTGAGAAAGCCACAGCCAAGGAGCTCCTGCGGCCCCATCGGGGACAGTGATAGGCAGTGGCCTGAGTGTGGCCCTCAACTGCCCTCAACTGCCAGGGGGTGCAGGCTGCTGGAAGCCAGGTGAGCGGGGGTGGGGGTAATGGAAAGGGGAGCGCACGCATGCGCCAGTACCACACAACAGAGGAGGTTAAACACGGCTGTAGATCACAGACACGCGGGCTCCACGATTCCGCACGAACTGCATCAGGACTCTTGCTGTGGCTAAACCGAGATTAATGGCGTTGCTTGGTTTTGGGGGGAAGAGTTTCAACAAGCAAACTCAAATGGAACAGGGTCATCCCAATGTCACGATGAACTGGCTTTGCAAGAGCTACACCCCAACTCATGCCAAGAAAGGTTATAAATGACGTCTGTCACCAAAGGGCTGAAAGTGCTTCTTTGCTGTCAACACCTGCCTTCTCACGACCCCTCAATGAGTCGTGAGAGCAGAGATAGCTGTCCGTCCCGCTTCATAAATAGAGGTGTAGGCACTGAGACACTGGGTCACCTCTTTAAATGACATAGGCGCAATGATTAAGCATTTCTTTGACCTTCTGGTAACATTTATGTTCTATTTTTTATTTTTGTAACAAAATTAAATATGGATGGCCACAACTACTAACCAGGTCGAAAAGCTGTTCCTCCAGCTGGAGCCTAGAATCTTCTTCCCTCTTATAGACCAAGTTAGTTATTGTCAACAACAATAACCTTCCATCAGCACTGGTCCTGTCTTCCCAACCTCCCCCCAACGTCCTCCCCCCCTCCCCACCACGTCCTCCCCTCTCTCCCTCCCTCCCAAATACGGGCTCCTTGCCATATGACCTTGAACACAACCACCATTCTGAAAACCTAACAAATGCCACCACCCCCTCGGTCTGCAGCCCCCAATGCCTCCCGTCCCTCCCCTCCCCCGGCGAAGCATCTTCTCCGTCACCGGCCAGGCTGCCATGTCCATTTCTTCCTCAACTCCCCTCTCTCAGGAAGTTGTCCCTAGCACACCTGTCCACAGGCGTCCTCCTCTCTCCAAATCCCCCCCCCTCTTAGAACATAAAGCTAACCAGGCAAGACTAGAGTCCACCCGCAGTTTGGGGGAATTCGGTCATCTGCTCTCGCATTGGTCGTGGGCTCCCAGAGGCAACAGCCAAGTTCCCACTGCCTCTGAACCCGCCATGGAGAGGTGAAGAGGCACTCACAGAACGTTCCACAGATGCTGTGAACTTGGTACCTTAAGGCTGAGGCTCATGAAGATAACACATTTCTGAAATAACCTAGCTGATGGGAACAGACCATGCCCACACAACTCAGCATTTACGGATTAAGGAAAATCAGATCCACCTGCGGCTTGATGCCCTTGCTCCTAGCTGTCTGCCTCAGAGGTGGCTGGACCGAGTCCTAGGGACCCAGTGGTGCACTGACAAGGTGGGACAGCCCCGCCTGGTCCCCGGCCCTGCTCCCAAACCTCCCACAGCTCTGCCCAATGCAGCAACCCAGGGACAGTCGCCGTTACCTTTATTTGCTTGATCTCATACTGAATCCGCTTGATGGGGTTGCCGTAGATGTCATTCCCGGAGTCCACCTCCTTCTCACTGACGGCTTTGGCCCTGATCACTGCAAAACAAAGACAGAGAGGTGAGCAGAGTCCCCGAAAGACTGTGCTGGCTCTAAGGAGGGGGCAAGGGGCAGCAGGGAGGTGGGAGGTGAGGGGCAAGATGACCCCAGCCCTGGGTACAGCATCGGACTCCATCCCGAGGGGGATGACCAGGAGTGAAGCTAGAGCCCTCTGTCGACAGGGCCCCAGAGCAGAAGCTCTCGTCCCTCACGACAGGGGGCTGCTGGGGCCGTCACTGATTTGAACAACAGCTCGCTGTTGATGTCATGCTTGAGTGCTCTGGGGCTTTTCTTCTTCCTCCCCAGTGTGTATGTATCTGGGGCTAGGGAAGCAGAGAAGCACACTGACTGGTCTGCAATCCTGATCACGCAGTTAAGGATGGTGAGAGTTCCCACCCTCTATAGCCTACTGGCAGTCAGGCTCTCTTGGGCTGAAGGCAGAGGGGGAGTTACCTACCTACGAGGGGCCCCATCATATTTAGGTTGGGGGTCTTCCATCTAAAAGGTCTATCTTGTCAGCCTCCTAATCTGTCCTCAACGTGTCCCTGAGAGATGTCGCAGGGATGATTCTCCGTAATAACACATATTCTATCAGAGGCACGGCAGAGGAAGGTTGAACATTTTAACTGTTGAATGGGGGGAGGAGACATTTAAGAGCATCCCTAGCAGACATAAGGGACAGATGCCGAGGAAAAAGGCCAAACAGAAAGAAGGATGATCCTGGAACGTGACACGAGATGAAGGAGAGGGGAAGAGGTCAGGCTGGGAAGGTTCCGGAATGTTCCCTGGGGCCTGAGGCTGCTCGGGGGCCATGCACCCCAGGGCTTCCTACTAGCAATTAAGCCAAGACTCTGCTCCAACCCATAACCTGACGGGGCGCGGATCAGCAGTTCACCCTGTCACTTGGGCAGAGCCCTCCCTTTTTTCATTTTGAGGCTTATCAGCTGGTGGCACGGCCTGTTTTAATGGCTTTAAAAGCTTTGTCCTCCAAGATTCGGCTGTTCAGGGTCACGCTGGATGAGGGTCACGTGGGTGTGAGCAGAAGAAAGAAACGAGGAGCAGACAGGCTCAGAGGAGCCTCCCACCTCCACTCCCCAATGGGCAGCTGGAATCTCAGAGCCCCCAGGCAGGGCTGTCTTTTCCTGTAGAGCAGGGAGGCCCAGGCACACGGATCTCCATCTGAGCCCATCCCCCTGGACCCCTGAAATGCGCTCGGGATCCCAGCCTGGCACCAGAGCCCCACGCCACAGCCCCAGCGCCCCACCCAGGCCCAAACCCATTCTTATTTTTTCTTCTGTCGGCGCTGAGTCATGACTGGCCAAGGCCACAGGTTCCTGTTTCCCAGGCTGAGCCAGGCCCCAACCTACAAAGCCACATCTAGGAAATGCCACCCTAGAACAGAGGGCCTTGCCCTTGGTAGCTGGTCAACCTGATCCCAGCGTCTCCTCCCACGCCCCACCCATCCTCCCTCCCCAGCACATGTTATCTTTTCTCAGTCCCATCCCGTCCAGTTCAAACATCTTTTTCGGCCGCACACTGCCCTTGTCTAAAACAGAAGACCCTGTGCAACCTGGTGCCAGCCAGTGACTATTTCGGCTGCCGTGGTGGTCCCCCACTCTTGCTGTTCCACCAGTCCATAATACTCCGTGAATCTGAACCTGCCCAGGGGTGTCCATACCTCTAGACAGGCAAGTTTCTTCTGCCTTGAATGCCATCTCCCTCTCTCTGCCTGGAGAACTTCCATTCATCCTTCAAGACGCAGCTGAAATAGCCCTTCCCCATCTTCCCTCTGGGAAATCCTGTCCTCCCGTAGCACTTGGTATATTCCACATCTCTCATCCACTCTGCTGTAAACATCGGTACCCGTCTGCTCAGGGCCCTGGGAGCTTCTAACAGATAGAAGCTACGCTCTAACCACAGAACAGTTAGGGCTCACTATTTGCTGAGCTGACCCTGAGATACTTGGATGGCAGCACAGGTTAGGTTTGTCTTGGTCCCTCTTACGACCTGCCTCATCTATACCTTATTGCAATGCTGCACAAAAAAGTGTTTATGCGAGGGCTTCCCTGGTGGCGCAGTGGTTGAGAGTCCGCCTGCCAATGCAGGGGACACGGGTTCGTACCCCGGTCTGGGAGGATCCCACATGCCACGGAGCGGCTGGGCCCGTGAGCCATGGCCGCTGAGCCTGCATGTCCGGAGCCTATGCTCCGCAACGGGAGAGGCCACAACAGTGAGAGGCCCGCGTACCACAAAAAAAAAAAAAAAAAAAAAAAAAGTGTTTATGCGAATCAGTAAACAGATTAGTCCTGTCATAAGTTTGCTCTTCCGCAGCATCATCCTCAGCTCATGATATCAAATGAACCAGGAACATCCAAAGCAGGTAACAGTTCTAAAAGGAGCAATGCTGCCAGATTTTACTATGGTACACCTAATTCTGCATGCTTTTTGGAACTTTTTGGCACTGCTTTTCTGAGGTCCAGCACCCTGCACAATGCTTACTGCATTATAGGTGTTCAATAAACACACTGCTGGCCATTAGAAAATAAGCAAAAAGTCAAAACTACAATGAGGTACCACTGCACATCAGTCAGAATGGCCATCATTAAAAAGTCTAAAATAACAAATGCTGGAAAGGTTGTGGAGAAAAGGGAACCCCCCTACACTGTTGGTGGGAATGTAAATTGGTGCAGCCACTATGGAAAACAGTATGGAGGTTCCTCAAAAAACTAAAAATAGAGTTGCCATATGATCGAGCAATCCCACTCCTGGGCATATATCTGGAGAAAACTATAATTCAAAAAGATACAAGCACCCCTGGGCTTCCCTGGTGGCACAGTGGTTAAGAATCCGCCTGTCAATGCAGAGGACACGGGTTCGAGCCCTGGTCTGGGAAGATCCCACATGCCACGGAGCAACTAAACCCATGTGCCACAACTACTGACCCTATGCTCTAGAGCCCGTGAGCCACAACTACTGAGCCCGAGTGCCACAACTACTGAAGCCCACGCACATAGAGCCCACGCTCTGCAACAAGAGAAGCCACCCAATGAGAAGCCCATGCACCGCAACGAAGAGAAGCCCCCACTAGCTGCAACTAGAGAAAAGCTCATGTGCAGCAACAAGGACCCAATGCAGCCAAAAAAAAAAAAAAAAAGACGATAAAAGCACCCTTATATTCATAGTAGCACTATTCACAACAGCCAAGACATGGAAACAATCTGAATGTCCATCGACAGATGAATGGATAAAGAAGATGTGGTACATATATACAATGGAGTACTACTCAGCCATAAAAAGAATGAAGTAATGCCATTTGCAGCAACATGGATAGACCTAGAGATGATCATACTAAGCAAAGTCAGAAAGAGAAAGACAAATATCACTTATATGTGGAATCTAAAATATGACACAAATGAACTTATTTATGAAACAGAAACAGACTCACAGACATAGAGAACAGACTTGTGGTTGCCAAGGGGGAGGTGGGGAAGGATTGGGAGGTTGGGATTAGCAGATGCAAACTATTATATACAGGATGGATAAACAACAAGGTCCTACTGTAGAGCCCAGGGAAGTATATTCCATATCCTGTGATAAATCATAATGGAAAAGACTATGAAAAAGAATATATATATATGTATAACTGAATCACTTTGCTGTACAGCAGAAATTAACAACATTGTAAATCAACTATACTTCAATAAAATTAAAAAAAAAAAAAGAAAAGAAGCAAAAACTACTCCCAAACAGTCAAGAGACTCCATTCCATTCCACACATCAAGGTCCATGCATTTTTCTCTTATAAAAGCTCCTAAGGCTCCCAGGCAGTCTGAGTTCTTAATTGAAAGGGGGCAGCAGAGGGGCTCCATCCTGCTGTAGCCCCTCCCTGCTGTGTAGCCTGAGGGAAGTTCCCTGACCTCCCTGGGACTAAGCTGCTCACATCGGAAATGGAGACACCGCCGCCAGTATCTGCACACCATCAAGGTGTGGGAGGACTAAGAGATGGGGGGGCACGTGACGCGGTGCCTGACACATGATGCAGGTGTAGCTCAGGACAGAACACACACAGCACCTCGGGGACTTCCCTGGTGGCGCAGTGGTTGAGAATCCACCTGCCAATGCAGGGGACACGGGTTCGATCCCTTGTCCGGGAAGATCCCACATGCCGCGGAGCAACTAAGCCCGTGCGCCACAACTAGAGCCCACGTGCCACAACTACTGAGCCCACGTGCCGCAACTACTGAAGCCTGCGCGCCTAGAGCCCATGCTCCGCAACAAGAGAAACCACTGCAGTGGGAAGCCTGTGCACTGCATCGAAGAGCAGCCCCTGCTCACCACAAATAGAGAAAGCCCACGTGCAGCAACGAAGACCCAATGCAGCCAAAAATAAATGAATAAACAAATAAAAATTCAAAAAAAAAAGAGAAATGGAAGGAAAGAAAGTGAAGCAAGAGAGGAAACAAAGCCCAGTTCTATGGAAACCTTCCCCGAAGTGTTAACACCCTCCAACCATGAAAGAGAAATGCTGGGCACACACCTGTCCACGTGGGTGCCAGGGATCCACAGCGCTGAGCTGCTCAGGGCAGCAGGTACCATCTGGGCTCAGCACCACTCTGCATGGGGTGGGGTGGGGGGACACAGGCAAAGCATTGGCTGATGAATTGATCACAGCCAGAGGCTCCCACAGGCAAGTCACAGATAGGAGACCTGAGGGGCCCCACAAGGGAGGGAGGGCGGGGCAGCAGCACAGCGGACCCCAGCCAACTCGGCTGCGGACATCCCGACCCTCAGCTTTCGGCCCCCAGCATGAGCCAGAGTGGGGACCGTCTTCCATGCCGAGCTCAGAGTTCCGAGTCGGACTGCCTTTTAAGTATAAATCCAAAAAGCATGGGCCCTCCTGTTGCCCAAAGGGAAAAACGGGTAAGGTGTGGAAAGGTTTTCAGTAACAGTCCCTGCCTTCGAGGAGATCCAACCCGGGCAAGAAGATAGATGATGGACAGGGAAACCAAGAAGCACACTCTTCCCAACTGCCAGTGGCGGACAGAGAAGGAGGCAAGAAGAGCTTTCAGAAATGTGTTCCCTGCCCCTAGAGCAATGGGCATAACCCTGAGCTCCAGACTGGGGGCCACTCCAAGTGAGGGATGGGCCTCTCTGAGTCCCAGGCCATTTGAAGGACAGGGCTGGGGAGAAGCAAAGAGACCCAAAGAATCTGGGAAGAAGTTAAAATGGAGGCATGGACTCATGTTTACCAAACACCCACTGCATGCTGGGCCTGGTGTTTGGCCCTGGGTTGGGAGATCAGCCTAGGTCCTGTCCAGCCCCCATGAGTGAGCAGCTCTGCTCCACCATCCCGCCCCTGGAGAACCGGAGGCAGCAGTAGGAGGGAGTCTTTATAAAGATTCCTGTTCTAACCGCTTTGGTCGCAAAAATGATGGCCTCTCCCTGGGCTGCTCAGATTTTTTCTTCTTTCTCTTCTGCCGTTAGCACAACATCTGGGTTTGAGATCAAGGGTGATACACTGGCTGATGAATTCACTGTCAGATGTTGGCTACTGGAATGCACAGCCGTGGACTTAATTCAAAGCACAAGCAACCGCAGAGCCCCTGGCCCCATCCCTCAGGCTGTGGACACCACATGACGTCACTTCCCCCACTAGGAGCCTGCAAAAACAATCCCTAGTCCGCCCAGCCAGATTTGGGATGGAAAAGAACGGGGTGGGTGGAAAGTCAAGGCTGCGGACGACGATCCAAAGAACACAGGCTATGTTCAGACTCCGAGAGATGACAACAGCCCAGGCAAAACCAACGGAGGCCAGACTGTGCCACTGCCCTGGGGGGAGGGGACAGGGAGGAGGCTGGCAGGAAACCTGGGGTGTCCTCAGCATACCCTGTAGCCATGGCCGGTCCAGAGGAGCTGCATACTCGACCAACCCAGGCCGATTTAAGTCTCTCCCACACCCCGCCAACATCTCAGTGCTCATGTGTCTGCAGACCTTATCGGGGAAGCAATGGAGATTAACACCAAGCCAAGGACATAGTCTATGGGGGAGCCAGGCCCTGAAAGAGAACTGCCTGTCAGAAGTTCATTTATGTCACACTGAAATAAACTGAATTATCTTGACTGTCTTACCACGGGCCCAACTTCTCTCCAGAGGAATGCCATATGCTACACATATGAATGTATCCTGTAGGACCTTTCCCAATGGGGCCACGCAGCTCGACATGGGCTCCCGACCCCAGAGCACGGTAAAGCTGTGGATGTCAGGACTCTGACTTTTAGACATTCACAGCCTTGCACCAACACACTCAACACCCCAGAATCCCCAGACCCTAAAGCCTGCCCAGGCAGAGCTTCCGGCTCAGGGAAAAATCACGGGTCTGCCTGCAACAGGTGCGGGAATCTCCAGGATTCGGGAAAACATCCGTCTAAATACAAGGTCAAAACCCTGAACCATGTGAGCCTTATGTGTATGCACTGACTCAGGGTGGCAAGAGTGCCTCAGCAGCAGCAGAGGCCACAGTCACCTCCCCGCCCACCTACTGCAGCCTCCAGCTCAGATCTGGAAGGGGCGCCCAGCGAGACAGGCATCAACACGGACCTCGCCGCCCTGCTCTTCAGTCCTGGTCACGGCCTCATGGAAAATGCCCAGTGGTCCCTCTGGTGAGGGGCACACGGTCTCAAAGCCATCCACTGTGCGGGAGAGGTCAGGGGCTTTCGACTGGCCGGCACATTTGCCAAAGACCCTACTGGCCCCAATCAAGAGTGGGTGGGGGCCACTCTGCTGCTGTGCCTGGAATGCGAGCCCTGGTTTGAGAGTAGAGGGTCACTTGGTCCGTTTCCTCGTCTCTGGGAAAAACTACCCGCCAACCATTTCAGAGGAATTCAGAAAGCAACGATTTTGTCCCACACGAGACCCAGGCCCCACTTACTCCAGGCCAGGCTTCGGACCCCCAGCTCTCCAGGTGTGCTCTGCACTGCTGGGGTACTTGGGGAGGGCTGGAGGGTTGCACACTCTTGTCTACACTCTCCAGAGAAGGGGCAGCGCGAGGGTAGACGTCTACACCCTCAAATCACAGAGCTACCAAAGTCCTCGCTGAATGCCTGCAGCTACATCCCGAGGCTGCCTCTTGGGATGAGTTTAGGGTGGACACAGTGACACTGTATGGCTGGTTGACCTGGCGGAGCCCCTTAACCTTTGAATTTTGATGAACTTGCCCCAAGTCCCAGTGGAGGGTGGACTGGGGTGCCTCCATCCCAGCCACCACTAACCCTTAAGGGTAGAGTCAGAAAATGAGGGGTGCCCCGCTTCCTGCGTCTACACCCCAGACACACAGCCTGCTGCTCTGCCCCATGAAAGCTGTAATGAAGTGATCATACCTTTCAGAGCCCTGCTCTGGATTACTGAGGGATCCCTAACCGCTTACAAGTAACTAAACCATCTCAGTGGGCTGTGGGGAGCACGGTAAAGACACTGTGAGCCTTTGCAATGGGCTGCATCTGCTTCTTTGGGGCGAGGGGCAGACCGCACCAGCTACAGGGGCAGGGGGCGGGTGGATGACGATTTAGAAAGAGGGTCGTGCTCACATGGACTGCAGACCGCTGGGACTCCCCAGGTTTCGGGGCCACGCCCCTCCCTACAGAACAGCACGTGGAAACGGGATGTGGCTGAGCAGCCTGGGAGATGTCACAAGGAATGCATGGCGTCAGCGCTGGCCTGGTGCCCAGAAGGCCGTGGGAGCTTCCAGCCCCACCTGCCCCTCTGACCTCACTGTGCACCCAGCCTTCACCTTTCCAGCTGCCCCATGGTGGACATGGCCCTGGGGGCTCTCCCCAAGCACTCAGCTCTGCCTTCCCTGGCCTCAATGCCAGGCCCTGTTCAGCCAGGGGTGGAGCAGACCTCCTCCAAATCCGCTTTCAGGGAAATGAAGTAATTAAAAACAGCCCTGTGATGCTGCAGGGAACCGAGGGCTTCTTCCATCCCTGTAGCAGCTGTGAGAGACCAGACCCACCCCCAGGTCCCCCAAACCTCCCCAACCCCAGGAGCCAACAGATGTCCGCGGCAGGGCTGTGGTGTCCAGCGTGAGGGCAAGACTTGGCCAGCGTGACTCAGGCCAGGGTCAAAAACGCCTGGAATGACAACTGCTCAGAGCAGATGTGTTTTTTCAGGAGTTGAGGGTGGGGCAGGGAGAGTGACGGGTGCAGGACAGACAACAGGAAACAGCAGTACAGCCCCAGCCCTGGTCCACGCTGCCCATGAGCCCGGTACCTGGGGATCTGCCAGGCCTGCCCAGTGCTGTTCAAGATTCTAGCACGTACACGTGAGCCGTTGTCCACTGGATGCCCCGTCTCCATGGAGACCAGCTCTCCCATCTCCATTTCCTGTCCCTTTGCTTTGGCTCCCCTTGGGAGCAGGAGGGAAACATCTCTAAAAGCGCCTTGGTGATGCAGAGAGAAGCTGCAGCACTCCCCGCCCAGCTTCCAAGTTGCCCTCCCAACACCCCCAGGACCCAGATAGGACCCCTGACTCAAGCCCCGCCACCTTTCCCCCCTTTTCCCTGCGGGCCCAGCAGGATCTCATGCCAGAGGCCTTGGTCACGGTCTCCAAAGCCTTGGGCTCGGGCCCTTCCCATTCACGTGCTGCTGAATCATTTGAAAAAAATGCATCCCGCTCCTGGGAGGATTTGCTGAGAACAGTGCGGCTTTGTGGAGGGAACTGCTGCTCTGCACTTTCTCCGCCAAGACCCCAAGAAAGCAGCCAAGCTCAGTCCTGCAAGCCCAAGCCTGGAGCCCGGAGCAGAGCGGGGGCAGGGGCAGGGGCAGGACCAGGCGGGGCATGGGGCTGGGCGGGGGGGGCGGAAGGGGGAGATGCTGAGAGGATTCGCGCCACCCCCGCCCCCCGCGATCCCTCCCCACCCACAGGCTGAGGAAGGGGCTGGACGGACAGCTAAGAAGTGAGAGGCAGCAGACAAGGGTCCCGTCCTCACGCTGCTGCTGGTGGGCCGTGACCTCGGGCAGGTCTCCCCTTCCAGGCTGCCTCATTTTGGGGAGTGAACACTCGAGTGCCGGGCCGGTGGCTCAGGCCCCCGTCCACATGGACAGAGCAGCAGCAGCAGTGGCCCTGGCGTGGGACGTTGAGGCATGTGGTCTGTGGGCCGACTCCAATCCACGGCATTTCTCAGGAGCCAGGAGCAGCGATGGAAAGGCTGGAACCCCAGAGCCACCCTCCCAGCTGCCAGTGTGGAGGGAAGCTGGGTGCGCAGGCTGGGTGGTTCATGCCCCCTCTCCTCGGCTAGTCCTCGTTAGCTTAGCAAGTAAGAGCCCAGGTGGCAGCCCAGCTGCCCCTTGGAGCGGGTGGTGTGTGGTGTGCAGTCCACCCGGCCTCCCGTCTCCAGCCAGGATGAGGGTGGGCTGCACTCCGCCATCAGCTCTCCATCATGTCTCCATCACGTGGAGGGAGGAAGCCGCCCGCATCTCATGGCCTGAAAGAGGGTCCCCTGCCCTCCACCCCAACTTGAAAAACCAATTTTCCCATTATTTTACATTTCTGAGATTCTGGATATTCTCATACACACTACAACCTCGCACCTGGCTGGGCAGGGGAGGGGACAGGCATAAGGACCCTCAGAGCAGCACACGTGGAATGCGGGGTCACATCCAAACCGAGGGTGCCCACCGGCCCCTCCAGGGCTGGAGCCGTCACACTGTCGAGGGAGAACTTCTGTCCCTGCTTCCGAAGTGTCCTGGTCCTTGTCGGTCACTGCTGGCCCACACCTGCCTGTGGACAGCGGACCTTGCAGCAGGCGCCGTCTTCCGCCTGTGGATCCCTTGGGCAAACGGAGGGCCTGTCCACCAGCAGGCCGGCCACGGAGGCCTTCCCTAGCGGCTGCCGTCTGGGGAGGACTCACTGGCTGGGCTGCAAGGAAGCGACCTGACAACACACGAGTGAAACAGGAACGGGGTAGCTGCCCCCAAAAGTGGGGGGATGAATCACAAAACCAGGGGAAAGTTCTAGAAGATGCAGTTTCAGAGAGGAAGAGCCCATGAGGGAGGGAGGGAGGGAGGATGCGTGGGGAAGGCCGCTGGGGGAGGACCCTTTAGGAGGAGCCACTGTGTCGGGGTCCCCACTGCCCCCTGGCAGTACTGGGCAGAACCCTTCCAGGTGGCGCTGTCCCAGGGCCCTGGGCACCATAGTCCAGTCATGTCAAAGTGACCGACAGGGAGTGAAGGCACTGTCTTCTGGGATCCCAGCCCACCCCCTGGATACCAATGAGAGATGGAAGTTACCGGTGACATCTCCATCGGGAATCACTGGAGGGTCAGCGTTTTGCGGGCGGCGGGCAGGGGAAGTCCTGGAGGGCTGTTTCATTACCCACGTCACTGACCTGGGCAAGGGGGTACCCTGGCCCGCCCCCCTTCAGCCTTCTGCGGGACAGGTGGGAAAGGGCAGGGCGTCTCATCCAGCTTCCAGGGGACAGTGTGGGAGTGACCGTCCAGGCAGAGTTGACTCAGCCTCCACCACGTCTCGCTGCCCATCCCCCACACCTACTTTTAGCTCAAGTGTGGCCAAGAAGGGACAATTCCTCACCTAGAACACACGGGCCACAAACATGACCTTTGAAAGTGGAAACAAAAATAACACACTTCAAGGCAGGCTTGCCCCTTCGTTAGACTGCGGCTCACAGCCCGAGTCACGAGGGTCTCATTACTCAGTGTTTGGGTCCCATCGCGGCCACGGCTTTAAACCCAGTGATCCCACGGCACCCCCTCCACCCTCAGACCGAGGTGATCCCGTAGCGACAGATGGGCATTCCAGCTGAGCACCCACTAAAGGCCAGCGCCCCTCCCCACAGGGAATCCTCATTTGGCCAGGGAGTGACAAAGCTCTCTTGGCCCCAGGACTTTTTTCTTATTCACGTTGGGCTCAGACCAAATTGTTGAGCAGCTCTGCAGCCCTGACCCATGGTATTCCGGAAGCAGGTGAGAGAAACCGGGCTGGGATCAAACATTTTCTCCACCTAAAATGGAAAAGCCACAGACAACGGAGACTCACATGATGGAGACGTGAGATGGTGGAAGGTTCCTCACTCAAGCTATTGATTTTAAAACAAAACTGAAAAACAAACAAACAAACAAAAAACGCCTTGTGGGATGCCATTACTGCTCCATACAAATGGTCGCATTCAGGGGTTGTGGGCTGGATGCTCAGAGACACATATCCGGTCAGTCACCCCACCTCTCTGAGTATCCCTCTATCACCATCTGTCATTGTGGTCCCTTGTTACCTATATCCTCCACTAGAACGTGTCCTATGTGTGTGTTATTCACTGTTCAGCTCCAGTTAAGTGGGGCAGTGTCTGTCACTCAGTACTTGCAAAGGAAAAACAGTATAATATCAGATCAACATTTTCCAGGGACAAAAAAAAAAGGTGAAAATGGGAAGAAAAGGAGGGATGGAACCTTTCCCACACCTACATCCCAGCCGTGGTGTTCAAACATTCCCAAAGCACTTTTTGACGCCAGGCCTTCTGATCCAAATGCATTAGGGATGTAGTTCGCTTTTTGGGAACTGGCACAAAACAGAAGCAGCTATGGAAAGAAGGCTCAGAGGGTCACATGCTATGACGCTGTGGCAAAAATGACACCTACGTGTGACACGAATGAACTAACTATGCTGGGTCCAAAATGCTTCCAAAAGACCATACATGATATAATATCCTTTTTATAGGGTTCAAGCAGAAGTAAAACTAAACAATACAGATTGTGTTCGGGTTGTCGTGCAGTGCAGGGACAACTCCCAAGTTCAGCGGGTGTACGATACACCTAAGGAGGAAGAGCGCAGAGAAGAGGAAGTAGCACACAGATAAAGCTGGTTTTCAGCAAATATTCCAGATCTTGGGTTTGGGTGGCAGGCTCACGGTTGTTCATTATATTGTCTATATGTGGATGGGCTGGGGTCGCGGCAGACCCTGCCTTCACTCTGTTGGTCACTTTGACACGGCTGGGCTATGATGCCAAACATACATAAGATAAAAAAGGCCATTGATGGCCCAATGATGCCAACATATCATGAATGAAGAGGATTTATCCCACCCAGTGCATCTGAGGTCCTTGGGAGGGAGGGAGGGAGGGAGGGAACATCTCCTTCATATGCTAAGTCCAGGGGTCAGTTAGCTCTGGCCCAAGGGCCAAAGCCTGCCTACCACCTATTTTTGTAAATAAAGTCTTATTGGAACTCGATCACACCCATTCATTTATGTGTTGTCTGTGGCTGTCTTCCAGCTGAAAAGGCAGGCGGAGAGTAGGTGCCAGAGACCGTATGGCCAGCAAAGCCTACAATGTTTACTATTGGCTCTTTGCAGAAAAGGTCTGTCCACCCCCATTCCAACCCCTAAGTATGCAACAGGCAGATAAAACCCCACCCAGTGTAGGGTCTCCATGACTGCCAAGGCTTCTGGGTCAGAGGTAAAGCTGGGGGGTAGGGAATCTACCAGACACCCTGGTTCCCCCACCACTGCCAGCCCCAGAAGGAGTCTCTAGGGCTGAGTTGCTGGGAACCACTTCCCCTTTCTTTCTCTATTTCCTCTCTCTTCCTCTTGCTTCCACCCCCTTCTTTCCCTCCCTCTCCCCCTCCTTTCTTCCTCCCTCCTGCTTTCTAATATTAAAGTTATAAGAATGTTACTGATGTCCTATTAAATGATGTTGGTTTGAAAGACGAAAAGATTTTTGTTAAATCTCTTCATTAACGTCTCAGCCACTGGCTAAGCAACAAATGATGTATCTTTTGAAACTGTGCCCGTCTGACCTTGCATGCCCCTCAAAGTCCAGTGTTTATTTCACCAAAACATCTGAAGCACTTAAATGTACCTGGTGTTTCCATCTGTGCTGTGGCACGTGAAAACAGCCTCAGCTCCGGGACACACCTTTGTGCTACAATAGCCAGACCCTCCTACCGTGCCCCACACGTTCCTGCTAAGGAGTCTTCCTGAATTGGACTTAGTTTTAAAGGCAAGATCGGCAATAAGTATGATTCCTGCAGAGGAATTCGCTCCAAAGGATGGAAGGATGACTGACGGCCCATTTTAAAGAGGCTACAGGTTTCTGAGCACATGATGCAAATACAATCGCACAGACTTGGGTGCCAGTTCTGGCAGAACGTTCGGTTATCAGTGACGTAATTTACCAGGGGCAGGACTCTCGCTTTTAACATATTCTCTGAAACTCTCACAAGCGTTTCCTGGCTTCTTCAAGAAACTGCTTGTGCAACTTGTTTTGCTCTAGAATTTGCTGTTGAAGGTCACGGATCATCTGACTGTGCCTGTCATCGTCGACGATGCTGGCCGAGGGGGAAGTGGGGCTGCGGTCATACCCTCCTTTCTTCTCCTGGTCTGGAGGGGAGTCAGGCTTCCGATGAGCCAGAGAAGCTTTGCCTCTGTTCCCTCCTCCCATCTTCCAGCTCCGTCTGGGGGTCGGCCTCCAAGCTCATCTTGGGGTGTCTGATTTGCTTGAGTGAGTCCAGCTGCTTTGGTCTTCTCTGCTCCACCTGCATTTTCTGCTTCTGCCTTGATGCCGTCAAGCCACCTCTGTCTGCCTGTTCTTGCGGGTGAAGCTGAAGGGAGCCCTGCACCAGCGCGTCAGGTCGGGGAGGCTCCTCTCTGGATTCGGGGCTGCACGAGAGCAGGTTCTCTTCATCGACAGATGTCCCTGCCTCAGGAGACCATGGTTTACTGTCATTCTTTTTTTTTTTTTTTTAGAATATTTATTTATTTGGTTGCACTGAGTCTTAGTTGCGGCTTGCTGGCTCCTTAGTTGTAGCACATGGGCTCCTTAGTTGTGGCATGCGAACTTTTAGTTGCAGCATGCATGTGGGATCTAGTTCCCTGACCAGGGACTGAACCCTGCCCCCTGAATTGGGAGTGCAGATTTTTATCCACTGCGCCACCAGGGAAGTCCCTACTGTCATTCTTAACCATGCACTTGGCCATCCTATGGGACTTTTGGTTCTTGAGCTTGCTTAGTAACTTTTTCAAGCTGGTTCTGGATGGCGTCAGGTGGGCGTCCACCCCTGCTGGACTCGCGGGCTCCCCGGCGGGCACCATGTCCATCTCTGCATCTCTTGCGTTCCCCTTTCTCTGGCTCTCCCTTCTCCACGCCTGCGTCTCCTCAAAGCCCTGTTCTTCACTGGGGCTCTGATCCATCCCAGGCTTGAGATCCAGGTGCAAGTTCAGGTGTTTTTTCAGCTTCCGGTTGGTATCAAACAACTCTTCAGAGGCAAACTCCAGCTCTCCCTGCCACCTGCTCTTGTCACAGAGCTTTGCCAGCGGTGAGGCCCCCCTTCTGCAGGTCGAGCCGACTGGCCACAGCTGTTCCAGGTCGTCGGCTTTGCCCTCGGGGCTCTGATCCAAACAGTGGTTTTTTGGGCCTTGAAGACAAGCCGTTCGCTTCCCCAGCTGCCTCCTGCCATCCTGGGCTGTTTCTGTCTCCCGTTTCTCCAGGCATTTATCTCCCCTACAGCAGCCAAGAGCTTTCCCAAGTCTGTCCCTCTGCTCAGCCCAGGGTCAACGGGATGGTGGCCCCCACCTGTCTTCGTTGAAGGCACGTGTTTTCCTTTACTCCTCTCTGGTGGGCTCAGGGGACGAGGACTCAGGCCCGTGGCTCTGGAGGTTCCCTGCCTCTCCTGGCCCACCGCTCTTCTCCAGGACGCAACAGGCAGATGCACCAGGGCTGCCGTCGGACCAGCTCTTCCCCGTGTCCCTTCTCTTGCCACACGGCCATTGTGTGCTTCCCCTCGGCCCTGGGCGACCTGGCTGTTCCTCGCTGGGTCAAGCCCTCGGAGTCAGGTTCATAGTCCTCGGCCAGTCTGCCCGCCACCGCCTCACTCCAACAGATGTGCTAAGTACAGCCTCTCTAGGCCTTGGACTCTCTGGCCTGGGGCCTCCTGCTGCTCTGCCTTCAGCTCCCTGGCCAAGCGCTGGGGCAGCTCTTCCACTGCTGGAGGTCCTGTCTTCTCTGCGAGGGCAGGTCTCCTTTCTCTCGGACGTGTAGCAATGTGTGCTTCTGCCTCAAAAGCAAAGCTTCGTTGTCGGGACTGGGGCTCCGCCGAGGGGCTCTCTCCGCATTTCCTTTTGTGTCGGGGGCCTTTGCAGACACGGCTTTGGAGAGAGGGTGGTGTAAACCAAGAGTGGAGGTTCCAGGGCACCAGGGTCGAGGAGCCACAGGTGCTACGGCCGTTTCACGGCAAGCCCACAGGGCAGGAAGATGCACAGCACTGCCTAGAGCGTTCCGAGGACAGTGAGGCCCTGGAGACGAGGCACACGGGGCTCTGAGTGCAGGACAGGCCAGGGGACGTGTCCCTCCAGATCATTCTCCTGACACCCACCCACGAGGGTCTGTTCTCCGCTCCTGATCTCTGTCTCACATGCCTTTAATGAGACCCGGCAGGGCAGCTGTTCTCAGTGGGGTGTGGTTTTGCTTCCCAGGGGAACATGTGGCCATGTCTGGAGACAGTTTTGGTTGTCACAACTGGAAGGAGGGGGGGGTGCTACACCCCCCACCCCCTCCAGTGGATGAAGGCAGGGATGCTGCAAAACATCCTGAGATGCACAGGACGGCCCCACGACAAACAGGGACCAGGCTCCAAATGTCAACAGTGCCGGGGTTAAGACCCCACCTTAGGAGACAAGTTAGGGTTCAGGTGGGGGTGATGCAAATGTCTGGCCCTCTGGAGGGAGCTACTTACAAATGAAAGGAGGAAGCGGTAAAGGAGGGAGGAGGAGCCTGCCAGGAAAGGGGTGTGTGTGTGTGTGTGTGTGTGTAGGGGGAGGTGAGTGTGGGTGAGTGTGCTGATGTGCATGTTTGTACTAGAATTCAGTGCAAACCAGAGAGGAGGTTAAGCTAGTGGTATTTCTTTTTGCACATCTCTTTGGCATCAGTCAGGGACACGTGCTCCACCAGGCCTTCCTAAAGAAGGTGCATTCACACCAAAAAAGAGTATCACTTGCAGCTGATGTTAAAAACGGCTAGATGTGTGGGCTATGGGAGCTGCTTCCTAGGCACTGCAGTCTGCACGGAGGACCCCTCAACTGTGTGGGTATCCCTTCCCTTCTTTTATTTTAGGATGTGCAGAGCCAGGCTTAGCAATTTTAGCCCAAAGTAATGCTGGTCATCAGCAACACCACTGCATCAACGGAACAACTAATGTAAACTGTGTGGGCTGCCCTCCGCTTATCTTTTTTACAGTAACCGTTGAGGTAAGGAGTTATTAGCACCCCTGGTTCACGGGTGGGGAAACTGAGGCAGGGAGCAATTAAGAAACTTGACCCAAATCACACAGCTGGCAGGCAGGTGGCAGCTGCTACTCGTGTAGACCATCTTGTCTTTGACCAATGGTCATGTAGCCACTGGCTCTTGGTAACTATGATGATGCAGTTATACATGTGGAAATGTGGTTAATATCATATTCGACCCATCTGCCAACCACGACGATGAGCGAGAGGAGAGAGAAAGAGAAAGCTGGGAAATTAAACACAATGGTTGAGATTTTCAACAAAAGCGCCACAGCCATTCAATGGGGGAAAGAGTCATTTTTTTGTTCGTTTTCAACAAATGTTCCTGGGATAGTTGGATATCCACATGCAAAAAAGATTAATTTACGCTCTTATCTCATCATATACAAAATTATATACCATATATAGAAATTAAAGTGATCACAGACCTTAAGGTAAGGTCTAAAACTACAGATGCTTGGAAGGAAACAACTGTTATCTTCATGACTTCAGGTTAGGCAAAGATTCTTAGATACAACACCAAAAGCACAAGCAATACAAGAAATTGATAAGTGTGGCATCATCAGTATTAAAAACCTCTGCACTTCAAAAGACATCGTTAATAAGTGAAAACACAAGACAAGGACTGGAAGGAAATACCTGCAAATCACATATCCAACAAAAGACTTGAATCAGTTTGTATAAACAGCTCTTACAATAATAAGAAGACAAACAATCCAATTTAAAAATGGGCAGGGACTTCCCTGGTGGTGCAGTGGTTAAGAATCCGCCTGCCAACGCAGGCGACACCAGTTCGAGCCCTGGTCCGGGAAGATCTCACATGCCGCGGAGCAACAAAGCCCGTGTGCCACAACTACTGAGCCCTCATGCCGCAGTTACTGAAGCCCGCGTGCCTAGAGCCAGTGCTCCGCAGCAAGAGAAGCCACCGCAATGAGAAGCCCGTGCACCACAATGAAGAGTAGCCCCCGCTCAACACAATCTAGAAAAAGCCCGCGCACAGCAACGAAGACCCAATGCAGCCAAAAATAAATAAATAAATTTATAAAAATAGGCAAAAGGTTGAAATAAACACATCACCAAAGAAGATTTATGGCTAATAAAGCCCATAAAAAGATGTTCAACACCAACACTCATCAGAGAAATGCAAAATGAAGATACCACTTCACACCCACTAGGATGGCTACAATGAAAAAGACAGGCAATGACAAGACTTGCTGAGGATGTGGGGACATCGGAACCCTCACATGCTGCTGGTCGGGATGCAAAATGGTGCAGCCGCTCTGGAAAACAGTTTGGCAGTTTTATAAGATGGTAAATGTAGATCTACCATATGACTCAGCAATTGTACTCCTAAGTATATGCCCAAGAGAAATGAAAGCACTTCCCCACACCAAGAAATAGAAGTGCAGAAACTGAGTAACTGTCCTGGCTCACAGGGAGGAGCTGGGTTTGAATCTGGGTCCCAGATGTCAGAGATTGAGCTTTTCCCACCCCTGGGAATGGCCACAGGGTTGTCCAAACAGGTGAGGAGAAGGAGAGAGCTGTGAATGTCTCTTCATCTGTAGAGAATGGGGAAAATTGCACCCCGAGATCCAAGGTCTATTTTGGGGCCTGGAGCCACTGGCTCACGCCCCATGTTAACTGGTGACAATGAGCAAAACCTGCACGAGCCTCTCCCACTCTGGAGGGCCCCCACCCACTCGGTCACCCGTTATACCCTGAGCGAGGCCTGCTGGGGTGGGCGCCCCAATGCTGCCCAGGTGGTTTTCCTGGAGACACGCAGATGGCTGAAAACCTGAAACATTTGGATGGTGATCTTAGGAATAAAGCCCAGAAATTAGAGTCAGCTCCCTCATTCAGGAACTGAAAACCCTGTACCAACTGGGAGATGCACCCTTGCCTGCTGCCCATGTCCCCAGCTGCCCCATGCCCTCACCTCCAAGCCCTTCCTTGCTCACTGACTTGAGACCAGTGTTCTGAGTGTCCGGGTTCTCTCTCGGGCCTTCTGATCTTGCTCCCCCGAAGTGGGACGGGCTGGCCTGTGCTGGCTGCCTTCAACCCCTCGGGAAGCCGCAGCCCTGTCCTTACAGAAGGTCCACTCAGAGCGGCAGATGGGAAGGACACTGGGCCCATTCTCCTCTCACCCTCTGCGTCCCCGGTGCGTGGAGCCAGCCCGCGGCGGTCACCTGGGTAGTGGCTCAGATGACTTTTCAGCTGAGGCAGACCCCCTCCCAGGCCACCAGGAAAGGCCAGGCCCGCAGCAGCCCTCCTGCCTTCTGATCCCTCAGTGGAGACTCCAGGGTACCCCAGGCCGATGAGGAAGAAAGGTGACCATGAAGGAGGCTGGGTGGCGCCCAAACCAGGGGCTCCAATGCCAGGTGGACCAGACTCCAGTCGAAGGGTCTCACCTGAGCCTCCTAACCAGGCTCCCTGTCACCACCCCTGTTCCACCCAACCTGACTCCTCCTCCCCAGCACTATGGCTACAGCCACTGTTCTAACTCGGCCACCTGTGTCACCTGAGCATCTGCAACGGGTCCTGTGCAGTCGGCACCAGCAAGTCTCCAAGCATAGCCAGAGGCCACCTGCCTCACGCCTTGCCTGAACTGCTAGTTAAGATGCAGATTTGGGGGCCTGCCCCAGACCGATCCCACCTCTGCCTCAGTGGGGAGGGGCCCAGAAATGCGCTCAGTTAACCATCTCACCAAAGTCCGTGGGGCAGTCCCTGGCCTATAGGCTTGGGAACATTCCAGCAGCTCAGGATCTGGCCCCCCTTCCCCAGCCGGGCATCCCAAATGCCCTTGACCCAGGTCCAACACCTTCACTGTGCCCGTGCCCGTCCTTCTTCCTCAAATAGAGCCCCCCTCATCCTACCCACCCACCTCTCCCCAGCCCTGTTCTGGTTCTTCCTCCCTGACAAGGCAGCCCCTGATTTCTGCAGCAACAGGAAAATGCTCCTGTTTTTCTCCAGGGCCCACGCCCCGGGGACATGGTTTAGCACATTTTCTTTGAAACATTTTTAAATAGCTATAAAAGGGCTCCTAGGGCTTCCCTGGTGGCGCAGTGGTTGAGAGTCCGCCTGCCGATGCAGGGGGCGCGGGTTCGTGCGCCGGTCCGGGAAGATGCAACATGCCACGAAGCGGCTGGGCTCGTGAGCCATGGCCGCTGCGCCTGCGCGTCCGGAGCCTGTGCTCCGCAACGGGAGAGGCCACAGCAGTGAGAGGCCCGCGTACCGCAAAAAAAAAAAAAAAAAAAAAAAAAAAAAAAAGGGCTCCCAATTAGCTGGCATGGCCAGAGAGAACATTTCCATATAAGTAAAGCTTACTCTTTCATGTGTAAAGTTAAACATTTCTCTGTCTCCTGAGAGTACACAGAATAGATATAATTTGACCTTACAGCTCTGGATTATCTTTAGGACTATAATATAGAGAATCCCTCAAGGGCTTTTAAGATATATAGGACCCCCACTAAAAAAAACGTATATATATATATATATATATATATATATATATATATATATATATATATGACAGAGTTCCTCTAAACTAAATGACCCCAGAATATAATTTGGAGTTTTTAAGTGTTCTTCTTATAGCTTCCTCCGTAGTTGTAACTTTCTGTCTGTGTGTCTGACAGCACCCTATCCCCCTTTTCTCATACGGCTTCTAAACTGCTGTGGACTGGGACCCACACAAAGCAGTGTCTTAAAAGTGTGTCTAAAGCGAGTAGAGTAGAGGCTGGGGGCCCTGGTGGGCTTTCCATGAGTCAAGTACATGCGCGTCCGAATCCATGGCCACCAGCTCTGGATGCGATGTCCCCGGCACTCAATCACCCACAGGGAGATGGAAAACCAGCCGTGCTGCTGGAATGCAAGCCTTCAGCTCAGATTTTTCACAGGCTTGAACCCCTGGCCAAATCTAACAAGGCCAAGCATACTGGGAAAACATCTACAACCCACACGTGGGTCCCCACATCCGACCCTGCAAGTGCCAAGTGGGAGAATGTAGCTCCGAAGGAGCAAAGCTGGAGACGAGAGGGTCTGAGCCGGCTGTGAGCTCAGAGTCGGCAGAGACCGTGGTCACCAATAGAGCCAATGTGATCGTTACCTGTGTTGCTAGCAACGCCTAAAACAAGCAGGGTAATGGTCCAGTCCAGCCCCTGCGCAGGTCAGACTCACCTGGACATTCCCGGCCGCAGCGTGAAACAGGCACTTGGAAGAACACCCACCCTGTTCCCACCCCACAGGACGCGTGAAGATCAAACGGGACGGCCTGCAAGTTTTTTTTTTTTTTTTTTTTTTTTGGCGTTATGCGGGCCTCTCACTGTTGTGGCCTCTCCCGTTGCAGAGCACAGGCTCCGGACGCGCAGGCTCAGCGGCCATGGCTCACGGGCCCAGCCGCTCCGCGGCATGTGGGATCTTCCCAGACCGAGGCACGAACCCGTGTCCCCTGCATCGGCAGGCGGACTCTCAACCACTGCGCCACCAGGGAAGCCCCTTGCAAGTTTTAAAATCAAAATATAACTAACGAAATTTTTAGGGGGACTTCCCTGATGGTCCAGTGGTTAAGACTCCACGTTTCCAATCCCTGGTCGGGGAACTAAGATCTCACATGCCACGCGGTGTGGCCAAAAAAAAAAAAAAAGAGGGCTTCCCTGGTGGCGCAGTGGTTGAGAGTCCGCCTGCCGATGCAGGGGACGCGGGTGTGTGCCCCGGTCCGGGAAGAGCCCACATGCCGCGGAGCGGCTGGGCCCGTGAGCCATGGCCATTGAGCCTGTGCGTCCGGAGCCTGTGCTCTGCAACGGGAGAGGCCACAACAGTGAGAGGCCCACACACCGCAAAAAAAAAAAAAAGAAAAGAAAAGAAATTATTAGGAATTCACCTAATCAGAAATATACACTAAAAATGAGAACTACACTTTTACTAAATAAGGAGAAAATCTGAGTAAGGGAGAGGTATGTCTTCCCAGATATGGTTCAGAGAGGCAGAGAGTGGTTAAGGATGGGAAGAAGGGCCTCAGAGTTCAGGAGGAGAATGAACAAACAAACAAAAACAGGTCACAGGAAGGAAAGTCCTCAGGAACCAAGAATGTTTGGTGGGAGGCTTGCAGGTGGTAGAAAAGTCTAGAACAGTGTACTCTGGTGGTTCAGAGTATTGACTGTGTGACCTAGCACAGGTTTCTTAACTCTGGGTGCCTCAGTCTCTGTTCATCTGTAAACCGGGGATAATAACAGCAACACCCATCATCTACACAGATGCTAGCGCTCGTCACCATCAGAAACACCCATGTGCTTGGCAAGCTGCTTGGGGAAGAGGGTGGTACTTTCTGTGCGTGTCTCCAGATGCCTGGACCAGACCACCAAGAACACATTACAAGGAGGCAGAAATTGGCCCGGGTGGAAACAAGCACTTTCTACAGGGTTGTCTTGAAATCACTGGGCTGACTTGGTAGGTAGTGAGACACCCATCACTGGAGGCATCCAAGCCAAGCCCAGATAAAACAAACATCAGAAACATTTTAAACTCCATTTCTCTGAGTTCTAGCTGCTAGAAATACACTTTGTGACACCCAGTGTGCTGCCCAGAGCTTCCACTTTTGCTCACTTCCTGACTCTCCCTCAGTTAAGTTCCAGAGTAGTGATTCATAAAGCCGGCTGGGTGTTAGACCAGCTGCATCAGAATCACCTGGTGGGGAGGTGATCATGGTGGACTATGAGTCCTGGCCAGGACCTGCTACCGCAGGTTTTTCCACCCGAATCATGGGGTGGGGTTTGCGAATCTGTATGTTTAACCATCTCCCTGCTGCACACTCAGGATAGTTCTAGAAGGCTGAGATGGGCGGGCAGCCAGCCTCTAGGAGAACAAGCCTTTGTCATCTTGTCTCTGTCCCCGACCAGCTTCATTGAGACAGACATGAGGCACAGGTTCCTCCAGACTCACAGGAGACACCAGGCTAGCTGGGGGGCTGCTTACAGCTGATCCAACTGGCGCCTTACTAAATGTCTCTTGACGATGTCAACTGCTTTCCCACCAACCTTACTACTGCAGCTACCCTGCCTAGGTCAGGGGTCCCCAGTGCCAACTGTTCTTGTTGTATGATGATCTCCCCGCTCAAACCACCACATTCACTCCCAACCCCATCCCACCAGCTTCCACTGCCCATCCTCCCCGATCCAACTGTATATGCAGAGCCCCGCGGTGCAAGGACTTTCAAATTAGCCTTTTGGCATGTGGCCTGGACACCCTTATTGGCCCACTTCCCAAGGCGCCCTCACCAAACCACTGGGCACAGAAAGAACTCCACCCTCACAATGGATAAGGGGGCGGGGACACAACAAGAACCTCGGCCCTGGGTGCTCTGCATGGGGTCTCTGGGGCCCACTGACCAAAGGTGGCTGGAATCGCAGCTCCCCACCTCCACCAGCAGCCCAGCATCCGCCCCAGCTGGTGAACTCTGGCAGCCGCTGCCACGGGAACAACAGAGCAATTGTGCTCTGACATCAGAGCGGCAGGGGGGAAAGTCAGGGACAGTGACAAGCCAGCCAGAGGATGAGCACCTGTCAGCACACCTGTTGTGGGGCCACCGATCACAAAGATTTGGCTCAAACAGCTGGGGTGATGAGCAGAGGGATGGCCACCTCAGGGGCACCCTGAAGATGCCTGACGTGCGTGTGCTTTCAGTGTTTAGAGACCATCTGGCAGGGAGAAAATCCTTCCTGTCCCAGCCTGGCAGCACGGTGACGGTCCTCATCGGGGTGTCACTCTTCTGAGCTGTTGCACCTCAAGGTCAGGGCTTCCCGACAATGTTGGCCACCCCTCCTCCCACAGGGAGGGCATCTGGTCCCACTCAGGTTGGGGACACTTGCCCCTCCAGGATCCACTGTTGAGCTGAGCCGACTGGAGGTGGGGGGAAGGAATGCTGGCCTGGGGCCCCCATGTCACCCACCCACCCACCCATCCACCCAAAATAAGAAATAGGACATGCCTGACCTCGTTTCTAGGGCTAAGGGCACCCTCCACAAATTTGACAATTGAGAAATTTAGTTTGGGGAACATGATATTGGCCCCAAGATGTCAAAGCAACCGATCTCAGGGTTTGGTTTCTTGCGAAAATCAACAGCAGGGACTTGGAACCTTGGAGGCAGAGCTGCTCCAGGGATGAAAGCCTTTGTGTGGGGCTGGAAGGGCCCTGGGGAGGTCACGTGGTCCCCAACCCGGCGTGGGGCAGCAAGTCTGCCCCTGAACTTCTCAACCACAGCTCACCACCCACTTTTTGGGCCCCTCTTCTTGGCCCCATAGACACAAAGTCTTATGTCCATTTCTCCTTCCCCAGAGCATACCCAGCCCCCAATCCCTTAGCCTCTTCTCTGCAAGGTCATGTACACCCACCTTCAGCATGGGACAAGTTTGGGGCTGGGCTTGGGGAGAGTGCAGATATCACGGTGGCCAAAAACTTCAGCTTGTGGGGCCTTTGACGCATTCCGGAATGGCCACCACTGCCGTGCTCTCCAGGTTGTTCCTGAACTGAAGATATTTCACCCAAGCCCGGGCTCTCCCGACACCATCTTAGTGATTCCTAGGATGCAGCTCCCATCCTCTGGATGAACCGGCTCTGCTCAGTGGTCTCTGCTCCATGGGGCCCGTCAATGAACTAGGACCAACCCAGCTTTAATGATGCGGGCCCAACCTACTGCTGAGCACAGTCAGACCCATACTTCAGCAAACTCTGACTTTAAAAATGACACGTATCATTCAAGTTCAACAGAGAAAAATTAGAAAACACACACTTGCAAAAGAAAGTCTAATTTCCCCTCCTTTATCTGAACATTTTCATTTCAGTAAAAAATTCTACAACCTTTGGTCCCACAGAGCATCCGAGGCTGTGATTTATTCGACCACTGCCCTGCTGCTGTATCTAAGTGTTTCTAACACTGAGATAAACAAGATGGAGGTGAGCATCCTCGTCACGAGATGCCAGCACATGTACTTCATTATTTCCCGCAAAAAAATTCCTAGCTTTAGAGTTGCTTGACCAAAGGGGAGACTCTTTTTTTTTTTAATTAACGTATAGTTGATTTACAATGTTGTGTTCGTTTCTGGTGTACAGCAAAGAGATTCAATTATACATACATATATTCTTTTTTGGATGCGTTGCCATTATGGCTTATTACAGGATATTGAATATAGTTCCCTGTGCTCTTCAGTAAGACCTTGTTGTTTATAGGTTTTATATATAGTGGTTTGTATCTGCTAATCCCAAACTCCTACTAATTTATCCTTCCCCCCTGCCCCTACCAGCTTTCCCCTTTGGTAACCATGTTTGTTTTCTATGTCTGTGAGTCTCTTCTGTTTTGTAAGTAAGTTCATTATATTATTTTCTTAGATTCCACATATAAGTGATATCATATGACATTTGTCTTTCTCTATATGACTTACTTCACTTAGTATGATAATCTCTACGTCCATTCATGTTGCTGCAAATGGCATTATTTTACTCTTTTTTATGGCTGAGTAATATCCCATTGTATAAATATACCACATCTTCTTTATCCATTCATCCGTCAATGGACATTTGGGTTGTTTCCATGTCTTGGTTATTGTAAATAGTGCTGCTGTGAACACTGGGGTGCATGCATCTTTACGAATTAGAGTTTTCTCCAGATACACGCCCAGGAGTGGGATGGTTGGATCATACGATAAGTCTTACTTTTAGTTTAAGGGACCTCCATATTGTTGTCCATAGTGGCTGCATCAATTTACATTCAAGGGGAGACTTAAAGTCCTTGACCAGCATTGTCAAAATGCCCTTCCAAGCTTCTAAATTGCTCAGGTTAGGACCAAACACACCTACTTAGTGTCAGCCCTTCCAAGGACAACAAGCCTCTTGGTCACACAGAACAGAGCAACGGAAAGGCCAAAGCTGTGACGTCCGATCTATTTCCAGAGACTTGAGCCAGGATCCGCCTCCTTAGATTCTTGGTGCCGCCCTTGGCTGCGCGATTTTGGGTAAATCATGGACTGCTCTCCATCCAGACAGGGGAGGACATCTGCCTGACCTACTACCTACCTCATGAGTCCTTGTGAAATGGAACAGATGAAGTCCTTTTGCACTGAAAATCCCTAGACAGTCGATTTTTTTTATCGAAGAGACTTATGATTCGTGACTATCTGCCAGTGGTTTTCCCCCCTGCAGAACCAGTGCACAAGAAACAAACACCACCTTAGATTTATTCCTTTGTTCCCTGCCCTGGATCCAACAGGGCCAAGGGGCCAAGATGTCACAACCAAGAATTGGGGACTGACAATGCTCGTCATGGCTCTGCTCCAACACCATTCCTCCTGAGATACCTGGTTTCTGCCTGGGCATAGCTGGGCTGGGCCATTTCTCCCAGAGGCTTCTGAGGATTGAAGATTAAATGCTGGAGGGCTGCAGAGAAAAGCCCCCAGGAGAGAACTGTGCCTGCCCCCAAAATCGCCCTGTCACAGGGTCAACAGTCCTTCCGAAAAGGGATGTTTCCCTCGGAGCAGAACAATCCACACGAACCTGAAGCCCACAAGTGACCTCCGGCCTTCTCTCCCAGCTACACGGAGTGCTGTCTGTTGACAGCACCCTGGACTCGAGAGGCTGGGGCGCCCGGGGTCACGGCGAGCTCAGACGTCATCGCATGCCTGCAAACGTTCTAGACATGCGGCCCAATAAGATCATTCCTGTGCATCTCCACATCTAACGCGTTCCTGGCATCCTTCCCACCCCGTCCTTGTTCTCCACACCCTCGCATGTCATGGGACCCAGGTGAGGACAAGGCAGCCTGGAGAGGGTCAACCAACTCTGCACAGTGAATTTTCAACTACCTGGAGTGACCAGGGAGTGGTGGCACGGAAAAGGCAGGCCAGAGGACCATCAGAGGTACAGTTTCCATACGGGGCTGGGAGCCGGCGTGAGCGCGTCTCCCTTACATTATGTGGCCTGTGCTGAAAACCCATCCACCGGCCCTGAGCTCTTGATCTGGACCGAAGGAAGGGCAGCAGAAGTGAGCTGGGCCACAGAGAGAGAGGCCAGGCTGAGTTTTACATGCTGTAGGAAGAACAAAGAAAGCAGAGGGGGCCAGGAATGTCAGAGGAGGTTTCTTTCCCTTTTGCACACACATGGCTTTCTTCTTGAGGAGCTCTGGGGACAGAGGCCACAAGGTTTCACAGAAGCAACATGCAGGGTCTCAGAATTCTAGATGGAGTGGGCGGGGCTGACATCTATTGAGTCCCTCCCATGCTTTTGCACACCTTACTCATACATCAGAAATTCACTCAGCATCGGCTATGGCCTGGCCCTGAGGAGTTTAATTCTGCTTTTGCAGAAGAAACTGAGGCTCACAGAGGCACAGAGTCAGGACTCAGAACCAGCTCTAACAGGCTCCAAAGGCCCAGGCTTCTTCTCCCAATACCTCCTACTTCGTCTTTTTTCCTCTAAAATGTCGGTCCATTTCATTCAGTCCTTGGTTAAGAATCAGCTGTTGAAGCGCCTCCTAACTAGGGCCTATGACTGTCATCAGAGGGGCCTTGGCCATGCCTGGTGCAGAGGCGGGGTGCTGAGCCAACTCGGTGAGGATGCCCTGACCCTAAGGGGTCTCCCGGAAAGCCCAACCAAGATCTCCAGACCACAGATCAGAAAGGGCCACATGAAGACTCATCCCAAGCCAGGTTCTGTCCCCGGGAACTCTCCACCCCGGAACGTTCCACTACAGAGGGGTTATGGCCTTTAAACTTATCCCTCCCTCTCTTAGGCCCACAGGTTCAAGATTTGCTGTATCTTTGGGGTCAGTTCAGAGAATGATATCCACAAGCATCATTTCTTCTGGAAAGCAGGGAGCAGGCCACCAGGTGAGAGGTGAGCCAGCCCCAGGAAGCTCACACCCAGGGGTGGGGGAAAGTTTTCATAAAGGGCCAGATGGTACAATAACTAATGTAGCTCTGTCGCTACCACGCAACGCTGCCTTGTAGCTCAAAGGCAGCTGCAGACTTTGTATTAGGAATGGGCGTGGCCGCATCCCAGTAAAACTGTATTTACCACAATAGGCAGCCGGGGGCAGGGGTGTAGTTTGCCAAGCCCTGAAAGGCCAGCAGAGTTTTAGGAGGCCGACTGCATCCTGTGCGTCCTATTGTAGGGCACGGCCTTGCTGGGGCAGCACCAGGTGGAAACACACCACCTGAGTCTCACCTAGGAAACCTCAGACGTACTCAGCTCAGGGGTCCTCGGGATGCTGCAAAATCAGATAGTAGTGATGGCTGCACAGCTCTGTGACTGCACTAAAAACCACTGAATTGTACACTTTAAATGGGTGAACAGTATGTTAATTACACCTCAATAAAGCGTAAGTCTCTGAGGCAGAAAAACAATAACCGTCTTCTTAAGAAGCAATAAACCCTTCCCTAATCTGCTTCTTGGAGGACGCGCTCCCCCTCCCTCCGGGCTCAGGGCTCTCACCCTCTCGCCCGCAGCCTTGTCCTCTGCCTCCCCCATCCTGAAGAAACCTCCACCCCTGTCTCCCCATTGCCTTTTAACTTTAAAATAATTATACAACTCACACACGTTAATCACAGAAAATTTAGAACATACAGATAAGCAAAACGAAATAAAAATCACACTTGATCTCACCCACTGCCTAGAATTTTGACAGTCACCCTTCCAGACTTTTCTCTACATGCACAATAAAAAAAAAAAAAAAAAAGGATAGAGATACATACAGAAGCAATAAAACTTCTGTATGCCAGGGAGTTTTCACCATAAAAACCAGTGACAGTGGTTATCGAAGGGAAAGGAAGGGGTTGGGACCAGGAGGGATTAACTGAGGTTTCAGGGTGGCAATGACTTGTCTCTTGAGTATTTGATTGATAACTTTTTGTTACAATGTACAGTTACGCATTGTGCACTTAAAAATTATATTAGACAGTGTTTGAAATGTGAAAGCATACTGCCTGTAACTGGGCTTTTAAATTTAATGCACTCTGAACATTTTTCTAGGTCAAAAACATGAATCTATAATACTGTTTAAAATGACTGCTTAATATTCTGCTGTCAGGATAGAGCTTAATTTAATTTAGCTCATCTCCAATTGATGAGCAAATCTCACGAACAAGGTCAGCTTCCAGGAGTTTCCATCCTTCATGCTCCCCAGAGACCACCCCCTCCAAGCCAAGGTGGACCAGAATCGCTACGTTCAGCCTCCTTGCTGTTAAGCCTCCTTTCATTTTAAAACCCTCTGTCTTCTTACTCTGCTGTTTGATAGTCATGTGACCCAAGCAAGTTAATCAGCCCGTGCCTCAGTCTGATCATCTGTAAAATGGGGATAACCGTGAATCAGACACGTTAACACGAGGAACGTGTGGATCACAGTTCTAAGCACTTAGCACGGATGATGACAGCTGCTGTTACTGTTACTTGTCACAGTCACTTTTCCTTCACAGAACTACCACGGTTTCCCTCCTAGTTCCCTGGCCCCCTCCTGGAGGCACCAGAGCCCAGCTTGTGTGTCTCTGCGCCCCCCTACCTGTGTGATAACCATGGCCAGACCTCAGGGCTGGGTGAAGATTACACATCCAGCACAGCATCTGGCACAGAAAGAGCCGGTCCCCCCGCCCCAACCCCGAGAGCCTCCATGGACACCGTCCTAGGCACTGCACCTCTGCCCTTTCTTGTGATCTTTGCCCACAACCTTAAAAGGTAGGTAAATTATTATCTCCTCTTTGGTGATGGAGAAACCGAGGCAGAGGGCACTTGCCCAAGATCTCTCCCCTGGACTGAGTTGTGGGGCTGCAGAGTAGCTGCCCTAACCATGCTGCTCCAAACCTATGTGTCCCCACTTCCAACTGCCTCTGCTCCCACTTCCTCTTCCCTCCGAGGCCCCTCACATACTTCCATAATCTGCTGTAGCTACTACAGCCGGAGACCCCACTGTCTCTCTCAGCAGAACTCAGCAGGGAACCCCACTGACCACCTGACCACGTTAGGGGATGCCTGGCCCTGGCCCTGAGGTCAAACCCCAGAGGCAGCCCCCATCCCAGCCCGTCACCCCCCTGCCTGCCTTCCGTTTCCTAAGTCCCCCCCTCGTGCAGGTTCCTGCTCCGCTCACCTGGGTGACTGACTACAAGCCCTTAACATTGCTCTCCTGCCTGAAGCTTCCTTCCCCCTCCCCCCGTGTCTAACAGCTCTCAGGGAGGTGGGGGGACAACAAAGACCCCCCTTGATTCCCACTGCGGGGGCTTCAGGGTCTGCTGCTGCGCCCAGGCACAAGGCTGCCCACCCTTTGGTTTCAAAGCCCCTTCCCACCATGTCTCTCACCCCTCCCAACAGGCCATAAAAAAGTCTTTTACAGGCAGTGATTAACCTTTTAGGGGTCACATACCCCTTTGAGAACCTGGTGGAAGCCATGGCCCCTGTCCACAGAAAAACATGGACACACACACACACACACACACACACACACACACACACACACACACACACACACACACACACACACACACACAGCTTTGCTTACAGTTTCAGGGCTCAAGACCGCCCCCCACCAGGCCCATCTCTGAACAGACGTCCATGCCCCCCAGGTTAGGACCCTTCTTTATAGAGATTACATCTCAATTTGATTTTTACAGCAAACACTTGCCCAGTCCGCCTTGCTGGGGTCTCCAGTAGCTTAACCTAGGATGCTAATTGGACGAGGCTGACCCCAATTTTGTCAGCTACAAAATGGGATTCCCCCGGGTCTCTATCACTTTCCCACTGGAGCTGCACATGCACGCAGTGATGGAGGCACCAAAGGCTCCAGGATTCCAGCCAGCCCAGGCCTCAGGGGTCCTGGAGGTGGGCCCTGGGAGAGCCTGGGCTGGGGGAGCCAGCTTCATTCCTGCCCTTTCTGAGATGCTGGTACCCAGACTGCCCCTCAGTCTGGAAGTCCTCCTCCCTCCCCACTTCCCTTGGCTGCCTTTCCTCCCAGCATTCTGGGGCATCTCACATGCGCCTCCCCCCACCCCGACACCCTATGGCCCTCGCAGTCTATGGACCCCGTAGCAACTAAACAGAAGCCTAGCCCAGCACTCAAAATCTACCTGTTTGTTTAAAACTATGCACAAGTGCAGCTGTCAATCCGTATAGTAAGGTATCTATAACGTTCTCTTCTCACACCCAAATTGTCTTGGGTACCCGCTTTGGAAATGACTGCTCTGTGCAAACTCTGGTGGGTGTCAGAACCACCTGGAGAGTCTGAGAAGTACCCATGCCCACGCCCTGAGCCCCAAGGGTCCAATATGGGACGCTAATTCAGACACCTGCCTTTCAGCAAACTCCCTGGGTGATGCCTGCTGTCACCCACAGGTACACACTCTCAATGCCTCTCCTCAGGCCCTCGGGATGGAATGCAAACTCTATGGGATAAACCAGATGTCCAGGCCCACCCTACCTCTCGGGCCCTCCTGCCCCCGAGCCTGCTCTGTACCCAGACTCTCTTGCACCTTTCCCAGGCAGCCTGTCCCTGTCCTTGGCACTGCAAAATGATGCACTTAACCATGCCTGGTACATGTTCCCCCAGCTCCATCCTCCAACTTAGGGTTCTTTACGCTTTCAACCTTGATTTCCTAAGTCTGCTTTTCTCTTTCCAGAAAGACCATCCTAGCCACAAGACCACTTGCCCTCAGCCCCTTGTTTGTGTGTGTGTGGAGTGTGTGTACTCTCACACACACTGCAGGGTGGAGGGGTGTCCAGGGCAGGGGAGAAGACTCGGTGGCACTTACACCCCTGCCCCTAGTCTGCCTTCTCTTTATCTCCTTTCACGCTTTTTTCCCCCAGTTTTATTGATATAATTGACATACAGCACTGTATAAGTTTAAGGTGTACAGTGTAATGATTTGACTTAGATGTATTATGAAATGATTATCACATGTTCAATTAACATCCATCACCTCATAGATATAAAATAAAAAACAAAAAAAATGTTTTCCTTGTGATGAGAACTCTTAGGATTTGCTCTCTTAACTTTCTTATACATCATACAGCAGTGTTTGCTATAGTCATCACTTTGTACATTACATCCTTAGTACTTATTTATTTTATTGTTTTTTAATTTTTATTTTTTAATTTTTTTTTTTTTTTTTTTTTTTGCGGTACGCAGGCCTCTCACTGCTGTGGTCTCTCCCGTTGTGGAGCACAGGCTCCGGACGCACAGGCTCAGTGGCCATGGCTCACGGGCCCAGTTGCTCCGTGGCATGTGGGATCTTCCTGGACCGGGGCACAAACCCGCGTCCCCTGCATCGGCAGGCGGACTCTCAACCACTGCGCCACCAGGCAAGCCTAATTTTTATTTTTTTAACTTTTTATTTTATATTGGAGTCACAGTTGATTAACAATGTTGTGACAGTTTCAGGTGTACAGCAAAGTGATTCAGCAATACACATGCTTTTGCTTTTTCCTGCTGTTTTTTCCCATCCTTCAGACCTCCTGGGGTCCTCCAAGCATACCTCTTAGCCATTTTGGAACCCAAGGGGTTCATCTGCTCCCACAGCCCCTTGGGCACTGGATCAGCAGCTCTGCATCAGGACAAGGGTGGCTGCGCCCACCCCCCAACCCCCAAGTCTGGGAGTCGTCTAAACCCGCACCAATGGGATGCTCTGGGCAACCCAGCTGAGATGACAAAGAAGAGCGGTAGGACCCAAGCCCATCTGCAGCTCAAGGACTAGCGGCCAGGACCGCCGATTCCATGGAACCCAGCAGGCCCCAGGCTGCAGGCTGGCACCATGTCCTCAGATCAGAGAGGGAGGAACACGTGGGGTGGGGAGAGCTCTCTCCCAGCCACGTGCCATGCCCGCAGCACAGCCTCCAAGCGCTGCACACATCTCTTCCCATCTCCCAACCCAGGTTCCAGTCACTCCCCTGGAGAACACATCCTTCCAGGAACACTGTCCAAGACCAAGCCCAGGAATTCGAGGGCCCCCCATGGCCACCTCCCCATCCTCTCATCGGAACCCGTTATCTCTCTTCAGATGCCCAAATGCTTTTCACCTTGTGACAGTTACTTGGTTCATTATTTGCCCGAAGCACATGGAGGCTGACTCACTTTAAGCCACGCCCCTGGCGGGCGGTCGGGGTGGGGGGAGTCTACATGCCTTCTGCCCACCCTGACCCACACAGTCTTAAACGTGCTTCCACACTGCCTGGCACCAGTGTCCTAGTGCTCCTTCCTGAGGGCAGGGATCATACCTTGCTTCTCCCTTATGTCCCCTGGGGCAGAGCTGGGCACTGTAACTGCTTGTTGCAACACAGGTGAGCCCGATAGGAAAATCGGGATTGCGAAACACAGACTGATTATACACTTTGCGAAAGGAGTTGCCAACAGTGTCCTTACGCAGCACCACCCCCATCCCAGCCCCCGTGCACTCAAGGCCTCACTCAACTCACAGGAAGCTCATCTGCCTTGCTTTTCCCGAGCACGTGTTTGGTGAGGATGCTGCCATTTCTGAGTGCCTACTGTGTTTCTCCCCGAGTGGCCGCTATCTGGCCCCCATCAGCGTGTGCCCAAGGCCAGCCTGTCTGCCCTGGCAACCAGCACGTGCCCTTGGCTGTGGGCCCTGACCCACCTGGTGCTAGAGACCACAATGGGAGCATCCTGAGAAAGATGGCATGGAGGCTGCCCTCCTGGGAGACAGTGGCCCTGGGCCTCGCCATCCAGGCCATGGGGGAGACTTTATCATCTGGGCCCAGAGAGCTCCTGGATTCACCCTCGACTCCAGAAACCGGCCCAAGCGGCCCAGATCTGCCAAGCCACTCAGCTGGCTAAGGAACTCCAGGCTCCCACACTGTGGCACTACCTGAAGAGCAAGCCCAAAGCTGGTTTCCAGCCAGGTTACTGGAGCTGTACAGGCCTGTAGGAGATGGCGAAGGACCTCATTAGATGAGAGGGAGTGAGGCTGGCGGCACATCCGAGCAGGGCTCTGAGACGCGAAAAGACTTCCTGGAAAGGAAGCTCATCCTCACTTTTCTGGAAAGGACAGGGAGGAGCAGGCTTCCAGGAGGAGCCCCGGTCACCTCTTCCCACCCCTTCATCCTCAATCTCATAACCTCATAACAAACTCTTTTGCCGACCCCAGTTCCAATCCTACCGGCTGCAAGAGCTAAGGAGATGCCTCCCAGAAATCCTTACACAGGCAGACAGAAAAATGACTGTTTCCTAAGCCAACTGCCTCTTGTAGACACCAAGCCATTTCACAAGCCTGCATCCAGCCAACAATTAAAGGAGCCAGCATACTGCATTAAAGGTCAGTCTTTAGGGACCCCAAGTACAGCAGACCATCACCCTTCCTGGACCCCCGGGCCACTGCCCTAGTGGCACAGTCACCTGTAGGGCTTTAAAACTACAAAAGCCGGGCTTCCCTGGTGGCGCAGTGGTCGGGAATCCGCCTGCCGATGCAGGGGACGCGGGTTCGTGCCCTGGTCCGGGAGGATCCCACGTGCAGCGGAGCGGCTGGGCCCGTGAGCCATGGCCACTGGGCCTGCGCGTCCAGAGCCTGTGCTCCGCAACGGGGGAGGCCATGGCAGTGGGAGGCCCGCGTACCGCAAAAAAAAACAAAAAACAAAAAACTACAAAAGCCAAGGTCTGAGCCAGACTTTTGATGTCTGCAAAGAGATCCAGACCCAAGGCAATTATGCTCTCGGCCAGAGTGGGGAATCATCACCAAGGAAGCCATGAACTTGCAACACCTAAAGGAGAAGCAGATGTGGAAAGGCTATAGCTTTCACCGTGGGGTTTACTCCATGGCCATCTGGGGCCTACACCCTGGGATGTCTCTGGGACATATCCCGAGTTGACTAAGCACAGAAGGGCTGCCCATGGAACAATACTGAGCAGCATCCACCCCAAATTCACGTCCACCCAGAACCTGTGAATGTGACCTTATTTGGAAATAGGGTCTTTGCAGATGTAATCAAGTTAAGATGAGGTCATAGCAGACTAGGGAGGGCCCTGAATCCAATGACTGGTATTCTAACAAGAGGAGCGGGCACAGAGACACACGCACAGAGAGGAAGGCCACCAGAAGACAGAGCAGAGGTTGGAATGATGTGTCTACAAGCCAAGGGACACTAAAGATTGCTGGAGCCACCAAGGATGGAACAGATTTTCCCTTAGAGCCTCCAGAAGGAACCTACACTGCTAACACCTTCATTTTGGATGTTAGGCCCCCTAAACTGTGAGAGAATCAATTCTTGCTGTTTGACACCCCTCAGTTTGTGGTCACTTGTTACAGCAGCCATGGGAACTTAATGTAATGGGCTTTGAGGTGCGACCCTGGTATCAGTAGGCCCTGTGGAACCTCTGAGCTGGGCTGGGGTTAAAAGTTTTGGCTCTACGATGATTTTGATGTGATGACTTGGACACAAATGCCAGCAGATGCAGGTGGAGGAGAGGGTAACGCGCAAAGCAAGAGGGGGCCTTGGGGCATTCGGACACTGCTGGACCCTGACCTTTGCTGCCCTTGATCCAAACCCAAAGCAGAAACGGCCCCGGCGCTGCCTCAGCTGACACTGGGCAAGGATGGGAGTGGCTGGCTGGGCATTCTCTCCGTGCGGCCGAGGGGTGTGAGGTGGACCCAAGGCCCGACCCCTTCCTGCTCAGCCCCTGTAAACCAAGCCCTAAAGCCTCCTGAGCAATGGATTCCTTCTGAGCCTGGGCCTGATTCTGCCCTAGAAGCACAGCCTCTCTCTCTGCAAGGGGCCTGGACAGGCCTGGACTCCCAGGGGACACCACATGCAAGGCCAATCCTGGCTCCGCCACTGGGAGGAGCCTCTCCTCCCCCGGCCCGTCTTGCTGAGCAGCGAAGCCAAACTGGAGAACTTCCCCCAATTCGGGTTCTGTGGAAACCACTCTGCAAGCACACACCGTGCCCCAAGTGCAGGTGGCCTGAGCTACGTGATGCGCACAGGTAGGGTCACCTGAAGACTTCCCGCGCCAGGCAACAGCAGCAGCTCCAAGGGCCAACTGAAGCGTGGCCAGGAGCTGTGGGGAGTGTGGGGAGATCAGAGGGGCATGGCTGACAAGAGGAGAAACCCGGAGACCCTGCCTTTGAGTCTGCACAGGTGAGGGCAGCTTCACCACAGCTGGCAAGAGGATGCGTGGCTGGCGGCTGAGACTTAGAAGCAGAAAACAAACCTGTCAGGAAGTGAGAGTGAGCTGCAGAGGCCCACCTGCTGTGTATCCGTCCTTTTGGTTAAACTGAACCTGCCCCAGGAAAACCTGGCTGACTGTCACCAGGGCAGTAGAGGCCTGCAAGTGTCAGAACTGGATGGAAACCTCCAGGGCCCAGCTGGTTGCTCCCATTTCTGCTGCATTCTCCCCACTTCTGTCTCCTGCCCCTCTGTGTATCAGAACAAATAACTGGGCTCTCCTCCTTTCCTCGCTAGCTCCCATGTGTGGGGAGCAAGGGGTCCTGAGGGGAACAGATATTCGCTGGGGACTCTAAGCAGCCATACAACCCTACCTGCAACCTCCAGTCACCAAAATCCCCAGCTTGTGTGGATGTCCTGAAAAAGCAGTCACCACTCAAGGACCCTCCTGCCTGTCCCTGTGTGCAATGCCTCCTGGGCAGGACGTGGGAGGAGCCGGCCCTGGGCCTCTTTCCAGCTGCTCCACTGAGCCCGTGGGGAACCTGACCAGGGGAGGGAAGCTTCCATCCAGCCCCAACCTAATCTGGTGAGCCCCACAGGCGGCTTGGTGGGAGAGGCCCAGGCAGAGCAGCTCTTCCCCACCCAGCTCCAAGCCCAGAGGAGCCCAACTCCCATCTCACCTGTGAAAGTTTCTTCCTGGGGTCCCCGGTCCTTCAACCCACCGAGGTCGAGAGTCCCCCCACCCCCAAGGCTGTGTCCCGCACTCTCCCCGCTCCGCCCCCCCTCCCCACCCCCCGCGCTGGCATCCCGGGGCCCTCCGCCTGCCAAAATCCAATCCGTTCCCTGGCTCCCTTTTCTGGGGCTGGAGCTGCAGCGGAATTTCGGTGGAATTTTGAGGTTGAGAAGCATCTCGGCAGAGAGGAAAAGAAAGGAAGAGAAGGAAGGGGGGAAAGAAAGTACGATTTTGGCATCAACTTGCAGGATTCTAGAAGGTACCGAGGCCCCAGAGGCGGGCGCTGGGTCACTCTGCAAGATGCGGGCGGGCGGGGCGCGGGCGAAACCTCCGGGTCCAGCACGCCCCGTAGGGGCGGTGGGCGCCGGGCCGGGGCGGGGTCGCCGTCCTTACCTACGTCTGCATTGCAAAACGCCTGTTGCGGGTGCACCGGGGAGCAGCTGCAGGCGTCGGTCGGGCGGAGCAACGTCCCCAGCAGCAGGAGGCCGAGCACAAGCCGCAGGCTGCGGGCCGCGGCGCCCATGGCGGGCGGGGGGCGGGGGCGCGGGCTCGGGCTCGGGCTCCGGCTAGCCGCCGCCGCCTGGGCTCGGGGCGCTCCCCTCTCGCCGGCCGGGGCCGCGCGGGTCTGGGTGGCGCTCCGCGGCCGCGCCCTCCGCTCCGGCCCGCACTCGCTGCACAAACTTTCTCGGCTCTTGGTCGCGGGGGCGATGAGGGGGCGCGGGGCGCGGGGCGCGGCCGGCAGCGCGGAGACGAGAGCGGGCCGGGGGCAGCGAACGAGCGAGCGAGAGATCGAGCTAGCGCGCCGCGGGCCGGGTCGCCGATACTTCTCTGCCTTCTATGGATGTGTGCGCCGCAGGCGCGAGCCGAGCCGGCCTTTTATTGCTCTCCAAGGATTGTTGGGCTCCGCCCCCCGGTGGCGGGCGGCCAATGCCGGCTCCGGGAGCTCCCAGCGGCCCCCTCCCCGCTCGCCTCCCGCGCCTCCCGGCCCTCCCCCAAGCCCGGCTTTTGTTGTGTCCAGCCTGGCACCGCAGGGACCCGCCGCTGCGCACCTGGCTTCCTACCGCCCGGGACCGTACCCCGCAGCCTCCCAAATCTCCAGAGCTTGGGAGAAAGGGGGCACTGCGCGAGGACAGTGCCCAGCGGACCCTGACTCAGCACTTGGGACTCGCAGCCCACCCCTCCAGGGCACAGGCGGCCCACCCACCACCCCTTCCCCTCCAGCTTGGCACGGGAGATGTACACTGCCTGATTCCCTTCCACCCCTGGGGTCCCTGAGATTCTAGCCCGGGATTGAGGAAAAGGATGTGCGCTTTGGAGCAGGGGTCGTTCCCTGCCGCCCCTCTCCCAGCCCCCTTTTGCTGGGTGGCCTCCTGAAATTTACCGAGGATTCCTTTTTCAAATGGAGGCCTTAGAATTTTAAGTGCGCTTGGCCAGTAGAGTTGGAGGGGGAGGGGAGAGTGGTTACTATGAACAAAACAGGATTTTATATAAACTGTCCATATTTTTGACCAGCCAGCGGGGCGGGGGGTGGGGGCAGGAGCCCAGGAGACAGTAGGATTGGATGAAGGCATTTTCCGGGCTCTGCTCCCTTAGCCCACAAATGTGGGAGCTGAAGGACTTTTCCCAAAACAGTTCTGTGTTCCAAGGAAGGGCAGAGGGTCTTAGAGGTGTGGATGGCACAGAAAGCGTGGCCCCGGGGGTCCCTGTCTACCTGTCTTTGAGCCCTCTCTGTGGTGGGCACTGTTACACAGAAAGCCTCGTTCTTGCCAGCAGGATGTTTGTAATCTAGCCGGGGAGTTGTAAACTGAGAAAAATGACACAATTAAAGAATAATTGCCCGCTAAACTGTGTTGCTGACTTGAGATGTGAAACTGGGAAATACTGAAACAATGGAAAAACAGCTTCTTTCTGTTTATGCGTGCTTTGAAACAGACAACTTGAAGAAAAGTTAAATAGGCAGGGCAGTTATTTTTAGTACTCTAACAATTCCAAAGTCACTTTTTCGGCTTTTGTTTCTGTAAAATAAAGTCGTGTCATTTGTGAAATGATGTTTGATGCTAATTTTTAAAGTACAGTTAATTTGGAAAATTATCGCAAGTTGGCTGCCTGTAGCCTTTTCATTTCTTTCTTTCTTTGTTATTGCAAGTGGAATGAAATGCTCTTGAAGTTTACGGAAGCTGAAATCAATTCGTCAGTTTATGAAAGAAACAAATATCTATCTTAGGGGCTCTCAGCCTTCAGGCAAGATAGACACATAAATGATCAAGCATGCCCGAGGGTGAGAAATACATTACAGGTAGGTTGATGATGGTGCAGAAGGGGATCGGGGTCCATGCCAGGCACAGGGCAGGAAATGAGGGGCCTGGGCTGGCCTTCCTTCCCTCCTTCCATCAACAACGCTTACTTGAGCATCTGCAGTGGGCACTGTCCTGAGAGCTGGGCATTCAGGCCTCCACAGAACGGACAATGGTCCCTGGGCCAGTGGGTAGAAAGACTCCTGAGCTGGTGAAGGAGAGAGAAGTGAGGGGAGAGGAGCCATGGAGGAGATTTTAGAGGGTCTGGGAGGGGACCACGTTTTATTCTGAGGTCAGAGCTTCTGGAGGGTTTGGAGCAGAGGGGCAAAGCGGGCCCCTCTGAAAGGATGGAGCTCTGTGGTAGGATCGGCAGGAGTGAGGGCAGAGGGTTTACCTGTGACTCAGAGATGGAGCAGCCCAGCCTCCTCACTGGCCTTGCCAAGCCTCTGTCTCCCCATCCACAAAATGATGATAAAGTCCCCTACCTAGTGGATTTCTGAGCATGGCTGAGCAGAGGCTCTAAAATCCAGTGCATGTGGTGGCTGCCATCAGGAGGCATTGAATGTTAAATGACTTTCAGGAGGGCACAGCAGGTGAAAGGACAGAGCAGCCCCCGAAAGCTCACCCCACCCTGACTGGCTCAGCCATTTTACGGTGCCTGTGGCGGCCTTGGCTCCTGGGCGCCCCGCCTCATTACCCCGACCTCTCCATTCGTCCTCGTCATCCTCTGCCTGTGCTCCTAGTTAGAATCTTCCCATCTCAAAACCACGGGAACTGAGGCCCCAGGTGAGGAATCTACTGAAGACAAGAAGTAGATTAGGATCTGGCTACGGTGTCAACAGATGCCCTTTCACACGCTCTCTGCTCCACCGCCAAGAGGGCTCAGCAACTGGGGATGAATGTGGGGAGAGGGCCGCAGCTCTGACCTCTGTCCAAGGAGGGAGGTCGGGGTCAGGGCGCCCCATGTGCAGGAAGAAGGAGGACCCGAAGGCTGATAGCTCTCTCCATGGGCTTCTCTCCTAACTAGCTTCCCCGACCTTGATCTTAGGGGGCAGGCTAACAGGGGAGCCATACGGGAGACCCCCGCCCAGCCCCCATGTGCATTCTGACCACAGCCTGCTGGACCTCGGCTTGTATCTGTGACTCCCGGCAGGACTCAGGACAGACAGGAGGGGGCAGCACCTGCCAGGCCGGCCGGGGAGGGGGGCTTCTAGGACCCTCAGATCACCACCCGCACCCCCTGGGGCCACTACTTCCCACCAGGAACGCCCACTTTGCCCCTGCCTCCTTCCCAAAGGGACTTTCTCAAGGCAGAGCCCAGCAGAGTTGTCAGCCGGTCCCACCCCTGTGGGAGCACACCTAGCAAACACGTCCTGGGCTGGGCTTGGCAGCGTAAACGCTGTCCAGGGTCAGAAGGAAAATGCCAGCTCCGCCTCCTTCCTGCTCCTCTCAGGTAAACCGAGTCAGAGTGACCTCACCAGCCTCAGAGAGGAGGCCCTGTCCAGCCAGCACGAGGATAGGCATCAGAGGCGCCTCTTCTCACTCGATTCGCTCTCCCAGTTTACCGAAGATCCATTTCCTCCTGAGCTTGGAGTGTTTTCTCCCTTGAGACAGCTGCAGCGGAGCTGAAGGCCTCACACTCCTTCTGGCAGGTTCCAGAGAGCCAGACGCTCTACAGTATGTAGTGTGAAAATCGGTCCCACAGGCTCAGGAATCTGGCCCCGAAAGAGTGGGTGTGTCTCGGGCAGGTCCTGGGGCGCGGGAGCTGGTGGCTGATGAGGGTGAGGGATGCGTCCCTGTGCCTGGCGGTTTGTGATGTGTGGCCCCCAGAGAGGAATGGGAAGCTGGCATCGGGGTCATGATGCTCACCCCCCCCACCGCGTCGACTCCGGGCATCAGATTCGTGGCCACAGTAGGTGGCAGTGCCACACGCAGCCCAGACATCTGTCCCCAAAGTTCCTTGCTGGGGCTGTTTACCATAGGACATCCCAAAGGTGACAAGAAGGTGAGTAAGAATGACCTGTGTGTGGCGTGAAGATGGGCCACGGGTCACTGCACAGTCAACATGAGCATCTTCATGATCAGCCGTGGACACTCTAAAGGACATTTTGATTTTTGTTTCACTTCATTAATTTCATTATGAATCCTCTTCCGCTGGGCCAGCTTCTCAGCCTCGGCACCGCTGACCTTGGGGCCAGACCTTTCTCTGGTCGGGCCGTCCTCTGCACAGTGGGGCTGTCCTGTGCATGGCGGGGGTATTAAGCAATAACCCTGGTATCTACCCTCTAGATGCCAATAACATCTTCCCCCCAAGTTGTCACAACCAACTGTCCTCAGATGTTGCCTAGTGTCCCCTGGGTGGCGAAACCTCCCTAGTTGATAACCCCTAACTAGGGAAACTGATAAAAAATCGTTGGTCTTGAGACCAAATGCAGAGACATAAACAACAAGGTTCTCTTTCTGTAGGGAAAATAGTAATGCGTAGGGAGGGTCCCTGCACCCACGCATCACCCAGAGAACAGGCTGGGAGATGGTGCTGTGTCCATACTGGTTCTCATGGGAGAGAGGGAAGGCAAGAAATAGTATAAAGATTGTTGCTTAAGAAGTGCCCATGGATGGACTTCCCTGGTGGCGCAGTGGTTGAGAGTCTGCCTGCTGATGCAGGGAACACGGGTTCATGCCCCGGTCTGGGAAGATCCCACATGCCGCGGAGCGGCTAGGCCCGTGAGCCATGGCCGCTGAGCCTGCGCGTCCGGAGCCTGTGCTCCGCAACGGGAGAGGCCACAACAGTGAGAGGCCCGTGTACCGCAAAAAAAAAAAAAAGACGTGTCCATGGACATTCCCTGGTAAGTCCAGTGGTTAGGACTCCACGTTCTTACTGCCGAGGGCCTGGGATCCATCCCTCGTTGAGGAACTAAGATCCCACAAGCCACAGGGCCAAAATAATAATAATAATAATAATAATGTGTGCATGAGCATACAGCATGCGTGATAGTCCATTTATGGGAAATTACACATATGCAGGGATGCAGACGGATGTATGAACAGGTGTTCACCAAAAAGTTCATTGCATGTCTCCGGGTGACGGGGACTTAGGTGATGAGATAGATGTCATATCCTGCTCCTCGTGTGGGGAAAGCAATTTTCAGATGATAGTCCAACCCTAAAATGGACAGCAGAAATATGGCTATTTTTCTACATTTGCAGTACATCACTGCTAAAGCCTGCCCTGGCTGCAGCTCCTCTAGGCATTTACTTTCCAAAGCTCCCGCTCCATCCTCTCCACTGCTTTTGGCTCACGCCTCCCATTGGGGTTTCTTTGGCTGCGCCTGTGGCTATACTTTATGCCATCCCATAGAGCATCTTTAAGAAGGCGGGACCTGGCCTCTCTCCTTCACTCCCTGCCTCTGCACCTGTCAATCCCCCTTCCTCCCCTCCCAGGCAGGTTCCCCTCTGGGCAAAGGCAGCCTTGAGCCAGGGCACACACCTTGCAAGCCTGCCTGTGTCTTTTTTTTTTTTTGCGGTACACGGGCCTCTCACTGTTGTGGCCTCTCCCGTTGCGGAGCACAGGCTCAGGATGCGCAGGCTCAGCGGCCATGGCTCACAGGCCCAGCCACTCCGCGGCATGTGGGATCTTCCTGGACCGGGGCACGAACCCGTGTCCCCTGCATCGGCAGGCGGACTCTCAACCACTGCGCCACCTGGGAAGCCCCCTGCCTGTGTCTTAATTCCCCACTGCCCACTATGCAGAGAACAGCCTTCACAAACTGGGCAGCAGTACTCACACCACCCATGCTGCACTGATCCATTCTAGAGTGACTCCAGAAAGAAAGGAGGGAGGGGGGAGGCTGTCCTGGGGGTGAACAGAAAGCCCATGAAGTAAGTTGTTGGCTTGAAGACACTGCCTCATCTGAAGTATCCGGAGCAGACAGCCTAGACCGGCAGCATGTAAACACTTCCTCCAGGGAGGCGGCTCTGGCACAGCCGTGGTTTCATCCCTGGGCCGGGAAGCCTTTTCAGACCTTGCTTCCCATGGACTCTCAGATGACACTGCCTCTCCTCCCTGTGGCCGCGTTTTGCCTCCCTGTGACTCAGAAGGAACTCCAGTCCTGCAAGGGAGGGCACATCCCTCCTTCCGGTAGCGAGGGAGGGCCAGGGAGCCGCTCCTGCACAGTCTGTGCTCCAGAAGTCCACACCCCGGAACTGTGCTTTTCTCCTCCGGTTCCCCACCTGTCTGGCTCTCAGCTCTCCCCGAGCTGGGCTCTTCCCAGAGCCCCCTGTAGGCTTCATTTACATGGAAAACAAAGGACTATGAGAGACACTAGGCAGTGGCTCTCTTTGGGGCACTGCTCTGCATTTTCTCGTGCCCAGGCCATTTCCTTCTGGCCCTGGGCACGCAGTCATGTGCTTCCTCGCATGGGCGGGTTAGGGAGGTGGGCCAGCGAGCAGAGATGGGACCAGTGCTTCTCCATCCTTGGCTTTCTCCCGGAAGCAGCCACAGCTGGCATTCTGGGGACCAGGGGCTGGCCAGGAGCGAGGGGCGGGACAGCTGGGGGACTGGCTGCCCAGCTCAGCAGGGGATGGTTGGGGCTGGGTTTTCGTGGTTTCAGGTTCGCCTCCCTGCAAGCCAGAGGCAGGAGGCTCAGGTTTCCAGCCCCGCCATCCTGCTCTTCCTTTGGTGTTGAGAGTGATGGCCCATGGCCATGATGTCATCGCCTAATCCAAACAGAAGGGGGGCTGGTTTGGCGGCGCTGGCTGGCTTCCCATGCTGAGTGCAGCAGTAAATTTCATTTCAAGGCTATGATTAGGACGATGCCCAAGAATTTCCTCTCTCTCTCCTTCCTCTCCCCAATCCTATTTTCCTTTCCGTGCTCCTGCCTTGCCTTCTCTCCCCCTTGCCCTCCCGCCCCGCCCCGGTCTCTCTTCTCTAGGGATGCCTCAGGTTCTCGGTGAGGTCAGCCTGTGGTCAGCATCACCAAGCTCCTTCCATCCCCAGTCCGGTTTCTTGTCACCTTCAGATTCCAACCTGTCTCCCTCCCTCCCTCTGTGACGAGCTTCGGAGCAGACGGATGAGGTCCCAGCCCCTGGAGGTCATCCACTGGAGTCCGGGGTGAGGGCGAAGGGACAGAATGCCTAAAGGCCCTCGTTCAACCTTGAGCTGAGCTGCCAGACAAGATGGAGAGCAGGGCGTGGGTGGCTCTGGTCCCCAACAAAGAGATCAGAAGGCAACGAACAGAGCCAGGAGGAAGGCGAGGAGAGGCCCGGCTCCCTGAAAAGTGATTCATCAGGTCCTCACCGCCATTTCCAGCTGCTCTCTGGAGTTGTGGGCCTGGCTCGTTGACTCTCTGTCTTTGGCACTCCCACTCTCTCCTCAGCTACGAGACAGCAGCCCAACTCCACAGGCGAGAGGGGCCAAAAGGCAGTGGCTCGCCCTCTGGGACCCCATGTCCCCGGGCCTGCCCAGCCCCTGATAGAAGTGGGATCACGTGTGCAGTCCTGCCCCAAATCCCACTGCTTCTCTCCTCGTCCTGCACAGCCCCAGTTCTGTGCAGGCATTCCCTGGCCCGGGAACAAGGCCAACACCTAGTCACTGCTGGAGGTGACTTGCATCCTCCAGCACAGCCTCCCCTGACAGGTGTCATCTGACCACAGAGCCCGGTCACCTGGATGCCCACAGGGAAGGCAACAGGGGCTGGGTGGGCTGCGTCTCTCAGCACCCAGGCAGGCTGAGCTTCCTGAAGATACAGAGGGTGCCCTGGGTCCCCCTCGGCGCTCCCCATCGAGTTGGACTGTGGTCTGACTCCTAAGGCCAGGAAGAGGGGTGTCCCAGGTGTGGCCTTCTGGCTGGCGAGTAGCCCCCTGTCCCCCCCACCCCAGCCCGCCACCAGGCACATGGCTCTCCAGCGCTCCTTCCCCGCCGAGCCTGGACGTGGCCTCAGAGCCTTCCTCGCCATGACCCAGGAGCCAGCTCAGACAGCCAAAGGGGGCTCGTGATTGATTTCCAGCCCAGGGAGATGCCCGGCCGGGGTCGTGTGGGGAGCAGGCCACCCTAGGGAGGGGTAGAGATGGAAACTGCCCTTCTGTGGCCCGTTTACCTGGAATTCTCAGACCACTTGCGTTTTCTCACACGGGTTACTTGTCTTCATGTCTGCCTTCCCCAAGACTTCCAACTTCTTAAGGTTATAGCTCACTTGTTTACTCATTCATTCATTAATTCATTCATTCGACAAGTTTGTATTGGGCCCCAGCTGTGTGTCAGGCATGTGCAGGTGTCGGGGATGTGGATGGAACAAAAACAGCCCCTTTCGTGCTACAGCATGATCCACCTTTTAGTAGAAATACAGACAGAGATGATGGCAAAGTGTGTTGGGGCCCAGACCAGGAGCAAGGGCACCAGCGAGGTCTGGAGGGCCTGGGATAGAGACCTGGAGGTTGGTCAGAATGATTCAGATAAGGTGGGAGCACTGTTCTAGGCAGAAGGACCCAGAGGTAGGAGGACGCAGGAGCTGCAGGAGGGTCCTGTCAGCTGAGCGCAGAGCTGGGTGGGGGCAGGGCGGATCTGGACGACGTGAGGGGTGGGAGTCGGAGACAGGCAGCAGCTGTCCGTGGTGACTCACTGCTGAGCAGAATGATTGGAAACACATGTCCCACCGAGAGGCGCATTCATTACTCACAGCCGAGGGTTCTTGGACAACATGGGAGTCAAGAGGGAGACTGGTGGGGAAGGAGAGTGGTCGGCGGGGCCAGGGAGGGGCTCCGGGCTCCCTCATGGTCGGTGCCCCCCGTCTGCACCTTGACATCCTTTGCCGAACGCTCCTCAACTCTGGCTGAGTTCCTACTCGATACGTTAAAAACAACCTTTTTATTATGAGAACTTCCAGACATATTCACAAGGAGAGAGAACAGTGTAATGTTCACCCATGTCCCAGTGCCCGGCTTCGAAAATGATCAACTCATCCAATCTTCTTTCATCAACACGTGCCCCAGTGGACGACTTGGAAGCAAATCCCAGACATTGTATGTAGTTCCTCTGTAAACATTGGAAGAACATTTTTGTTGAAGGCCTACTTTCTCTTTTTCCGGGTAGAGAAGCACACTAACTTCATTTTATGAGGGTTTCTCACAAGATTTTTTCTTCTCTTTGGGCTAAACCTGCTCCCCAGAATCAGATAAACCAGGGTTTATCCTCCATCACCAGCTGTGTGACTCGTGCCCCATGGCTTAACCTCTCCTGTCTCTGCTTCCTCATTTGGAAAATGGGATCCCGCTGGTAGTACCCTCTTCAGGAGCTTGCAGGAAGGCATCCAGCACATGGCAGGTCTCGGATGATATTGGTGATGAAGGCTCCAAGAAACAAAGCAGATCCCACAGCCAGGAGGCTGTTGGGGCCAGGATTCAAACCCTAATCTGCCAGACTCCAAAACCTGTTACTTTTTCATACCTTAGGCATGGTCAGCATGCCCGATCAGCATGCTTTTTAGGATCCACTGAACCAAGGTTGCCAGTGACTTTTGGTCATGATCTGGAAGGTCCCTCTGCCCTGAAACTCCTTCCCCTTGGAACAGGGTTGGGGGAGATGTCCAGTAGCTGGGAAGCAGTTTCTTTAAGAACTCAAGGCCCTTGGGAATGAGCAGCAAATGGGGCCTCCCAGCCAATGGGAGGGGAGAGGGATGAGAAGAGGGCGTCTCCCTCCACCTGGAGGTAGGCTCAGATCTTCCCACCTGGGAACAGGTACTCTCAATGTAACCCTGAATCTATGGGTTGTAAGGAATAAATACCCAGATGAGACAGGTTGGCTAAAGTGGGCTTTCTTCAAAGGATGTAGCCTCTGAACGTCTGGAATCTGGAGAACCCTCAGGCCTACTTTATCGCTCTTGTGCTTCTCACTCCTCCGAATGGCTCATCTCAACTACTTGCCTGTCTCTCTGTCTCCTTTCTCTCCTTGGATTTCTCTGCGTTTTCACAGCCCAGCCTGGCTGCCTTTTTATCCAGAGCATTCTTATGAGCGCAGATCCAATGGGCCAGCCGGGGTCAGGTGACTACCCACTCCTGGCTCAATGGCTATGGCCGCTGGTACCAACTGGGTAGTCAGAGCCTGGGGTCTGAAGGACAGGCTGGCCCCGGAGGGGAACGGGAAGGGACACCTCTCTGGAGTGAGGGCAGGGCCCCCAAAGAGAGACACTCGGGTGGGCGGACAGTTGGGCCCTTGACTGCCCACCCATGAGACAATCATACCCTTTGAACCCTTCGGCATTTGGAGAAGGCAGTCAGGGTCTGGGCCCAGGATGATGGCTCTGTGCCATTGGCTTGGGAGAGGTTGGCTCCAGCAGAAGAATCCTGTGGGGCTGCACCTCCCAGGCCTTGTTATTGCTCACACCTTGATGGGGCAAAGAGCCCTATTCAAGGCTATGAGGTCAGAACCCTGGCCTTGTCTTTGACCGTGTCTCCTGGCAGCGGTGGAGGACAGCAGCCGCTCCAGGCTCAGACGTCGCCTGGAAGGCATGTCTGGGGCTGATACTCTCTAACTGACTGCCAGAGAAAATATTTTTTGCAGGTTCCTTGTGAGCTGAGAATGGAAATGCAACACCCAGCAGGATGAGTGGGGGAGGGAGGCCTGCCTTTCTCCGAGAATCAGGAAGACACCTGGGGATGGCATTACCCAGGCACAGCTGGGATGGCCGGTCCTTGGTGGCCATTAGGGGCCCAGGTGAGCAGAGTGGCCAAGGGTGGGGAAGGCCCAGGACCAGGGCAGATGATGGGGTTGTTAGAAAAGTGTGTGCTCTAAAAAGGCAAATGAGATGAGTCAGGCTGAACCGAAGGGCTCTAGCTTAAAATAAACAAACAGAAAAACAAACAAAAAAACCTTCTAAAAAGTACAGAATTCAGCCTGAGTTTTGAAAGTTCAAATAAACAAAGAAAAAATATGTAATCAATACTCATACAGAGAGAACCAATGTTAGTATTTTGGCATCTATTACCCATTTTTTACTTATGTAGCAAGTAATATTGTATGTTCTACTTTGTAGCTGCCTTATTTTAAACCCAGGAAGGTATCATGAACATCTTTCCATGTGATTAAATATTTTCCTGCAATACTATTTTAAACATCTGCATGGCATTCTGATGTAGGCTCTGCCCAGAAGGCAGGATGAAGTTGCCAATGGCAATGCCAGGCTTGATGGTCCCTATAGCTCCCAGTCCCAAAGAGTAAGCAGGTGTCCTCAGCCGTTACTATGGCAAAATACTTGAGGAAGGCTCTGATTGGCCAGGCTTGGATCCTAGACCCATCCTTGAGCCAATCACTGTGGCCAGCGGGATTGAGGGCTCTGATTGGTTAGGCCTGAGGCACATGCCCATCTTGTAGCCAGGAGGAGGCTGAGGGGAGGGATGCTGAACAGACAAAAAGCATAGATCCCCCACAGACTGCCAGCCAACAGGAGCTCCACAGATATGCGTGGAAGGACTGTCCAACAAGGTACTGGGTCTAAGACTAAAGAACTGTGTGACATGGTCCTTACCCTGAAGAGGCTTACAATTTGAGGGAGACCCCAAAATACGCAAAACCAATTAAAGAAAGGTTAAATGCCAAAAATGAGATAAACACAACAGGAGGATTTTGTGGCAGGACAGACTTGGGTTCAAGTCCCATTTCCACCGTGATGTTGGCCAATCTCTTTACTCCTCTGGGCTCGAGCTTTCTCATCCATAAAGTGGAAATAATACCACATTCTTCGGGGTATGGTGTGAATTCAGTCTGTTGACATAAGAAGAGCCTAATTTGGAGTCTGGCATATAGTAGGTGCTTGGTAGAGGGTAATTAATATTAGTAGTGGCAGGATTTGTGCAGAGGAGGGGGAGATTACAATGCACAGACCAGGTGCTTGGAAAAAGTTTAAAGGTGAATGGTGGATTCATCAGAGCAAAAGGTGGAAACCACTCAAATGTCCATCGAGTGATGACTGAATAAACAAAATATGCTGCCTCTGGGCAATGGACTAGGATTTTGGCATCAGAAAGAATGAAGCGCTAACACATGCTACATCAGAACTTCAAAAACATGCTCACTGAAAGAAGCCAGACACAAAAGGCCACATATTATATGATTCCATTTATATGAAATGTTCAGAATAGGCTTAGGGCTGAGGGAGGGGCAAAAGGGAGATAGTTTCTTTTTGAAGTGATAAAAATATTTTAAAATTAACTGTGGGGATGGCCGCATAACTGTAAATGTGCCAAAAACTATAGAATTGTACACTTTAAATGGATGAATTGTATGATATATGAATTATATCTCAATGTAACTTTTTTTTCCCCAAAGACATGTGAATGGTGGAAGTTGGGTCTTAAAGGTTGGGTCAAGTTTGGATAGTCAAGACAGAGAAGCTTTCCCCGGGGAAGAGGTGGGGGGCATAGAGGGGAGCCAGTCTGGGCTTGTGGGCACAGACCTGGCGAGGATAGGCTGGTGGGCGAAGGGAGCACCTGAGGAGAAGCTGGCAGGGAGGGCGAGGCAGGGGCTGAGGACATGGTTCAATGAGAACCACTGAAACAAAGTCCCCCTAAAACCGAGTTTCTCTGCCAAGTTTGTGATTAGCCTCTCTATTCAAAACGTGATTCCCAGGGACTTCCCTGGCAGTGCAGTGGTTAGGACTCTGCGCTTCCACTGCAGGGGGCATGGGTTCGATCCCTGGTCAGGGAACTAAGATCCCATGTGCTGCACAGTGTGGCCAAAAAAACCAAAACAAAATGAAAAAAAAAACGTGATTCCCTTTCTTGTCCAACACCTGTTCCCCTCAAGACTGAGAGGTATCAGAGAAAAGGGGGACTGAAACAGCATGCCAGCCCCTGTGTCCCTGTCCTTTGCAGTAAAAGGCTTTTGCTTTAGTCTCCCAGGCCTCCCCTGAGTCTCAGAAGGGCTGGCTCCAGAGTTAATGATTTGGAAATGTGAAGATGTAGAAACAAAGAATATTTGTTGGTCGGGAGAACTGGTAACAATTTAGACTATAAACCAGACGCATAACAAGGTCACCGAACTCCCAGTTCCCTGAAATATATAGATAAATAAATGTTTGACACTCAGTCCTAAGTGTTTTTTATGGGATGCAGACCCACTCCAATGAAAACTGCTGACGCAAGCATGTAGACCCCAGACCGGTTGAAACCAGAAGGCTGGTGATACTCAAAACTTCACCTTGATGCCAACCAATCAAGAATTGTACGCAAGCTGATCAGGCACCCTGCCACCCCCTCCCTCACAGGACCTGTAAAACCTTTGTCTCCCAACCGGCAACATGGAGATGGTCTTAGGACAGCAGTCTTTCCAGGTTGCTGGCCTCCTGAATAAAGCAAATTTTCCTTTTCCACCAACACTTGTCTCTTAGGTATTGGCCTTTTGAGTGGCAGGCAGCCGAACTTGTGTTTGGCACCGGCCTTGTCTGGTTACACCAGCACCGAGGCCCCTCCCAAGAGGAGCCTAGGCACAGGGCTTCAGCTTCTCCTTCAGGCCTGAGAGGGCTGAGACAAACAGGAAACGCTCCCGGAGCTCAGCCGGGGGACACGGGGAACAGGATGGGAAGTTGAGGCAAAGGCTCAAACCTTGTGCTCCCAGGAAAAGAGCTTTAGTGGTACAGCCATCTCTGCTTGCTTGGACTCTGTCCTCTGCCGAAGAATGGCCTCTCCCCTCCTCAGTGCCCTGCACGTTCTCCATCCAGCTGTCACCCTGCTCGTCTCTAAGCCAGGCCCCACGAGAACCAAGCTCATCCATCGTGATCTAACCAGTAAGGCATGGGACTCCCCACGGCATCACCATCAGCTTCTCTGTTGCCCTCCTCTCTCTTGGGCAGGACAACCTCCAACCTATGAGTATTTGCTGCCACCCGGCACCCACCGTAGCCCCTGGAACCATGGGGTCTGCTGGCTTGGCTCCTGGTCTGGGGACCCAGGTGGTCTGAGTGGGGGTCGTGTGTGAGGGAGAGAAAAGAGGGAGGTGAGAACAGCTTCTCTTTCTTGGGCTGGCAAAAGCAGAGCTTTGCTGGCAAAAGAACAAGGGGAATCAAAGCCATCGGAAGATGGGGTGGGAGAAAACACAGGTGTCAGACACAAGGACTGGGATGGAGTGACAATTCGAAGTGGGAGGGGAGGGGGAGGGGCCCTGGGGCTTGTTTCCTCTCACGGGGCATCTTGGCAGGTGCCATTCCTGTGACTCCTACCTCTGGCTTCAGCAGCTTGGAGGATGAGTGCCTGCCTCTGACCCGCCCTGAAAGAGAACATCATGGGTTCCCTGGCTGGAGAGGTACCGAAAGACATTTTTTGTTCCGGGACAACATACATACAGAGAAGTACACAAATCTTAAGTGTTGAGCTTGATACATCCCTGCAAAGTGAAGACAGTGAGTGACCACCATCCAGAATAGTGCAGAAGTGGACCACCGCCAGCACTGGAACACCGCCTCCCGGTCAGTCCCCCATGTAGACTTCGTTCCTGCCTGCTAGCACTGGGCACCCACTGTGCCAGGCTTCTCTTTTTAGGTCTGATCACCCCAAACCCATATCCCCATTTTTCAAAAACCTGTCCAGTCATTTTTGCAAAGATGATTTTATTCATATAGAAAATGCGGGGACTTCCCTAGCAGTCCAGTGATTAAGACTGCGGGCTTGCACCGCAGGGGGCATGGGTTCAATCCCCGGTCGGGAAACTAAGATCCCGCATGCCATGTGGTGCGGCCAAAAAAAAAAAAAAGAAAGAAAGAAAAGAAAAGAAAGAAAATGCAGTCACTGCTTAGTTGGGTTAAGCTTTTAATTTCTTGCCAACAGTTTGTACTTATCTGTACGCGGGTGACCATCTCAGAGGAAAAGGTACCAGGTGACAGGAATCGTGTCTGTAGAAATTGCTTGACACCTGGAGGAATATCCAGAATTTGGTCTAACAATCCTCTTCCCTTCTTGGGGCAAGCAGCCCAGAACAGAACTAAAGGATGGTTCTGCCATGGTTAGGATGTGAGAATCACAGTCGAACACCGTGAGAAAGAAAACCGCATCCGGCAATGATAGCTGCATGTGGTCGGGCTGGGCGTGTTGGTGAGGACCCCTGGGATGCTGATTCAGGGCTCCGTGTTAAGTGAGATTTTTAAACCATTCTTCTTGTTTGCACCTGTTGAGTTGGAGTTTTCTTTTATTTGCAGGGGAAAGCAAACCAAATAGAGACCCAATGTCAGAACAAGAGCCAGCTCCATCAGCTGAAGAGATCCCATTTTCTGAAAAGACTGATACATCTTCCTTATTTTGCTAATTTCCCACAGATGGGGAAGACGGGTGACCACCATTCTGGGATCAGCCTTAGGACTGGGCTCCAGCCAGCTGCTCTGAAGGAAGTGCTGTGGCCCCAGGGGTGGGCGTGGGGAAAGACCTGCTGCCCACACACTGTGACAAGGGTGAGGGTGGGTCCAAGTCTGGGAGCTGAGTGGGGGCTGCAGAACAAGCTGGCTGGGTATGCTTTTCCCAGAAATGTTCTTGGAACACTCATATGTTATTTTTTTTTTTTTGAGGCTTTCTTTTATCGCGCTCAGCAAAGCTTTATATGCCAAAGCTCCTTGATGAGGCTGGATGAGTAGGAGAAAATTTAACTTGCGAAAAGTTAACCTTCAACAAAGAAAACGAGAAAGGTTGCGTGTCTTGGGCTGAAGGCTTTTACAGCAACGAGGCCAAGTTTTTTGCCATGAAATATGCTGATAGTGTAAAAGCATCCAGGCTCGCCTCATTCCGGCCACACCCCTGTTTCCCATGAAGGTTCTCCTTGGTCTCTCTACTGCCACTCTGCCAAGGGCCACCTCCACAGCCCAGCTGCTCTGGTGACCAGGCACCTACTTGATTTCTCCTCGCCTCTTTTGCCAAAGTCACATTGTGGGGGACTCAATTGCAATGTGGGTTCTGTGTTTGGGCTTTGAAAACAAGAGGCAGTGAAAGAACAGCACCAGATATGGAAGCAGAGAAGAGAAGGGGGTTTTGATATAAACACCTGAAAATTCTGGAAGAATAGCTACACTTGTTCTCATTTATTTTCTCTCCAAGTATGGTTCAAAAAATGGAGTGTCACCAGCTGTGCTAGGCACTGGGCATAGAGAAATGCTTGAGGCCTGGTCCCTTCTTCTAAGACACTTGTTGTCTAATCACATAGACAGACGTACAGACAATTCCTATAAAGAAATAGGAAAAATATTACAATAGCCTCCTTCGTTGGTTAAGATACTCTCAATTATAAGTAACTATGCATCAAACCCATACAGTCTTAAACAGTAAAGTAGATTTACTGACTCACATAACTGAAGAGTCCCTATGGAGGGCAGATGTTGCTATAATTGATCAAGGTTCACCCCTTCTCGGTGCCCCTGCTTCTTTCTCAAATTGGATCGCCTCATGGTCACAAAATGGCTGCCAGTGAAACCAGGCTATATACTTCCACATTCAAGTTGCTTTCTTCAGCCATGGACCAGAAGTCTTGAACTTTGCTATGGAGTGGTTAGCAGCGTAGACTTAGAGCCATACACACCTGACCTTTAACTCTGTCTCTGTCATCTTCTGGCCTTGTGGCCTTGGGCAAATGACAAACCCCAGTTTCTGTAAAGTGCAGAGAACAACAGCACCAGTCTCACTGGTTTGTGGTGAGAAGTAATGGAGTAAATGAGACCAAGCACTTAGCACAGCCCCCGGCACGTAGTCAGTATTCCGTGAATGTGGCTACAGGGGGCACTGGTTGCATCCTGAGCTTCTTCCTTTCTCTGGGGGACCCACACCTCCCCCACGCAGCCCAGACACTCTGGGGAGAACCAAGTCTTCCCTGGCTCCAGGGGTGACACACAACCCATCCTCTGGCCCCGGGTATCAGTTTAGTGCTGGGCATGTGCCCCAGACTGGCTCAGTGAGAGTGGAGATGTTTGCAGGGGGTTGTGGCCGATCATATTTCCAAGATGGTGACAACAGTAATTCCCATCCCACAAATTCCTCATGGATGCAGCCTTGACGCTCCTCCCATGAGTGGTAAGGACTATGGCTCATCCCCTTGGATCCAGGCAGGGCTTTGTGACCACTGCAACCAACAGAGTACAAAGGAAGTGATGCTGTGTGACTCCTGAGGCCAGGTCATAAGAATGCCATGCACTCCTGCCTTGTTCTCTTGGAGCCCAGGCACCATGCTGTTAGGAAGCCCAAGCAGCTCTGTATGAGGAGGAACCAAGTTCCCAGGCAGCATCAGCACCTGTTTGTCAGCCACGTGAATGAGCCATCTCGAAATGGATTCTCCAAGCCCCAGTTTAGCTGCCCCAGCTGATGCCATGTGGAGAAAGGATGAACTGGTCTTGCTGAGCCCTGCCCAAATTGCAGGTTTATGAGAAAAATAAAAGATTTAGTCACTAAGTTTTGGGGTTGTTTGTTGTACAGAAATACGTAACCAGAACAGGAGTTCAGAAAAAGAGATTCACTCTGGCATTTAAAAGTTTGATGTAGAGCTGGAGGCACTGTAGCCATTTTGGCAACATGAAGGAAGCCGGTGTGAGGATCGCTACTGGCTGTAGCAGTGTGCTGCTACAGAGGATAGAAAGGAGAGGTGGACCTGAACCTGGTCCTCTGGACATGGCTGAACTGCTAGCTCAACCACCCATGAAACCCACACAGCTTCTGGACTTTCCAGTTAATGTGAACAGCCATATCCTCTCCAAAGTTTAAGCTTTTCTGAATTGGATTTGTCACTCATAACCCAAAGCATCCGAACTAGGATATCAACTGTCACTAACAGGGGATCACCACCCGGGTTTAAGCCTAGAGAAATGTCCCAGTCAGGTTATCTTAGAGAGCAGTAATGATGGTGGCTCATAGAGCCACCTGGACAGAGCTGGGAGGCAGTGAGACCACCCAGGAGGCTGCAGCACAACTCCTGGGCAGGAGAAGGTGGGGCTCCAGGGGATGGGTCTGGAGAAGGACGTTGCTGAGGGACAGTTCACAGGTGCTGTGCTTGGTACTCTGAGTGATAGAAAGAGATATTAATCACCACTCGGACAGGCAATTGAACTATCAGCAGTGACTTGGAAAAGGCTGCACCGACCTTTCCCTCCCCCGCTCCCCTCCACTACCACGGGACTGAAACCTTCCTCTCCTGGCTGCAAGGCGGGGTTAGAGATCTCTGGAAGGATTCAGAAAAGGCCCCAAGGGAAGTGGAAACTTCCAGGCCCAGCGTCTTGGAGGCTCGTCCACTGCCCACCACGCTCGGACAAACCTCTGTCCCTGCTCAGCCCGCTGCCCGCCCTCCATGTGTTCTTGGCTGGTCCCCACCCAGCCTGACCTCAGCCCATCCCACCCTCCAGCCAGCTCCGTGGGCCTCCCCGCCCCCACCCCGGCCCCCCTCACACAGCTGGGAGTTGTTACTGCAAGCCCACAGATGTTTACTAAAGGCCTTGCTCTGCATTTTCTCCCCTCTGGTAACACAGATTCTTAAAGAGGCCCGGCTAGTTTCCATGCTCCGGGGCCTTGGCACTCCCTCCCTCTGGGTTCTTCCCAGGGGCGCCCTCTTGACCTTGTGTGGGGGGCAGGTGCCAGGGTTGGCACAGGTAGGGCCAGCAGGCCGGGTGACTCCCTCAGTGGTCAGCCCTGGGGCTGCAGTGGCCAGGCCACCCTGACTGTCCGGGGTGTTGGGGGGAGCCACCTACCCAGCCTCCTTTTCCTCCTTGGCTACAGGGCATTCAACCCCACCCCGAGGAAGCTCAGGACAAGTCCCTGAGACCCACTTCTCAGGGGACGCCATGCCAAGGTGCCCTCGGCCAGGCCTCACCCCCAGACCGAGGGAACAAACACAGGCGCTCCAGGGCTTGGGCAGCTCGCAGCCCAGAAACACCCCACTGTGCCAAAATGAAGAAAATCCTTCTTAAAAGAGCTGAAGCTTTTAAGCATTTTCAGAAATCCTCTGACCTTGCATGAGACCAGGCAGGCTGCCCGCGCACGTGTCCAACAGACCCCGCCAAGGTCAAAGGGAGCTGCCTGGCCCAGCGGGGTGGGAGGAGCTGGCCTGGCCTGCCATGTGGTGAGTGGTGAGGCCTCCTTGCCATTCCCGAGGCCCGGGCCGCCAAGGGGGGGCCGCTGCTGGGGCCTGCCCGGCTGCAGCGTGGGTTCCTCTCCCCCTCCCTGAACCCCAGTCAATGCAAAGCCTTCAAATTACCGGGAAGCCTGAACCCCAAACCTGCAACACTGCCTGTGGTCTGGAGGGAGTGGAGGAAAGCTTATGGCTGGGCTGGCCGCAGTCAGGGGTGGGTACCGGGGTCTCTAACTGGGGTCTTTAATAAAAGAGTCAAGGTTCCTGGAGGACCTGGCACAGTGCTGGACGTCCACGAACATCTGGTAATGGTGATAGAAGATGCATGAACGTCCCACATGGACTGAAGTTTTGTGTCCACACCTCCAAATCCTCATGTTGAAAACTAACCCTCACTATGACGGCGTTATGAGGGGATCAGGTCAGGAGGGTGGGGCCTCAGGAATGGGGTTGGTGCCCTTATAGAAGAGAACCCAGAGCGCCCCTTTACCCCTCCTGCCCTGTGAGGACACAGCAAAAAAGATGGCCATCTATGAACCAGGAAGAGGACTTCCACCTGACACCAAATCGGACTCCAGCCTCCAGGACAGTGAGGACTAAATTTGTTTTATAAGCCACTAGGTTATGGTGCTCTGTTATAGCAGCCCGAGCAGAGTAACACACACCCTAACCCTCATGACACGAGGGACTGCGGCCCATGGGAGCCTTCAGATCCCCTGACGACAGCCCCTGCAGAGAGGAAGTGTATCAGCACTCACTTTACTGAGATCAAACTGAGGCTCAGAGAGGTGAAGCCTTCTGCCTAAGGTCACACAGCTGAGAGGAGTCAAGCCTGGAGAAGTGATGCTAAGGCTGTATTTCACCATCTTTTGCATTGGATCCACCTGGAACTCAGAGGTCACCTTGCTTCTCTGGTTATAGATGCACAGTGAGCAGCAGGTGTGGCCCGGGGTGGTGGCTACAGGGTAAATCCAGGGCAAACAGGGGCTCAGCTTTGGTTTAGGTGCTTTCAAATGGGCACCTCCTGGTGAATTGTATTTCATGGTGATGTCCTCTAAGATAAGAGGGTGGATGGGAGGGGGCGGCCAAAGGCCTCCCCTGAGGTGGACTTCTCATCGCAGGCTTGAGCGTGGCCCCAGCGTCAGAGCAGGAGATGATAAAGCCACCAGCCCGAGAGATGGCTAAGGTCAAAAGCAGCCCTGGTTACCAGCACCACCCTCCTAAGTCTTTGTGTTGCCAAGGCAACGCTCCTCCAGAGCTACCCATCCCCACGTGGGGTCTGCTGTGACTAAAGCGAAAGCCTCCTTAGAAAAGGCTTGAGGCTGGTCTGATGGGCTGAGCTGCTCAGCACACCACACACAGAGTCACAGGGAGCTGCCATGGGTACCGTCCCCTCCCAGCCTCCCTGCTCGCAGGCAAGGTTCTAGGGAAAGAGACCAGTGCCCCCTCATCTCCCACCCGTGACAGCCTCCCTCCCCATTGCTTTGTTGAGCTATCCTGGCCACACACCTGGTTGGCTCCTGCCTGCTCCTCTCCAGCCCCTCCCTCACCCCCATGGCAGCAAAAAGGAGATGGAGCTTGGGGAGCCTGAACAGAGCCCACCCTCCCAGAATGGGATAGTGAGGCTGCGATACTGTAAAATATCACATACTGAGAAATATACACTGGGTCTTTGTCCCTGGTTCCTGGTACAAGAGCTTCTAAAACCCTTGGAATTTCCTGAGTGACTGGGTGAGAGGAGCATCATTTCACATTCATAAGGAGCCCCTTTGGACCATACCTGAGTTTATGAGAATGAGGTGGCTCTCGGTGTGCCCCTCGGCAGCCTCAGGATGGGGATGGCTGCCCCAGGGGCCAACCCGTTTCATTAAAGCTTGGAACTTTTAGCCCCAACCCCTGACCTCCGGGGAGGGGAGACGGGCTGGAATTAATCTGGGATGGTGGCGGCGGGTGAGAACAGAAGCTCGGCACCCTCCCCGATACCTGTGCATCTCTTCCAGTTGCCTCTTTCTGCGTTGCATCCTTTATAATAAACTGGTATTAGTAAGGACAGTGTTTCCCTGAGTTTGAATCATTCTAGCAAATCCTACACCTGAGGAGGGGGTCGTAGGAACCCCTCGCCCCACTCCAACTTGCAACTGGCATCTGAAGTGGGAGGCAGTCTTACGGGACTGAGGCCTTAACCTGTGGGGTCTGCACTAACTCCAGGTAGTGTCAGAGAGCTGGAGACGAGGTGTTGGAAACGACAATACAGATTCGGGGTCAGGAGGGAAAATCCTCTCATTTGGAGTCAAGTGTTGTAACAGCAGTACAGAGGGGCAAAGGCATCAGAGCTTTCAAAGCTCCCAGGTGGGCTTCCCTGGTGGTGCAGTGCTTGAGAGTCCGCCTGCCGATGCAGGGCACACGGGTTCGTGCCCCGGTCTGGGAAGATCCCACATGCTGCGGAGCGGCTGGACCCGTGAGCCATGGCTGCTGAGCCTGCGCATCCGGAGCCTGTGCTCCGCAACGGGAGAGACCACAACAGTGAGAGGCCCGCGTATCGCAAAAAAAAAAAAAAAGAATCTGCCTGCCAATGCAGGGAACACGGGTTCAAGCCCTGGTCCGGCAGGATTCCACATGCCGCGGAGCAACTAAGCCCATGTGCCACAACTACTGAGCCTGCGCTCTAGAGCCCGCGAGCCACAACTACTGAGCCCGTGTGCCACAACTACTGAAGCCCACGCGCCTAGAGCCCTTGCTCCACAACAAGAGAAGCCACCACAATAAGAAGCCCACGCACCACAACGAAGAGTAGCCCCCGCTCGCCGCAACTAGAGAAAGCCTGCGTGCAGCAACGAAGACCCAACGCAGCCGAAAATAAATGGATTTATTAAAAAAAAAAAAAAAGCTCCCAGGTGGTTCCAATACACAGCCAGTAGCTGTCACTGGTCTAGACCTGGGGGGGATATTGCAACTGAGTGACCCAGAATCCCTGGAGGGCTCGGAAATACAGATCGCAGCCCCCTCCGTAGGGTTTCTGACTCAGTGAGACTGGGGCAGCCCTGAGCATTTGCACACCGCTAGCAAGTTTCCCAGCCATGCTCGGCTGCCGTTTTGCAGCTTTTTCACTTCATCTTCTTATAACTCCAAACAAGATTTAAGTTCTAAGTGTTTGAGTGTTTTCCCCCAAGGTGTAGACGTGGGAGCGGAGAAAGCTGGCATAGGTCTGTGTTGACCTTTTGTTTGAATGCATGAATTGATCCATTCATTCAACCAAGATTCAAGGGTTACCATGCTCCTGCTCTGTGCTGGGCGTTCCTGGGATCTGATGGTGGAAAAGATGAAATCAGTCTAGTGGCAGCACAGACACACGTGGGAGTTGGCCATGCCCTGTGCAAGGATTACTGAGGGGGGACAGAGAGTGTGTCATGGACACAGGGCGGGGCAGCTGCCTCCAGGCTGAAGACAGAGGTATTCCCAAGAGGTTGGGTATCTGAGCCACTGGTCCCCAGAGTGTGGTCCCCAGAGTGTGGTCCCGAGAGCGTGGTCCGAGGACCAGCAGCGCCAGCATTACTGGAGCTGGTTAGAAATGCAGAAGCTCAGGCCCCTTTTAACAAGAGCCCAAGATCTGAGGCTCCTCTGAGGTTGAGAGGCCCCCAGACCTGAAGGATGCATAAGAATTAACCTGGTGAGGAAGAGGGGAGTATTTCAGAAAAAGAAATCATCTGTGTGTATTCTAAGGAAGAAAAGAAGTTCTGTTGATCAGAGCTAGGATTTGGGGGTGGGTGGAAGAGAAGCCTCTTTCCTTTCCCACTAGGGATACTCCTGGCTCCTCTCCGCCACTTAACTGGCCAACCAAACCTCTGGTTTTCCAGGTTGGGGGGCTTTCAGTGCGTCACCCTACCCTTGACTGCCCCAGGAGGTGGGGGGACTCCTCATCGGTAAACCTGGAGCATCATTTTGCTGAAATTCCAAGAGCAGATTTGCTCTTTGGAAAGTCAGCTCTGGCTTCCCTGTGGCACCTGGACCGGAAGTGGTGCCCAGGTGGGCTCTTTAAACAGACGGGGGCTGAGCAGTGTCACCGCAATGCTCCAGAAAAGAGAGGCAGGAAAAGGACCATTTGTCTCAGCCTCCTTGGGAGAGGCTGGTCCGTCTGGGCGGGGACTCCAGAGATGAAAGGGGGCCTAGAAGCCGGCAGGGTCCCACCTGACGGAAGAGGAGCCTGGGGCTGGGTGGTGGGTAGGGGAGCAGGGAGGGCCCCTATCTGCTCAGCTCCGCAGCTAAGCACTGGAACTCAGGACCCTGGTCTCCGGTCCCAGTCTCAGCCGGCTGCCTCCATGATCATCCCCCAACAAATGCCAGCCGTTCCATCCTGTCACCCTCTAACGATTAGAATGGGCCTCCTTACATTACGCCAAAACCTGTTTCAATGGCTTTCCTGCCTCGGCCTCCTGGAGCTTTGAAAGATGTCGTGGTCCACGATCCATTCAAACCAACCTTGCCAATCCCACCGGGAACACCGCAGATGGATCAGACTCACCGTTGGTGTCTAAGTGTCACTGAAGGAGTCCCGTGGTGGGATTGAGGGGGGCGTCCCCTTGGGACAGGACTCCGCCCCGCGGCACCGGCAGGATTCGGACTACAGAATGCACGTGAGCACTGAGCAACTCCTGTGCCTGCAACTCTGAACAGCCCCATAGTGGGATGAATGGTGTCCCTCCAGAAGATACGTCCAAGTCTTGATCCCCATAGCTTGTGAATGCGACTTTGGAGGAAGGGAATTTGCAGCTGTAATTAATTAAGTTAAGGATCCTGAGAGGAGACCATCGTGGATTTAGGGTGGGCCCTCCATCCAGTGAGGGAAAGGAGAAGGGGGTTCGAGGCACAGAGTGGCAAGGGGAGAAGGCCAGGAGCTGACACAGGCAGAGACTGGAGTGATGCAACTACAAGCCAAGGATGCCTGGAGCCCCCAGAAGCTGGGCTCAAGACCAGGACGGATGTTCCCTCAGAGCCTCCAGAAGGAAGCAACCCTGCCAACACCTGGATTTCGGACATCTGGCCTCTAGAGCTGTGAGAGACTAAATGTGTGTTGTTTCAGGCCCCCGCAGTTTGTGGCGATTTGTGCTGGCAGCCCCAGGAAATTAACACGAGTCCCCAGTTCCCGTCCCTCCCCCCGGAGGCAGGCCTGGACACACGTGCAGCCCCCTGGATCTGCAGCGGGCAGGGCAGACCTGGGCCCCTGCTCCAGCGGGGTTTGAGGCCGTCTCCAGCATTAGGATCAGAGGGGTCAGAGGTGTTGGCGAGCTCCGCGAGGCAGAGGTCCCCAAGCCTCCTCCCGTCAGGCCCTGCTTGAGCAAGTTCTAGTAAGGAGCCAGACAGGGCAGCCGTGACTCAGGCCCCGCACCCTCCCTGCCTTACCTGGGCAAGGCAACGACGCCTCCGTCCTGGGGCCCCTTGGCGCCCTCTGGACCAGCTGCCTGCCCTCCATCTTTAGCACTTGTTCAGCCCATCTCCCGACACCTCCTTCCTTTTCTCTCTTTAGACCACAGCCCACGGCCGCTCCTCCAGCCTGATTCCTCCAACCGGGTTACAACTCCCCCTCTCCCCCTCGGGCGCACGCGTCATTCTGTCTATATCTCGGCTGTCTCTGCCGGTCGTTTATCTCCTGCAGGCAGAGACCCCAGCTCAGCCTGGAGGGGCCTCCATGAGATCTTCCTGCAGCGATGGCCTGAACGCACACATCCGGTGCGGGCATCGATGTGGATGAATCGGCATGGCATTCGGGGAGCGATCGCGTGGGGAACAGGGAACCGGGAAGGAGCTCCACATTCCTTCCCTGCCGTTTTGCAATGACCACATGCTTGGCTCCGAGCTCCTGGCGTCCCCACCAGTGACATTCTTTCAGCAGATCAGCTGCTGCCACATCAGACCTTTTCTGTCCAGCATTCCCTGAGGCCCCGGCCCGCCACCTTCGCCTGGGGCCACATGGGTGGGGCACCAGCAGGTCACTGTGAATTCCAGCCATTTTGGGAGGTCTGAGCAGGTTTGTGTGAGGTTGTGGCTGAAACCTGGGGGGGTGAGGGCCTGAGTAGGGGGGAGACAGCTTTTAAAAAACATTTCATTATGTCACCTACACCTCCATTGAAAAGTAAATTTAATAAATTAAAAACAAACAAACACCTCTCCTTGCCCGAGGGATACACAAGTGTCTTCAAGGGGAAAGTCTCCTGTGAAACCCCTCCCCCAACAGAAGCACGGACATGGGTCATAAGCTCTTTGCCCCCAACCACGAGCGCCCCAAACCAGTAACTGTAGCTCCCCTGGGCCCCTCCCTGGGATCGCCCAGGACTGCTGCTCAGTGGAGGGGGGATGGGGTTTAGGTTCCGGAGTGAAAATCTGCGTCGTTTTGGGAAGGAATGTGTGAGACATGGAGCCTCAACAGACAACAGTGAATGTTCAAGGCAGGATTGTTCTACATGTTTGTTTGTCCAAGTTGATGGTGTGTCTTGAAGATCTTTCACGGCAGTACACAGGGGTCCACGAAGTCCTTTTGAACAGCTGTATGATTTTCTACTCTACGGAGGGCCTGTAACGTATTTATCCCTCAGTGCATCTGAATCTCCCTCCTGTCTTTGGGAAACCTGTCATCACGTGAGCTGAAAAGACCAGGTCACTGCTCTCAGATGGCCTCCTGGGGCCTTGAGTCTGCAGCCTGTGCCCGGCGACGCAGGGCTGGTTCAGGGTGCTTGCTGGGGGCGGTGGAACGGCCACAGAGGCAGCATCCGGAAGCCAGGGTCCCACAGGGCAGTGAGCAACTCCACGGGCCGGGCACTGGTGGTTTCAGTTCCAACCTGACTCTCTGGGTCCTGCTGTTCTCGGCTTCCTAGTTACAAACAGCCAATTACAAATAGCAGTTACTCGCGTCACGAGGTGGAGTCTATTTTCCTAACCCTTGGATCCCTGCTGGCCCTGGGATGTCGGGGGTGAGTTCCAAGCCTGGGCCTTGGGAGGCCTTGAATCTCGCATCATGGAACACTGCCCACCACGTGACCAAACCTGGGTCAGTGTCCACCAGGATGGGAGACCATATGGACGGAGCCCTCCCCCCGCCAATTCCTGCCGTCCCAGATGAAGCCTCAACATGAGTGAGCCCAGCCAACCCTGTGCAGAGCAAAGATAACCGGTCCCAGCCGAGCTCAGCTGGTCACACACAGATGAATGGTGGGGGGAACGAGCTGCTATGTTTCGCAGTGGTTAGTTACTTGTCGAAAGTTACCTGGGACACTAACCTTCCTTAATTCCAGCTCAGTTCCTGGGCCTGGTTCTCTAGCCTTCCCAACCATTCTGCGAGCTTCCTAATTCCTTCCACAAATCCCTTTTCTGCTTAAGTTCACCAGAGTTGGTTTCTGTTTTTAACAACTAAGGATGTTGGCTGGTATAGAAATTGATGCTGGAAATGCGTTTCAGGGAATGGACCCTCAGAGGAGTGGGGGGCTGAAAGCAGAGGACATCCCATTTGTACACACACATACCAGAGTGGCTGCAGTTAAAAAGATGGAGGCTGTGAGGTGCCGGTGAGGATGTGGAACAAATGACTCACACATGCTGCCGGGAAGCGTGGGCCCTGGGACAACTAAATGCACTGGCCCAGCAATTCCACTCCTGGGTACACGCCCAAGAGAAATGAGCCCACGTGTCCACCAAAGATGTCACAAGAATGCTCGTAGAAGCTTCACTCAAAACACCAAAACACTGGAGACAGTCCCAAAGCTGTAGAACAGGTTGAATTGTGGTAAATTCAGACAATGGAATTCTGCTCTGCTGCGTGGAAAAATACGCATGAATCCCAGACAAAATACTGAGCTAAACAAGGCCATCACTGAAAGGCACATGCTGCTCTTCCACTGAAGAGCACTGAACTAAGCTCTATATACTTGTATATACGCATAGATATAGATATGCATAGGTATATGTATATGTTAGACACCAGGAAATCTGTTTCCCCCAATTCCACTGGCATCCAGGGATGGGAATCTGGCATTGCACACAGTCATGAAGAAGCTGATTCAGTTATTGCCTGTGGTTCCTTGGAACGAGGTGTTCAAGGACTGCAGGGTCAGAGGTGATCGTTTCTAGTGGGACAAAAGTAAGGATGAAGCAAGTGAGGCACCTTAGGTGAAAAATTTAAGATGTGTTCAGCCTCGGGGGATAGACAGCTGGGGAAAGCCCTTTGTTTTTTTCTGCTACCTCCTTCCTGCTTCCTGAAAGGCAGACATGATGACTGGAATCCCAGCAGCCATTATGGACCACAGGGTAACCTTGAGGATGGCAGTCACATACTAAGTGGTGTAGAAAGAGGAGGAGCCTACCTCTCTTCCATGTGAGAGAAAAATAGAGTATCTCTTATAAGCCACTGCTATTTTTGGTTTTCATTATATGAAGCCAAATCTAAAAATATCGAATACAGGTACATCCAACAGAGATCTAGCGTCCTTGCTAGCTTGAGCAGCTGAGAGTGATGCTAATTATCTCCGCAATTGGTTGACTGAAAACTGGCCTCCCTGGGGGCCCATGAATTCCTCCATACATGTAGAGAAAGGAATCCAGGAGCTGGGACCCCTGAAGAGTGTACTGTGTGCAGTCAATTTCTAGCCCCTGATCTGGAAAAACCCAGACAGCTCTCCTCCCTACAAGACCTGGTGAAATGCACTGGGGAAGGAAGCACCAGCCTCTTAGAAAGTACCCTTGTGGCTTATCTCTGAAGGTCAGAGAGGGCCCCCTACCAGAGACACTGCCGTTGAGAGGGCTTCCCTAATGCAATGGGAAGGATGTGGTTAATTGTCCATTAGATGCTCAAGACCAAAACAGATAAGCAGCTTGCAAAACTCTTACTTGATTTGTATCATTGAAAAAACAACAACAACAAAACCTGAGAAGTGGTAAGCAGAAGTGATTGTGCCATCATGATAGGGGTGTGGTCCCCTCCCAATTCCTGGGTTGCCCAGAGCCCCCTCAGAGGCAAGCGGTCAAACATCTTAGGGCCTGGACTTAAACAGTCTGTGTGGTACTGACAACCTTCCTCCTGGCCATTAACCAGGTGACCGAGAGCTCCCGGCAAAGGCTTCACGGGCTCTCGTGGTTAGTAGATTATCCTGAACTAGACCAGGTGAAGATCCCAATAGGCCCTTCTGTTCCAGACATGGCCTGATCGGAGCAAAGTGTTATAGCCCAACAAGTGGAATGCAGCCGTTGTTGGGAGCAATTCTCTCTCTCTCTCATGTGCGGGCACATACACACACGCACACGCACACACACACATACAACCTGCCTCGGGACCATGTCAGCTCTCTGATTCTGGACCCGCCTCCTGCCATCTCACCATGCCACAGCCATCGCCCTGGGCCGAATTGAAGACAGGTGGCCCTGGCCACTTAGAAAAGGGTACCACCTCTGGACATTTGAGGTGACACGTACCACGCTTGGTGCTGCTCCAGCCCTTTACTGGTGACCCAAAAGGGCTGGAGGCAGAGCATGAGGCAGCTTGCCCCGAGGTATCAACGCCCTCCATCCAAGGAATCAACGTTGAACTAGATTTGGACTGGTCCTCCCCACCCATCAGTCTGCCTTACTGCTACCAACCCTGGACTCACCGAACAGCATGGTGCCTGGATGGCTGCCCCCAGATCATGCAGGTGCTGAGGCCCAGGGACTCACTGTCGTATGAGTAGCCCTTGACACGGAATTGGTTTGTGAATTCTTCCATGATGAAAGATGGAAGAACCTGGGTCTGAGGACAGGTCAACTGCCCATTAGCCAATCCTGGAATCAACCTACTTCCAGATTCCTTAATAAATTCTTTTATCATTTACTGCCAAACCAAACCAAACCAAACCAAACCAAACAAAACAACCCCAAGCAAAAACCCAACCCTGTCCTCCAGTCTGTGGCTCACGGCCAGTGTGTGGTTCTCCCTGACCTGGAACCCCAGTATGGGAGCCAGTGGTGGCCGAGCAGGACAACAAGTCCCCCAGGGGCAGATGTTTTGCTTCTGGTCCCCCTAACTCTGGGCTCTGCTGGTTTAGAGGTTTTATACCTATGAGAGGAATGTTTCCACCAAGAGACACCTCCACGCTGCATTGACCAGAAGCTGAGAGCAGCATCTGGCCTGTGGGACCACTCATGTGCTCGGGCAAATGCATGCAGAAAGAAAGCAGGAGGCCTGCCCTAGGCTGGTGGGCCCTGATCGTCAGGGGGACAGGTCCGCCACTCGAAAGCCCACAAGGAGGATGGAAGGAACTCGGTGATTTCTCGGGTGTCTCCTCAAACTGCCGGATCCAATGGCTCAATGTGGGGCTGTAGATTTCCTTACAGCCAGGATCCACCAGGGCCTTGAGCTCTCTGGAAGGTTCTGGTTATCTGACCAGGGCTGTACCTTCACTGCCGAGGTGCTGTCTGTGGGCAGAGGTCCACGGAGTGGGTAGGAGAGGGGAGATGCTGTGGTCTCTTGACTCATTGCTACAGCGAGGACAGCGTTCCCCTGTGTGTGTCTGGTGTACATTGATAATGAACATTTCCTTTCTGTCTTCCTTTACCTGCTGATGTGGCCGACAGTGGTGATGGCAATGGTCAACGGTGTGATTTAAAGTCATAGATTTTTTAAATGTCAAAGGACCGCTACAGAGGTGGCCAAGATGGTGGGCCTGGAGCCTGGGGGGCCTGGGGGCACCCTTTGGGAAAGGGTGAGGCTGTGTAGGGTCAGGCGGAGGTTTTGTGTCCCTGCTTTTGTTTTCGCAGGGCCGCTGGGGAAGAGGAGTGTGTGGCGGGGACGGCTGTGTCTTGGCTGCCCAGCCTGTGAACCTCCCTCCCATTGGGTGAGCCTTGTGCCGCCTCCCTTCTCGAGGCCAAAACAGTCCAGATACTTGTTCTCTCAGACCCTGGCCAAGAGTGGAGGGCACATGGCCTGAGCCTGGCCAACCAGATGCTTCCACTGGGGCCCGGTGCCTGGAGTGTGCATCACAAAGAAGCGGGGAGAGTTTAGAATTCCTGTCCTGCTTTGGTAGGGGCAGCGTCCAGCGCCCAGAACCCGGTGATGGCATTCTAACGGGATGTACCCACAGAACCTCAGGCCTGGTTCCCCCGCCTTGGCCTAGATTCTGTGGTCTTCCAGTATCCTTCTAGTATATCCTTCTTCTGCCTGACCACCCCATTGTGGGTGTCTTTTATTTGTGGTCAAGCACTCTGTTGGTGGCCTTTTAAGGTTCTTTGCAAATTTCCATTTTTACAAACAACGCTGAGATGAGAATCTCTGCCCCCATCCCTGTGCACATGTGCAAGGATTGATGGAGAAAAGATTCCAAGCACGTGCTGTTCCTTCTACCTGGACCACAGCCTCCTCCCATTTCCCCCGCATCTGCTGCCCTGCACTCTTCATTTCTCCACTGAGATCCACTAAAGTAGCTCCAGCCTGTGCCTCCCCCCTGCCACCCTCTGGTTTCCATCACCCGTTACTCCAGCTTGTATTTACCCCAAGTGTTTTACTTGTGATCGCCTGTCTCACCCACAAGACTGCAGCTTCACACGGAAAGGACTGGGTCTGCTCATTCACTGGACCCCAGGGCCCAGCACACCCAATATCCGAACACCCAGTGGACTCAACAACTCTTTCTGCATGAACAAGAGAACTTAGGAACCACAGTGCAATTTTTTTTCTTTTTTAATAAATTTATTTATTTATTTTTGGCTGTGTTGGGTCTTTGTTGCTGTGCGCAGGCTTTCTCCAGTTGCGGTGAGCGGGGGCTACTCTTTGTTGCGGTGCGCGGGCTTCTCGTCGCGGTGGCTTCTCTTGTTGCGGAGCACAGGCTCTAGGCACGCAGGCTCAGTAGCTGTGGCTCACGTGCTTAGTTGCTCCGTGGCATGTGGGATCCTCCCGGACCAGGGCTTGAACCTGTGTCCCCTGCATCAGCAGGCAGATTCTCAACCACTGCGCCACCAGGGAAGCCCTCACAGTGCAATTTTAATGATCTCAGATAAGGGACAGCAGAGGGCGGAGTGAAAGGCAGGGTAGGAGACCCGACAACTCCTCGTTCACATCTTGTTGCTTCCCGACAAACCAGCTGGGCAGTGGGAAGTGGGAGTTCTCGGTTTGTGGACTGCACTAGTTGAAACCTTCCAGTAATTTCTTTAAGCTCGGAGAGATCAACGGAAGCAGGGGGGCCATCTGGTGGCCGGTGGCTGGAGATGGTTGCAGAGAGGAGGTGAAGGATGGCAGGTGCCCAGCCTCCAGGCGCTCCTGCCACCCTGGCTCCCCCAGCCTCGGGTCTAGTCCACACCCGTGGAGTTGGTCAGGTAGAAGGGACGGATGGCGACTTGGAAGCTGCTGAAGGACCCTGCTGGACAGGGGAAGAAGGAAGCCCTCCTGGAGCTGTTGGTGCCCAGGGCGCTGGGGATCAGGGCCTTCCAGCCCTCGAAGTTGGTGACGTCCGCCACGAAGTTCCTCCCACAGAGCATCAGGGCCTTGTTTTCATAACCGATAGTGGGATTGGAGTAGCTAGACTTGGAGAGGGCCAGGACGGGGGGGTCGTCAGAGGAGCACGAGAACCCGTAGTTCCAGCAGCTCTGGATGGTGGGGAGGTAGACTAAAGACCAGGAGACTGAGCTGCCCTGGAAGAGGAAGCTGGGGTGCTGGGGCGTCTGGAAGGACCTGGAGGGGTTGTAAGTGGAACCCCTCACGGAGGCGCTCCAGGTGGGCGAGGTGTAAAGCCGGGGCTGGTAGGTGTCCTCGGTGAGGTTCAGGCCCCTGTACTGAGCCAGCAGCTCGAAGGGCACGGTGTGGAACTCCAGGGCCTGCAGCATCTTCTTCTGGAAGAGCGCCTCGTGACTCTGGTACAGGGACAGGTTAAACTGCAGCGTGAAGAGGTCCCTGGGCGGTATCATGGGGAACCGCACCCTCTCCACCAAGCTCTCCACCTCCCCGTGGGAGATGTGCCTCTCCTGGCTCCATTCATCCAAGGCCAGCAGCACGGCCAGCTCGCTGGGAGTGACCAGCTCAGTCCTGGAGAGCAGGTCTCGGAGCAGGGCCGTGGGGACACTCGGCCAGGCCGAGGCCTGCGTCAGGGCCCCGAAGTTCCAGGCCATGTACTGCATGCAGATCTCCTCCAGCACAGGGTCCCGGGTGGCCAGGGCATAGGCATAGAGGTCCAGGGGCGTCCGGAAAGAGGGGTCCTGGGGGAGGAGGATGGCAAAGAGGTGCCCGCAGTAGCTCTGCAGCTGCTTGGCCCCGAAGGCAGAGGCGAGCTTGTGCAAGCACTTCACTGACGACAGAGAGACGTCGATCCTTCGGGAGTAGAGGTACCTGCGGGGAGACAAGGGCTGATGCCTGGTAATACTCCTTCCCCGCAGGACAACAGGTGTGCCCTGGTGCACGTGTGCTATTGACCGCTGACACCCGCGGTGCTAGCTATTTCAAGGAGCATTCAGAGCCCCCTGATTTATCTCCTGGGTCAACCCACATTCCAAGCTCCCATTTGCTTAGAGCCAGGTGTGGGCGGATCCCAGGCTCCTTGAGGATGTTGCTTCATCCTCATCTGTGAGGGAGGTGGTCGCACCACCTCCTCCACCATCACCATCGTCCTCACGGGCTGGACCCTGGGCGCCAGGGCCTGCCGGCCATCCTGGGCATCAGCATTGCCCTGCCCCTCCCTTCCCACCGTCACGCACCTGGCCAGACCCCTTCGGGCCCCCACTGGGTGCCCGTGGGCGCCCCTCTGACACCAGCACCTGTCTGGTGCTCCCGTGACATGGGCATCGCCGCTGGCCACCTCCTATCTGCCTTCCCCACCAGCCGTGAGCCCCGCGGGCAGCACCCAGTCTGTGCCATCTGCCATGTAACTCGGTGAGCCACCAGGAAGCCCTTTGCTGTGTGAAGACGTGTGCGGAGGGAGCCTGCTGGGAAGGGAAACGATAGGCTGTGGCTGCTGTCTCCTGGGACATGGTGAGTGGGGTCCTGCTTTGGGAAGAGCCAAACTCTCCCCATGGTTTCTCTCGAACGCTGAGCCTTCCAGGAAGCAGCGGACCTGGTGGCTACCCTGTCACCTGAACATGGAGCTGGGGGCGCCCAGAGCAGAGCTGGGGCCCCGCAGTGTCCAGTGCCGGTGGCAGAGGTGGGCCCGCCCTCCTCCCACCCTCTCTGCCCTCGTGCACTCAACACATCACTTGATCCTGCTGATGACCATGAACTCTGGGGTAAAAAAAGGGCATCTGCACCCTCTGGCCCGTCTCCCATAGCTGGGTATCTGCCTGGTGGTGGCCTGAGCCCAGGAACCTCCGCCCTGGGCAGCACCCGGACAGCGGACGGGGCACTGCCTCTCTCATAGGCAAGGGGTGCCGCAGATGGCCATTGACAAAGGGAGCGAGGAAACCGCAGAATGTTTCTGTCACCACCTCTTAATCCCGCTTTGGGGCCAGAGAGGGATGGTTCCCAGCCACTGGGAGCTTTGCAGCTCCCACCCGGTGACGCCCCAGCCCGGCTGGCTCTCCCCGGTCTGGGCACACTGGCCACCCTCAGCTTCAGGCGGGCACCCGAGTGGCTGGGGACAGGGGGTCGCAATCAGCCCTTCGGCCTTGCCCCACCATCAGGGAAGAAAACATCCCGAAAGGTAGAAAAAAGACCAAAGGCCCTGGGGTGTTAGTGACCCCCAGAGACCCCAGAAACTGGTGAGAAGCTGGATTACTGACAGAAGGCTCTGAACAGCAGGTGCCGCGTGGGGACCACTGGGCAGAGGGAAGGGGAGCGTGCGGGGCAGCCGCAGTGAGCAGGGGTCTTCTGAGGCCTTCGGGGGCCTGGACGGGGCTCACTGCAGCCTCTCTGCCTTAGGGGAGGGAGAGACACAGGGGCAGAGAGAAAGGAAGAGAGAGAGAGGGAGGGAGAGACAGAGACAGAGAGAGACACAGGGAGACAGAGAGACAGAAAGAGACAGGGAGAGACAGGGAGAGAGAGCTGGAGCACATGGCCAGACAGTCCAGAAAATCACTGAACTCTGACCAAGGGCGGTGACTGCAGCTGGGGCCGGGAAGCTGGGGGCAGGCGCAAACGCATTACAGATATCAGTCCTGCTAGGAGGGGCACAGGATGGCGGCCAAGTTCTTATATTGTCTTTGGCTGAAAAGAAACCGCTTAAGGGCTTCCCTGGTGGCTCAGTGGTTGAGAGTCCACCTGCCGATGCAGGGGACACGGGTTCGTGCCCCGGTCCGGGAAGATCCCACATGCTGCAGAGCGGCTGGGCCCGTGAGCCATGGCCACTGAGCCTGTGCGTCCGGAGCCTGTGCTCCGCCACGGGAGAGGCCACAACAGTGAGAGGCCCGCGTACCCCCAACCCAAAAAAAAAAAAAAGAAACCACTTTAATCTGTTTTAACCGCCATTTGTTGTTTTCTCTTAAACGTCACTTTCAGCTACCTACAGCTTTGGGTCACGAGAGAGAACAGCTTTCATAGACGTGGTTCTTTTTTCAAATCGATGCTCTCAGAACACCAGCCCCCGGGAGGCCCCTCGGGTGGGGACAGAGTGGCCCCCAGCACGGTGGTCTGGGGGGAAGGGGCCGCCCCTCGGGGCCCACTCTCCTCATCTGGGAGACGGGCTCCTGAGCGTGGCCGGCCCGCTGGTTAGACCCAAGGCCTGGGCGGCCCCACCTGAGGGCTTCCCCCCACTTTTCTCCGGCAACAGATTTGGATTCAGGTTTTTAAAAAAATTTTTCGAGTGAGCAGATCAGTCAGGTGAGAAGAGGGAGACCCTTTAATAGTTGTTTTTTGGATACTTACGACACCTGAGAGACAGGGGTGTGCATGTGTGTGTGTGTGCGTGTGCGTGTGTGTGTGTGTGTGTGCTGCCCCATCTCTCACAGCCCCTGCAGAAAGAATGCATAAGAATGTGCGTGTGAATGTGAGGATGCATGGCTGTGAAGGCAAATGTATGAATGTGTGTGTGTGCACACAAGTGTGTTCACCCAAGCATGGCTGTCATCGGTGCCGTATCCCTTGTCCCTGCGGTTTGCCTGGAGGGGATGCTGCCCAGTCCCCAGCCCCCCGCCCCGAGGACACTCACTTGATAAAGTCTCTGACGACAGGCACACACTCGGTGTCCACCTCCATGGTGATTCTGCTGCTTGGCTCCTTCCACAGGCCATGTGCCTCGGGGTTGGTGGACAGGATCAGCTTGTGGGCACACATGCCCAGCTCGTCCTCCTCCTTCATCTTCACCGTGATGAACAGGTCACAGCCCTTTTGGCTCTCAAAGATCTGCTCTAGAGCTGCGGGGAGCTCGCTGGACAGGTCCAAGGTGTGCATGTCTCTGGTTTCTAAGAGGTAGAAGGGAACGTGCCGTGTTAGGAGGGGCCCTGGCACTTGCTTCCTTTGTGACCTGAAAACACTTTTGCTCCCTGGAGTCAGTTTCTTCCTTTAAATCGTGGCCCTGGTCCTGCCTTATCTACTCAGAAAGGCTCCTGGGGAGGAAAGGAAAGGACAGCCCTGGAAGACAGGGTGCTGTTGCCCTCCGTGGCCCAGAGCCCCCGCTCTGTCAAACACCCCTACTTAGCTCATCTGCCTCCCCCAGATTCAGACAGCACATCCAGGTGGGTGTTTTGGAGGCGCTGACTTCCAGAGCCTGGGGCCCCATCCCAATCAATCACTCACCCAGATATGACCTTCTAAAACCCAAACCTCCTGCCTGGTTCGGTCTGAAGAGGGAGGGTCTCATGGCAACCCTATTTAGAGTTTTGAGGTTCTCAGCAGCCTCCTTCAGGGGACCGAGGCCTAGAGAAGCTACTTGAAGCCCCCAGGGTGGTTTGGGAGTGATGCACCGCCTCTCCTGGCCCCTCCCAAAGCTTAGCAGGGAATTAAATTCCATCTGTTTTTTCTTTGCCATAAACAGGTTTGAATCAATTCTGACAATTAAACCAGGTGGGTTCAGCCCCCCCATTCCTCCCTGCACCCCAGACTCTCCTTTACTCTCATCCCGGGGCTCTCCACCAGGCCAGGGCTGCTTCCTGACTTGCACCCCAGCCCCACAGCCCAGGTGTGTCTCTTGCACGTGCCCCCACGCTCCCTGTGTGAGCCCAGGGAGAAGGACAAGTGGTCACAAGAGACGAGATAAAACTGGGACCCGAGGACTCAAAACTGCGGGGCAGCCTCGGTCCATTTAGAAAGTCTGATGGCGTTGAGGAGAGGGCAGGGCTGGGGCTGTTTGCAATCAGGCCTTTCTGCCCCCAAGAAATGTCTAAAGCATGTTCAGCACGCTGTCTAAGCCCGGGTTCTGGGGGTGTGCTGTAATATGTTTTGGAATGAGAACTAGCAGAAGCAAAATGCTGGCGTTTCGAGAGATAAGCCTGCAGTGTGTAGACACGGGGTGCACAGGCACCTCGTTTTAATGTGCTTCACAGATGCCGCGTTTCTCTGAAACTGAAAGTTGTGGCAACTGTGCCTTGAGCTACACCATTTTTTTTTCCCAACAGCATTTGCTCACTTTGCGTCTCTGTGTCACATTTTGGTAATTCTCAGTCCCCTTTGATGTTACTATTGGAAAAAGATTATGACTTGCTGAAGGCTCAGATGGTGGTTAGCATTTTTTTTAGCAATAAAGTATTGTTTAATTAAGGTATGTACATTATTCTTTTAAAAATTAAGGTGTGTAGAGTGTTTTTATTTTCATCGATAGCTTTTCTGGTTCACTGATTTTACGCCATCGATCTATTATATTTAGAACTGGCTAGTCTTTAAACTTGTTCTCTACAAAAAAAAAGGAGAAAATATGCATATTTATTTTATCTGAAACTCTTCAGCTTCAATCCTCTCAATGCGACAAGGCCTTGCCTGTGTACAGCTGAGCACGGGTGTCAGCCTCCCCGCACCTCCCCCCATCACAGGGAGGGGGCGCTGCTGGGTCAGGAGCCTGCACCCGGTGACAGCTGCTTTCTCTCTTGCAGGAGTGACCTAGAACTCTGGACTAGGATCAGAAAATCTTTATTCCAGTTCTAGCTCTGCTTCCAACTAAGTGTGCTTGCTTATTTATTTAATTGAAGTATAGTTGGTTTACAATATGTTAATTTCAGGTGTACAACATAGTGATTCAATATTTTAGTATGTACATTGTTTCTTTAGACATAATACTATTGCACACTCGGTAGACTACGGTATAGTGTAAACATAACTTTTACAGGCACTGGGAAACTCAAAAATTCCTGTGACTCGCTTTACTGTGATACTCGCTTTCAGTGGTTTGGAACCGAACCTGAGATATCTCCGAGGTGTGCCTGTATTTGGAATGTGGCTCATTGCCCGAGAATCGGGTTAAATGGAGCATTTCTGAGCGGCTCCGGTCGGGGGGGTGGTAAGGAAGTGGGGATCTGTTGCTGTGAGGTGGTGGGAACTGGGCCTTTCCTGCCCCTCCTGGAAAGCAGGCACCACCTGCGAACCTTTGCACGGGGAGGTGTGTGATCCGCGTGGAGGGGTGGGGAGCCGGCGTGACCACCGTCCCTGGGATCCAGGGCTCGGGCTTCCGTGGCAGCTCTTGGGCGGGGGGACAGGGAGGGCCCTGGGGCTCAGGATGGGGCACGCCCCCCCGCCCCCACTCACCGTTGGTGCAGATCACGCCGGCGTCCTCGTCATGTCTACAGTTGCTCTTCATCCAGCCCAGGGATGTGCAGTTGGCCAGCGAGGGCTCTGTCCCTGTGCACTCCACCTCGTCCAGCATGATAGGGCCCCTTCCTGGTGGCACAGCAAGGATGACAGAGCCTGGAGGGGGAGCTGGGGCTCTCGGGGCCCTTGTAACGTCATACCATGAGCTAGCCTTGTTCTCACAAGGTCTGTCTTCCTCGTAGATATCAAATTATTATACCGTAATTTATGCGTCTACCCCTGTCTCTGAATATTTGGATGATTTCCCTTTTTTTGTATCACAGGCACTGCACACAGACTTTTCTTTTGGGGGGAAACTGTTTCAAGAAGGTAAATTCCCCTGAGTGGAGCCACTGGGCTGGAGGACACGGCCGCCGGCCAAGCCTGAGTGTGCGCTGGGCCGCCTGCGCTCAGCCAGCACGGGGGCTTCGGCGTCTTTGAAACCTCTGCCAGCACTGAGCTGGCGGGAATGCCATTTGCCCGCCTTAGGTACGATCCCTTCCTGGGCCTGGTTACTTAGCAGCATGTCCAGCTTTGGAGGACCTGGGGACCCGCAGGTTACCTGGCCCGAAGGTGGCTCTGCCCAGAGCCTCGGTGGCATTCTTGAAGCCCAGGGCTCGGCAGACAACGCTGGCATCTGTCAGGTCCCACAGGTTGTCACACACCGTCCCCCACTGGCCTCTGTAGTAGATCTCCACGCGGCCCTCGTTGGCGGTGTCCCCGTTGGCCAGCCGCATGTCACCGTCTTGCACACCTGCAAGCTCCCGAGGGAGAGCAGGGGTCAGCAAGGTTGAAGGCCGGGTGCTGGGCCTCCATCCCAGGGCAGCAGCATGGCCGCCCCACCCTCCTCGGGGGTCATGTGCTTTCATGGAGGCAGTAAAGTTCTCCCCAGTAGGGGGTGACCCCTGGATCGTTAGCTTTGAAGACCCCATCCATCCTCGAGGGGATCACGCCCCGGGGAGGAGTGGAGAGTACACATAGACCACCCCACACACACACAGTGAGGGGAGACTCCACCTTTCTTGTCTCTGAGGTCTGAACCCTTCATTGGTAGAGGAGGGGCAGAGGGGGTACCCGGTGCCACCTGAGAGTAGGGTGGCAGGACCCCAAGGAAAGAATGGGGGATGGGGCGGAGGCCCACACTGACTCCACTGAGGGTGTCTGGGGCTTGGGGTGGGGCTTGGAGTGCAGCCCGGGCACCACAGCGAGGACTGCTGGAAGGGCCGTGCAGGAACTCCAGGGGCAAGCAGGCCCAGGGCGCCCCGGGACTCAGGCAGAGCATGCCAGGCAAGGAGAGGAAGCAGGGTCCTGGCCCTACACCTGTTCTTCTGGGACTCAGCCTGCTGACCTCCCCTGCCCAGCCCCACCTCAGCCCACGCTGCAGCTGACAGGGGCAGGCAGGAACTGGGCGCCGTGTCAAAGGGCACTTCTCTGATGCGGGGCAACAGGCCTCTGTGGGGTCACCAGGATGAGGAAGGGCCTCGAAGTGTGAAGGGTGAGGACAGCCGTCCAGGACTCTGGAAGTCTGACTGTGTCCAAAGGGCACTGGCCTCGTGTCCCCAGGGTTTGGCCAGTCTGTGGGCCCCTCCTGCCGGCTCCCTCTGGTTCCCATCGGATGAAATGGTGACTCCCTTGGCATCCCCCCACCGAAACATACAAGCCATGACTTGGGACGCCCGGGGCTTCAAGCAGGAGAGAAGACCCGGGCTGACTCCCGTCACCCAGGCACCGGGCAGAACATTGCCTTGATTTTCTGCAAAGAGGGGGCTGACCCCACAGGGCAAGGGAGCAGCAGCTTCACAGATGCTGCTTTCCAAATCTCCGGGGCCCCGCTCACCTTGAATCCCCGTGACCAGCAGCCACATCCACAGGAGCCGCAGGGGGGCCATGGTCTTGCCTGGGAGCCCCTTGTCCTGCAGCGAAAGGAGGCAGCCGAGTGAGACGGTGGAGCTGGACAGCCCTCGGCACCAGGGCCGGTGTGTCCACCCAGCCTTCGGACCCTGCTCACGGAGGGCGGCCGGCGGGTGCAGGGTCTGCACCCTCAGAGCCGGGAGCCTGGGGAGCGCCCGGTGCTCCGGGTGCCTCGGCGGGGGCCCCTTACCTCATCTGAAGGTGGTCCTCCGAGGACGAGGAAGACCTGCCCAGAGGAAGGGGGGGTCTCTGGGCAGCGAGGACAGTGGGAACAGGAGCCCATCTCAGAAAGCTAGGCCCTGGGCGTGGCTGCGGGGGGATGGGTGGGGAGGGTGGAGAGGGAGAAGGCAGGGGGTGCGTGGCCCAGATTGGGAGGGCCTGGGGAGCCTTGCTCAGGATGGGGCTTTATCTTCAGTCAATGGAGCCCTGAGGGGGTGCCCTGAGGTCTGCAGCAGACGAAGAACATTCTGTGGGTTCTGGACCAAGTGAGCCCAGGAAGGGAGGGGGCGGCAAGAGCAGGGTCGGGGGACGCATCAGGAGGAGGCCCCAGGAATCCGGGCAGGAGTGACAGAGGGACAGCCAGCAGTGAGAGAGCTTGGGCTGGGCGCGTCGGGAGGGGAGGACAGGGGTCAGGGCTGAGGCCCGCGCCTCTGACTGTGCAGCCGGGTGTGGGTGGGGAGAGGCTGGGGGGAGGGGCACCGGATGCGAGGACCTCTGAGGTCAGTGTCCCCAAGGAGCAGAGGCTCGAAGAGGCGGGGGACCACCAAGGCCACACAGCCAGCCCTGGGCAGGCAGGCAGGGGGGACCCAGGTCTCCCCACTTTTGCCTGGACTTCGTGGTTCCGTGTAATTGTCACTGCTCACTTTTCCCCTCACCCCCATCCTGCCCCTCACTTGCCTCCCTCCCCTCCTGTCCGCACAAGGGGGTGGTCACTGCAACACCCACACTCACCCCTGGGGCCCAGCAAGCAGGGATGTGGCCTCTCTTGCGGCTGCCCCTCAAGTCAGGGCCTGGTGACCTCAGGGCGGCGCCCCAGGCCTGCGTTAACCAGACCCCCGGGGGCTCCCAGGCACGAAGCCCTGTTAACCATCATTGAACGACATACCTGGGCCAGGACCGCTCACACCACCGGCTCGTGGGATCCTGACCACAAGCCTGAGCAATGCTCCGTTGACCCCACCTTACAAGTGAAGGGCTGAAGCCCAGAGGGGTAGCCGGCTCGGCTCACACAGCTGGGGAGCCGTGGGTGGTGTGTGTGTGTGGGGGTGCCCTCCCTTCATTACACTGACCTCAGCAGATGGCCAAGGGCCTAGCATGACCAACCGCCCAGTGCATTGGGGCCTGTCCCGGCTTTAGCACGGGAACTCCTGTGTCCTGGGACATGCCCTCGGTCCCAGGCACACGGGGATGGCTGGTCACCCTCTGCACTCCCCAGACAGTGGCAGCCACCAGCTTTGCTCATCCTGAAACAGGAACTCAAGGCCCCAGACAAATGGCCATTTAGGCACTTGGCACGTGGTATGCAAATGTCACAGTACTTCAGGTGGCCGTGACCACCCATTTTGGCCTGACTCATTTGGAAAGTGGGACAGAGCTTATGCAGACTGGAAAAAGGTGCTCTTCCTTGGGGCAGGTTTAGCCTGGGCTGAAAAGCACTGATCAGAGAGAGCACCTTGGCTGAATTCCGAGCCTGCTTGCCCCTTGGGCTGGTGTCCTTGTGTGCCAGTGAGCAACCTGCCCAACTGTACACAGAGACTCTTTGGACATGGGAGCAGCAGTGATGGTCCCTGGATTCAGGAGAAGCACCAGATCCCCATCTGGGTACAAGCAGGGAGACGGCCCCCATGAGATTACATGGTATAGAGAGAGGGACACCCACCTGAGAGCAAGAGGCACAAGCTTACCTGCCTGAGACAACTGCTGATGGCTGTCCTAAAGCCTCCCACCTGCAGGATCCCTCTGCAGACCAATCTTCAACCCAGAAAACCCTTCCAGTACAGAGCGTGGTCAGGCTGGTCTCAGGAAATGCTTCAGAAAGCTCAGTCTAGTTTCGATTTCTAGAAACCACCTGACACTGTTTTCTTCTGGGGTTGGCTGCCGCCAAGGCTTTCTGCACCACCCCGATCCCCCTCGGTGCTAACTGGGGCGGTGGGGGTGGCAGCGGCCCATGGCGGCAGTGTCTGGCTGATTTTGTAACCAGAGCAAGGCGGCTGACAGCCACATTTGAATTTCAATACTCTTCCGAGCTGGACCAGTGCCAGGCCCCGGCGCTGGGGGAGGGGAAGGAGGAGCAGCAGCGGACAGCGGTCAGAAGAGCAGAGGGTGGGCATGGACAGGCAGGGTGTGCATCCGGGGACTGTGGGCTCTTTCACCGCACACCCTGAACCATTTCCTGGGTCTCACACACTGCCAGCAGAGGCGACACCGCCCAGGGGGCTGCTCACTCTGCTCTAAGCACTTGACAAGCCTGACCTGAATGTTGCACCCTGCTGGGGTGGGGGCGGAACCTCTGGAGTGGACATAAATTGTCCTGCCCGCCTCACGCCCACTCCCTTGCCTTTCCTCTGACAGAGAGCCAGCACCTCGATTTTCCCCTGGGGAGGCACCCCCGTCTCACCCTCAGGTTGTGTGACTCCTCTGGGGCTGACCTGGGCCTGGCGGGTGGGAGACAGATGGTGTCGGGGAGGCGCCATGATCCCAGCCGGCCCAGGGAGTCAGCTTCAGGCTCCTGGAACGGGACCCTGCAGGGAGCAGGCAGCCTGGAGATGCTGATGTCCGTGGTGCCCCAGACTGTGCCTTGAGGGAAGTCCAGCTGAGGATGCAGGTGAGGGAAGAGCTGAGAGATGGAGGAACCTCGGTCCTGATGCTACGGCTTGAGCACCTGCGTCCAGCTGGCCTGAAGTCAAGGCCAAGCCCTGGCTTCAAGGTTAAATGAGGCAATCGATCTCTTCTATTTCTGTCACTTGCATCCCAGGTTCTGGACAAGAGTTGTCCCCTTGGAATGTCCCCAGGTCTCTCTAACCCAGTGGCTGTCGACCTGGTCGGCACATGAGAATCACCCAGGAGTTTCACAAACTCCCAAGGCCCAGACGCATTAAATCACAATCTCTGGGGTGGGGACAGGCATTGGCATTAAAGCCTTGCAGGTGGTTCCCATGTGCAGCTGGTGTTGAGAACTACTGGGGGAGACAGAGTTTCCCTGGCAGACCTGCGTCCAAGAGAGTGAGCCCCCAGGTCAACCATTCAATGACTATTTGCCCTAGACGTGAGGTCTGAGGGGGCTACCGGCTCATCTAATCCCCTCCAAAGGAACCGTAAAGATCAGTGGGGAGAGCAGTAGAAACGTAAGTGGCAGAAGAGACAGGGGAGTTTTAACATGCCATCCAGCAGAAGGAGCCTCAGTGCTGGCTGACACAGAAACCCCAGCACTGTCACTTCTAGCGTCCATCGGTACTTGCAGCAGTAACTGGCCAGTCTAGGTCAGGAGTGCATAGGAAGTCCTTTGGGAGGTACTGGTGGCAACGTCGAAAAACCCAAGTTGCCGAATCTTTATTCCCTGAGTCCTTTCCTGCTGGAAAGTCCTTTGTGTGCAGGTGGTAAAATGTCAGACTGAGGCCCAGACATGGAATCAAAGCACGGGTGTCTGTTCCCCTCCGGCTCTCAGGGTCTCTCCAGCCTTAGGACCACAAAGGGAACGAGAACGGGAACTGAGGCCATCTGCTCCAGAGAGGAGTGGCTCAGCTCTGATAAGGAGACCAGCTGAAAGCCCCGACACTGTGGACAATCGGGCCAGTGGTGAGAGTGTTGTAAGCAGGAAGCAGGAAGCCACAGCCGAGAGACATGGTGGCGAGAGTGCTGGGGGCTGTCTGAGACCAGAACCCTTACGACGCCTGTAAGACACTCTTTGTGCCTCCTCTCCCGCCCCCCACCAAACACGGAACGCTGCCTGTAACGCTAACGTCGAGGAAGCCGGCACTGCTGTCAGCTTTTGACAGGACCCATTCAATACTCCCAACCTCCACGGGAAGTAGCTGCTCTTATTAACTCTTTAATAGATGAGAAAACGGAAGTGCAGAGAGGGGAAACCCAACCACTTACACAGCTGGGAGTGGGACAGCTGGGATTCCAACCCACACTTTTCTTTCTTTTTTAAAAAACTGGCTTGAGGGACTTCCCTGTGGGTGCAGTGGTTGGGAGTCCCCCTGCCAACACAGGCAACACGGGTTCATTCGGTCCCTGGTCCGGGAGGATCCTCCATGCCGCGGAGCAGCGGGGCCCATGCGCCACAGCTACTGGGCCTGCACTCTGGAGCCCGTGAGCCACAACTACTGAGCCTGTGTGCTGCAGCTGCTGAAGCCCGCGCGCCTGGAGCCTGTGCTTCGCGGCGAGAGGGGCCGTCGCAATTAGAGGCCTGTGCACCGCAGCGAGGAGTAGCCCCCGCTCACCGCAACTAGAGAAGCCCGCACGCAACAACGAAGACCCAACGCAGCCAGAAATAAATAAATAAATTTATAGAAAAAAAAATTGGCTTGAGATCTAATAATTTACACACAATAAAGTGCATCGATTTAATGAGTTTTGCCAAATGTATACAGATGGTAACCATGACAGTCATAATATAGAAAACATTCTCATCACCCCCAAATGTTCTCTTATGCCTTTGCTGACAATCCCCTCTGCCAGCCCCCAACCCTGGCAACCGGGGATCTGCTTACTGCCACTGCAGCTCTGCATGTTCTAGAACTTCATATAAATGGAAATACACAGTATATAACCTTTAACTTAGCACATGCTTTTGAGACGTCACTGAGAATATCAGTAATTGGTTCTTTTCTCACGAGTAGTAGCCCACTGTGTGGACAGACCTCAATCTGTTTCTGCACTTATGCATTGATGGACATTTGGGTCACTCCCAGTTTTGGACTACACTCACCCTCCCCACCGCCCCCTTATCCGAGGCTTTGCTTTCTGCAGTTTCAGTTATCCGTGGTAAATACAGTCCAAAAATATTACATGGAAAATTCCAGAAATGAACAATTCGTGAGTTTTAAATTGTGCACTGTTCTGAGGAGCGTGATGAAATCTTGCGCCATACCACCTGGGACGTGCATCATTCCTTCATCCAGCGTACCCCACCTGTTAGTTAGTAGCCGTTGTCGTTATCAGATCGACCGTCCAGATCTCACAGTGCTTGTGTTCAAGCAACTCTTATTTTACTTAATAATGGTCCCAAAGCACAAGAGTAGTATGCTGGCAGCTCGGATATTCTCTTACTGTGCCTAATTTATAAATTAAACTTCATCATAGGTAGGTATGTATAGGAAAAGACAGTATATATGGGGTTTGATACTACCCACAGTTTCAGGCATCCACTGGGATGTCGGAGAGTATCCCCTGTGGATAAAGGCGGGACTCCTGTATTACAAATAAAACTGTTAGGAACATTTGGAGACAAGTCCTTGTGTGAACATAAGTTTTTATTTCTTTTGTGTAGGGATAAGATTACTGGGTCGTATGGTAGGTGTATGTTTAACTTTTTCAGAAACTGTCGAACTGTTTTCCAATGTGGCTGAACCATTTTACAACCCTACTGGCAATTTCTATGATGGTTCCGGTAGCTTTAAATCCTTACCACTACTTGGTATTGCCAGTCTTTTCAGTTTTATCCATTCTGGTGGGTGTGTAGTGGAATCTTTCTGTGGTTTTAATGACTCATGATGTGGAGCATCTTTTCACATGCTTATTTGTCATTTATGTCTCCTCTTTGGTGAGGTGAAGTGTCTATTTAAATCTTAGACACATTTTAAATTGGGTTGTCTTATCACTGAGTCGTATAAATTCTTTATATATTCTGCCTACGAGTCCTTTAGCGGATACACGACTTGCAAATTGTTTGGAATGAAGAACTTGCCTTTTCATTTCCTTAACAGTATCTTCTGAAAAGCAAAGATTTTGAGTTTGGAAAAAGCTCCATTTTCCATACTTTTGGTGTCACATCTAAGAAATCTTTGCTTAACCTAAACTCACAAAGATTTTCTACTGCATAGAAATGTATAGAATTTTGTAGTTTTAGCTCTTATATTTAGGTCTATTATCTAATGTGAGTTAATTTTGTGTATGGCAGGAGATGAGGGTTTCAGTCATTTATTTCCATATCGAATAGAGTTGTCCCACCACTACTTATGGAAAGACAATCTTTTTCCCACTGAATTGCCCTGGCACCTTTGTCAAAAATCAATTGACCACACACATATGGGTTTATTTCTGGACTCTCTTCTGTTCTCCTGACTTTATATATCTGTTCTTCTTATGGCACTAATACATTTTGATGACTTACAGCCTTACATTAAGGCTCGAAGTCAGATAGTATCAGTCCTTCAACTTTGTTTCCCTTCCTCAAAATTTGAGTCTTTCCACCCATGAAGACAGCTTATTCTTTGATTTATTTGGGTCTTCTTTGATATCTTTCATCAGTGTTTTATAGTTTCAGCATATAGATCTTGCACATATTTTTTTAGATTTATATCTAACTATTTCATGTTTTCCGGTGCTATTATAAATGACGCTGTTTTAAAATTTTTCCATTTCCAACTGTTCACTGCAGCTGCACAGAAACAAAATCAATTTCTGTATTTGAACTGTGTATCCTTCAGCTCTGCTATACTCAGCTGTTAGTTCTTTTTTGAAGAGTCCTTAGGGTTTTCCTATCTAGTTGATCTTGTCCTAGGTGAATAAAGCCTGTTTTACTCTTTCTTTTCCAATCTAAAGACTTTTCTTTTTCTTGCCTAATTGCACTGTCTGGGACCTTGCATAGGACAGCGGGTGAATGAAAGTAATGAGCACAATGCCAGTTCCCTGGTTTGATCACTGAGCTGTGGTTATGTGAGAGGCTGTCACTGGACAAAACTACATGAAGGGAACACAGCAACACTATTCTAGTTTGGCAACTTCTTTGTGGTTTAAAATGACTTTAAAATAAAAAGTGGTGGGGGAAAAAAGTGGTGAAAGCTGACTTTCTTGCCTTGTTCCCAGCCTTCGACGGAAAGTCTCTCACCATGAAGTATGATGTTAGCTGCAGGTTTTTCACAGATGACATTTACCAGCTTAAAGAAGTTCCTTTTATTTCTAGTTTGCTAAGGGTTTCTTTGCTTATTTGTGTGTGTGTGTGTGTGTGTGTGTGTGTGTGTGTTTTTGCGGTACGCGGGCCTCTCACTGTTGTGGCCTCTCCCGTTGCGGAGCACAGGCTCCGGACGCGCAGGCTCCGGACGCGCAGGCTCAGTGGCCATGGCTCACGGGCCCAGCCGCTCCACAGCATGTGGGATCTTCCCGGACCGGGGCACGAACCCGTGTCCCCTACATCGGCGGGTGGACTCTCAACCACTGCACCGCCAGGGAAGCCCTATATATTGTTTCTTTAGGTTAGAAGTGGATTTATTCAGAAACACACTCCACAGACAGAGTGTGGGCCATTTCAGAAGGCGAGAGTAGGCTCAGAGCCTATATTCTTTTTTTTTTTTTTAGTATTTATTCATTTCTTTGGCTGTGACGGGTCTTAGTTGCGGCACGCGGCATCTTTGTTGCTGCGTGCAGGATCTTAGTTGCATTATGTGGGATCTAGTTCCCTGACCAGGGATCGAACCTGGGCCCCCTGCATTGGGAGCGTAAAGTCTTAAGCACTGGACCACCGGGGAAGTCCCGGAGCCTATATTCTTAACCACTCTGACCAAAAGAGCATCTTCAGACTTGGGGAAAAGTTGGACTGGATGATTCAGTTTCCAAAGTCTCCTCGTCTGCAAAGGTCCATGGGTCCCTATCCTGTGAACTCCCACAGCACATCAGCCGTCCTGTGTCAAGAAGGCTTCTGGCTTGTTCCTTGCCAGGAACCCCTCTTCACCCCCACAGGGAGCGCACCCTTCACTGAGCCCCTGTGTGAATCAGCTCTCATATCCCCTGGGGCAGCGCCAAAAGACAACACAGACCAGGAGACAAAGAGAATACATTTTATTGTTTGCAAAACAATGGCTCCAGTAGGAAGGAACACAATCATTATGCTTACAGCAGCAAATACAGGGGGGAAAGGCTAGCTTTAAAATATTTGAAAATCACTGTGTGAAAATGGTGCTTCTGGGCACCTGAGTCTTGGATCTCAACTCAGTGACTGTCTCCAGTCCTCTAATTCCATCTTTGTATTTTTAATATCACACAGCCCTGATGTCATTCATGGATGTTTATCAAGGAGGTGTGTCAGGGAGCCCAGCTAGGCAAAGTCAGAAAAGACTTGGGCCTTCAGACTGTGTCCAGTGGGAGCTGAGTTCCAGAGAAACATGTCACGTTCAAAGGTTTGTTTTCTGTTCTTTTGGTGTTTGTTTTACAGTGGAAGAAACAGACAACCAGCACAAGAATGAGGGATCCTTCCTGGGTCTCCTCCAAGCATCTGTATTAAAGTTTCAAAGCGGGAAAAGTCTGTGAGACAGGGGGTCCACACAGTAACAGCCAGAGCCTAAAACACGGCCCTTCCCGGCCATCACGAACCCTACATTCTCCTGAGGGGTGAGGTAGCTTCTGGGTGAGGGGGCACCGTGGGCTGATGGCAACGGCCCTTCTAGGCTCTGGTTCTGGCTGACCTCTGTCCCAAATCCTCCGCCTTTACCCTGGAGCGTGGAGAAGAGGCCACAGGTACTGAGACACACCAAGGTTTCTGTGAAGAGTTTCCAGGAAGAGGAGGCTGAGGAGAAATAAAAGGCTAGGACAGAAACCACAGGGCCAGGCAGGCCTCGTCCACAGCCTCCAGGGTAAGGGAGCCCCAGTGCCTGGGGCAGGGTGTAGGCTCACCAGAACCCAGGGCCCCACTTGACTCAGGAAATACAAATTCAAGTCATTCATGGAAGTCTTTAAAGGAATGGCAATTTCTGATAATTGCTAGAAACAGCAATGTATCCTTATCCTTATCTTTGTATCCTTTGACCAAGGACTTAGAAACGGTTGAAAACTTGACCAACTGTAATTGCTTAATTACCATTTCCTTCACTGCTGGGAATGAATTTGTTAACTACAAGACTTTGTTCTGATAAGATTTGCCAATTCCATTTTATAAGAAAGGAAATTACTTTAATTAATATAAGTTAATAATGAAAACTTCAAAGTGCTACACCACTGCAGAATTTTCCTGAAGGCAGAAAACGGGGTCGGTCACTTGAATGGAGAAGTTTGATGACGGGGCAGACGGTGGGCCTGCGTCCCCTCTTGCAGCACTTTGGGCACCTGCAGCGTTCCCGGCAGCCTGCCCTCGCTCTCACAGCCCTGTGATGTCCTGTATCGTAACCAGGTTCTTTTCCAGGGGTCTGGAGGGGTGGGTTTAATGCCCGAGGCTCACGAGGAAGGAAAAGGAGATGGCCCAGGAGCACCTAACTGGCAGGCCTGCTTCAGACTCACTGCTGTGTTCCCAGAGGGGGCACAGTGCTTGACACACAGTAGGAGCTCAAGAAATATTTATTGAACAAAAGAAGAAATGGAGAGAAAAGAAAGGTAGGTCAGATGGAAGAAAGGGCTGAATCAGAGGATGGGCCCCAAATTAAGATGCCTGCAATGACTAGCTTACACCACCAGATGGCAGTGCAGGGAAATGTCCGGCCTGCAGTCCCAGGACCCCCAACCCTTCCCCTCTGAGAAGCCACATCTCAGGCTGGGACTGAGCTCCCAATTCTGGAAATCTCTAAACCAGGCATACACCTCAGAGTTCCGAGGAAAAAAGAAAAAAAAAAAAAAAAGCAAAACTAAACATCACAATAAAAGTGCAGTCCTCGGGTTTTTATAAAATTTGAGTCCTGACGTAGCTTAAAACCGTCCACCCCCCAGCCTTGCTCATCGTCTTGATTTTTCCCAGTTTAAATGAACTCTATGCCCTCATACTTCACACTCCCGATCTTGGTCTCAGGCAGGAGGAAACGTCCGTCGAGCGTGAAGGCCATGATATAGGTGGCGATCTGGCCGCTGTCCTCCTCGGACTTGAGGGCCACGATGATCTGGTCATCGGTGTTGGGGATGAACTTGAAGGAGGAGAAGCCGTGCGTGGGGACCACCTCCCCCACGTGCCGGACAGAGATGTCGCCGAAGTCCTGGGCGGCACTCAGCAGCAGGTTGGTGCCCCTGCGCTCGTCCTCCTTCTCGCTGTAGCGCTCGTGGCTGGAGCGGCGCGGCAGGAAGAACCAGCGCTGCAGTGTGTCGCTCCAGCAGGCAGACTCGTGGATGAGGTAGCCTGGGGACACACAGACCGGTCAGCGCCCGCCCTCCCCAGAGCCAGGGCGGCCTCGCCTCTGCACGCAGACCCGCGAGAGGCCCGGCGCCGGAGCAGCATCACCGTCATCTTTTCTTTAGGTTTCCATGTGCTTTTGTCCCCACTTGTCCAGAGTGACTGAGCCCGGGACAGCAGCACAGAGCCCACGGGGCTGCGCTGAGTCTCTGCTGCGCCACTCTCTGGCCACCCTTCCTCGCCAGCTTCCCCAGCGCTGCCAAGTAGCCGTGGCTGCGAGGTCTGTCTGTATTTCGCCTCCTTGGTGCTACTCAAGTGGCACAAAGGAGAGCGCCAGGGGAAGAGGCATGAGGAACACGCAGGTCCGATCTGTGAAGATGGATCAGGGCGGGTGGGGAGAGGCTGCCTCGAAGCAGAAAAGTATGGGAAGTGAGCCTATCTGGGCGTGAAGCCATGTCCTCAGTCACATGCCCCAGGCCTAGAGGTGACCAGGCTGCTCTAAGCACCGCCATTCCCCACTACAAACCGTAACTCTTGAAAATGGGGGCAAAGAAGCAAAGCTCTGTGCACCTGCTCCCACCACGTCACATGCGAGGCCTGACCCCAGGGTGGTGGCTGGGAGGACGCTGTAGACGGGGCTGCTGTCTGAGCCTGCCGGGCCGTCTGTCTGGGTGAGTTGGGGTGAGAGAAGAAATGTCTCATTGGCCCCTGAACCCAGTGGCCTGGTGGGAGCAACTGTCAGAGACAGCCGAATCGTCAAACAAGCAAGAAGCGAAGCCCATGCTCGGCAAGCAACACGTGGAGCCCGCATGCTCGCAGCCACCCATCTGCGCAGCGCCCGCCTGCGGGCCTGGCTCTCACCTGGCGGCCGGATCCCAGCAGCAGCCCGCAGGGCGTTGTAGCTGGACACCCAGTTCTCGTGGTCCACGCTGCCCCTGCAGCCCACCACCTTCACCCACTCCGGGTTCTCGTTCAGCACCTCCCCCGTGGCGGTGGTCCATTCCTTGCCCAGGCCGCCCACATACAGATGCTCGTCCTTCACAGCCAGCCACTCGGCTTTGAAGCCTGGGGACAGGGAGACAGGGGGCGGGCCTGAGGCGACGGCCAGCCCTCTGCTGGCCTGGCTCCGTGTGTCTGGTCAGGCAAGAGCAGAGAGCCCTCTGGGTCCGCAGCCTTGGGTGTCAGAGGTCCCTCGGGGCGGCGACAAGAGAGCAGAGGCCAGGCCAGCCTGCTGGGAGCTCCACCCCAGAGGGGAGGCGGTTGGGATCCTCTCCTTAGCGCTGACCCCACGGCGTTCACGGGGCGCAGACAGGCACCACCTCTGCCTGCTGCCTCCCCCTTCTCTCTCCTGGCCCTCTGGAGCCCCCGCATCTTCCTCCCAAACTCACCCCAGAAACCCCGCTGGGACCACCTGCCTCACAATCCACGGGAACCCTCCTGCGCCGTGCACAGCCAGAAAGGCCCACCCTCCACTCACAAATCTCCGCGGACCCCAAGCTCCCTGTTTCTCGAGCTGTCAGCTCCGACTCAGACTACGCCCGATCCTAGGAAAGTGTAGGGAAGTCTCAGTCACACGTGCCTCAGAACGTGCCTGCAGTCCTTGAGGCCACACCTGACATATCCCTGAGTCAACTATGTGCCAGCGCCCAGAGCTAAGTGGGGCTTGGCGTGGGGGCTCACGGTAGCCACGCCAAACAGTGTGTGTTTTCTTAGACAGATTTACTTACTATGAGCTTAGTTTTGAAGGCTGTGTGGGTGCTTTGTTCTTCTAGCATATTCTCACCTGTTCCTACACCGTGCTCTAAATTGTGCTTGCTTCCCAAATGTTTTGCAAATTTCCTGCCAGCCCGAGGAGCTGGGGCTGCAACCCTCCCTGCAAGATGCTTCTCTGCAGGTGGCTCTGGATGACGGACCACAGGGCAACCCTGAGCTCCCTTTATCCTGTTTTCCTCCCAATCCAAGGGGCAAACAGAACTACTGGATGGTGCCCTACGCGCCCTGACAGCCTGAGGCAGGAAGCGGACAACCAATGTTTTCAATAAAACGGTGGCTGAGATAGTCCTGCCAACCTGCCCAGCCTTGGGCAAACTCGGGAGAGGTTTTTATCACCAGGAGAGGGGGAGGAAGAGGGGCAGCGGGAGGGCCTGGCAGCGGGCCCAGTGAGTTAATGCGATTCCTCCTTTGACCTCAGGCGCCTGCCGTGGAGTTTGGCTTTCTAGAAGGTGCGGACCCACCCGAGGGCACAGGCACGCGCAGAAGTTGGTGTCAACTCTCCTGCTGCCCTGTCCGAAGGCTCTGGGCATGCAGGCTCCCTCTCACAGCTCTCCTATCCACCTGCTGGCAAACAGCAGAGCCGTGGGGCACAGCCCATGCCAGAGGTCAGATTCCACTCAAGGGGTGGGGGGCGGCCACTGCTGCTCACACAGACCTTCCTTCTGCTGGGTTTTCAGAAAGGAGACGTTTGCTTTTTAATAAAGTCTTGGTTCAAAATGAGAAAATCTGATGCCCCGGCTTTAAAGGTGAGGCATGTGGAGGGTGCAGTCCCAGCGTGCTCTCAAGATGCCGTTTAGGACACAGAAAAGGGGCTGGTTCCTGGGGGCCGTGAGAGCAGCAGCGGTGGAGCCCAGCCATCCTCCTGGAGAGGCCCCGCCTCCCCCGCAGGCCCCCAGCAGAAGCTCGCACTCCTGGACACAGCTTTGGTCTGAGGTCTCGGAGGCTTCTGCTCACGCTCTTGGGGCTGCAGGTCAGAGGCAGGGAGGAGACTAGATCTCCCTGACGTCCCCTCCCTCTGGACCCGTGACTGCTTCACTGCACAGGTGTGCAAACCAAGCCAGCTGAGGGTGACCCAGGACCTGTCCTCTAGCACCACAACGAGCCCAGGGGACAGATGGCCCGACTGACCTTTCCCCACGGTTCCGTCGCCATCGGACAGGATGACCCAGGGCACGGCCTTGGAGCCTTCGATCTGGTAGACGACGCCTGTCCGGTCATCCACGGAGTAGAGCTTCCCATTGAAGACAATCAGATCCGACAGCTCCATGCCCCGCCCCTTTTCCGCCAGGTGGGACTCCAGGACCTCACGGCCTTGGTCCCACTCCACGGCCACCCTGTCCCCACTGTCTGACAGGGTCAGATAGCCCTTCTTCAGGTAACTGACCCAGGTGTTCTCCTCTTGGGCCCTTGACTCCGTGTCCAGGTCGGCGATGACAGCGATTCTGTACCGAGTCCCGCCCGGTGTCCTCTGGGGGGCTGATAGCGGGTAGGTGTCGTTGTACCGGTCAGCGGATGCCTGGCCGAGCCTCCAGTTGTGGGCATTGGGCACGGGGGGCCGGCCAGGAGGAGGGCGGTGGGCGTAGAGCAGCCAGAGGACGGCAGCACCCACGAAGGACGGCAGGATCACCTTCCAGCGGGGGCGGAAGCGGGGGTCTGCGGCCTTGGTCATGGACGCCAGCACGGGAAGGCCCCCCACGCTGATCCGGAGGGAGTGCATAGACTCATTCCATTCCAGGGGGTCGGAGGGCTGGACGGGCATCAGACTGAAGGGCAGGCGGGACCTGCAACCCAGGGGGAAAGGAGAGAGGTCAGCGACCTGCCAGGCACAGCGCTTCCCACTTATGTGAGGGCACACGGTCTGAGGCCGCCTCAACCAGGGTAAACAGCACTGCCGCGACTCTGTGCCATTACTACTTCCTTGGCTTAAGTAAACCCCAACTTTTGCAGTACCTGTGTTTACTCTTATTCCGCAAGAAGAAAGGTCTTCCTAAAGCAATGTTATTCCATCTCCTCTATCCCAGCTGGCAAGACAGAAAGCTCGGTGAGAGAAGGTTCCGGTAGAAGGTTCTGTGCTTTGCAATCTTGCGGGAGGGGCAGCACGTGCTGGGGGGTGGGGTGGGGGTCAGTCAGGACAGGGGAACAGAGAGAGTACAGGTCTGTATTTTAATCCAAGGTCACCTCAGCCGAGAAGCCCTCCCTGACGGCTCTGCTCCCGGCGGCACCCTCCATCCCCTTCCTTGGCATCTGTCACCACCTGACATCATGTTATAGTTACCAGTTTGTTCACCTGTGTCCCCAACTCCTAGAACAGTGCACAGTGCAGACGCGCGCTCACTGAGTGAGTGAGCTTTTACTTCCTCCTGGGTTAGGTTTCTGTAATATTCAAATGTAAGTATAAAACACATTCAATCCAAACAAAAATAGTTCTGGTTTTGGCAACCTCCGTCCCCTGGCGTCTTTCTGTCATGCAAATGGCTGAGAGACCAGAGCCTGATGGGCCCTCGCCGCCTGGAGCCCAGCGTGTCAGCTCCAAGGACAGCGTGGCTCGCCACGGCCCATTCCCTGGGCGCAGCTCGAGGCACAGCTCGAGAGCTGGTTGTAGCGGCCAGGAACAGCAGCTCTTGTCCTCAGCACAGACCACGCAGCTCAGCGAGGCCACAGCGGCACCAGGCCGGCGCTGTCTCCAGGGCAGAATCAGCCCAACGCCAGCCCTCGGCCGCTCTCAGTCTCGGCCTCCAGCTGTAACTCAGTAGGTCTCAGCCTGAGAAACTTCCCTCGGGCCATGGAACATTTCTGCCTTGGCCCCCAAAACAACCAACGGTGTGACTTTCCGTGCAGATGCTCCTCCCTCCACCAGGCAGCAGCTGGGAAGGGTGTGGGGACTCACGGGGATCTGGAGGCTCTGTGCCACCCCCCACCCTTTGCCCCCAAAATGCAGAGCATGCGGCCCTGCTCCTAGGATGGAAAATCACGGCCACAGGTCCACATGGAAACCAGGCCTTCCCCTTCCCTTGCTTTCTGGACATTCTTAGGTTTCAGCCACAGGGTCAAGTGCAGAAAAGTGACTTCTAAGGAGGAAGCAAGACGCGTGGGGCCCTGCAGAACGGCCTCGGAGCCTTCCTCTCCTTCCCTGGGCACTGGCTCCCAGCTCCCCTCCTGGAAGAGGGCTCCCTCCTCCCCCAGGAAGCAGCCCCCCAAGTTGCCATGGAGCCGCAAGCTGGTTGCTGAGGACTCCGCGGGAGAAACAGGAGTCCCAGCCCCTCCTCTGGTCTCGCCAAACCCAGGCTTCAAAAGCACAGCCAGGCCAAAGCTGCCCTGTGTCCACGTCCAGCCCAGTGTCACCACTGAGCTCTCAATTCCTGCATCTCACCTCCTAGTCAGAATTCTGCCTGGATTTCTAACATGCATTCGCTCACAAATCCTCCCCCCAAGGAATAGAGGTGGTGATGGAGGAGGGCCATAATTGCAGTTGCCCTGGTCAAAACTTTCATCGAAACCTTGGGAGATGGAACTTTCCACCTGAACATACTTCAACAGTAAGTTATGAACCACCGCCACCTCGAAAAGCCTAGGCACAGCCTTGGTTCCCCTCCTCCGCAGCACCTGCTCCGCCAGCAGGCCCTAGCAATCTGGCCACCCGTCTCCTCCCCATCTGCTCTCATGGCCCCTTCTCACCGCAACCACACAGGCCGCCCTCCAGCCCCTGCTGCCACTGCCCTCCCTGACAGCCACTGGTGCCCTGCAGCCAGCGACATCTGCTATTCAAGCCAGTCCCTCTGGCCACGTCATTCCCTGCTTCGTGAGCAAACCCTCGCTACTTACACGACCCCTGCCAGCCTTCAACCCTCCCCAGTGACAGGCCACACCAGCCTCCCTTCTGTCCCGACATCCCAGCCGGCCCTCGTCCCCCAGACAGGGCTTGCCGTCCTCCCGCCCCGGCTCCTGGATCCTCGCTGTCTCGCTTTCACCTCCTCAGAAGGACTTCCCTGCCCACCCTGTGCCCGCCCACCCTCTACCCCACAGCATCCAGTGCTGAAGGAGTGAAAAATACACCCACTTCCTGAGCAGCCCCTCAGCGTCTTGCCCCTGAGCCCCACCTTAGTTACACCCAAGCCCACGGCCCTGGATCAGTCCCTGATGGTCGAGCTGCCCCCTGGTCACAGAGCTGCAGGTGCAGTGCACACAGTGTCCGCCAGTGAAGATGCGTCACAAGATTGTGATGTGGCGTCCTCACTGCCTCCGGTCAACTCTCTCCCCATTCCTGAGTCACTATCCTATCACCAGTGATCTTGTCCCATCTCCTGCCCCCTCGCTCCCAGCAGAGAATCTGAGGCCACCATCAGCAGCCAGGGGCCAGTGGAGCCCGCCGGCCACCCAGCCCTGGTCCGGGCAGAGCGCTTCCTGCTGCTGCTCAGGCTCAGTTCAGCCACGCCTGCTCTTCGGGTTCCTTCCTGCTGTCTGTACTTGTCCAAATCTCCTATCCGAGTCACCGCTCCATCTCCAGATTACACTCAGGTACACTGAAAGTGGATGAACGGTGAATCCATGAATCTACAAATGAATGGAGAGCCCGCCCCGACCCTGTGACACCTCTGTTCCTCCCCACCTCACCATTCTGGAACAGCATTCACTCTCCCGTCCATGCCAGGGTCTGCCCCCTGCCCCCGCAGATGACCCACCGACAGGCCTGCTCTTGGGGGCCAGGCTGACCCTTATCCCCCTGCCCACGCGCCTCCAAACACTAAGCAGTTTAAATGTCAGCTTTAGTGTAACAAGAAGTTTGTCAGTCCCACCACGTGCAGCATAATGGGCTGATTTTATATAACCCGGGAAACTGGAACCAAGTTGCTGCAGTAAAAAGTCACAGGCTCTTTGACCAGCCAGGCTCACCTGTTCAGGGGCCCTGCAGCCAAGTCCTCTCCTGCTCAGAAACCCCAGGGCACTGCACCCCTGCTGGCTTCCTTCTCCATCGCCAGCCCCACTGCAACATCCACAGAAAGAAGTCGCTGGTTGTCAAGGGGCAACAACCATCCAGGAGGCTCGAGTCCGAATTTCCTTCCCGGTCCCCTCTTTTTAGGGTGGGTATCAAGAACGGCTCACTGACACTCATGCTTTTCCGGTTTCTGTCGAACCAAACCTTCTTTAGAAAACAGGCCTGAAACAGCCAGGTGTGGCATTGGGGTGTGTCCACTTGCCAGTGGGTTCCCAGGCCCAAGGAAGGTGGTACGACCTCTTCCTGCATGTCTGTCCAGGGTGACGCCATCTCCCCACCCCAGAAGCAGGAGCCCCTCCGAGGTCTGGTTACGGTTAAGAGTGAGGACAGGCTCCGACACCCCTACCTCCACGGGCCATCCTTGGGCCTTTCGCCACTGGACTTAGCAGGGCTTAGACAAAAGCAGGCGGCAACTCTGGACACAGCTGAGGGCCTTTCTGTAGCTTCCTTTAGGAACACGGGTGTGACAGGTGGCAGGGCAAACAGGTTTAACACAGCTGCCAGGGCAAAACTCCTCCCCTTCAGGATCTAGGGAGGCAGGAAGCGACAGGAGGCCCCTCCCAGCTCCCTGTCGCCCAGAGTGGCGGCCACTCTCCTCCCAGCCTCTCACTCCTGCAGAGCAGCTGCCTTCCCTTCCCTGCCTCGGTCTCTGATCTGAATGGTCCCCGAGAGTGAGAGCGCAGCGGCATCCAGACAGCAGACGGGCCTCAGAGTTCCCGCTCTGCTCACTGCCCAAGGGCACTTCCTGGTTAGAAAGTCAAGAGCTAATCCCGTCGACATCACTGACTTCAGGGCTGCAAAGACAGAGGCCAAGGGCTTCAAGGCCGCAGTGAGACAGCATCTCAAAGGATGTGGATGATGTGTCTCAGCTCCTTGAGAATGTGACCTGATTTATGGCATTCTTCTGTTTTGGACTCGCCAAAGCTTACTATTTTGTACTTGAAAAGTCCATTTCAAATTTGGACAGGGTGGGCAGCAGAAGGAAACCAGGGAGGAAGGAAAAGGTCCCAGTAGTCCAATATGTCCTTTAGGGACTCCTGAGGTCAGGGCTGACTCTGGGTGCTACCTAACTCTGCACTTTCCCTGACTCCTCTCTTTCTCTGCAAACAGGCATTCACAACTGCTTACTGAATCCAGTTAAATACACTTCGAGATAACTTAGTTTTCAGCCCTCTGTCTTGTTTTGAAGTCGCTACCCAAGAGGAGCGAATTCGTTTTCTGCTGCTGCTGTAACAAATCACCGCAGACTCAGCAGCTTCAACACCACAAACTTATTTTACAGTCTCGCAGGACAGAAGTCTGACGTGGGTCTCACTAAAATCAAGGGCTGTGTCCCTGCCTGAGGGGCTGGTGGAGAAATCTGCTTCCTGGCCTTTTCCAGCTTCTCATGGCCCCTCCTCCACCTTCAAAGCTGGCAGCATTGCATCTCTCTAGCCTTCCTGCCATCATTTCCCTCTGAAGTTCTCCTGTCTCCCTCTTCCACTTTTAAAGACCCTGTGATTACACTGGGACCACCTGAATAATCCAGGATGATTTCCCCATTTAAAGATTGCCGGTTAACAAGCTTAATTCTATCTGCTACCTTAATCTCCCTTCGTCACGTGATATATTTGTAGATTCTGGGGGGTCAGGATGTGGACACCTTGGGGGGGCATTATTCTGCCAACCACAAGGAGGGAGACAGGGAAAGAACCTCCAGCTTTTCCCAAGGGGCAGGGCCATTCACACACGGCTCTGTCTCTGGGGCAGGCGGCACAGTGTCAGGATCATCCACAGTTTGCAGTTATCCCATCACAGTAGGGCTGCATGAGCTTCAGTTGTATCGTTAATGTTATACTTGGAGGATTTTTAGCCAAAAGTTATCTGCCCGGTTGGAAGTGAGGTCCAAAACGAAACCACACATCATTGGGGTTGCTTCCCAGAGAGCCCACAAATATGGGGACACCATCACCCCACGATCGACCTGAATCAGGGCTTGCTTCCACAGTGGAGGTGCACCTGCAAGAACCCATCTTCTCCCCCACTTTTCTCAGTGGCCAGCATCACTGGGACTCATTCAACCCTTGGGACCCCCTGGAGCCCTTCTGGGTGGGCTCCAACCTCACCCTCACTCTCACACCGCCAGTAACCGTAGCTGTATCCGGTCTGGCCCCGTCTGCACACTGCCATCTAGAGCCCGACTCCGGCCTCATTCCCCACGACCCATTCTGCCGGCTGAGCACGAATGGAAGTTGGGCTCTGCTTCAGAACCTGGAGCTGTGAGTTCCACTTAATGACTGGACTTACTACAGAGAAACAAGTAGGATTCAAAAAAAAAAAAAGTGTAGAAAAAGAGAAAACCAAACGTCTTCCCAAACAGATTTCTCTATTATCAGGATTATTTTTTCCTAATTGATCACCTTGGTCTAATGAAAAGGAAAATCAACATAAAAGTCCTTAAAGATCAACATGAAAGTTTTAGATTCCCCTAATGTTGGCATTTAATAAGATCTTTCCAGCAATCTCCACAGTCCAGAGTGTGACTGGAGGGAAAAGAATAATCACTGTCTTTTTTTTTTTTTTTCAGTGTCCTAGGTACCATTCCACAAACATCTGAACAATAGAGAAATAACTTCCTTATCATAGTGCAGAGCCATTTCAGGACTCTGGACCACATTCCCAGAGCTGAGATACTCTTGTTTTTGCAGGAGAAAACACTAGGGCATTTATCCACCTACCCCCCACACAGCTGCCATGAGGATGGCCACATTGCTGCCTGGGAAGTCCTGAGACTCAGATGAAAGGGGCGTGTGTCTGCGGCAGCCTGCAAGTGCTCACCTCAAAGGCCACATTCAGGGAGTGGGGTAGACACAGCCACTCCTCCTGCACCGATTCCCTCCTCCCTGCCTCTGTGGCTCGGGAATGCCTGGCACACGCACAGGGTGCCGTCAGACTGGCATGTAAAAAATCCCTCAAGTACCAACGGCTTAAAGTCTATGACGCTGCTGTGGGCTATGAAAAAAAGGTGTGAACTACATTCGGTGAACATCTTTAGGGGGAAGATAGGAGACTTTCAGCTAACAGAAGGTATCAAACGATCAGATCATATGGTGGCACAAAGTATACTTGAACACACGGGATTTCCTCCACCACCCTGTGACGTCAGTGCCTTCAGTGAGTAGATGAGAAATTTGGATGAGAAAAAGAGTGAGAAGACAGAGAATCCTATCCCCAGACCACTACAGTGGCCTCGTGACAGCTCCTGAACAAATCTACACTTCCCCTGAGTCCTCTCCCCAAGACACTCTCAGGACTCAGCCCCTACCAAGTGCAGAGGGAGGGGCTGGCCAGTCAGTGTGCCTTCAGGCCGAATAGAGGGCTCATTGAGGCCGGCAGGGAGGGGCCCCCTGGGGAGGCGGCTGGTTGCTCTGGGAGGTGCCCCACCATGCCCACAGGCTCAGGCTGGGCTGTTCCACTGAGAGGCCTGTGGGGTGGGGCTGGGGGCTGGAGGAGGGACCACAGCCTAATCCAGGAAGATCTTTCTCAATCAAGCTCCTCAAAGGGAGAGGAGGGAGAGGCTGCAGAGACCCCCCGGCTCCTGAAGGACTGCAGCACTGACTTCCTTTTCATGGACCCCCTGTGACCCCATGCTTTTGTCAAGTTTTGGTCCTTACACTGAAGAGCCAGCAAGATTCAGTCGACACCAGGAGATGCGCGCTCCCAAACCTACAATCTGTTGAGAACGTGGTAGGAAAAGATGTCAAGCACATACCCCGAGACAGGCAGGCAAAATGCAGCAAGAGTGCTAAGGGACACTGGTCTCCTGGGGGACACTCAGGTGCCTGGGAAAAGATGTGCCTGGCAGACAGATGAGTGAGCGCAGGTATAGGTGCCTGCCAAGCCTAGGGACATGAGGGCAAGGGAAAGGCACCAAGCGACAAGGATGGGCAAGAGGTGCCTGTCCCAGGGATGGTGCCCATCCAGGCCAGATGGAGGCTGGGAGGAGGGGAAAGGGAGGATGCACAGTTTGTGTGCAAAAGGAAGAAAAGTGCTGAAGGGAAGGAGAGGAAGGCCTGCTGGGGTGGGGAAGGCTGGCCTGCTGCAGGTATGACAAAGTGCCAGTCAGAGAGGGGAGGGCTCCCTAACTGGTTAGGAGAGGCCCTGCATAGGTCAGAGGAGCAGCCATGAAATCACAGGGGGCAGGAGAGGGTTGTTCTCAAGGATAGTTAAGCGTCAGAAAGGGAATGCACCCTTCAGGGTCAGAGGGGGTGATGTCCCACCCTAGTCAGAGCGGGGAGGTGTCCACAAGTCGGGGGTTGGGGCGGGGGGGAGTCTTGCAAGTCTGAGAGGAAGGAGTCCTGCAGTCAGAGAGAGCAGGAGTCCCCCAGGTGAGAAGGGGTTGGAATGCCGCCGTCAGACGGGGTAGGTATCTCATAAGTCAGAGAGGTGTCCCGCAAGTCAGAGGAAGTAAGAGTCTTACAAGTCAGAGGGAGGAGGTGTCCGCCACCAGTCGGGAGAAGAGGGCAGTTTCTCAGAGTCAGAGGGAGGCGTCCCACCCCAGTCAGCGAGTCAGGGGGCAGGGGCCCCGCTCAGTCAGATGGGGAGGGATCCTGCGGGGCCGGGGTCGGGACGCGGCGGGGTCGGAGGCGGCGGCAGGCGCCGGCGGCCGCGGGCAGGCCGTCACTCACCCGGTGCGGGCTGGCTCCGGGGCCCGCGGGCGGCGGGGCCTCGCTACGGGGAGTGCCGGGACCTAGCGAGCGGCCGACTTCCGCCCGGCGTGCTCGCCCCGCCTCCGGGCAACACGCTCCCGGCAGCCTCTGCTCTGCGGCTGCGCGCCGGGAGCCGAACTGGCTGCTGGGAGTTGTAGTTTTTGCTGCTCAGCGAGCGGGTCCTGGAGGAGGAGCCGACGGCCAGGGGATAGACCGGAGGGAGGGGCGCTGGGCGCTGCCCACCCGCAGGCCATCTCCGCCACGTTATTCCGGAACGTTGGCCAAGGCAAAATGGGACGGGGCTAGACTGAAGGCTATGAGGAAGGGGTTATCATTCCTCGAGCTGAGATTATAGGACCCCTCGCCTGGAGGCAGAGAAGCGTGGGCCCCTTTCTGCCACCCTCATTCTCAGAGAGCCGCTCTCCTTGGCTTTTCTAATCGGCCACATCGGAATGTTGATCCGTTTCCAAAGCAAAGATCAGATCTACAGGCTGTACTGTCCTGGGAGGTCGAGGGTCCTGGGGATGGGGTGGAGGTTTCGCTGCCACTGGTTGGCAATCAACGAATCCTTTCCCAAATCAGGGTCTCTGATTCATCTCGTTTTGCCAGTCTCCTCCCCAGCCCCCGAGCTGTTTTAATGGACGTGTTAAAAGGTATCCTGGCCCTTCACTCCCCAAGTCCTGCAGTGTGCCTATTTCAGAAATCCTGAAAAAACCTGGTAGCAGTGGCGCGTCACCCAAGAGCTTGGCTAGGAGGGTGCCTCAGTGCTCTGCAGGTCTGCACCTGATTCAGCCTTTCGGTGCCTGCAAACAGCCTCGTGTCTCCCGAGAGCTTACAGATGCACAAGGGAAAAATTCAAATTATATAAATGGTGCACAGTGAAAAATAACCCCCGGTCCCGTTCTGCATTCCCTGCCCAGAGGCAATCACTATTACTAGTTTCTTGTGGTTATTCCTAGAGGTATTTTATGACACACAAACTAATCATAAACACATATATTAAATTACCTTATTAAAAAAATGGAAATGTGCTGAACATGGTTCTGCATTTTTTTGGGGGGGGAACCGTCTTGAATTCATTTGTTCCATACACCATATATACTGTTATTATTGTAAATTCTTCAAATCTTTTATTTATTAAGATATCTAAATCTATATATGCCTCCCAGCTTAAGAAATAAAACCTTAGCCCTGTTATCCTGAAAGCTCTTTTGGTACACCTCCCTCTTCCCAATTCCCTCCCACCCCAAGAGGTAACCACAATCTTGAATGTTGTGTTAATAATCATTCTCCTGCTTTATTTTATAATTTTAGCAAATAGGTATGTATCCCTAAACAACATATATACCTATTATAACTTTTACAACAATGAAATAAAACTCTATGCAGTGGATGAAAGATCAGGTCGCTCCAGAGGTATTATCAGGTGTATTAATTTTGCCCACTGATGGCATTAAATGTCTTTTCATTGCCTGATTACTGAGAGTTTGTGTTTCTTTCTTATATTTTTTGGTCATTTCTATTTCTTCTTCTGGAGATGCCCCAATATCTCTGTGCTCTTTTTAGAAAATAATCCATCTTCCCCCATTGATGTGTATGCAATGCCAGTTTTGTCATAGATCAAGTTTCCTTATACACATGGGTCTGTCTGGGGGCTTTCTGTTGTACTGGTATAATTTCTCATAGTAGCTCCAATATCACTGTCCTCATGATTACCTCTTTATAATATGCCTTCATATGTTGCAGGACAATTCCCCACTCCCTCCCACTATATCCCACCCACCCCAGCCTTTTAGGATTTTGAATGGGATTGCTTTGAACCTGTAGATTAATTGGGAGAGAACTGAGATTTTTATGGTGATGAGTCTTCTACCCACGAGCATGGTTTGCCTTTCCATTTACCGAGGTCTTCTTTAATGTCTTTCAATAAGGTTTGTAATTTTTCACTTCACGTTAATGCTTGTTCCATATCATTATATAGAGAGCTGCTTCATTCTCTAGAGAGCCACGTGGTATTCCACTGTGTGGATGTCCTGTAATTTCTTTTAACAGGCCCCTAATGATGTCCTTTTAGGCTATCTATGATCTTTCTACATTAAAGTGATGCTTCCGGGCATATCCCAGAACTTACTTATTTGAGCACAGTTATAAGTATATCTGTAGGATAAATTCCTAGAAGAAAAATGGTTAGATCAAAGGGGCCTTGCATCGTCTGGTGAATAGACACTGCCTTCCCGGGAGGCTGTGGCATGGAATTGCCTTCCTCCCAGTCTACAATCATGTACAACCAGGTTTTCCTTCTGATTTTCATTGTCCTTGTCTTCTTTGCATCCTAGGAGACTTCACCGTGACCTTCTCTTGGAAATTCTCTCCTCCTTTTGTTTCTGTGGCTCTGCATAAAAAACTGAAAATTCTTCACTTTAATTGTTCATCATGTGTCTACTTATTCATTCACTCATTCATTTCAGAGTGAAATGCCTAGAATTGTGCAGTCCACCAGGGGGCCCTCCTATTTTGTACATCAAGTAAAGTAGTATTACTTAACCGGTCCGTCTAGGACTATCTCTGTGTAACTGAGAGTGCCAGAAAGGAATTCCCAGAATAGGGGAGTAAATGTTGAGAGATGGAGAAACAGAGGCATGGGGCATTTAATGGCTTGATTAGAGTCGGAAAGCATATAAAGGGCAAAAGTAAGACAGTGAGTGTATTTTCCTCTCCCCGACCTCCCCATCTTGGCATGGAGTCCAGAGGGCAGTCCTTCTCATAGTGAGAGTGTCTTCTGCAGGTGTGAGGATCATAGCAGATTAGCCTGTTGCATCCTTGCAGTTGCCAGTCTGATTCCCACCTGCCCCCAACCCTTCCAGAACACCAGCAGCGCCATCCAGGAGCAACGAGGGTGGGCCAGCGGCCAGAGAGGCTGGGTCTGGCTGCCAAGTTTCCATCTCAGCTCCTTTCCCAACTCTCCACGGAGGCTGTCCCACCCCCATCCCTTGGCAGTGGGACGCCACCATCCGAGCCTGCCTGTAGCTACCCTTTGGAAGGGAATTCAAAAGTTTGCAATACCAGTCTCTGCCCTTGAGAGTGGGATGGCTGGGCAGCCTGGCCCAAAATAGCTGGGAGAGGCAGAATGTTAGGGCCCCAGGGGGAAAAATCACAGCGCCGCTAATGACAGGCTGTGCTTATCTGGAACCGAGTGCCTTGCCGACGTTAACCGAGGTCACGTAGTTTTTTCCGAGGATGAGAAAACAAGCAGAGCACAGTGACAGGCCCAGGGAGAGAGAAGGAATTGCCAAACCAGGGAGTGCACAGAATGTGCTGCGTCTGGGCGGGGATTCCAGGGAATATGCCCCCCTCCCAGCACCATGAGCCGCTGGGTTTTACATCCCATGAGCTGCCCTTGTCTGAGAATGTGGAGCCACTTGGGAATGAATGTTCAGGAAGACTTTAGGAGTTTGGCTCAGACATCCTTGTGCAGGAGGTGTGGGATCCTAGGGAATTCCAGGATGGGTGTGGCCTACAGCTCTTCTGGGAACTTAAGAGACCTCTTTGGGGTGGGAGGGCTCATCATTCTGGTTGGCCTTGGCCTCTGACCCATCACAGGGCTGATGAAATCTCCCCCAGTCACTGCTGCTGGCTTTGGGTTCTAATTCGTTAATTTTGGTTTTTCACCATGACTCTTGTCCTAGAGCTGGCCCAGACTGCCTGACGGGAAGATATTTGCTGAACTGAGAACATTCCGCCCTGGTTGCTGGGGGCGGGTGGCTTTGGCCACAATGGAGAGAATCAAGCATTGCCAAAACTTTCCTACTTACCACTTTTTTTTTTTTTTTTTTTTTTTTTTGCGATACGCGGGCCTCTCACTGTTGTGGCCTCTCCCGTTGCGGAGCACAGGCTCTGGAAGCGCAGGCTCAGCGGCCATGGCTCACGGGCCCAGCCGCTCCGCGGCATGTGGGATCTTCCCGGACCGGGGCACGAACCCGTGTCCCCTGCATTGGCAGGTGGACTCTTAAGCACTGCGTCACCAGGGAAGCCCCTTACTTACCACTTTAAAGCAGTAAGGAAGTACCTGACAAAGGGCATCAGGGCCCTGGCCAGCTCCATTTGCGTGACATAATATTTCTTTTATTGAGAGCTGACTTTGCTTTCTTTGGGAGCCTAGCCTTGCGAATCTTTGCCCAGTTGCCTGTTGGCTTGAGTTGTGGGCCCTGGTGGCACTACCCAACATGTACTCAGACTTCAGTTCCCATTCTCTGGAACTTCCCTCACCTCTGAGACTTCTCTTTCTCATGAATATCTTGGGAAACCCTAGGCTCTTGTTGTCACATTTAATATCAACACCCCCTAACCCCCAGTTTCTGCCTCAAAAAAATGAGTAATCTCTTCCTAACTCTTGGGAGATGTGGGGACTCAACCCAAGAGGAGAGAGGGAAGAAGATTATACCTGTAATAACACTGATAGTTATAATGAACATTCTCATGCTTTACCCCAAATCCCCCAGTACAAAAAACTCTGAAAACTTAGCATTCCCCTAAATGTGGCACAAAACAAATTTCACAGAACAGTGTGACTTGAACTGTTGGGAGACTGTGCATGCCCTTTATTTGTCTCACTTAGGACTATGTACGTGTCTGATGAAGGGGCCCTGCCCAAAGCCTACTGGGTAAGATGCTCTAGTGATAGTTGCGGCCTATTCTAGGCACATCTGTCCTCACGGGTTCCAGTAAGACACCCTGGACCTGGTTCTGCTTTACAGGCAAGGGGACTAAGGCTTGCCAAGGTAGGGCAGCATCCCCTGGCTGAGGACTTAAAGACTCCTGTTAGAACAAGCCAGCTGCTGCAGGAAGAGATGGTCACTGTCTGGCTGTATTTCTAGAGTTCTGCTCTATATTGGGCCTCTGAGTTCATGTCTTGGAAGGATCTTAAAGGTAACTATCTTTTAGTTTTTCAACACCAAAGCCGTCTTGCATGGGGGACAAGAGGGGGACAAATCTTCCAACTTTGCATCTCTTTCTCTTCCAAGCTGCGTGCCCAACTTTGCATGCATTGAATTCTGGTATTGGTCCAGGACTTTCCCAGGTCTGAGTCTCCTGGGTAGGGCAACAGGGAGTTTTCCCATTGCACTCAGGGGGTTCCCAGTTCCTAGGAGTTCTGAGAATGACCCAAATCCTCTAACGTCCCGGACGAAGGTCCCACAGAGGCTACATGAAGATGTAGCCTACTTGCCTCTTCTCTCGTGTTGCTGTCACCCTTCTGCGAAGGTTATTTGAGGACAGAGCAACTAGAGGAAGGTCAGTGGGTGTGCTGGGCCCGGGTCTTGTTTACCAGGACACGTCCTTGGGTTATGCGTGGGAATGAAGATGAGCTTATCTCTGGGTTTTCCTGTGTGGATAAGCAACCAGGGATGTAGGGTTTGCCAAGTCTCAGACACACGCCAAAGATCATGAGCAGTTCTGAGTCTTTTTTTTTTTTTTTTTTTTGCGGTACGCGGGCCTCTCACTGTTGTGGCCTCTCCCGTTGCGGAACACAGGCTCCAGACACGCAGGCACAGAGGCCATGGCTCACGGGCCCAGCCGCTCTGCGGCATGTGGGATCTTCCCGGACCGGGACACGAACCCGTGTCCCCTGCATCGGCAGGCGGACTCTCAACCACTGCGCCACCAGGGAAGCCCTCTGAGTCTTTTAATGCCAGCTGAAATGAAACCACATCTCCAGGGGAGATGCATGTACTTAATCTTGCTACGGTGTCCTTGAAGTTCTCCAGGGTCACGGAGCATCAGGACCACTTGTCCTTCTGCTCCCACAGGAGCAGGTTGGTGGCCAGGGTCTTTTCCGTGCCTGGAGCCCTCCGTCTTCTTTCATCTCCATCATTCTCAGCTTGCCCTGGCGAGAAGGTGTGCCAGGTGGATGTCAGAAATGCACTCCCCCTCCTCCTCCTGTTTTGATTTCTTAGCCTTCCAGGCAGACACATGGGGAGAAGAGGTGGAGAAGAAATTCCAAGGCAAGGAAGAGTGAGACTCAAGTCTGCTTTGCCCCGAGCATCCCAATCCGGCATCCCTGCTACATCTCCTGTCCAGGTGTAGCCAGAGGGAGAGGCCCTGGGAGGAGTGATGACAAAACAAAAAGTGCAGGGAGGACATCCAAACATACTGGAGAGACCATGGAAGAGGGGGAGAAACAAAAAAGAAAGAAAACCATTATCATTACAGCAGAGTTGTGTTCCTCAGGCCAGATCCTTCCTCTTCTTTTGATTTGATAAGATTCTAGAACTATCCAGACTCAGACTTTGGGGATGGAGACCAGCCTGACCAGGGGCAGCTCTCGAGAAGCCTAGGGCAGCTTATCACGATGTGAGGAGGGGCCAAGGAAGTTGTATAAGGTGGAGAAAATGTCTGTTCTTCATATCAAGGAATGAAAGGCCTGATGGAGACTGAGAAATGCTGACTTTCCAGCTGGCCTCACCCACCCTGCCCTGGCTCACACGTCCCCTGGAAAGTCTGCACCCCTAGCCAGGGTTCTTAACCTTTGGATCACAGACTCCTCAAAGAATCTGATCAAAGCATTAGACCATCAGCGTCCAACAACGCACATGTGTGTACACACACGGGCGCACATGTGTGTACACACACGGGCACACATGCAAGTTTGTGTTCTGTTTCGGGGGTTCAGAGATTCCCCCAGACCTGTCCATGGTCCCCGGACCCCAGGTGGATGTCTCACGTCTGCCACCATCTAGGGGACAGATTCCAGGGGCTTGGCTGCAAGCGCGCCAGGAGCTCCTTGGAGCCCATCCCCCTGCCACCCAGCAACTCGGAGTTCCCAACCTTCCTTGTTCTGGACCCCCGGCCACTCCCGCACCTGGAGGGACTTCCGGACTCTCAGAGCCCCGCCCCCAGTCCCCGGCCCCCGCCAACTCCCGGGGTAGCCAGGAGGAGGGCTGCGCTGGGCTCCCCTCCCCCCACCCCGGGCTCCCCTCCCCGGGCACACACACAGTTAATCCTCGGCGGCTGCTGTTTGGATAAAATGCGCTGGGAGCGTTCGAGGCTCCGCGGCCACTCACATCTGGCCCGGGTTTGCTCTTTACGCGTCTGTCCCGCTTTCTTCGGTTCTTCCTCTACTTTCGAGAAACCGCGTTTCCGCTTCTGGCCAAAGAGACCTTGTAGCCGAGGAGATCCAGGTGCCAGGGAGCGGCCGGCTGTCCTGCACCCCGACAACTTTCTGCACCCTCTTCCCGGAGGACTTTTTCCTTCCTGCCTGCTCTCTCCTTCGACAAGTCTGGTCTTCCCCCGACCTGGCGGGGAGGGGGCTCCGCCGCTGGGAGATGCTCTAAGAGAGGCCGCGGGGAGGACGCGGGCGCCCCGCTCGCTCCCGGACGCTGGTGGCTGGAGGTAGGTGGCCTGGCGGACGGGACGTGGCCCTGGCGGGGGTGGGGGGAAGGGGGGGGATCCAGTGCTCCTTTTCCTGGCTTCAGCCCGGTCGCGGAGCAGACAGACACCTACATGGGGCGAGGAGCGGGGTGGGAGGGGCCGGAGGGCACTTGCGGCAAAGGGGCAGAAAGACCAGGAGTTGGCGGAGAAGGGCCCGGTGCCGGTTCCTGATACTCCCTTCGGAGCCGAGGTGCCGTGGAGAGCCGTGGCCGTGGTTTCCCTCTGTTCACCAGGGAGCAGGGGGCTTCTGTGGCAGACAGATGCTGTCAGGAATGATTGTTACCTCCCCCGATTTTTGTGGCGTTGTTTATCTTGCTTCACTCTTCCCTGGGTGTGAAAGGGAAAGGAGTGATACCCAAGTCACCTCTGCACCTGGTGGGGAGACCCTACCCCAATAGTGCCTGGACTGTCTGAGAGCCAGCCCTGCCTGTGGGCAACTTGGACCCTACACAGAACAGGGAATGCTGGCTTTGGCCCCTGCATCTAATGGCTTTGGTGTTCCTGGAGGGGATCCAGCCTGGACAGGAAAAAATAATGTCCCTCTCGGGGGACCCTCTGGTCTGCCCACACCACTGAATGTGGCCCTGGTCTGGGCCCGAGTCACTGAGCTGCCCTTGAGCCTCTGGACTGTGCATGCCTCTCTGTGCACTACCAAGTACCAAGCATCTCCACGGCACAGGTGTGATCCCCGCCTGTCCTGGGCACCCATGTTGTGTTAGCCTGGGCCCCACCGTGCCGATTCCTGGACAGCTGCTGTGTCTTCCGTGGGACCCCAACGTGCTTTAGGTGCTCACGGGCCCTCCTGATCCACTTGGGAGGAAGGGAGGAAGCTGCTTCTCTCTGTGACTTGATCCCGTCTCCTCTGTCTCACTTGGTTTCTAAGAATGGAGGCAGTTCGGCACACTTGGAGCTTCCTCTTTCCGAGCTTTGAAAATGGGGAGTGTCCTGAGAAACTGAGTTTTCTCAACCACTAGCTACATCCTGGGTCCCTGGGGGAGGATGTGAGGTCCTCAGAGACGCTGGGCCTTTGCTTTTTATAGTTCAGGGAAGCAGGCGGACAGCCCCACGTGCAAGTTCACAAGTCGAGGCACTTGCCTGTGCGTACTGCAGGGAGGGGCCTGCTGTGGGAAATACGTTCTCCAGGAGGCCCGCTCACTGTCCTTGCCAACTAGAGAGGCAGGAAACATACAGGTGAAGGGAAGGTGGGGGCTGCAGAGGGTTGAGCTGCCCTTTCCGGTCCCCCTTCTCCACTCTCCCTCTTGACCTGAGAGCTGAGGCGGGGCTTAGAGATGACCCAACAACAGTGGCAATATAAATAATGGCAGCCATAGATGTGTGTGTGTGTGTGTGTGTGTGTGTGTGTTTCCCACACAGCAAGCAGTGAGCAAATGCTGATTCTCAACAATTCTATCAATGGCACTCTCACCCCTGAAAAGCTCAGAGAGGCTGTGACTTGCCCAGAGGCAGTAGATGGAGGACCTGAGGCCTACATCTCTGTGCCCAGAGAAGGCGTGTGACTTGCTCAAGGATGCACAACTTTCCAAGCCGAAGCTGGAACCCAAGCTTCTCGGGTTTCCAAATTTCCACTTCCCAGCTGCCCACAGAGAAAGTTCCCTGGGGCCAGAAGGACAGCCAGGGTCTGCTTCCCAGGGACTCTAGCCCTAGTCTCTGGCTCTCTCTGTTTTCCTTCTCCCATCTTGAGTCTCTTGGGATGCCAAGGAACATGCTGCTGGTGAGAAGCAGGTCAGGGCCACAGACAAATGTAGGTGCCAGAGGCCTTGGATGGGCCCTCTTCCTGCCAGAGGACACCGCTGCCTGTCTGGGGCAGGGGCAGCCATCCAGTGAGGGACACGCGCACAGGTGGGGGCCGAGAAGGCCGACATGGCCCCAGGAAGGGTGCAGGCAACTCCCTCCTCATTGCTGGGACGTAACCTCCCTATTTAGGGCAACCAGCACAGCATAATTTTTTTGGAACATGCTTCTTTCTGTTATTCTTCCTGGTGCCTCCCGCCCTACCCACCCCCCCGCCCCCCCCAGCTGTAATTAGCGTGACTCATAAACCAAATATTCTGGCATTGAACTTCACCCATCAAAACAAAGATGAAAAGAATTTTGTAGATACAGTCGTGCTGCTGGGCGTCCTCACCAGACGTGAGCTTGCCATTGCGTTTTTGTCTTCAGGGGCCGGATCTTTGCATGAGTCCCTGTTCCTGGATCTCGGGTGGCTGAGGCTCCAGGGCCCTAGGGGAGAGGTGGTGGTGATAGCTTGCAAAGGAAAGGAAGAATAAGAAGTTTCCTTTTTGTTATGGTCCCCACACTCTGCTGACTACTTAAGGTAACTCTGCCTGCCCCATCCACTGGAGAGAGATGTGAGTGTTTTGGAAGCAGCCTCGTCTCCCTGCCCTGAGAGTCCAGAGATCTTAAGTGGGGGTGATAGTCTCCTGGGGCACTTCATCTTGGTGGTGTAACTACCGTGTGGGCAGAGGTTTATTATTTTCTTCCTATTTTTACCTGCTGAAATCTGCCTTCTCGTAAAGTCAAATGAGACAAGGCAGCTCCCTGGACCGGACCCCAGACACCTCCCTGACCCCTCACACAGTACGAGGGAACATCTGCCCACTTGGAGAAGGATTTGGAAAAGGACCATCAAAGCCTGAACAGGTGCTTTCTTCCGTGCTCTAGGGGCAGCCCAGTGAGCCGGTCCCACCCGGCCCAGGATTCAGGATTCTTGGGGCCCCGCCCAGGCATCCTCAGCCTGGCAGGACCAGTTCTGCTCTTAACCACGGACATGCAGAAGCGCAGAAGCGAGCACACTGGCTCTTTTCCTCCTCCCCAAGCCCCGCAGTGAAACTTCTGCCACTGCAGCCTGTGACCTCTGACCCTTGTCTTCCTGCCTCTCGGGGAGGGGCTCGATGCTGTGAGCAGGAGTGGGAGCTCTTGAGCTCATTGGGGGCAGCTTTAGCTCTGGGTCCTCGTCAAGGTTGCAGCTGAGAGGGGCCTGAGCAGCTGGAGGTGGAAGTGGCGCTCGGACACCGGGAAGCCGCTCATCCTTGCCCACGCTTGCTTCCCAGAATTGGGCTCAAAGCAGGATGGGTGTGGGCAGAAGCGCCAGAGGCCCCCCACTGCCTACCGGGGTGTCCCTGGCCTGCCCAGAGGCCTTTGGAGTCAAACACTGTCCAGCTGTGGGCAGCACTGGCACAGTCCTACTGGGGCATCCTGTCCCATCCTGCGCCTCCGTGTCCGACCACCTCCCTGCCCGACCACCTCCCTGGCTCCTGTAGGAAGTTTCCTTGAAATGAGATGGAGCACAGCAGGAGACTGCGGGCAGGAGGCAGGATGGGAAGGGAGCCCGGGAGAAGAGGCGGACAGGCGGGAACAGAGGCAGGCAGGCGGGGCGGGCAGTGGGGGAGGTGGGGAGCATGCGGACGCCAGGTGCTTGGTGCCTTGTGCTGGGTCAGACGTTGCTGCCAGCCGCTGGTGAATCCACACTTGGGGGGAGGCTCCAAACCTTTCGCCTCCGTTGCACGCTGCCCCCAAGTGGGGACATCTGGTTACCAGCCGCCCTCTGCCCTGGGGACCAGCGAAGGAAAAGAACCTCTCCTGAGAAGGCTGCCAGCCCTGGTGGAGCTGCGGCCGGATGCAGGCCAGACATCGGCTGGGCTGGGCCCTGCAGCTCTGCTCTGCAGGTTCTGAGGCTGGTGGTCAGGGTGGGGGACTGGGGTGCGCTTGGAAACACTTGGGCCCTTTCTGCTTGTGAAGAGTCTAAAGTGAGTTCTGGTGAGAGATGGGTGGGTCTGGGTGGGGTTTGGGGTGGCCATGGCACTCAGGCCTTCCAGCATTCAGGACATCTATCCCCCACCCCTTAAGGTATAGCTATGAGAGCAAGACCCGTGGTTCTGTAAACTGGCCTGACCTACAAGGAGGAGACCCTGAGAATGGGCCCTGCAGAACAAGCAGAACCAGGCCTGGGCAGCTGGGGCGCTGGGCTGGAGTCTGATGCCTGCCCTTCCCCCTTCTGTTCCGTTCTGCTCCTGGTTCCCTCTCTGCAGGGATCTCTCCTGTGGGGCCCCTCCCACACCTGACCCCTGGCAGCCCCCAGGGATGGGCAGACACAGGGCACGCTCACTGCACCCCCTGCAAAGAATGTCACTTCTTTACATCGTTCCCTCCTGCCAGCTGCACTCGGCCTCAGTCCCCTTTGCTTCTGAGCATCAGAGGGCATGGGGGTCAGGGTGGAACCGTTCACCATCCCTGTGAGATGTGGGCTTTCCCCTCCCCTCCCCTGCAGAGCTCACCTATGCACTGTTTTCTCTCTACCCTGCAAAAGCAGTGTCTTCAAAATGCACATTCAGTGGGCCACAACCCCCATGCCCCTTCCATTCTGAGGTGTGAGGGAGGTTCCTGGTGATTCTGTGCCTAAACCCAAAGGAACTGAGCTCCAGTGGTGGATGTTAAGATGCTGGCACCGGGAGATCTTAGCACACTGCTTTGATGAGGACGGTTATCACGGATCCCTGGTGCCCCACATGGTGCCAGGCATGGAGCAGGCCCTCAGCAATCTGCTGAAGGGATGAATGCAAGGTCTCACCTGGGGGATAAGTTCCTCAGGGCCCGGGGCTGCTGCCGCTGTTCCCACCGTAACCGAGTGAGCTTAGCAGATGGACACCCGCCTGGCAGGCGGGAGTGCCCTCAGGACGGTGGTTTGTCAGGACCAGCCTGTCCTACCTAGCCGGCATCTTTCTGGAGGCCCCCTCGAGGCGAAGTGGCAAGAGCTCTGCTGTCAGACACACCTGGGTCTCACCTGAGCTGCAGCCCCTGCCACGGCAGGGCCTGGGGTGAGTGACTCCCTCCCTCTGAGCCCATTTGTTCTGCTGAGAAATCGAGGTGACTGTAGGGGACAAGTTCAGTAGCCTCCATAAAGCACGTGCCCAGAGCCCGGCAGGCAGCAGGTGCTTAACCAGAGCTTTGTTAGAAGGAATCTCTGATAAATGACGGGGCTGCTCCTGGGCCCATTAAGTCACCTGGCTGTTGAGCAGAAGTCCTGATGATGGCCTCAAAGATTTGGCTCCATTTTCTCCTGTTTTGTGGCTTTAGGCAGCTTCCTTCAGTGGCAAGTACACCAGTGACTGGTGTGTCAAAGGCAGGACAAATCCCCTGCTTCTACAAAACGTGTTCTCCCTGGCTGGCCTGATTCTAGCCCCACTTGGGTGCCTTTCCCGGCGTAATCAGTACCCACGGTAACTCCAGGGTTCAGCTGCCCCAGGGGAGGGCCTTATCTTCCTCTTGTTCCACCGTGTCCCTAGAATCCAGCCCTCTTCCCAGTGCGCAGTGGACACTCAACAAACACTTGCGAAAGAACGTGGGACTTCTGGGCTTCCCTGGTGGCGCAGTGGTTAAAAATCTGCCTGCCAACGCAGGGGACACGGGTTCGAGCCCTGGTCCGGGAAGATCCCACATGCCGCAGAGCAACTAAGCCCGTGTGCCACAACTACTGAGCCTGCGCTCTAGAGCCCGAGAGCCACAACTACTGAGCCCGCGTGCCGCAACTACTGAAGCCTGTGCACCTAGAGCCCATGCTCCGCAACAAGAGAAGCCACCACAATGAGAAGCCCGCGCACCACAATGAAGAGTAGCCCCCGCTCACCGAAATGAGAGAAAGCCTGTGCGCAGTGACGAAGACCCAATGCAGCCAAAAATAAACACATAAAAAATTCTCTAAAAAAAAAAAAAAAAAAAAGCACGTGGGACTTAAGCACGAGGGCAGTTTATATCCCCCACAGTCCCGCCTGAGCCACAAACTTGCCACACCATCCTCAAGCCCCGCCCCTGTTCTCCTTTTCTAGGCAGAGACTCAAATTCCCCTGAATAAACAAAATGCTCTCTTAGTTCCGAGGGTGGGGCTTACTTATCATTTGTCTAAGTGGAAAATAATGTGTACTTAATGTGAAAAAATATGTGACGGTTATAGGGGAAAACCCCAGAGACCCCAAAATAAGAAAATGGCAAACATCCGTATTTTCATCACCCAGAGATAATTGCTGCTAGCAGCCAGGTGGGTGGCCTTCAAATCTCTGGGCTAGTGTACGTGCATGTGTGGATGTGTTTTTATGTATATATGTTTTCAACCTGCATTTTCACTCACCAGCATTTTACGAACATCTTTCCACGCCAGTAAATATTTGTCTGTTTACAGAGGTCAGTCCTTGGTGCTACCAGTTGAAGTTGCCTCTCCCCCTCCCAGCATCATTTATTTATTTATTTAAATGCCTTTAAACAGAGCATGTGTTTCTGGGTTCGGAGCAATCTCCACCCCTCCCTGTCACATTACACCCAGCCCATGGCCAATGGCTGAAGGCATTTGAGTTTGCCAGCCTGACCAACCACCTCGTCTTTAGTTTTCCATTGTGTGGCTGCACCATCATTTGTTTGATTAGACTGCTTTTGCAGGACATTGAGGTGTTTTGTAACTTTGGCTGATGGAGGCAATGGGTGGTAAATCTTTTTTTAAAATAAATAAATTAATTATTTTGCATCTCACTCTATTTATTTTTTAACATCTTTATTGGAGTATAATTGCTTTACAATGGTGTGTTAGTTTCTGCTGTATAACAAAGTGAATCAGCTATACATATACATACATCCCCATATCTCCTCCCTCTTGCGTCTCCCTCCCACCCTCCCTATCCCACCCCTCTAGGTGGTCACAAAGCACTGAGCTGATCTCCCTGTGCAATGCAGCTGCTTCCCACTAGCTATCTATTTTACATTTGGTAGTGTATACATGTCCATGCCACTCTCTCACTTTGTCCCAGCTTACCCTTCCTCCTCCCCATGTCCTCAAGTCCATTCTCTACGTCTAAAAATATGGAACGCTTCACGAATATGCGTGTCATCCTTGCTCAGGGGCCATGCTAATCTTCTCTGTATCGTTCCAGTTTTAGTATATGTGCTGCCGAAGCGAGCGCTTGTAACTCTTTTTGAAGCAGGAGGCTTTCTGAGTGCTGATAAGAGGAGCATTTGAGAAAAAGATGGCTACCTGGTCACATCGGGATACAGCGTTCTGATGACACTTAATGGTGTGACCTGGGAATTCCCTGGAGGTCCAGTGGTTAAGACTTCGCGCTTGCACTGCAGGGGGCATGGGTTCGATCCCTGGTCGGGGAACTAAGATGCTGCATGCTGCGTGGTGTGGCCAAAAATAAATAAATAAATAAAAAACAATAGGGTGCCCTGGGTCACTCTCCCCACCTCCCTTCTCCCCCCCACCCCAAACCACCCCCAACCTGAATTAGAGATTTGAACACACTGGCTTGAGTCCTCTTTGGACGATGGCTCTGCTACTTGGGAAGGGCTGAAAGGGACTGTGGAGTTCGGTCAATACTGAAAGTCAGACCCCAGGCACTGGAGACACGTGTGAACTGAGACACATCTCCTGTGTATGAGGACCTCCTGGTCCGTGGGGGGACCAGACAAGGAAGCCAGTCTGTGCTAGATACTGGGGGAGGAAACTTCCTGGAGGAGGTGGCATCAGGCCGGGCTCTGAAGGACACAGCGACGAGGAAGGTGGCCGGAGAAAGAGACAGAGGACAAGACCGTGGTGTGACTTGGGACTTCCGGTGGCTCCAGTTGGCTGGAGTGAAGGATGCACATGCAGGGGTGGGGCCAAGGGGTCCAGAGATGAGGCAGGAGGCAGATGGTGAGGCGCAGCGCTTAAATGTTTCCTTTATTTTCATGGAAGCCTTTTGAGCCAAGGGGGGCATTCAGATCTGCAGGTTTGAAAGCTGCCTCTGGCCAGCAGTTTGGAAGGTAGAGGAGAGACGGGGAGACCAGCGCAGGGCGGAGAAAGAAGCAGTGACAGCGCCCGAAGGGAGGGAGAGGAGAGACTTCCAGGGGGCCTGGTTACGGTGCAAGAGAGGCCAAAGTCTGCAGAGCTCGGAGATGCGGGCCGGGGGCCCTGTGTGAACAGCTGTAAGCGCTGAGGAGGAGCAGGGATGGCGGAGGCTGGGGAAGAAGACAGGGAACTAACTGGGGGCTTGAGCATCTTACGACAGAGCGAAGAGGACATGATCTGGAGACAGCTGGCCATCTGGGTCTGGACCAGTGCTGTGCACTAGGACTTTGCGATGATGGAAGTGTCCTCCAGCTGTGCCGTCCAAGAGGGTAGCCGTTTAAAATGTGCTCGAGTGGCCGAGAATGGAATTTTTCACTATGTTTAGTTGTAAAGAATTTAACTGGCCCCAGAGGCCAGAGGCCAATGATCTGGAGAGCGCAGGCCTACAGCTTGGTGGCCGGGGACGCCTGCCGGGGACAAGGATCAAGGAGCTGTCCACTGAAGCTATCACACAGGAAACGATGGGCGGAAAGTGTTTGGAGTGAGAGGGGCTGAGGGCTGAGGACACGTCTGGAAAACACCTGTCGCTAAGGGGGAGGTTATGGAGGGTAAACACAGGGAGACAGTGTGGGCCGGATTGGGGGCCGGGAGGTGGGCGGTCATCGCCGGCAGGCGCCCTGCAGCCTGCACGGGAGCTGGACATCAGCGATCTCAACCAGAGCAGTCTGGGCTGCAGCAGGCAGTGGCAGGACTGACTGGATGCTGAGCTAAATTGTACTCTTGACTTAGAAGCCGTTAGACGTGGGACAAAGTTCTACCTTTTGCCAAGCTTTCCCTGGAGATGGCTGTAAAATGCAGCAGTGATTTCCAGGCCCTGGAAAACGAAAAACGGTGTGGTGCTTGTAAAAGGGATGGTGCGGTCGGGGCACAGGCCGTGGAATTCCCAGCTTTTTCCTCCCGCCATCTTGGGAATGGTCAGCCCCCGAGGGTGTCACCTCTGCGGGGCAGTGGGACGTGGGCCAGGCCACCTGCAGCGCGGGCTCACGGCAAGGCACGAGCTGTCAGTAGCTCTTCTCTCTCACACGGTTCTCAAAGCGGGGACCAAGCCTGCCGCCCGAGGCCTCACAGCTGGGAGGTGATCTAAGGACAGGGCTCTAGTCAAGGAAATCTTTGTTTGCACTGGGGAGGCTGGGCTGGCCAGGTGCCCCCGAAGGCCCGCCGCCTGCAGCCCACGTGGTCTCCTTGTTTGCAGGGCCTGGGCAGAAACTTAGGCAGTGTCTTCTCTCAGGTCCAGGTAAGCCTCTCCTGGTCTAGGTGCAGTGAATTGCCTCAGGAGAGGATGGAGATGTTGCAGGATGGGAGGATGCCTGGCCCCTCTTTCCTTCACTGTTTTATCCCAAGTCAGCACAAAGGAAGCCCTCGTTTATTAATTAGCAAGTAGCCCTGGAAGACTCCATCTCTATCGCTGGCCTTGGGCTTTGGAGGTAACCAAATAAACCCCCAAACCTTAAAAAAAATAAACCCTCGGGGACTTCCCTGGTAGCACAGTGGTTGGGAGTCCGCCTGCTGATGCAGGGGGCGCGGGTTCGTGCCCCGGTCCGGGAGGATCCCGTGTGCCGCGGAGCGGCTGGGCCTGTGAGCCATGGCCGCTGGGCCTGCGCATCCGGAGCCTGTGCTCTGCAGCGGGAGAGGCCGCAGCAGTGAGAGGCCCGCATACCGCAAAAAACAAAACAAAACAAAACAAAACAAATAAACCCTCTTCCTCTAAGCCAGAGGACAGCTCCTTGGAAAAAGGGAAAGAGGGAGATTCATCAAGTGAGCTGGGCGCCAGGATGCCCTCATCTTTTGGGAAAGGCACAGCTCACCTCCAGTTGACCAGAGCTCCTCTAATAAAGGATGCACAGCCCCCACTGCTGCTTCCTCTAAGGTTGGGAGGAAGCGGGAGAGGGTCCGAGACTGGCTGGGGCTGCCCCATTACAGAAGGGAAAATTAGATATGAAATGGCTTCCTGGGATTGGCGAACAAATGTCATTTATCAAGTGGAAGCCACTCTACTTCCCTCCTGCCCATCACCAGAGGAGTCTGGTAAGTGGAAAATGAGTGTGATGAATGGCTTCCGGGGAAGGAAAGCAGACGTCACATGTTAGACAGTCCTCATGGTCATCAGGGCCAGAGGGACACCCCAATATGGGGCTTTCTCTTTTTTTTTCTTTTTTTTGCAGTACGCGGGCCTCTCACTGTTGTGGCCTCTCCCGCTGCGGAGCACAGGCTCCAGACGCGCAGGCTCAGCGGCCATGGCTCACGGGCCCAGCCGCTCCGCGGCATGTGGGACCCTCCCAGACCGGGGCACGAACCCGTGTCCCCTGCATCGGCAGGCGGACTCCCAACCACCGCGCCACCAGGGAAGCCCGGCTTTCTCTTTTCTGTGCACCCCAGGATCTGAGTCCAGGGAACCTTCTGCAGCAACTGGAGAGCTCTGAGTGTCTCAACGGGAGAATTTCCGCCAGATGTCGAAGCAGAGAGGGGCAGCCCCAGGGCTTCCTTTCTGGTAGAGAAGATACCAGGGAGGGGAGGGTGGCAGGAGCACATGTGCGGAAGGATTGCTGGTGGCTGAGGGATGGTTGATGCTGTGTTGAAACAGGGACTGATTGGATGCTGATCCGCGTTGCCTTCTTGACCTAGAAGACCTTAGGTGTGGGAGACAGTCCTATCTTATGCCAAGCTTCCTTGGGAGAAGCATGTAAAATTTGGGGGTGGTGTCCAGGCCCTAGACAAGCCAGACAAAGATACTTATTTTGGGTGAATTGAGGTCTGGGACACAGCCAGAGCTCCTGGAAAGCATCAAATGGCACAGAGGAGCAGAGACCTTCAGGAGGTATTAAAGAGGCTTGATGACTGACTCGATGTGGCAGATATGTGAGAGGAAGGCGTCTAAATGACTCCCAGATTTCTGGCCCGCTGTTTGTTCATAGTTCCTACTCCCCCACCCCCCAACTTCATCTGAATAGAACAGAGCTGCCCAACAGAGCTTTCTGCAGTGATTGAAATGTTCTGTGCAGTCCAGTAAGGTAGCTCCCACCTCCCTGTAGCCATTGAGCCCCTGGAATGTGGCTATCGTGACTGAGGAATGGAATTTAGAATGGTCTTTAATTTATTTTAATTTAATTAATTAATTTTTTTGGCCATGGTGTGCAGCATGCGGGATCTCAGTTCCCCGACCAGGAATCTAATCTGTGCCCCCTGCAGTGGAAGTATGGAGTCTTAACCACTGGACCACCAAGGAAGTCCCTAGAATGTTCTTTAATTTTAATTGGTTTAAAATGAAATAGCCACAGGTGGCTAGCGGCCACTGTAGTGGACAGCACAGGCCTAGAATGTCACATTTTGAGTCAACATCTGCTGCTCTGCCTTGAGCTGTGATTGTGTACATATCTGTCTCCTTCACTAGACAGTAATCTTTTTTTTTTGTGGTACGTGGGCCTCTCACTGTTGTGGCCTCTCCCGTTGGGGAGCACAGGCTCCGGATGCGCAGGCTCCAGACGCGCAGGCTCAGCGGCCATGGCTCACGGGCCCAGCTGCTCCGCAGCATGTGGGATCTTCCCGGACCAGGGCACAAACCTGTGTCCCCTGCATCGGCAGGCGGACTCTCAACCACTGCGCCACCAGGGAAGCCCTCTTTTTTTGTTTTTAATACTTATTTATTTTTATCTATTTGGCTGCGTCGGATCTTAGTTTTGGCACTCGAGATCTTTGTTGCGGCACATGGGCTTCTCTCTAGTCGCAGTGCGCGGGCTTAGTTGTCCTGTGGGCTTAGTTGTCCTGTGGCATGTGGGATCTTAGTTCCCCGACCAGGGATCGAACCAGCGTCCCCTGCATTGGGAAGTGGGTCCCTAACCACTGGACCACCAGGGAAGTCCCCATGGATGGTAATCTGGAGGTCAGGGAGTATATTTAATGTGCGGTGGAATCACTGTTTCCCAAGCTCTTACCCGATGCTGTGCAAATCACGGGCATCCAGTAAACCATGCCTGTGTTCAATTTTCTGCTGAGAGGGAATTCCTGCGCTCCATGGGCATTTCGACTTGTCTTCTAAACTCCTTCTAATCCAGGGAGATCCTAGGCTTCTCGCCTCTCAGAACAGCTGGTTACCCGATGAGGATTAAGGAAGAGGGAAAACTAGGTTTATAAAATGCTTTTGTCAAAGGGCACTGGGCGGGGTTGGCAACAAGACAAAAGGCAAACGTGGAGCTTGAGGGCTAGGAGTTCACTGTCAGAACACAGGCATGACACCGTGGAGGTGGGCGGGCCCCGCAAAATGACAGGACCGATTTTAAACGGATATAAGGAAACTTGCACTTGTGTATGAATATCATCTCCTTAGAGGATTCACCACAGATCCATTCGAGGGCTGGGAGGCTAAAAATTATTAGCCAGGAAGTGTTCTCAGACTTCCTGCCTTCCTCCGGACCCTGTCATTGACCCAATTCCTCCTTTTCCCCTCCCACCTACTGTAGAGGGGGATTCTTCCTTGCTGGGGGAGGTTAAGATGCAGGGAGATGGGGAGGGTTGAGAAGAGGGGAGGGGAGGAGCTGCATGTCCTGAAGGGAGTGGGTGGGAGATAAAGATGTTCATGGAATTGCTATGGAATTTGGAACATGAATGTCTTCGCAGGATTTGGGGTAGGCAAGTCCAGTTCTGAGTCATGTTGGAATTAACCTCAGATGTCTTGACCGCAAGGCAGCCAGGAGACTGGACCACTCGGGTCCAGATTCACAAGGGTTACACACCACTGGCCAAGGAGTCCTGGGGGCTGCTCCCCGGACCTGCCTCACTGAGCACAGCACGTTCTTTGAGTCACCTTTCTGGGGGCATACCTCCCCCCTTGCAGGGCACTTCGTTTCACTGGAAATTGCTAAAGAGGGCTGGAACCAAGTTTGGTTAGATGTTGGCCAATACTATTTTTGCCCAAAAGTGAGTAAAATGATCATAATGTCATGATGTTGACTTTGCTGTGGGACTTAGGAAAAGCGTTCTGAAGATAGCTTTGAAGAGGGAAAGCTTTCAATCTGGGTTTGCTTTGACCCCAAAGAGGAGGTCCTTGAGGAGAACCACCAGCCTCTGCTGCCCTCACACAGTCCTCCTGGCACCTCCGACTCTTTGCTGGGTCATCACGCCCCCTCACCTCACTGATATCATCACCCCTGCACCGGCTGCATCCTGGTCCCCACCTCTTCTATCTAGGTACAGAAAATCCCTTTTCCAGACTTAGAAAGAAACGTACCAATGTGCAAAAGTGTACTTCCATTGAGGGTAGAGGGCTGATTCTCAGCTGGGAGGATTTCTGCCTCTCAGGGGATATGTGGCAAAGTCTGGAGATGTTTTTGATTTTCACAATTGGGGGTGGGGCTGTGCTGATGGAATCTAGTGGGTGGAGTCCAGAGATGCTGCTAAACATCCTACAATGCACAGGACAGCCTCCCACGACAAAGGCTGATCCAGCCCAAATGTCAATGGTGCCGAGGCTGAGGAACCCTGGGGACAAAAGAGTCCAAGATAGCTCTGTACTTTCTTTTGCTGTTATTTTCCAGCTTTTCCCAAATGAATATATATTACTTTCGATTCAGGAAAAAAATATGTTTGAAGAAAGGAAAACCTCTTTTCCTTTCAAGTGATGCAAGCTTGGCATTGAAAAGGAAAAAGAGAGTAATTATCAAGGCGCCAAGGAGAAACAGAGGAAATACAGAAATAGGGCAATAAACAAATTTGGAGAATTCAATCTGACAAATATTTGTTGAGTTCAGGGTGCTGCAGGATGCTTGGTGGGTCCAAGATGAACAAGACCGTATCCCAAGCCTAGAGGAGGTCACAGGTCTGCTGTGAAGAATCTTCTAGGCCAAGAAAAACTCTGCAGAATGAGACAATATGAGAAATGCAAGCAAAAAAGAGCAGGGAGAGTTTGTTCCAGTTGAGGGTCTGGGAGGCCTTCAGAAGGAATATGAAGCACCTGAGTTGGGTCTTGGGTAGGATTTTTTTTTTTTTTTTTTTTTTTTTTTTGGCTGCGTTGGGTCTTTGTTGCTGCGTGCGGGCTTTCTCTAGTTGAGGAGAGCAGGGGCTACTCTTGTTGCGGTGGCTTCTTTTGTTGTGGAGCACATGCCCTAGAGTGGGCGGGCTTCAGTAGTTGTGGTGCATGGGCTTAGTTGCTCCGTGGCATGTGGGATCTTCCTGGACCAGGGATTGAACCCATGTCCCCTGCACTGGCAGGTGGATTCTTAACCACTGCGCCACCAGGGAGGTCCCTTGGGTAGGATTTTGATGTGATCTGAGGGCAGCCTGTTGGATTCAAATCCAGCCCCATGGCTTAAAAAGTGGGCAGCCTTAGGCTAATCGACTTCTCATCACGGTTTCTTCATTAGTGAATTCAGTATAATAATGAATGAATATTGTCTCCTTAAAAGATTCACCGCAGGTCCATACAAGACCTGTGATGGGGTAAAAACGATTAATGAGGAAGTGTTCTCGGAAGGAACCCTAACCTTTAGGGTTGTAAGGATGAGTGGAAATGATGCAGGGATGCCCAGCACTGGGCCTGGGGCAGTTGTCAGTCCTGTTAGCCTGGTTATTAGCAGAAGAGAAGAGGACAAAAGGTGCTCCTGGCCAGGGGAGAAGGATGGGGGCAGGTGGGCAGGTGCCACCTGGGGGTGTGGCTGGAACCTGGTGCTCAAACTGTGGTGCCTTGGCAACACCTGGGGGCTTTTGGAAAATGTCTGTCCCAGATCTGCCAAATCAGAATCTGCATTTTCACAAGATTTCCCAGGTGATGTGTACGTACGTTGCAGTACGTGAAGCAGGGAGCTTGAACACGGGATGAGGGGTGCTGGGCAATGCAGGCGAAGTGTGGGAGCTGACTGGGGAGGGTGGTACCCACCCTGGCAAGGAGCCTGGAGAAATGATAGATGGGTAGAGGGGGCGAGGAGAGAGGGAGAGATTCTTTTAATATGTATTTTATAAATTACATTTACATGTACAAATTTTCTTTGCCAAGTGGAGGGGAGGTAGTGGACATTTTGAGGAGGGGGGCTGGTCCAAGCAGTCTCTCTGTCATTTGGAAGGTCTCTGGGTCCTGACCCTTGGCAGGTAGAGAATGTGGAGGTGGGGGCCCAGCTAATCCACTGCAGGGGATGGGGGTTGTGCAGAGAATTGAAGAGCGGGCAGAAGTGTGGGTTCAGGGGGTGGGGGGATTCCTGGGGAGGCCAGGCTTCCTGGCTCAAAGTCTCATAGCACATCTCTGAGGATCCATCGGGAGAGCCTCGGCTCTGGTTCCTGGTCCTCGGCCTCCCCCGGGTTCTCCTGACTTGGCACGGGGCTCCAGCAGCGAGGGCGGCCAGAGCATTCTGCCTTCAGAGCTAAAACAGCGAGCCTACTAACACGCAGAATAAAGAACAAAGCCAAAGAGTCGGCCCCGCGGAGAGGGTCGTGCCCTCACCGGCTGCGAGGCCTCTGAGCCATGGAGTTGAAGGAGGTCCATGGTGGCCCGAGATGCGTGAAAGGAGCATTCATCTGGGTAGACGATTACCGACAAAAACAGAAATCCGTCTCAGTTTTTTAGTTTTCCTTAGACATGAAAGAGGAATTAAAGACAAATCAGACAGGACCTTCTGAGGCTGTTCCCTTGCTTTGATGCTTTGCCCCTCCCCATGATGCCTGGTTCCCGGCCCCAGCCCAGCTGCAGGGTGGAGGCGTTCTTACTCCCCTGGCCTCAGTTCTTTCACTGTGCAGGCCAGGGGGTCCAATTAGGTGTCCTTGTCAGCCCCTTTGGTGTTAAATTGTATGATTCAGTGAACAAAATGGGCTGGGATTGACCACCGTCGCCCCCTCCGTGATGGGGAGGTTTCCCAGCCACCAGAAACAGTCGAGGCACGTGTAACTTCTGAATCCACACACCAGAAACGGCTGAGGCACGCGCGTAAATCCCACAGCTGGGGTTAGCCAGGGTGATACCTCTGACGGTGAGAAACCGGTGGGATGTTTTGTCTGTTTTAAGCCCAAGCACTGCCCCCTAGTGGGCTCACTGGGAACCCCCAGTGGACAGCTCTTTCTGGAAGGACTATCTCAATCCTGGACAAAGAGGATCCGGTCTAGAGCTTTTTGGAGAGCCATGGGGCTGGCTTCGATGACAATAAATGCCCTCTGCGGCTGGGCGCCCCCCGCCCAACATCAGATGCTCGAGGACACGCTCTTGCGCCCCCTGGTGGCCAGAGAGCGACGTGTCAGCACCTGCCTGCCCACTGGGCCCCACAGTGCAGGCTGGGGCAAAGTCCCTGGACAGTGGACCCCCCAGATTCATTCGGGATTTTGCTCATTGTCCTAACAGGGCCGAGACACGATCATCTGCAGAGCTCAGGGTTGAGGGGTCTCCTTCCTGGGAGGCGTGGGGGGCCAGGCAGAGCCATGCTCAGCGGCAGCATGTGGCCTGGTGCTCCAACGCCAGCCTGGCCCCAGGGCGTGTGCGTGAGGGTGTGCAAGTCTGTGCGTATAAGTCTGTGAGTGTGCTGAGAGTGTGAATGCCTGGTGTGGGCATGCATGTGTGCACGTGAGTGTATGTACATGCACGTGAGTGCACCAGAGTACACGTGAGTGTGTTGAGTGTGCAAGTGTAAACACAAGAGAGTGTGGGTCTGAGTGTGTAAGTGTACTGAGTGTCTTGAGTGTGTACAGAGTGTATTTGTGTATGAGTGTGTATTGAGTGTGTGAGAATGGGTGTGAGTACGTGAGGGCACGTGTATATGTGTATGAATGTGCACCGGGGTTTGTGAGTATGTATGTTGAGCTTGTGTGAGTGTGTGTGTGTGTGTGAGTGTGAGTGTGTGATCGCCGTCCCAGGAAGAGCGGCAGCTGAAGCACTTAGTGGGTCAGCTTAGTGGGTCGGGCAAGCACTGCAGGCTTGTTTCCCTGCAGGGCCCTTCCAACCCATGTCCTCCCCGTGTGTCTCCCCAGCAGGGCTCAGCGGGAAGATGGGCCCCCGTGGGCTGGGACTCACGCTGGCGTGCTGCCTGCTGCTGGCCTTCGCCTGTGGCCCGGTGCTGGGCCGCGTGCCCCGTGGGCAGCACGAACAGCAGCAGCAGCAGGGGACCAGGGAGCCACCGCTGGACCATGCTGAGAGGTGAGGCTGTGCGGTGTGGATGCAGGAATGCTGGCTCAGCGGCGGGGATGAGCCTGGGGTTCAGGTGCCCCAGGGGGCTCGTTGGCAGCTAGAGGGGAAGGAGCAGAGGCCAAGGCTGAGGAGCCGGTGCTGGGGGACAGAGGCGCCATTTCTCCTGTCAGTGACCCGGGCTTGTTATCTGAAACTGCGGACAGTAACCCAGCCTCATTCCAACCCCAGAGGAATGTGGGTCTGCGTGAGGTTCTGCAGCCACATCCTGAAAAGAAGAACACACCAAAACCCCAACCCCCAGCTCTCGGTTTCTTTGCATCCTTGCCTGTCCTTTGAGAATACCTTCTAGGGTTCTAAGTATCACCTGGAAGTAGAAGACAGGGATGATGCTGGGCTGAGAGCTGATCTCCATCACCCTGATGTCTGATCACATTGCAAGATGGGGGATGGTGGCTGAAGACTGGCACAAGAAGTGGTGGCTTTCCTTGAAAAGTTATGAATTTCTTCCAAATGGCACTGTCTTCATATATATGACCTTCGATGATATATAGACTCCAGGCTATTCGGGATATTTTGTAGGGATACATAAAATGCTTAGGATTACTCATGAAAATGTCATTCATCAAACGTGAGGTCCTAGACACCTGATGCTGACTTTGAGTTTCTTTATCACTTTGAGCTTTGGGCTGACTTGATACCTGAGGCTTCGGGCTATCTTGGAGTACAATGGAATTGCATAGGATTTGGGGCAAAGTAACATCATTCTTCTTCTTTGTCTTTTCTTCTCCTTCTCCTCTTCTTCCTCCTTCTTTTCATTCAACAAACATTGATTGAGGGCCGTTATTGGTCTGGCCATCCTCTAGGCACTGGGGACACACATGTGAATGACACAGTCACTGGCCTCCAGGAACTCCAAGGCTATGGGGGGACAGACACACACGATCCAGTTCAGTGTGTCCACAGTGTGGACGTGCGGGGTGGGGGAGGGGGTTGGGGAAGGCTAGGAGGAGGAGCGACTGGGTCTTGAAGGACACCTGAGGAGCATCCCAGGCGCAGGAGGGGAAAGCTGCCTGGCAGCCAGGATGGCACATGTGAAGTGTGGCCATTCCAGTGTCTGGCAGTGTAAGGGCTGGTAGGTCGTTTGGGTAGGGAGGTTGGATGCCGGAGGGTGGAGGATGGGAGGGAAGATGAGCCTGGTGGGAAAGGGTCTCTCTGGAACTTCATCCATAGGGGAGTCATGGAGAGGTTTAAATTTCATGGTGTCCTAGAAAGAATGCTGGAGGGTAGCAGAACAGAGGATGAATTGGCAAGGGAGAGATGAATTCCAGGAGGACATTCAGAACAGCAGTGATCCCTAGAGGTGAGGGGAGCCGAGGGCCCAGCTCCTGGAGGTACTTTGATGGTGGGGTGGGCTGACTCCTCAGGACTCCATGATCCTCAGAATGGATTGGTGAGGCCAGAGAAGCATCTGCAATGAGGCTGAGGGTTCCATGCTGGGCGACTGGTGATGCTGCTGCTGCTGTGAACAGGGTTTGGAAAGAGAAGATTCTAGGGATGAGCAGCAGTGATGGGCCATCAGTTTGGGACACGTCTCATGTGGGGCTTGTTGAATCTCTAAATGGAGACTTCTGGTGAGAGGTGGGCGGGGGTCCATCTGGGAGACTAGGGCTTGTAGGTAGCTGAGTTTAGGGTGTATAGATCCATTTCCTGGATTGTCTGTGGTCTGAATATGGGAGCAGAGTGAGACAAAGAGCTGACCCTTCAAGAGGGACTGCGCCACCTCCAAGATGGTCGTGTCACAGCCAAAGAGCTGCAAGCAGATAGCACGGTGCAGTGCAGTGTGACGCCTTGAGGTAGCAGCATGGAGCTTTCGCTGCCCCTGCCCCCCGCCCCCCAGGAGCAGATCTGGTTGAGCCCTCTCATTTGCAAATGAGTCAGCTTAACATAGCATCTTCTAGAATCCTAGATACATGAAGGGGATGTCCAGTCACTCCACTGGCATGTCACGTGCCAGGTTTCTCCCACGTAGCCTCTATCTTGTGAAGCTTCTCAAATTATTGCCGTTTTTGTTATCGTTGTTTCCACGACTGTCATTGCTGTCAACAGAGGGCAGGGGGCTCTTTCTGAACCTTCACTAAAAGCCTCAGAATTTGCCAAGAGCCAACGCAGTCTCTGTGGAGGGAAAATTAACACAGCCTCACACATCCAGGTGAGAGAAAGCGAGACAGGTACCCTGGGCCCTCTGGTGGCAGAAGAGAGAAGAGTTCTTGGCTCTGAGAGCTCTTGGCTTTCACGGTGATGTCTTTACTCTCCCTTAGGGAGGAAGAAAAGCATGAAAAATACAGCTCCAGGCCGGAAGAGGAGCCTCCCGCATCTGGGTGCTTTCGCTGCTGTGACCCTGGTACTCCCATGTACCAGGCCATGCCGGTGCCACAGATCAACATCACCATCCTGAAAGGTCAGGCACAGAGACCAGCAGGGGGGACCGTCCCCTGGGGAGGGGGCACTGCTCTGTCCTGATTGGAGGGCAGGGCAGAAGACGGAGTTAGGGAGGAGTGGGCAGGAGCAGAATGGCTCCCTCAGGGCACCGAGCAGAGGCATGCTGTCATCTAGGGGGGAGAAGGAAATGCCGTTCCTGAGTCTCTGGCCCCTTTCCAAGAGGAGGGGTTGGGGAGGGATCCACAGGGGAAGGAGCCTCAGGGCCGCTCGGGGTCTCACCCCACCTGCCTTTGCGCCGCAAGCCTCAGATTCACGGTCCCGTGAGCAGCAGATAATCTTGCACAGTCTGGGACGGTTGAATCGGGAAGCCAAGCGGCCCGGGTCCCAGATCCTCAGGCCCAGCCCCTGCGTCTGTAGGTCATTTGTTCGGAGGGCGCCGTGGGCCCAGCTGCTGCTCCTGTTGCTTTTGGATAAAGCCATACGTTCCCTTTTCTTCGCCAGGACTTTCAAGAAGGAAAAAAAAAAAAAAGATTGCTTCCGGATGAAAATAGAATAATCCTTGAGGTTGCTTGACGCCACGTGTTTTCCCGTCCCGTTTAGGTGAGAAGGGCGACCGAGGAGATCGGGGCGTGCAAGGCAAATATGGCAAAACAGGCTCCATGGGCGCCAGGGGCCACACGGGACCCAAAGGGCAGAAAGGGTCCATGGGGGCCCCCGGGGACCGGTGCAAGAACCACTACGCTGCCTTTTCGGTGGGCCGGAAGAAGCCCCTGCACAGCAACGACTACTACCAGACGGTGATTTTCGACACAGAGTTCGTGAACCTCTACGGCCACTTCAACATGTTCACGGGAAAATTCTACTGCTATGTGCCCGGCATCTACTTCTTCAGCCTCAATGTGCACACCTGGAACCAGAAGGAGACATACCTGCACATCATGAAGAACGGGGAGGAGGTGGTGATCCTGTACGCCCAGGTGAGCGACCGCAGCATCATGCAGAGCCAGAGCCTGATGCTGGAGCTTCAGGACCAAGACGAGGTGTGGGTGCGCCTCTTCAAGGGCGAGCGTGAGAATGCCATCTTCAGCGATGAATTTGACACCTACATCACCTTCAGTGGCTACCTGGTCAAGCCCGCCACCGAGCCCTAGCCGCCCGCTAGGGCTAACCTCCATCGCCACAGGCTAACCTCCCATTGTCCCCGTGCCCCGCCCTGCTCCACCAGACCCCCTCCCCGACCCGGGTTTCCCCGGCCCACACCTCCCCAGCTTTGGCATTCGACATGACGCCCCTCGTGGGAGTGGGAAGCAACATCGGCTGTGTGGTCCCAGGCCTTGCCGTGTCCACACATGAAATCACCAGGCGGGTGCTTGCGAGAGCTCCCCTCTGTGTGCACGTCCTTGAGTGACCCCTGCACGCGTGCCACGACGCGCCAGGGTGTCCCAGAGTAAGCCACCCTTGCTCCCATTGCTGGGAATAATTAAGCCAATTCTAAAGGTTGTGAAAGGAGCAAAGTAAACCATGGAAAAGAAAGGGAGGCATTATTATTTTTGCCTTTCTGCCAGCCTTGCTGGCTCCAGGCAGGAGGGCTGTCTCCCCTCGAGGCTGCCAGAGACTTCCTGTAAGAGAAGATCTAAAGTGGATGCCAAGGGTGACAGGGGAAGGGGGTGGGGGGCGTGGGGACCGGAAAACCATGTCTGGCTTAATATTTTAGGCCACGTAGGAACCTTCTTGGGGGACAGCTGGACTGACGTCCACATCCTGTGGACATTCCTGTGGCCTTGCCCGAGGGCTCAGCTGGCCCTTCTGAGCCACAACGGCGAGGGGGTTCGAACTGGGCAGCAAGGGTCAGCTCCTCAGAGGGACAGCCAAGCCCTCGGCCGTGGCCTCTGCGTCGGTGAGCAGCCTGCTTGCCGGAACCCGCAGGCTCCTGGCGGCAGATGGCCCCTGGCAGCCCAGCTCAGTACAACCCAGCAGAGCCGTGCATCCTGGTATGGCTCTGCCCGCTCCCCCGCCCCACGCTTGCGTCCTGGACGGGGCCCCACGCCTGTCACACTGGCATTGGCTTTCTGTCCCTTCTCTCCAGCGGGTTAGCTGTGGAAGGACCCAGGGCCTTTGATTTTGCAGCAGCTGTCATGGCTACACAACTTCTTCAATAGACCCTCCTCACCCACCGTCTCAGAGTCCTGCTTCCCAGAGGTTTCACCATTCAGCGCCCCAGCACCCTCCCCTGGGGCCTCTTTGACCAGCAGCCTAAGACCAATGCAGGAGGGGGCTTTCCTGGGCCCCAGAGCAGGGGAGAGCTGGAAGGGACTGGAAAGCTCCCCCCTCCTGTCTCAGGAGCTCCTGCATGGCTCAGTGTCTGAGAGGGGAGAGAGGGCACGTCCCAACCACCGGGGTCAGAACCTCTGCTCTGAGGGGGGTTGGGGGGATTCCTACAGTGGGGCGCTGCCTGGATTGGTGCTCTGGCCTGTGGCTGACTTTGGCCCGGCAGCCCTTCCCCACTTCTCTACATCAACGCCCAGGGCCAGGGTCACCCTGCCTGCTTGGGCCCTAAGCCCCTACAGGAGCCTTCCCACTGCCTGCCTGCTAAGCCCTGATCTTGACCGATCCCTCTGCCCTCCCTGAGCCTGGCCATTGGGTCTGGGGTCTACACATCCTTCCCTCTGAAGGACTTCTGCTGGTCAGACTTTAAAAACTGTGTATATGTGTGGGTGAGCTGGGGAGCGGGGCACCCGCCTCCTGCTTTGTGCTGCCCCAGTGCTCTTCCAGGAAACATTAAACTTGGAATTGTGTGTTTCAGCATCGTGGCCTCCTCAGTTTGGGTGTTGAACCAAATCCTCCTCCTTTCTATCCACCCCACCCCACTGCCGGAACCCTGCCTACTGCCTGTTGGAGGCCTGGGGGCCCTCAGCTTGGCACCTGGGGACATTGGTACCCAGCAGGCACAGGCTGGGCCTTGAACTGCCTCATTCGTCACAGGAATGCATTTCACAGTTGGACATGGCCCCTTTGGATGCCCTGTAGGGGAGGAGCCTTCCTTGCTTCTTCCGGCTTCCGATGGCCCCAGGTGTTCCATGGCTTGTGGCTGCATTACTCTAATCCCTGCCTATCTCTGTCTTCATGTGGCCTTCTTTCCTGGATCTCTTAAATCTCCCCTCCCTTCTTCCCCAGTTGTTGGAATTAGGGCCCACCCCAAATCCAGGATGATCTCCTCTCAGGATCCTTGACTTTATCACATCTGCAAAGACCCTATTTCCAAGTAAGGTTACATTCACGGTTAGCAGAGGTCAGGACCTGGACCAATCTTTTGGCCCATGGATGGACACAGTTCAACCCACTACAGCAACTTGCAGGCTTGAATACACCCACCAACAGCCCCCTTTATGGCCAAGCGGTGAAGAGCAGATGTTTCTTCTTGTCTCCATCGTTGGCCAACTGGGTTAGTGGCCAGGGCCCTTATCAGACTGCCAGCGGGCAGTGCAGAAGCTGCCTTGGTCCAGCAGGCTGACAAACAGCTGCTGTCCTCCCTTTGTCTGGTTCTGGGGTGAGCCGGTGCGGCCGTGCTCGGCCTTGCGCTGGGGCCAGACCGGAGCAGGAGGACACTGCAATCCCGCTCCCTGTGGGACAAAGATTGGGTCTCACCATCCTGCAGCTGAGGCCACCGGGCAGAGGATGCAGCTGGGAAGAGGGGCTGAGTGCATTTCCCAAAGGTGCATGGAAAGAATGAATCAGCTTCATCCAGGTGCCCACTGCGCGCCCTCTCTCCAGGGACAGTCACGTGGCGTGGAGCGTGTATCACCTGTCCCACTGCTGGCCAAGCCAGCATGCAAGAGGAGGCAGCCTTTGCTCTGGAGCCCACCCAGTCCCCTTTCAGGGTCCCTCACTCTTTAATCTCTTCCACACCCAATCTTCCACTCCCTTCCTGCTGACATTTCCACTCTGCTCTTTCTTGCTCCTGCTTTGTGCTAGCCCAGGTGCTAGGTGCTGGGGGCACAATGACAAATAAGACATGGTACTTGCCATGTCTAGAGGACTTTTCTAGGACTTTAACTGCAGTGTGACATGGATGCCATCTTCTCAGGAGAACAGCACGTGTGGCCCCTAGTTATCTGCTCCACCTGACCCCTGGCCAAAGCAGTCTACCTTGCATTGGCTCCTTTCCCCATGTCCTGACCCCGGCTATTGAGGAATTGGCTAACCATCCCGGGAAAAGTTCTGATAAACTCAGCTGCAATACAAATATTTGTGTTTTAGCAAAAGGACTTAGAAATGGCTGATGACTCAGCCAAAGGAAAGAACTGCTTATGTTAGAGCTTTCAGGAGTCTTTGTAGCCAGGGGCGGGAGCAGTGAGGAGGGCACGCCCAATCCCATGGGGGGGGTGTGTGTGTGTGTGCGCGCGCACGCACACGCGTGCTCGAAGATAATTTTCTGTGGGGCTCACTACAGGAACACGATGGCATGGTGGCAAAGCTAGTTTTATTGGGCCACAGTAATGAGACTGGGATAAAATGAGAGTTTCTTGTCCAAATCATGGAAAAACCAGAAGGTTACAGAAAATAATAAATAAAACAAGATGCCTCCATATGCAAAAGAGTAGTCTCTCTACCTCATACCATATAGAAACATTAACTCAAAATGGATCAATGACCTAAATAGAAGAGCTAAAGTAATAGCCTTAGGAGAAGAAAGCTTAGGTGTAAAACATCATGACCTTGTATTAGGCAATAGTTTCCTACATATGACACCAGAAACACAAGTAACACAAGGAAATTGGACATCATAAAAATTTAAAATTTTCTTCATTAGGGACTTCCCTGGCTGTGCAATGGTTAAGACTCCACGCTTCCACTGCCGGGGGCATGGGTTTGATTCCTGGTCGGGGAACTAGGATCCCGTATGCCACACAGTGTTCCAAAAAAATAGTAAAATAAAATTAAAATAAAAATAAATAAAATAAAAATGTTGCATCAAAGGACACTGTTAAGAAAGTGAAAAAACAACACAGAATGGAAGAAAATATTTGCAAATTGTATCTGATAAGGGACTTGTATCTAGAATATATAAAGAACTCTTGCAAACAAATAATAAATGACAAATAACCCAGTTAAAAATGGCAAAGTGTCTCAATAAACATTTCTCTAAAGAAGATAAACAAATGACCAGGAAGCACATGAAAAGATGCTCAACATCATTAGCTCCCAGGGAAATGCAAGTCAAAACCACAGGGAGCTACAACCTCACAACCAATAGGATGGTTGTAATTAAAATGACAAAAGTTGGCAAGAATGTAAAGAAATTGGGACCCTTGTACACTGCTGGCAGGAATGTAAAATGGTGCAGCTGCTTTGGAAAATGGTCTGGCACTTCCTCAAACTGTTAAACATAGAGTTACAGATAACCCAGCCATTCCACTCCTACATATGTAACCCCCAAAAATGAAAATATATGTCTACACACAAACTTGTGGATGAATGTTCTTAGCAGCATTACTTGTAATAAACAAAAAAGTGGAAACAACCCAAATGTCCATCAGTGGATGAATGGATGCATAAAATGTGGCATATCCATTCAATGGAATATTACTCAGCCATAAAAAGGAATAAAGCACTGATACAGGCTACAACATGGATGAACCTCAAAAACATTATGCTGAGTGAAAGAAGCCAGTCATGAAAGACCACATATTGTATGATTCCATTTATATGAAATTCCAGAATAGGCAACTCCATAGAGAGAGAAAGTAGGTTAGCTGTTTCCAGGGGCTGGCGGCGGGTAGGGGGAGTGACTGCTAACTGGTATGAAATTTCTTTTTGTAGTGATGAAAATGTCCTAACATAGATAGCAGTTGTAGTTGCACAACTCTGACTATACTAAAAACAAATGAGTTGCACAATTTAAATGGGTGAATTGAATGGTATATAAATCATATTTTCAATAAAGTAGTTATAAAAAGCAAATAAAACACACACACAGGGCTTCCCTGGTGGCGCAGTGGTTGAGAGTCCGCCTGCCGATGCAGGGGACACGGGTTTGTGCCCCGGTCCGGGAAGATCCCACATGCCGCGGAGCAGCTGGGCCTGTGAGCCATGGCCGCTGAGCCTGCGCGTACGGAGCCTGTGCTCCACAACAGGAGAGGCCACAACAGTGAGAGGCCCGCATACCGCAAAAAATAAATAAAACACACACACACACACACACACACACACACCCAGAATGCCTTGCCCTCTTCTGTTGAGCTGCAGAGCCAGTCTCATTACCCCAGGCTTGACTTAGCATGGGGCTAGGGTCCAGGGTCCAATGAGGTGGGATGGGAGTGTCAGGGTTAGTTCTTCCAAGAGCATTAACGAACAAACATTTTGGAATCAAATGATGGATGAGATCACGCAAACACAGGAGGCTGACTCAGGTGCCAAGTGAAGCATTCCAGAAGGAACAGCTAATTAAGGACCATGCCTTTCTCTCTGAAGTCCCCACACAGCTGGAGTAGGGACTAGAAAGGTAAAGTGACCTCAAATGCCCCTACCTCAACTGGCCCTGGTAACCAGCTCCTCCCAGGGCATAGCCCTTTTCTCCTTAGGTAGATGACCAGGCGAGGACAAGAAATTTCTACCTTAGAGATTTTCACAAGTAAGATTAGAAGTCCACACACTCTAGATAATTTGAAAACATCCCTGCCTAAAGACAGAGAAACTGTTCCAGCTGTTCAATTGAGATAGCCACTAAGTTAGTTGTCCATTCAGTTGAGAGTCTACCTACTAAAAATATCCAACAAGTATGTATTAAATACTTACCATGTGGGGGAAAAACTCACAGCAGAATTATCACAATCAAAAATTAAAATAATGATGCTGCTACATTTGAGGAGATAAAAGACAAGATTGAGAACTGTGGCAAAGAACTTGAAACTAATGAGAAAAAGAGCCACATGGAAACTCTAGAAGTGGAAAATAAAACGAGTGAAATGAAGAACTCAGTGGATGAGTATGCCAGCATATTATACAGAGCTGAAGAGAAAAATCAGTGAATTAGAAGATAAACCTGAAGAAAATATCCAGTAAGAAGCATGGAGAGACAAAAGAAGCAAAGGACAGAATAGAGGCAATATCAGGCGACACTGAGAAAGACCTCCTTGACATCTAGGCTCAGAAGTCACACCACAGCCACTTTGGCCATATTCCAGTGGTCAGCCCAGAGAAGGGATGGGTAAAAGGCTCTATCTTTGGTTGGGAGGAGACAAAAAGAATTTGCAGCCATGTCTAATCCATCAGAGATGCCACTTACAAAATGTCATTTGCCTCGGAGTAAATCTAACAGTAGATGTGTAAGACCTCTACATAGAGAACAAAATATTATTAAGGAAAAAAAATCTAAATCTATGGACGGTATGTTGGTTCTTGCACTCTCAGAGGCAGATGCCAAGACAGGATTGGAGATACACAAGATGTGTAATTATAAAAGGATATAACTCAGGAACAGTCAGATGGGAGAGAGACATAGGGGAAAGTATGTGGGGAGGGCCTGGGAGCTTCCATGCTCTTTTGGGAGGGTGCTACCCTCCCAGCACCTCCATGGGTTCACCAGGCCAGAAGCTCCCCAAACCCTATAGTTCAGGGGGTTTTAAGGAGGCTTCATTACATTGATTGGCCATCGGTGATTAATCCAACCTCCAGTCCCTCTCCCCTCCCCGGAGGTGGAGGTTTGCATACTGAAAGTGCCAACTCTCTAAGCAAGGTTGGTTCCCTAGCAACCAGCCTCCATCACGTGGTGGTAGGGCTCCCCAAAAGTCACCTCATTAACATGAACTCTGTTGTGGCTGAAAGGGGCTTGTTATAACTCACAAAAGACACCTTTACGGTTCTTATCATTTAGGAAATTCCAAGGGTTTTAGGAGTTCTGTGCCAGAAATGAAGACCAAACATATATGTCTTATTATAAATTACAATATCACAGAGCCCAAAATAGACTCAAGCATGTGTGGGCACTTGATTTTCCAGAAAGGAACAGTGCAAAGCATGGGGTAAAGGACGGTCTTTCCAAAAATCATGAATGACTGAGGGTTCATATGATAAAAAATAAAACATAGATAAAAAATAAAACATATATACAGAATAGACAAACAACAAGGTTCTACTGTATAGCACAGGGAACTATATTCAATATCTTGTAATAACCTATAATGGAAAAGAATCTGAAAAAGAGATAAAGGGCTTCCCTGATGGCGCAGTGGTTGGGAGTCCGCCTGCCGATGCAGGGGACGCGGGTTTGTGCCCCGGTCCAGGAGGATCCCACATGCTGCGGAGCGGCTGGGCCCGTGAGCCATGGCCGCTAGGCCTGCGCGTCCGGAGCCTGTGTTCCGCAACGGGAGAGGCCACAGCAGTGAGAGGCCCGCGTACCGCAAAAAAAAAAAAAAAAAAAAAAAAAAAAAGAAATATATATATTTAACTGAATCACTTTGCTGTTCACCTGAAACTAACACAACATTGTACATCAACTATACTTCAATTAAAAAATAAAATAAAATAAAATGTGACCTCCTCCCTCACCTTATAAACAAAAATAATTCCAGGTGGCCTGTAGACCAGAAGGGGGAGGGCAAAACAATAAAGCTTCTAGAAAATAACAGAGGATGGAGTATTCCATATTCTCATGAGTTGGGCGTAGGGAAATACATTTTGAAAAAGACACAAAAGTACTAATTGTAACAGAAAAGTCTGATGAATTCTACTGCAACAAAATTAAGGATTGTTTTGGATGAGTTAGCAGGGCACTAACAGAAATTACAAAGCATCTAGAACTTACTGAAAGTGAAAGCTGTTGCTATCAAAACCTGTGGGATACAGTGGGATACATCTCAGAGGGAAATGTATTCCCTCAACTGCATTTATAGGAAAACAAGAAAAATTTCAAAGTAAGTGAACCACACTGTCTACTTTTGAAACCAGAAAAAGAACAGCAAAATAAATCCAAAGAAAATAACAGGAAAGAAAATAAAAGCAGAAATGAGTGAAATAGAAAACAAACAAAAAATAGAACAAAATGAAGAGCTTGTGTTTTGAAAGGACTGATAAAATAGACAGTCCTTCAAAAAAAAAAAAAGCATCAGGAAAAAAAGAAAGAATACTCAAATAAACAACACTGGAAATTAAAGAGAGGGCATAACCAAGAGATCAAAACATATGATTAGAACTGACTTAATACCCTACATTTGAAAACCTCAATGAAATGGACCCTTTTATAAGAAAACACTTACTAGCATAAAATTGGCCCAGGAAGAAAGAGAAAAATCTGAATAAGTCAGTAACCAGAAAGGAAGATGAAATATTAAAGACCTACCCTCAAAAGGTAACTGGAAGTTGTAGACATAAAAAACAAAGAACTAAACTTCACAATTATTAACTAAAAATTCAGGAAAACATCTTCATGACCTTAAGTCAGGACAGCACTCCTAAATAGAAGAAAACAGCAAAGCCAGAAAGAACAGCATTAATAAACTTGACCATATGGGAATCTAAAAGACCTATAGTACAAGATAAGCAGACATATATTTGTTCCATTTATGTATGTAAGAGGCAAAATATTAGTATTTAGAATATATGCAACACCTACACATCAGGAATGAAAGACAACACAGTAGTAATGGGCACAAACCACCCCCTAACAGGTATGACACAGAAGAAAACTCATTTCCAAATGGCTGACCAACACGAAAAGCTGCAACTTCAATTTAAAACAACAGCCAGACACCTACGGGCACCCAACCGGTGAGCAAAAATCTTCAAGTTCTATAATATCAGTGTTTGAGAGGTTGTGGAATAACCTGTATTTACCCCGCACTGGGGAGGATGTTGGTGACAGAGCACTCGGATGGCAGTTTGTTAGTGACTTAAAACTGAAAACGTGCGTGCTGTCACTCTCAGCAACTCTAATCCTGTTTTATCTGAAAAAGAAAAAAACATACGTATACCTCAAACAGTCTATGCAAATATGTTCATTTTAACATGTAAAAAATAATAGCAAACAAACGTTTACTATTTAAATGTCCACCGATGGGTAGATAGGTAAGTAGACTGATGTGTCAAAATGATAGCAGAGTAAACAATAGTCAAAACAAACAAATTAGAGCTATTTCAATCAATGTGGCTTGATTTCAAAAATATTACTGAGTGAAAAAAAACAAGATACAGAATAATGTGTACAATATGATACCATTTTTTTGATACCATTTTTATGAAACACAAACAATGTTATATGGTCCCAGATATATACAGGTGTGTAAAAGTACTTAAAGACATCTGGAAGGATACAGGTCAAACCAATAGAATTGGGGGAATATTGAGGGGTCTCAGGAGGACAGGGGAGGCAAGGAAATCAAGAGGGAGGTGGATTAAAGGGAACATTCATTTCATCTGCAGTGCTTTAAATTTTTAAAAGGAGAAAATGAATGTAACTGTTGTGCAGGTATAATGATACAGGGACCCAGCAAGGGCAGGCACCGCAGGTTTGCCATGATTGTGTGCTCATAGATGGAGGTGCACAGGCAGACGTGAACCAGGAGGGGCTCAATATTTGTTGTGCAGGATGTTCAAGCAGGTGCCTGGGCACAGCCTCGAGTGGGTGTAAAGGTGAGGCGGGTGGCTAGAGCCAGGAGCTGGGCCCAGCATCCTTTCATTCCTTAAGTCTTTGCTGAACACCTAGGAGAACTCTGTAAAAGGAAGCGTGTTGAGCTGCACCATGCAGGCCTGCAAGCCCCGTGCTGGCCCAGCTTCAAGACCAAAGAGCCTGGAGTCAGTGACAGACACATCAATGGTTTAATGAATGGGGGAGCTTACATGTCGGAAGCAAGGTCCTGGAGTGACAACCCACCATTTTGTGTGCAGTCCACAGTGGGCAGGACGTGGCGGCGTCTTTGCTCCCAGGGGGAGGGGGTGGTTACCAGTTATAGGGGGAATTGACATCAGGTAGGCTCATCAGTTACCAGGGGAACAAGCAGAGGGGCACACTCCTCACTGCCCCTTTGATAAGCTATCGTGTTGATGTTCAGATCTAAAGCTAGAACAATCTAGCCTGGGCCAGGGACAAGTATGTAGGAAGGTCAGTCAGGTGAGTAGGGTGCAGGTGGAATAGGCACTGATGGAGCAGGGGATATGAGAGAGCAGAGAACAGCCACCTTGAGGGGCCTGACCATACAGAACGATAGTTCAGAAGTAGTCTTTTTTTTTTTTGCGGTACGTGGGCCTCTCACTCTTGTGGCCTCTCTCGTTGCGGAGCACAGGCTCCGGACGCACAGGTGCAGCGGCCATGGCTCACGGGCCCAGCTGCTCCGCGGCATGTGGGATCTTCCTGGACCGGGGCACGAACCCGTGTCCCCTGCATCGGCAGGCGGACTCTCAACCACTGCGCCACCAGGGAAGCCCCCAGAAGTAGTCTTTAATGTGATTTTTGCTCTCATCCCAGCTGGTCTGAGGTAGCGCTCTGTGTGAATGGAAAGTGGGATTTACTGCAGAAGGAATGCACTGAGGAACAATAATAAGATAATAAGATTTTGAAGAAAAAGCCCCCCCCCAAAACAAAAACCAACCAACCAAAAACCGATAACAGCCTTGCAAGGCAGGCTATTATTTTGAGAGGTTTTTCTAAATTCCTGTGTTCTCCCCCTGTCGTAGTTAGATTCAGCTACCAAAATACTATCGGCTTAAATCAGACCATAGTTTATTTTCCTTACATAGGAATTCAAACACCAGCAGTCCAGGGAAATACTGTGGTCCGTGCCACTGGGGGAGCCAGGCCCCTTCTCTCTGGTTGCTCCATGCCCTCCCAATGTGGCTTCTGTCTTACAGTCTCAGATGGCTGCTGCAGTGCCTACCATCACATCTCACACCCACCTGGCCGCCAGCCGAAAGCAGGGAAGAAAAAGTGGGGGACGTGTTCCTTTGTTTTGCAGGCACAGCCAGAATTGCGAGTGTGACTTCCATTCTCGTCTGGAAACCAGAACGTGCTCGCCAGGCCCCTCTAAACTGCTGGGGATGTTGTCTTCATCTGGGCAGCCAGCAGCCAGCTGCCAGCTAAAACATGGGCTTCTCTCCCTAAAGTTCAAGGGGAGGAGGGATATTGGGGACAATTTGTTGCTGCCACACCCTTCAGCACATGAACAACGAAGCCTGTGGAGCAGGTGACGTCCACTCACCTGGTTCTCGCTCCTGGCCCTGGGAAATTGTGGAGGCCAGAAGGGAGAGAGTGGAGGAAGGCAAAGCAAGCAGATGTGAGTCCAGGTCTCAGGTTCCCGAGCCAACCTGGCTTCCTGTGCTGGCATGGACAGAGCCAGGAGGTGTCGGTGGGGCCCCCATGGCGGGGCAAGGGGGCTCTGCAGCAAGGCTGCAGCGAAGATTCACAGCTAGGGCTGCCAGATTCAGCAAACTCAGGATCCCAGTTCACTTTGAATTTCAGATAAATGAGAAAGAATTGCATAGTATAGTCATGTCCCGTTTCCATTCGTTGTTTATCTGGAAATCAAATTTAATTGGGTGTCCTGTACTTTATCTGGAAATGCTACAAGGTGAGGGTTTTAGGGGGCCTAGCCAGGCTTTGGAGGGGTATGGAGCCCCAGTGGGACCAGCGTGAGCTCAAGGCAAACATGGGGACCTCCAGGCTCGCCCTGATCCAGGACAAGGATCTTGAGACCAGGAGCCAAAGGGACCTGCAGGGCAGGCGGCAAAGCAGGGGCCAATGCAGAGGCCACAGACCAGAGTCTTCCCTGCTCTGGGGAGGGTGTGCAGCGTGACTTAAACTTCCCTGCTCCCCCAGACCAGAGGGCAACACTGCCAAGAGGAGAGAAGGGAGGCCCGAGTATTTTTTTCCCCCAGAGACTGAGCATTACCCTAAAGAATCTCTAAGAACTATGTTTTAGTTCTGAGGACGGAAAGTTTTTTTTTTTTTTTTTTTTTAAATTTATTTATTTATTTTTTTTTGTGGTACGTGGGCCCCTCACTGTTGTGGCCTCTCCCGTTGTGGAGCACAGGCTCCGGACGCGCAGGCTCAGCGGCCATGGCTCACTGGCCCAGCCGCTCCGCGACACATGGGATCTTCCCGGACCGGGGCACAAACCCGTGTCCCCTGCATCGGCAGGCGGGCTCTCAACCACTGTGCCACCAGGGAAGCCCTTATTTTATTTTTTTTGCGGTACGCGGGCCTCCCACTGTTGTGGCCCCTCCCGTTGCGGAGCACAGGCTCCGGACGCGCAGGCTCAGCAGCCATGGCTCACGGGCCCAGCCGCTCCGTGGTATGTGGGATTCTCCCAGACCGGGGCACGAACCCGTATCCCCTGCATCGGCAGGCGGACTCTCAACCACTGCGCCACCAGGGAAGCCCCGGAAAGTTTATTTTTACCACTAAGCTGCAGGTAAGTGGCTTAAATCCAGATCAAATGCAGACTCCACATCTTCTGCGCTCCCCTGAGCACTGCCAGAGGAGGCTCTTGACCCTGTTCCCCCTTCTCAAGGCAGACTTCCCGGGGCTTTGCAGTCTCCGTCCTCCCTGTGGTCACTGCCGCCTGCTCCCGAGGGCCCTGTCTTCTCTTGCAGCATGGCCGGGATACATATTCCACAGTCTAGTCATTTTCCCCACTCTCAGGGTTTATGGAAGCTTGGGGCCTCATAAAGTTCAAAGTCTGCAGTGATAATAAAGAGGCCCACTCAACTTGGCTTGGGCAGCAGGACGCTCCCAGCTGTACGAAGGGGTGTTGGGGGCTGGGTGAGGGGCGCCTTGGGCAGGCCCAAACTCAGCCCTGTGTGGCCCAGCCTTGAGTCCAGGCGCTTCTCCTCACACTCCACACACTGGGAACCCCTCTGTGCCCAAGATGCTGGGGAGGTGCCACCTCTGAGATACCTCCAGGCCCTGTGGGCTTGGGGCCCTGCAGATTTGGGGGTGTAGAAAAAAATTTGTGGTTCAGTGGAAACTATGCATTGTCTACATACTGCACATCCTGCTGTTATGTGATCCTAGCTTTTTTAAAAAGTTGAGGTATAGTTGATGTACAATATTATATAAGTTTCAGTACAACATAGTGATTCACAGTTTTTAAAGGTTATGCTCCATTTATAGTTATTATAAAATATTGGCTATATTCCCTGTGTTGTACACTATATCTTTGCAGCTTATTTATTTTATACATACACAGTAGTGTGTACCACTTAATCTGATTCTAGCTTTTTTTTTTTTTGCGGTACGTGGGCCTCTTACGGCTGTGGCCTCTACCGCTGTGGAGCACAGGCTCCGGAGGCACAGGCTCAGTGGCTATGGCTCACGGGCCCAGCCGCTCTGCGGCATGTGGGATCCTCCCGGACCGGGGCACGAACCCGTGTCCCCTGCATCGGCAGGCAGACTCCCAACCACTGCGCCACCAGGAAAGCCCTGATTCTAGCTTTTTATCATCTTCTGTACAACGTGTAAATTGTCTTGTCCAGACGTTCAGTGATCTTGCCCACCCCCCACTCCTGTGGAAAAACTCATTCTGCCTCTATTAACGTTCTCATTTCAATATTCCTGATCTATAAAAGGCTCTCTTTTTAAATTCACTTTTGAACTGGTTATAATACCTGTCTGGTTCCTTCGCTGATTAACGAATAGGACAGTCTTTAACATTTGTCTATATTTATACCTGAATGAGAATTATTATTTCACCTTTTTCTGAAAATTATCTTTGAATAGGGACTAGACGAATTGAGTTCAGATATCGCTTCTACAATTTGCTGACTTTATGACCTCGGGAGATCGCTCATCTGAAAAAGGAGGCTGGCGAGGCCAGAACTGGTACAAAGGTGTTTTCCGGAGCCCTGGGCTCAGACCCCGCCCCCGCCCCGCCCCTCGTCTCGGCCCCGCCCCGCCACAGGCCCCGCCCCCAGACCTTCCTCCGCTACAAAGGCCCTGCGGCAGGTGAGCCAGCCCGTAGCGCGAGCCAGGAGTCCCACCGGAGCCCAGTCGGGGCGGGGCAGCAGCGCCGAGAAGTCCCCATTGGCCGGCTGGCGGAGTCAGGGGCGGGTTCCAGCCTGCGATTGGCCGGTAGCCGGGCTGCCGGGCGGCGTGGGCGGGGCAACGTCATGGAGGCCGCGGGCACCCGGGCCCGGGCGGCTGCGCGGCGGCGGGACCGGCGGCTGCGGGCGCCGGCGACCGTGAAGGAGCAGCGGGATCCCCAGCCAGGCGTGCGGCTGCCGCAGAGGAGGTGGGTAAGAGACCGGTGGGCGAATCCTGCGGCCCAGTCCCGCGGCCGGGCAGTGGGGCCAGAGTCGATGGGCGCCCGGCCCAGGCCCCGGGAGGCGCGCTGGGAGCTCCGGGCGCAGGACAGCAATCTTCGGCCCCCAAGCCCCCTGTCCGCGCCGCCCCAGCCCGCACAGCAGCAGGCACGGACAGAGTCTCGGAACCGGGATGCGACCTCAGCAGCGGGCCAGGCTGGGAATCCTGGCGCCCTGGCGGGAAGCTTCGACATCCTCATCTGCGAAATTCGTTGATCGTGCCTCCCACCCCTGGCGGTGGATCTGCGCAGAGGTTCCGAGCGTGGCATTTTTAATTGCTCAGGGCAGGCCAGCGTGTGTAATTAGGATTATTCGTGCCCATGCTGGGCAGGAAAGGGGTTGGTGCCTGGAGCGGGGACATCTGAACTGGTCTTTGAGGAGGTGGAGGATTTCAGTAGGTGGAGGATGGACAGAAGGGTGTTCCAGTTTGAGGGAACAGAATGGGCAAAGGCACGTTTCCATAGTTTGCATTAAAAAATGTAAGCCAGAGGACATCTCCCCCTGCATGTCTAAGTGCGGGCTGGTCTGTTGGCTTCAAAGTGCTCTTTTTCTTTACCCTTTTATTTAAAAAAAATTTAACTCTTTCTTTGCTTAGAATTGAAGAGGCTCAAGAAGAAGCAGTCTTTCGAGAAGTGGTCAGTTTTACCCCAGACCCTTTGCCAGGTGAGAAGGACCGAGGCTCTGAACACTTGTGTCCGTGTTCACTCTTGGAGCTTCTGGACAGGGCTGTCCCCTCCCCCCCTCAAGTTTTCTGTTATTAATCCCATAATTTCCACTGATTCCTCGCTGTTTCCCTCCTCTGAACCAGTTCGATATTATGACAAGGACACCACCAAACCCATCAGCTTTTACTTGTCTTCCCTGGAGGAACTCTTGGCGTGGACGCCCGACGTGGAGGATGGCTTTAACGTGGCCTTAGGGCCCCCCGAGTGTCGGCAGCCCCCTCTGAGCAGCAGGAGGCCCCGGACTTTGGTGTGCCATGACATGATGGGCGGGTACCTGGATGACAAGTGAGGACACTGCGAGGGCATCGCCTGGCGGGAGGGGATGGAGGGGAGGGAGCGTGCCGTGTGGCAGAAGGAGCACCGGATGGGGAGTCAGGAGGTGGGGCATCAGCCCACACTGCCATCACCTGGGAGAGGAACTCAGGCCTCCTTGTTTTGTCTGTAAGAAGAGGGCACTGGATTAGGCAATAGCTGACGCCTCTTTCAGCTCTGAAACTGTTTGATTCTGGGGACTACCTGCACCTGAAGTCCGGGAGGCTGGAGAGGGCACCACAGCCGGGACCCTCTTCAGATGGCCTGGCCCAGAAACTTGGTTCTTCAGCTGATTTCTTTTCTTCATCCTCACTCGAGCTCCCTTCCATCTTGGCCCACTGGCTCTGGAGTCGTTCCACTCCCTACCCCCGCAGCCGGGGGCACTTCCTCCAGGTTGCTGCGGGGTCAGCTTAGATATCTTAAACGTCCATAAAACAATCTTGGACATGACGATTGTTGGGGAAGGCTTGAGTCAGAGCTGGCCATCAAGGTACAGACAGAGGCGGGTGATGTAACCTCGGGTGTAGCTCACGTGGTTGTCAACCCCAACCTTACCTGCAGGCAGGCTGTTTCCTGGGGAACTGCTGACCTCAGAATAGAGTGGGACCCCAGGCACGGGAGCTCTGCACGAGCCCCTCCCCGTCTCTTTCCTTCTGTCCTGTGTTTGTCTGCTTGTTGAGGCTAAACACGCTCAGTCCATCGGGTCCCATGGGGGGTACCTGCACGGCCTGGTGAAAACGTTTCCCTCACGACCGACCCTCTCAACATCCGGGCTGTGGCCTGATGCTGCTTTTCAGCCCAGTCATTAGGCAGGGCCTGGCTCACAGCAAGCTTGCCGTTAGTGCCGACCGGATGGAACTGAAGAGAATCTTCACTCACTCACCATTGCCCTCTCTTTTCACCACGGGGTCGTCATGTCCTTGTCTGTTTCTGGGTCGTGACTTTGTTCTCTTTCTTCACTAGGTTTATTCAGGGCTCAGCCACGCAGAGCCCCTATTCCTTCTACCACTGGCAGTACATCGACGTTTTTGTGTACTTCAGCCATCACACGGTCACCATCCCCCCGGTAGGCTGGACCAATGCTGCCCACAGGCATGGGGTCTGTGTGCTGGGTAAGAGCCTCCAACCCTGCCAGACTTGTTGGCACACCTGCCAGGTGACCCAGTGATGAAAGGGCTTGGGCTGGGCTTCCCTGGTGGTGCAGTGGTTGAGAGTCTGCCTGCTGATGCAGGGGACACGGGTTCATGCCCCAGTCCGGGAAGATCCTGCATGCCGCGGAGAGGCTGGGCCCGTGAGCCATGGCCGCTGAGCCTGCGCGTCCAGAGCCTGTGCTCCGCAACGGGAGAGGCCGCGGCAGTGAGAAGCCCGCGTACTGCAAAAAAAAAAAAAAAAAAAAAAAAAAAAAGAAAGAGCTTGGGCTTCGGCTGCTGCTTAGTGGGTAGAGCTCCTTACCTGCCTTGATGGGTTAGGACAGGCAAAGCCAAACTTTTTCTGGAAAGGACCAGATAGTAAATATTTTCAGCTTTCCAGGCCACTGGGTCACTATTGGAACTGCCAGAGAGACAATAGCCCCCACAGACAATAGACAAACAAATGGGCTGGGCTGTGATCCAATAAAACCATTTTTACAAGAAGAGGTGGGGGGCTGGATACAGGCTGTAGGTGGTCCACCCCTGGGGAGAGCAGTGCTCCTCAAGCTTTCTCCTGCATCCAAATCATTTATTGGCTTGTCTAACACTGATTTTGGGGCCCTGCCCCCAGGGTATCTGATTCATTTGATATCTGGGGACGCTGGGAATTTGAAATTCTAATAAGTTTGCAGGCGACAGTGCTGGTGCAGGAACCACACCTTGGGAACTGCTGGGTCAGAGGGGAAATGATCCCCGGGCCCGACCTTGTTTCTCTCCCGTCCCACAGGGACTTTCATCACCGAATGGAAAGAAGGGGAGCGGCTCTGTGAGGCCTTCCTGGCTGGGGACGAGCGCTCATACCGGGCGGTGGCCCGGCAGCTGGTCCTGATTGCCCAGTTTTTCCGATTCGATGGCTGGCTGATCAACATCGAGAACTCTCTGAGTGTGAGCAAGCCTGCCCCTGGCGCCTGGCCCGCCAGCCCCTGTGCCCCGCGGGGACCCTCCATTGCACTCCTCGGCCTCACCAGGCTGGTCCCTGCTACGGCAGCACTTCCTCCGTCTCAGTTAAAGCCGGCTCCTATGCCTCTGCCACTTCACAGGGAGATGGATGTTCTCCAGCGCAGTGTCCAGAAACCTTGCCCGCTGAGCTTTGCTTCTCTGGCTCCTTCAAGGCGGCCCTTTATTCCTCCTCGGTCTCTGCTTGGGCCGCATGTGTGGCTTCCTCTTCACGCTGCCCTCCGCATTCATTGCGTTTTATCTTCTCCTGATTGCTGAGTCCATGTCCTTCCTGCTTCAGAAAGAACGGAAAGTCGGACCTCTGGCTGGACCCTCTGCTCGGCAGCCGTGGGGCTGAGGGGCTTCTGGGACCAGGACCCGTTTGCCTCTGGGGTTAAGTGTCCTCCTGTCTGTCCTGTGCCAGGCGCTTCTCATGACAGACCTCTCTGGGCCTCACGGAAGGTCTGTCTCCTTCCCTGTCTCCAGCTGGCCGCCGTGGGGAACGTGCCCCACTTCCTCCGGTACCTGACCACTGAGCTGCATCAACAGGTCCCCAGGGGCCTGGTGCTCTGGTATGACAGCGTGGTGAGCAGCGGGCAACTCACATGGCAGGATGAGCTCAACGAGCACAACAGGTGAGCCTGCAGGAGGGCGGCCTGGGCCCCTGGACAGGGGCAGGAGCTCCCTCTGCCTTCCGGCATGGCTGCCTTGGGGAAAGTGAGGGACGGGCAGAGTTGTCTGATACCCCGAGCACCACCAGAGAGAAGGAGCGCCTGGTCAGCCCGGCCGTGCCCAGCTTTACGGGCCACAGTCTGTGGGCTGGGTCCCGGAGGCAGCCCGCAGTCTGTGGGCTGAGCGGATGCAGGTGCTTGAGGGGAGAAGGCCCGGGCTTTACGGCCCACCCTTGCCGCCCCCAGGGTCTTCTTCGATTCCTGTGATGGCTTCTTCACCAACTATAACTGGCGAGAGGAACATCTGGAGCGGATGCTGGGGCAGGCTGGGGAGCGCCTGGCCGACGTGTACGTGGGAGTGGATGTGTTCGCCCGGGGCAATGTCGTCGGGGGCCGGTTCCACACGGACAAGGTGGGTGGTGGCCTTTGAGGCCGGGGAGGTGGTGGCAGTGGCCTGGGTGCCTGCTGTTCTTGTGGACCTTTCATGGCCGTGTGCACCTCAAGGGAAAGAGAGGCAGCGGTGATCCTCCCCAGAGTGGGGAAACTGAGGCACCAAGAAGCAAGCTCTGCCCTAAAATCCTACCTTCCAGCCCATTTCTACAGTCAGACGGTACCATTTTTACCTAGGTGTTAATGTCCAAAGCACCTCTTCCGACTGCTGGTCTCATCTGTAGCTTTACTTCCTTTTGGACTACGTGCTTTGCAGGGCACTGAACTAGCATTGTAAAGCAAGAACGTGGACTCAGAGGAAAGCCGGGGGGCATATTTTGGTGTTTCCTTAGCCCAGGGCGAAGGACTGAGGTGAAACACCCACAGTTGCGGGAACTGCTGGTTTGATAACTAGTGAGGCTTTTCTGGCGAGGCAGGCGGTGTCAGCAGTGAGAAGAGAGAAGAGGGGCCCGTGGGGGCTGCTGCACCTGGTGTGGGATAAGTGGGGAATCAGCCTGTCCCGGGGCTGTCAATCCTGCCCTTCCCAGGCGCCGTGGGGACGTTCTCAACTCATTAATTAAGCTTTAAGTGAATAAATTCAATCCAATAACTGAAGATTCTCTCCGCCCCCTGTGAGGCTGATAATATAGTGTGAAGTGTAGTGAGAGAGAGAGACGTGTATTCCGTGGGCACCCCGCGTGCTGGCCCCTGCCCCTCGGACATTCCCCTCTGTGCCTCCCCGCCACCTGCGCCCTCTTCTGGGAGGCTGCAGAACTGCAGGGATGAGCCCCAAACGCCCAGAGTGGCGCTGGGGCTCCTGCCTCCCTTTCCAGGCTCCCTGCTTCCCCAAGCCCCATGTCGCCATGCGTGGACGCTGGTTGCTGGGACGGGGGCATCTCCCTGACTGCTGTCTCCCTAGTCACTGGAGCTGATCCGGAAGCACGGGTTCTCGGTGGCTCTGTTCGCACCTGGCTGGGTGTACGAGTGTTTGGAGAAGGGGGATTTCTTCCAGAACCAGGACAAGTGAGTCCTGCGCGTCCCGGGGCCTGAGTGTGGCCCATGGCAGGGAGGGTCTCAGGTGATTTCGCCAGCTTTTGGCCTTGCTCCCCTGGGAGTGGGGGTTAAGGCAGGGCAAGGGGTTCAGCTGCCCTGGCTGCTCCTGGGGGTCGTGGAGGCCAGTTAGTTATGCAGGAAAGACAAAGGTTGGGGACCCAGAGGGACCACTTCCTGCAGACTTGCAGTGGGGGGCTGCAGTCACTCGGGAAGGGGTGCTGGAAAGACTGGAGTCACAAGAGTGAGTTCAGGGCGTCACGGAGCCCTCTGTGGACCTGAGCCTCCATGCGTTTCTCCGCAGGTTCTGGAGTTTGCTGGGACGCTATCTGCCCACGCACAGCATCTGCTCCTTGCCCTTTGTCACTTCCTTCTGCCTGGGCATGGGGACTCGAAGAGTCTGCTATGGCCAGGTGCGTGGGTCCCGTGCTGGGTGGCCGGGGGCGAGGGGCTTCCCGGATGTGCCGCATCTTGGCGAAGGGGCTGCCTTCTCTCTCATCTTTGGTCCTCACCTGGGACCGGTGGGAGGGGGCCTCGGGCGTGATGGCTCCGTCTGCCCCCTGCCCTCCCTCCACTTCTGTCTCTTTCTTCAGGAGGAGGCCGTGGGGCCCTGGTACCACCTGAGCGCCCAGGAAATCCAGCCCCTGTTTGAAGAGCACAGGCTGGAAGGGGACGGACGGGGCTGGGTGAAGATGCACTGCTGCCTGGCAGACGCCTGGAATGGGGGCAGCTCTCTTCTTATCCGGGGGCTGATTCCGCCCGAGGTTGGAAACGTGGCTGTGAGGTAGGTGAGTGAGTGGGGCTGAGACGTAGGGCCTGTCAGCTTCCGCCATCATCCATGTCTGTCGCCTAACTGGGCAGGTGGACAGCAGAGGCCAGAGTGAGGACAGAGCCAGGATTTTGTTTTATTGTGTGAAGAACATGCAACATACAGTTACCATCTTCACTGCTTCTGAGTGTCCAGGAGAGTAGCGTCAGCTACCTGCACACTCTTGTGTGCATTTTCCTTTCACAGACCTGAGGCTGGCCTCGCGGGCAGCCCGCTCCCCATCCCTGTCCTGGAGGGAGAAGTTGGCGGACGGGACCCGGAACAGTCCCGCTTCCCAGCGGTTTCCCTGTGGCCTCTCATCACAGGACCTTCCTCCTCCAGGTTATTCTCCCTGCAGGTCCCAGTGCCGCCCAAGATTTTCCTGTCCATGGTGTACAAGCTAGAAGGGCCTTCGGCCGTGGGGGTGGCTTTGGAGCTCACCACGGGGGACACAGGCAGCTGTCACGTGGGAGGCATCGCGGCGCTGAGCGGTGAGGGGACGCGGTTGGCTCCTTCCTTCCTTACAGGCCTCTGCCTTCTCAGGGGACGTCTCGGGGAGGAGGAAGCTAGAGAGCTGCACAGGGTGCGGGGGCAGCTGGGGTTGGGGGCACTGCTGTGGTCCAGGCCTGGACAGGGAGGTTCGCCTTTCAGCTGGAACTTCTGGGCTGTGGCCCTGCGGTGCGGGGTTGGAGGTGTGCTCCTATGGGGGGGTCTCCTGCCAGCTGCGCCCTGAGAGGGAGGATGTCCACGGGCCAGTCCTGGTCATCCATCCCTGAGTTTTCCTCCTCTCCTCCCTGTTCTCCTCCTGAGGCCTCAGTCCATCGGGCCGAGAGCACTTGGGGCCACCAGGGAGTCTTGCTGGGCCCCCGGCTCCCGATTCAGTGACACCTCCCAGTGCGGTTTCCTTTGGACTCTCCTTGTTAAAGTCTTGTGTCTCCTGCCTCAGCAGAAACGAGCTCAAGGCGCAGTCCCCGACCCCTCCGGGTGCCCCCGACAAAGCTGGCCAAATGGGTGGGCCGCTGCGGCCAGCAGCTCAGCGGGGGCTGGGTCCAGCGGTGAGTCCCTCCCCTTCCTGTTGAATCCTCGGCCAGGGATGGCCATGCTGGGGTGGGGATTGAAGAGTGAGGGACCGTCCACCGAGAAACCCCAGAACTGGCGGGAATGGAGGGGCCCTGGGCCGACCCCTCGGATTTCAGGCAGCTCAGTGACACAAGACCACAGGGTCCACTTTGGGATGGAGCTCCCTGTGGCTCGGGGCCTCTGAGCAGCCAGTCTGAAGGTGCCGAGCTGAGGCCCCTTGGGACCGGCCTCTGTTTGCCTCTCCCAGCTGCTACGAAGTGAATCTGCGGGGCTGCCTCCTGCAGGCCCTCTTCGTTAATTTCTCCCGGCCTCCGGGCAGCCAGAAGGAGGAGAACTTCGTCTGTCGCCTTGGAGAGATCCAGGTGAGGTATCTCAGGGAGCTGGTTGGGGCTTGGCTAGAGCATCTGTCCGGCTGCAGATGAGGCCGAGCGCCCCCCTGCTGCCTCCGCTGGCCCGGGGGGATTGGGGCAGAGGTGCGGGGGGTGGACCTTGCAGGGCCAGGCGCCCTCCAACCAGCCCTGGGCTCTCGGGCCGTGCTGAGCCTTCTCTCTTCTGGCAGGTGGTGGATGCCAATAGCCTGCTGACCCCTCTGCCTCAGGTGCAGGCTGTGACTGTCTCGCAGGTGCGCTGGCAGCCGGCCGCCTCCGAGGGGGAGGGCGGCCCCGATGGGCTCCGGCTCAGCTGTACTCTGCACTGGGCCCACCTCCTCCCTCACGTCCGATGCTTCCGGATCCACTGCTGCCGAGGGTCAGGAGGTGACTCTCCTTGCAGGGGGCCATCGGAGCCAGAGAGGCCCACGCTCCTGGGCCTGGCTTTTGTCAACCAGTATCGGATAGTGGACCTGGCAGTGGCAGCCGCAGAGCCTGGCCGGGATGGCCGTGTGGAGTTCCTGGTGGAGCCCATCCCCAAGGAGGGGTTTCTGGTGCCGCGGGCTGAGTGGGGCAGGGCGGCCATGCTGTACTCCACGCCCCGCACATGAGCGACCATTAAAGCACAGAGTCTCCCACCTCAAGGATAAGGCTTCTTCCGCACTGGGGCCTCACCTGTGTGCGGGGAAGGCCTGAGTCCCGAGGGCTGGGCCAGAAGGTCACGGGCCCCGGAAGGCTGTGGGCTGTGGCTCTTCGTTGGGGCATTGGGATAGGAAAACTGAGAAGTCAGTTTGCTGAGTTGATAATTCCAGCGGTGAGTGGACCCCCCCTTTTTGTCTAATCCTTCTCCGTAGTATACAGTTTTCGGGTACAAGTGAAAAGATTTGGGAAAATTTAGTCTAGAAAATTCCATAAAGGGTATTGCCTAATAGGCTGAAAGACGCTTATGCTGACAATGGTGACCTTTTATTCCTGCAGTTGGGACAATTAGGAACGAGCTTAATTGTGGCGAGAGGGCCTCGGAGTAGGGCCTTGAGACGCTTCCAAGGGTGGGAATGAGATAGAGGGGCCCCAATGGGGGAGGAGAGCAGCAGGGTGGGTGGGGCCAGTAGCTCAGGAACAGTGGCCCCTGCCAGTGCTGAGAGGGTGTCCCTAGGGGACCTTCTCTCCAGGAATGGGAGCCCCAGGCCAGGCTGCGCCAGGTCACACCAGCCCCAGGCAGGGCAGGCACCCGGGCCAGACCACCTCGTGTCCTGGCTTTCCCGGTTTACCGTCCCCCTGAGCCAGAGCCACTTCCGAGCATTCCCATCGGCCCTGTGTCCTGCTTCGTCTCTTCTGGGTCGTAGGTGCAAGCTGGTGAGCCCAGTGAGCTCGGGCAGCAGGAGGCCGGGCAGGGCCCGGGAAGGCCCTCAGGGGCACCCAGCAGCCCCCCAGCCCTGGGTGCGGGCTCCGGGCCGCCTCTGTCGGCGCCCTCCAGCTCCGCCACTCCCTCGAACAGGTGTTAGTCCGGAGCATCAAGGCATCGGGACAGCGGCCCTCCCCACTGTGGCCCCTTCCTCCCGCTTCCTTCTCTCTCCCCGCACCTCCCTCCTTCCTCTGCCCAGCGCTCTGCACGGGGAGGAGGGGGGTAGGCGAGCCAGAGATGGCTTCTCCAGCCACACAGCTCCCCTGTTGACACCTGGGCCGCGGCGGTGGCTTCCCGGGAGGGGTCTCGACCCCGCAGCCTTGGGTAACCCTGCTCCCCTGCGCTCTCCAGGCCTGAGTGGGCTGTGCCCTGACCCTTTGACGAAGGCCATCAGCCCCTCGTTCTTGGGGTCTATCACCCCCAGGCCTCACAGGCCAACGATGGGGGTTACTTTCCTGTTCCTCTTGTCCTCCCCCTGTGCTACTTGACGTGGACGATGCCAAGGGCCAGGACCCTCTGGGGAGACCTCCCAGCTGGAGGGTTGGCCCCCTGTGCCACGCAGGGTCAGCAGACTTGATTTTACGCCGCAGTGAAGGAAGTGGCCGCCAGGCGGCAGTGCAGCCACACAGCATCCATCCTGGTCCTCGGAATTAGGAGAGGACCATAGGACACAGAGGGGTTCTCCTTCCGGGGCCGACGTTTGCCTCCGTCTCCACCTGCCCTGCTTCCCGGGTGCCCACGTGCCCCTTTCTCAGCCCGACGCAGGACCTCTGGTTCTACGTCTTTCCTAATTGGGAACGTTTTACTCTTCATGCCCCACACGTGTGGCCCAGCTCAGCCCCAGGACGGGAATAGGTTTGTCTAATAAGAGGGGGGAAGAGGGTTCCTGCGGGCCAGGAAGACACCTCCACTGGCTGACCCTGAACAGGTCTCCCAGCACCCCCGATTCTCCCTGTGAATCGGGAGCGTCAGGAGACTGTCGGGGTTGGGGAACCGCTCCCTGGACTCCCCCTGGAATGCTTTGAGTCCCCCGCCAATTTTGAACTTGGGGGAACTGGGGTTGGGGGCTCCTGGCGCCCCCCACCCCAGTTCCCAGAGGTGGCGGGCAGGCTGGGGACAGGACCAGGCACCCGGAAGTGGGCAGTACAGCTGCTCTTATTTCAGGAGGCTTTTTTTTTTTTTTAAAGTGCTGGTTTCCCGAATATTTTATGCAGAGAAGGAGGGAAAATTTATAGTGGCAATTATTTTCTCACAGTCTGGTGAGCAAGCAATTAGAAAAAAGGGGGTTTAGCAGAGCATGGCATGCTGTGGGATCGCACAGCCCCAGCTTTCCAAGAGCACGGTCCCCAGTCCCACCGACGGTAAAGGCTCGTATGCAGGAAAATACTATGTCGGCGTTTAAGCCTGTGCCCCTCTGGCGTGTGTAATCGCTCCGAAATAAATGATCCGACGCTGTGAAAAATGAAGAACGCAGGTCTTGGTGAGACGTGGGGTGGACAGCGCGTCTCGGGTTGGGAACCCGCTCCCATCGCAGCCACCAGCCCAAGGCTTTCAAGCTCTGGGTTTGGATTCTGCTGCTTCCCTTCCCAGCTCTCCCTCCTCTTCTGGCTGGGGGTTGAGGATGGCGGCCACTTTCCTCCACCCCACTGCACCGGGGCTGGGGACTCACACCGGGGTGGAGCAGTGGGCTTACCTTCAGGCAGCTCCTTTCCTTGGGACCACGGCTGGGCCCCGGCGCACAGGCAGAGCCAGTGGTGTGGGCAAGATCCCTGAGGGCACCAGCCTCAGCTGCCCAGCCGGCCCTCCTGTATTCAGATGTCTGCCCCACCGGTCATCAAGCACACGTGTGGAGCAGCCAGCACTCAGCAGCCGGTGGGGCCGGGGGGGGGCCCTTCTGCCCCAGACTCTGCCGGTAACGTCACAGACCTTGCTCGCAAGGTAGACAGGGCAAGGCTGCGGGGAGCACGTGTGAGCCCTGCCTCCAGACTCCGGGGACGGGATGGGGAGACGGCAGTCTGGAGGAGAGCATGGGGGCTCTAGACTCTCTCCCAGAGGGTCTTCTGACTCCCCTCTGGCCATCTGGCTTCCTGGGAGGAGCTGCCCGTCCTGGGGCCACCCACAGTGGGCGTCCTGGTCCTCTGTGCCCTCTACCCTCTGTGCCCGGGAGCTGGCAAATCAAAAAGAGTTGTCCTGGTTTGAAGAAAAATCTTTATTAATAATCTTAATAATAATAATGCGGTTGATTTGAATGGTCACACCTTGGAAGCATACAGAATGGTAAGAAAGGAAGCCTGGGGCCTGGCTGCAGTCCCGGGGTTGAGAGGGGTGGGAGGGCGCAGGGCCGGGGGTGGAGCTGCTGCAAGAAAAGGGTCCAGAACAGCAGAGGGTGGAGGGGCCTGTACAGAGGACGAAGCCGGAGGCAGGGCGGGGCTATGTACAACGGGAATAGAAAAGGAGCCTCATCTCAGTAGCTTCAGGAGCTGATGCTGAATATAAAGTGAGGTGTATTTTTTTTCCTTTTTAAGTTTCGTGAGACAGTGGAGCCATGTTGGGAGCCTACATCTTTTGTTGTCTTCTGTTGCTCCCCCGACTCCAGCTCTCCCTGCCTGGCCAGCGGCTCCTCCCTGCTGCCTGCCGTCTGCTGCCCCCGCGACTCTAGGACCTGAGCCGGGAGCAGGGGAGGGGGCTGCGGACCGCCCAGGCCTTCCCCCACCCCTGGCTCTCCCTGCTCGGACGTGCCGTCCAGACCCATAGCACCGTGACCCGAACCCTCGCCATGCAGCCAGGTGCTGGCCCGTCCCTCTGTTCCTCTCTGCAGGACTGGGTCCTGCAGGGCAGGGGCCAGAGGGCTCGACCCAGCTGCAGCGTGAGGCTGGCCTTCCCTCTCCTGGACCAGGCCCAGGGCCTCCTCCAGAAAGGGAACCAGAAACGACCAGTCGGAACAAGACCTCGGCCTCAAGGCCCTCACCCCTGGCTGGGCAGCCAGAGCCCCCTCATGTGGAGGGAGGGGGCCTGGGTGCCCTGTAGTTCTGGAAACATATCAGCCCTTGGTGTTGAGGTCGGACCCCAGGGCTGCTGGTTGGACAGCCTCCAGTGGCTGCAAACTCCTCCCCAGGTTCGCAGGACACAGGTGTTGGCGGCGCGGCAGGAGGGGTAGCCGGGGCCCAGAGCGCAAGACACAGGGTGACTGGGCACAGCCGAAGCCCCGAGATGAAAAGCAGCCCCCGTCCCCACGCCCGCCCAGCCGTCCCTCCGCTGGCACAGTTGGCAGCCAAGGTCGAGTCCTGCTGGCCACTCTTCCTGCTTGGGCTTGCAGCCGCTCGCCACTGGCCCACGCTGCCTCGAGTGGGTCCCGGAAGGAAGACTTGGTAGAAAACGGAGTCCCTCCCCTCCCGCCTCCCTCCTGCCAGCGCGCTTCTGGCGGCCGGGGGCCGCGGACCTGCTCCCTCGCTGCGGTGCGATGGCTCGTGGGCTCGCGGACTCGGACGTGGTGGATGCTTCTCGGTTTGGTTGGCTGTTTTGTTGCTTGGATCTGAACATCTTTTTTTGTTTTGTTTTTTGTTTTGTGATTTTTTTTGTGTTTTTTTGTTTTTGCCCTTCATGGTCCAAGAAGGAAACGGTGGAAGCTTTCACTACAACAGAAACAGAAAGGCGCGACTTGCAGTTCACAGGAGCACCGGCCAGGCGTGCTGCCGGGGCAGCGGGACCCGGGACCCTGGGTGCCAGGAGGGCAAGAGAGGAGGTGCCCCCAAACCGGCCCCACTCCCAGCTTCAGGAGCCCCCTTCATCTTGCGTAAGGGAATTTAATGCAGACCTCCGGCCTCCAGGGCAGAGAGGGCACGGCCAGTGGTGGGGGAAGAACAGGGCAGCGGGGCTGAGCGCAGCTGGCAGACACAGCTGGTGGACTCTGCTAAGACCTGGGTGGGCAGGGTCTGGCTGCTCGGCGCAGATGAGGGCAGAGGTCAGGGCGTGGTGGGTGGATGACGCTGCATGGGCCACGTGGGGGTCTGGAATGAGGCAGCTGAGAAGGTGCTCTGGGCAGTGGTGCTGAGCTGGCTGGGCACCCTGCGTGTGACCTGCCCACTCCATCAGCCAGGACAGATGTGCAGGCGGGGACCCGCACCCTCTAGCTGGCCGTCCACGCCCCTGGAAGCCCAGCTCTGGCACATAGGAGACCTGGGCCTCCTTGGTCCTTGCCACTTTTTCCTGTCGCAGAGGTACCAGGGCCGCATATGAAACTTCCAAAAGCTCCCGCGGCTGTCTCAGCATCACCTGCAGGCCCCAGAGCCCTGCAGCAAAGTCCCAGGCCTCTCGGGACGGCAGGTGGACGCTGAGCACTGTTCCGCCAGGGAGTCCGGAGGACGGGCACCACCCTCCCCTGCTCTCTCACTCAGACCCCCCCTCTGGAAGTGTACCTGGATAAGAATGTTTCAGGTTGGGGAAGGGGAGGTGGTGCTGCACTCTGGCGCTGCACAGACCCAGGTGCCAGGCGGGCAGGGACCGCATCTCCAGACTGTGGCTGGAGAGGACAGACTGTGGGCGGTGAGGCAGACGGGCTGAGCGGAGGGCCCTCGGGCGCTGCATGGCTGGACCGCTTTGGGGCTCTGGGGCAGGGAAATTTCTCCCTACGCTCTCCCTTCTTATAACAGAGGCTAAGGAACCCCTGAGGCTGGTGGGGCTTCCGCACGACTTGTGACAACTTCAGCAGGAAACATCAATAAAATTTAATCAGAAATGTTAGTTTAGCTGGATGGAGACGAGGAGGGCAGAGACACTCCTGTGATTAGCTGGGTGATGCTGGGGAGGGAGGAGTACTGTCGAGGCTAGGAACCCAGTGACTGGGGCAGACAGATGGGAGCCCCTTGCTTCCTGAACCCCAGGGGAGGGGCCGGGGCTCTGGCCCAGACTGGTTGGGGTAGCTTCCTGGGGAGGCCGGGCTGGCGCGTTCCGTGGCTCTGTAGCCCGGGGGAATGGGGAGTGGGCATGGCCCTCTCGGGCTCTATTGCTAGTTCTCGGGGAGGGGTCTTCTGCCAGCCTAGCCCCTCCCACTGTGTGCATACTGTACCTGAAATGGCTTGGGGGGGGGGCACAACGTCAACAGAGTCAAAATAGGAACCAAGGTTTCAGACATACAGGGGTGACCAGGGTCAAAGACACACACGCCATCGTGGGGGGGAGACCAGTTGGCCGGAGGTAAAACCTATGGACTTAGAGTCGCAGAGGTCAGCGGCGCGTGTCGCTGACCGGGAGGGGCGCACTGTCCTCCTGGTGGCTGTGCCTGGTTTTGGACTGCTGGGTTTGGTGTGTACTAGGCAGTCAGTGTGAATGCTGTTAGGGGCTGGGCCTCTTGCTAGTAGGGGGTGAAGCGGCTGTACCCTCCTCGGCAGAGGCTAGCCTGCAACATCAAAGATGAAAAACAGCCAATCAGTACCGCCTTTTGGGAGAGGGGGAAAAAGCAAAAAGAAAAAAAAAATAAGGAAAAACAAAAAGAGAAATAGCTAAATCCCGTTTTCTGCCCCCCTTATGGTCTGCCTTGGGGAGAATGGGCGCTGGTTGTCATGGCAGCAGGAGGGGCCCTGGGCCTATGTCCAACGTGGTGGTCTTGGGGTCAGGGAGGTGCTGGGGTCACCAGCCACAGTGCTTCTGGATAACGAGGCTTGAGATGTCTTTTGGCCACTCTCTTGGCTCAGGCCTGGCCCTTTCCTGCCCGCTTTATCTGTCATCTGTAATCTGGGGGACAGGTCTGAGCAAGAGCCCCACCTCCTCAGCGCCCAGCGGGGCTGCCGGGGGCAGGACCCAGCCCCTCCAGGCACGGGAGGGTGGAGGGACCTCTTGTCAGGGTTCCCAGGGCCTTGGCTCTACCAGGAGGGGCTGCATCTGCTCACCCAGCTCCGTGGGGCCTTCTGGGGTCCCTGCGCCTCCTCCATCCTGCTGGGAGGACAGGCCTTTGGCACTCTTGCTCTCCGGTGCCCCTGGGCTCCCCTGGGTCAGGGAGGCCTGCACAGGAACCTCCTGCCCTACCCACCAGTTTCCCCAGAAAAAGGAAAAAAATGGCAAGTGCCAGAGAAGAAAAGTTGGGGGAAAAACCAGAAAATCTTTAAAAAAATCAATAAAAGAAAACATAAGAGGGAACCCTCTGTGAATTACCTAATACTTTTAGCTAGCAGCTTTGCAAAGGGCCGGGCGATCCTGGAGCCAAGGGGCCTGCAAGCCACGGTTTTGGGGCCTCCATCCAGGAGTGGGTGTGGACCCCCCACCCAGAGGCCTGGGCCCCGTGGCTGCCAGCAATCACTGCAGGCTGCTTGGGATGTCTGAGGCTCGTTAAACATCAAAAAAGACAAAATAAAAATTGGGAGGGAGTAATCAAAAACAAGGGAGATGAAAAAATATCCATCTTGTCTCTGAACCTCCTCCCTCTTTACCCCTGCAAAAATGTTTTCATCTTTGATGCTGGATGCCAAGCTAGCTAAAAACCGACATTAACACCCACTGGGGTTGGGGGTGGGATGGGCCTGGGAGGTAGCTGTCCACTGCAAGCAGATTGGGGGTACAGAGTGAGCTGGGCTGTATGTGTCAACAGCTGGCCATACATACACACACACACACACACACACACACACACACACACACAGACACATTGGTCCACACACCTCCGGCCTCAGCAAGCCCATCAGGAGTGCGCCCCTTCCGTCCCGCCCCAGGCCCGCGGTCAGAGGCCCCATCTCCCCAGGAGAGGGCCTGCAGACTCAGCCGGAGCCACGGAGGGGCCACGGAGAAGGGCCTTGGGTGAGAAGCAGCAGGTAGCCCTTGTTCCCCACCTCGATGTGAGAAAAGGTACAGCAAGGGGATGACAGAACACAGAGGGACCATGGCACAGACACACCCACATGAGGGGAAGTGGAGGCCCTGCCTGCCTCTGGAGCCTCTGCCTGCCTCTGGAGCCTCTGCCGGAGGGTTTTGTTTGGTTTTCCTGGTGAGGGGAATGGAAGGGCCGGATGGGACTTTCGTTACAGGGCTCAGAAAACCGGGCCACACCAGAATGCTTCCCAGACGACCAGACGTCGTTACTGGGCAGCCGACTGTCTGGGCAGACCTGCCTCCCTCTAATTCCACGAGGGCACAAAGGGGCAAGTCCTCCCCCAACTCAAATCCAGACCTCTGTCTTCCAGGCACCAGGCCGAGGGCTGGGTCATTTCCCTAAGGGCCTGCCCACTCACCCCCACCCCCTGCCACCCGGCTGCAGCGCGAGCCATCTCGTCACGGCTCCGGGCAGCCGGGCCCCAGCCTCCTTACCATGGTTCCAATGCTGTAGGTTGCCGCGGGGCCGATGGTGTGATGGTAGGGGTCAGCAGCCGCGTAGACTCTGCCATAACTAGGGAGGTGAGCACAGGGGGTGGGGTGTGGGCAACGGGGCAGGTCGGGGGGGCAGCAGGTCTCCTGCCTCCTCCCAGACGGCGCCCCAAGGCCCCTCCCTCCCCTGCACGCCCCCTTCTTCTTCCTGCCTGTTTGGAGGGAACACAGCCGGTCACCCTCTGAACACGTCCAGCGAGTGCTGACCCTGAGCGCTGGCCTGCTGCGCCCCTGACAAGACCCACAGGCTGAGACGCGGTGTGAGGCTGCGAGGAAGGTGTGGGTCCAAGGGTGCCGCCTGCCCCCGAGAGGGAGGGCTGGGCAGTTCCTAGGCCAGAGCTGGCACGCGATGGCTGCCCTCCACGAAGCGCCCACCGCCTGCCGGTACTGGAGCCCGCACGCTTCCCCAACCTGCAGCTCTGCAGCCAACAGGCCGAGTGCCCACAGGGAAAGGTGACAGGCCAGACCCCCCGCCCAAGACCTGCCCCCCCTTGGGCCCCTGGGTGTGCTCGCAGGTGGGCAGGGGCCTCTGCTCCCAAGGTGCACACACTCTGCCTTTCTTTCTCGGGGCTGAAGGGTTTCAGGCCTGGGAGCGCTGAGAAGCGTCAGAGGCGTGCCTGAGCAGAAGCAAAGGCTCCAAATTACCTTTCTCACTCGGGCCTCCAGAGCCTGGGGAGGGGGGTTAGGCCTCCAGGGCTGGGCATCAGAGGGGCTGTCCGCTACCTGAGAACCGGGGGGTCCCAAGGCTCCCCTCTCGTGCAGGCAGGAAGTGATTACAGAAGTTTGGGGCTTGCTGGCTTGGGGTCTCCAAGCTCACGTGGACCTGCTCTCCTTTGTCCAGACCCTGTGTCCACCAAGGGGAGGCACCCCCAGGCCCTGAGTGTTGTGGGTGAGGGTTCCTGTCTGGCCCAGCCCGACGACCCATCCATCTTCTCCCCGCCCCCGCCCACTGCGGGTACCTGTCGCTGTAGGCGGCCGCGGCTGCTGCGGGCTGAGCGTATCTGTAGGCGGCATAGCCTCCCTGCAGGGTAAGGGGAGGACACGGCACACGGGCTTAGTGGGCTGGACACAGCATTTCAACCTTCATCTTGGCCAGGTGAGGGGTAGCTGGTGCAGGCCTGGGGGCACCTGGCTTCTGGTTTCGTGGCATGGTTCAGGGTGGGGTTTCTGTTCACCTCATTCATTCATTCATTGATGCGTCCATTTGTGCGTTCAACACACACGGGTGAGCATCAATGATATGTCTGGCTGTGTTCAAAGCTTTGGCACACGGTAGGAGCTCACAGAGTTGCCACCAGGCCAGCGTACCCCTGACTTTGATGCTGATGGGTATGGAGACTCGGTGCTATCCTGGACACTGGGATGGGACAAGGGCAAAGGGCATTAACTCAGACCACATCTTAGCCCTGACCAATGGACTGCTGAATTACAGGTGACAACCTAGGATGGAAATGAGGTCTTGTGTGGGGTGGGGGTGGGGGTCGTCAGCAAGGGCTCTGAGCTAGTGGAAGCAGTAAGTGCAGCCCCATGAAAGAAGAGAGGAGACAGGACCCCATCAAGGGGTCTGCCCTGGAGCCTCTACCTCCTGGTCTCTCTCTGGCCTCTGCAATGGACACAGGGTGCCTATGGGGGCTCACTCAGTGACCCCAATGCTGTTAGGGATATGGGAGATTCACCCACTGCCCTCATCATACAACTGACACCTTGTGAAACGGAGAAGACACGCCTGGCTCATCGGGCTGCTGGGGGATCCATTGCTACTCGCACCCTGAGCACAGATAACCCAGGTTTACCTGTGCTGAGGTCGCCCCCTGGGCTCCCAGGACGGGAGGGGGTGGGGGGAGTGGGGCAGGGAGTGGGAGACACTGACTGTTCACTGAGACGTACGAAACGCCAGATTCCACCCTCCCTCCCCCGGGGCTGCACTTACATAAATCTCAGCACCATAAAAGCCATCCTGATACACGACCCTGGAAGCAAACGGACAAGAAAGTGGTGGGAACGCTGGAGAGGTGGGGTAGGCCGGCTCCGGTGTCTGCTGAGGAGGGAGGGGGCAGGGTGCCAGCCCTGCCCATGGGACTGGCATTTTAACAAGCGTTTGCTCCAGTGCCCTGTTTTGGTATAACAATAGAGTAACACCCTTGCTGGTCAGCTCCTTTCTCCCACAAACCCAGGGGCCCGTCGGCCCACCTTGCTTACCCTTCCCCTACTCCACCCCAGGCAGCTGTATCCCCCCCATTAGGGTCGGAGGGCCCCGGGCCCCGGGGAACGGACCAGGGGGGGCTTAGAGAAGGCCCACTGAGCTCCAGGGCCGACCACCACCCATTAAAGCATTGGGCAGGGTGCTGGGGCTCTAAACGTCCCTCACATGCCAGCGACCCTGAGATCCGGTGGCAGGGCGTAGGTGGGTGTACTGATATGGAAGCGACTGCAGTGTGCAGTTTAGGGTTCCCACCGCCCCCCACCCCCGCGCCACAGTGCTGGAAAGGCTGCCTAGCCCCTCTGGCTGCACCACGCCCCCCTCCCCACGCCCCCGGGGCCGTTCTCCAAGCCTCCCTCCCTGTGCGCCCCAGATACTCACGCTCCGTAAGTCGGGATGGGGGGCGGGGGCGGCGCAGCCCGAAACGTATTGTACACAGCCCGGCCCCGGCCCCGTAGGTGCGCGCCCCTGTACGCAACGGCTGTGCCGGTTGTGGGGTAGGGGAACCCCGTCACTGCAGGAAAGGGCGTCGGAGAGGAGACAGTGTGAGAGGGAAGGCTAAGGGAGGGAGGGAGGGGAGGCAGGAGGGCTGGAGCCTGACCACACATCCCGCCTGGCCACACCCACATGGCCACGCCCCACCACGCCTCGGCCTGGCCACGCCCCCCGGAAAAGTCCCCGCCTAGCCACGCCCCTGGCCACGTCCTCCCGCCCAGGACGACTGGCCAATGACCGCCCAACACCCGGCCAGGCCCGCCCTAGCCCCGCGCCGCAGCTCCAGCCTTTACCCGCATAGAATTCAGGTCCGTAGACTGCCCCTACCACCGGGTTTAGCTTCCAGCCTAGAAGAGAAGCAAAGAAACCCAATCACTGTCTTCCCCATTGTCTCCCTACCTCACCCTATGCTTGGGAACCCCAAAGACTCCAGGATTAGCCCCACTGGGACATTCCGAGGCCGTGGCCACTGCAGAGGACTGGCAGGACCCCTCCCTCTGCAGTCAGGGTAGATGGATGAGGCGGGAACACAGTCCCTGGGCCCCTCTTGGGATGCTGCAGCCTCACTGGCTGAGCGCCTTCTGCTCCCTGACAGAGACCCAGTCACTGCTGACGACCCGCCTGGTGTCTTGATTCTTTTCACATTTCGGCCTTCCCCAGCCTGCCCCAGGCCCTCCCTGTCCTGGGGCACTGGCCCCAGCAGCTTGGGGTCTGCAGTGTCGGCAGAAGAGCATTAGGAAGGAAAGTGGAATGCGTTCTTATGCAACGTCTGTAGGCCCCCAGCTGGGATGGGGGCTGCTGGTGGCCTGGGTACTTTAGTGCCTGACAGCCCAATCTCATGGGAGCTGTCTCATGTGGGCACCTGGCTGCCTTCCAGGAGGGTCAGAGGCTGCCGTAAAGGTGGTTGGCCTCAGCCACGGCGACCTCCTTCACCTCCTGCCGTTCTCTGTCCTGGGTCGGGGCTCCGTTTCTCAGTGCTGAGTCCTGCTTTTGCTATCCTGTGTCTGTTTTCCCCCAAAGCAGCCAGTGGGAGGGCTGCTGGGGGAGGAGGTGGGGAGGAGGGGCCTTGGGATTAGGGATAATGAGAAGGACAGCTAGCATCCTCTGACCACTTTACCATATGCCACACTGTCCTAGACCCATCCAACGAGGAAGGTGTCACGACCTCCCATCTTACAGATGAGCAAATGGAGGCTCAGGGAGGCGCGGCAGCCTTGAATCACAGGGCTGGAGAGTGGCAGAGCCAGACCAGCTGTGGGATGCCAGACCCATGTTCCTGGCCACTCCCTGGCCCCCAGCCTCTCCCGCTCTGCAGGTGGGCAGGCTGGTCATCCTCTCCCACTAGAGACCCAGGTGCACGGGTGAAGGCCTGCTCCCACCTGAGGCTCTGGGGGTAGAAACCAGCCAGCTGAGCCTGTACCAGCTCCAGGTGGTCAGGAAGTGAGGGTGGGGTCAGCTCACCTGACCAGGCCCAGCCCCTGGCCCCTCAGCTTATTGGGGTCTTATCTTTGCAGCACACCCCCAGCCCATCTCCATGTCTCAAGCCCAGATTCTAATAGCCCCACTGCTGGGTTGGCCGGGAGGTGTCCAGGACAGAGTTTCTGGGGCCTTGTTCCTCCTGGGGGCCCGTTCTCCACACTCTCCATGAGACTGTGGGTCGCCTTCCTTCCCTGGTCCACCATCACACGACCAGCACAGATGTTTGTGTCTGAACGTTACTGCTAGGCCTCTGGAATCTTCTATAAGTACCAGGTCAGGAGGGAAGAAACGCTTCATCTTCTGGGAAGACCTCCAGTCCCGAGAACTGAGTCTTCTTAGTAAAAATCCACGATGGAGCAGAGGCCTGAGCCAGTGACCCAAGCCCACCTCCCTTAGGTCCCATCTGGCAGCTCTTCTGGGTGCAGTCAGAGAGGCTGCACTTCTGCTTCGGATGGCCCTGGCACCTCCCTCTGCCAATTCTGGAATCCTGGGTGCCTCCACCTGTTGCTCTGGCCCCAGTTCATTGTCTGGGACCCCAGATGACAGAGGCAGTCCGAGACCCACCTGGGTGGATCCTTTATTTCTTCAGCAAATAGTAACACCTGGTCAAACCTTGTGAGTCTATTTCCTGAAGTGGAAATTTCTGCCCCTCTGACTGACTGATGAATTTGAGTCCTCTGAAGAGTTAAGCAGAGTCAAGCCTCAGTCAACAGAGCCCATGAACTGGGCTTCACTGCCACCTGCAGGGAACCCAGGGCCGGCCCACTGCAGCCCTTGTCACTCTTGCCCAGGCCAACTAAGATGTTTAAATGAAACCATGTTTGCCACCGAAGTGGGCAGAGGTTTCTCCCTCTCTCCACTCCCCGTCGTTCAACCGGCCTCGGTTCTGTGCCCATTCCGAGCCAAGGGTGCAGTTGTTCAGGGATAGATTCTCTTGCGAATCCCATGTTCCTCAACATCCTCAGGTCTGCCCAGAAAGCAGGGGCGTGTGGCTCTCGGGAGAGGCTGCGCAGCCCCCTGGATCACCCTGGCCCTGTAAAAACGTCTACCTCTTCCCTTCCTGTGCTGAGCACCAGGTCACTGAAGTCATACACAGCGTGTGCTCAGGACAGGCGCAAAGCGGGGGAGCCCCCAGATTTTTAGAAAGAATTTGAGCTTTGATAGTCCTCAAAAAAGCAGGATGGGAGCGACAATAATCTAGCCTAAATGGGGTCTGGCCAGTGCCCCAGCCCTGCCCGAGGAGGACAGATTGGGGGGCCCAACTGGCGAGTCAGGCGGCAGATCCGCCCACTGTCCTGCCCTAGGTTTTCCATGCTGGCCGGTCCGCTGACTCCATGTATATCTGATCAGACCGGGACAAGAGAGTCTAGGGGTGGCTCAGTCCAGTCTTCCCTGCTAGCCGGGGTGGGAAGCAAAGCCCACGCCCTGCCAGGAGACTTGTGCTGGTGGAGCAGGGCTGCTGCTCCCTGGCTAGAGGAACAAAGTCAAAAAGGCCCCAACGAGTTCCCAGCTGCACTCAAACCAGTCCCGCACCAATCCTTGCCTGGTGGAGTTAAGTCACACAGCGGCTGAGAGCCGTCCCTCCACTCCTCCCTGCAGCAGCATTTAGCATCAGCAGTTTTGTTTCAGAGAAGACTGGCCACCTCTGCTTACAGTCGGGTCCAGGTGCACACGGGCACACTGCTCAGCCGACGCACACTATGGCCAGCGGGGCCTCAACCTTTCCGTGTTTCCAAGGCCCAGGGGTGGGCGGTGGGGGGCTGTCCTCTAACTGTCATCATACTCATTAAATACTGAGCGCCTCTAGCCTCGGCACTTAGAAAATAAGGAACGATCCAGGAAGCGGCCACTTTCCCCCTGCGCCTGAAGCCTGTCCTCGGCCTCTGGGTGCGGCCACACTCGGGAAAGCACGGGGGTCTCACCAGATGTGTGGGTGGAGGCGGGTGGCCCCAGCTCTCCTCCTGCCTCGCTGACCCACCCACTTCTGACCGCGGCAGAGCCAGGACATGAGGGGGCGCTCAGCATCCCAGGAGGCCGGCCTCCAGCAGCCTGCGCTCCTCCTGGGCCCTGTCCCCACTGCTGGCCCCTGCAGCCTCCCTGGGGTCTTGGGCCGCTTACCGTTGGTATAGGGGTTGGCAGTCTTCTTGTTGGTCATGACTCGGGCCGTGGCATTATTGACCTGCCCAGAGAGAGGGAGGGAGAGGCTGAGGGGGACATTAGCCTGTAGGCCACTGGCCGCCTGGTCCTGCTCTGAACTTCTCCTCGGTGGCCGCCTCGGAGGGGGCTGGGAGCTGGGGAGGAGGCCCTGGGACACCCAGGCAAGGCACAGGACCGCCTCCACTGCTCGCCTGGCCCCCCACCATGGCCTGCCCTCCTCTCTCCGAGTGCTGCCTGCCCCCTCACCCCCCAGCTGAGAACCTGGGCCATCACTGTTCCCAGCACTGGCTGGTGCCCAGCCTGGCCCAGGCCCCAGGCCCTCGGCTTAAGCATTGTGTCCAGTCTCACTGGCTCTTGCCGTTCACAGGACTGTTCCCACAAACCGAGCCCAGCCTCTCTCTGGCAACCCAAGGCCACTGGAGCAGCTGGTTGGTGGACTCCCCCCAAAGTGCTCTCAGCGCAGCTAGCAGAATGGCCCCCGAGACCTCTCTGCCGTGGGTGGCTGCTGAGGAACAGAATGGCCCCCAAAACTTCTCTGCCGTGGGTGCCTGCTGAGGCCCTCCTGGTTGTGGGCACCAGGGTGGTCACCCCTCCCCATGGGGGCAGCATCCCTTTCCCTTGAGGCCAGCAGAGAGCTTTCTGTGGGGGCGGGGGGCACACGTGCCCGTGGTGGTGGGGCAAGGCCAATGGGGGAGGAGCAGGTAGGTACCAAGGGAGCGGCTCCTACTGTGCAGACACCTAAGGCCGTGGTCAGGCTGCCCAGAGGACTGGGCTGGGCTGTAGGAAGGAGGAGGGCCTCTGCGGAGGGAGCAGAAAGCAGGGCAGGTGTGGAACTCGAGGGAGAGGTCTGGGCCCTACTGCCTCCCCTGCCACCACCGTCAGTGTGAGCCCCTGGGGCCTGGGGCCGCAGCCTGTGCTGCTGGATGCTGGGCTGGAGCCCGGCTGAGGTCGGTGCCTCTGGCACTCCTTCTGCTTCTGGAAACCCTCCCCCAGATCCTTCCACCGCTCTTCCAGTGGCTCCGCACTAGCCGTTGAGCCCTCCCTCCCTGGCCACCCTTGCTGCCCGCCCTGCTCAGGAAGCCCAGCTCCCAGACACCAGAGCCTCAGCACTGAGCAGGGCACACGCAGCCCCCCGGGAAGGGGTGGTAGAGGGGGGAGTGTCGGGGGACCCCTCGCCTTCTCTCCCCTCTGCGCCTCTGGGCTGGATCCCTTTCTAGGCTCTGGCTGTGTACTGCTGCCCACCCTCTGGGGGATAAAGGCAAGGGGCAAACTGCAGGGTGGGGCAGCATGGGGAGGGGGGAACGGGGCAGCTGCCGCTCCTTGGTGGGATTAATGATCTCCTCCCAACCACGGGCAGACTGGGCTGGTTGAGGTCCTTGGAGCCGCCAAGCCTCGGAGACGAGACTTCTGGGGCTCCTCCCAGTGTCTGGCTGAGCCCCACAGCTGGGGACCTTTTCCAGGAATGAGAGGGAGGGGGCAGGGTGGGGGGCCCTTGGGTGAGCCTGAGGTCTAGACCCAAAAGGCGTGGCAGGTGGTGGGCTCGGTTCCGGTCTCAGCTTGGCCCCGCCATGGGGCCCTGGCCCGGCCCTCTGCATGGCGGCTGCGGGGCTGGGTCGGGGGCCCCGGGTGACCGGAGGCGGCTCTCAAGGGCGTCCCTGCCGCAGCACACTTATCTGAGCACCTCAATTTTCCGTCCCTCTACGATCGTCCCATTCAGCTTCTCCCGGGCTCGGTCAGCATCTGAGCTAGTTTCAAAAGTTACAAACCCAAAACCCTGTGAGCGGAGAAGGACAGACATGGAGAGAAAGACATAGGATGAGAAAAAGGAAAACAAAGGAGGCGTGGGGAGTGGGGGGAGGCAGGGCAATGGGGGGCGGGGAGAGAGAGAGAGAGAGAGAGGGGTTGAGTCAGGTGAGTTGAAGGAGAGACTCGGGCAGCCCAGAGGTCTGTCCTGGTGCCACTGGCAGGACGCCCGGGAGACGTACGGCCCCGGGGGTGGGGCAGCTGCTGGCCTGGCCTGAGCCTGACCTGAGCTGACCGCCTGGCACTTGAGGGGACGGGCCAAAGCTATAAGAGAGATGCTGACCTGACCAGGGGCCAGGACTGTTGCCCTCACCCCACCTGGGGGGCCAAGGCTGGGCTTCTGGACCCAGAGTAGGGGCAGCTTCACCCATCGTCACCCCAGGAGCCCCAACCGGGGCGGGGGGGGGTCTTCCCGTCCAGGAGCGGGCACCCTCCCGCCTGTCCCCTGCAGGCCCTCCACTGAGTCTCCGGGCAGCTCCAGGAAGACCGGTGGCCCCGGGGGGAGCGGCTCGAAGGCTGGGGCTCCAAGTGCAGACAGAGAGGTCCTGGCGACTTAGAGAGAAGGAAGCCTCAGCAGCGGCAGCGACAACACAGACAGCGGGGTGGGGAGGGTGGGGCGGGCGGAGGAGCGGGGAGTACAAGCACCCGTGTCGCTCAGGGGTCCTCAGGCTCGGAGCTCTCCAGGAAGGAAACGCACATTTCACACGTTAGCCTGGCGGGACCTACAGCCGGGCGCTGTAATGGTGGCGGCCTCTGGGCGGCACCCACCTTGGAGCCCCGCTCGTTAAAAATGATCTCCACGTCTAAAATTTTTCCGAATTGCTGCAGAGACAGAGATGGGGGTGGGGGAGACAGGAGAGGGTGCGTTCAGACTGCTGGCCCGGCTTGCCTGCTCCCCATGGGACCCTTGCCCCCTGCCTGTGTCAGGTCCTCTGCCCCCGGCCCCCTTTCCGCCTCCTGCAGGGACATGAAGGTGCTCTTGGGTAGCCTGGTGGCAGGGGTGGGGGCATCCCTCCCCACCTTCCCGTGCAGAGAGCTTTTCCTGCCAGGACACTGGTCCCATCTGCGGTGTCACCAGCATTCCTCTCCTCTCCCTGCTGGGACTTTGCCACAAGTTGCTGACAGCCAGCCCTAATTCACACACATGGGCTCTGGGTAAGTCCTTCCCAAAAGGTGGGGTGCTGGTGGGGAGAGGAGCCCCTGGAAGGGACAAAGCGCTAGGGAGGGACCCTGCACCGCCTGCTGCCTGTGCTGTTTGGGGCTGGGCTGTGTGTGGGGCAGGGTGCAGTGACCCCAGGCCCCTCTGCCTGACCAGGACATACCAGCCAGCTGGGCCCAGACGCTCTGGCTGCCCCTTTCCTGCCCCGTCGCTGGCCTGGAACTCCCAAGGGGCAGCCTTGTCTCCCTCACTGGCACGTGAGACCAGGAACCTGTGAACCACGTCCCCTAAAATCCCAGTTGAGGTCCCGAGGGGCCTGTCCTGAGGTCTCCAGTGCATACAATTGATGAGTTTCCCCTTCACCCTGTAACATTTGGGAGGTGGGTGTCACGTGGGCAGGGAGGGACACGGAACCAGACAGTGAGGCGATGCCAACCCTGCCAAGTACTGGAGAGGGAGGATGGTGCTGCTGTGCTGCAGGGGCGAGTGAACTCATGGGCATCCTGCAGGGACCATGGGTGCCCCTGGGCGGCCTGTAGGGACTGAGTGTGCTGAGGCCCGTGATGTAGGGACTGGAAGGGCGTCCAAGTGAACTGACCTAGTAACATCGTAATACCAGCTGCTCTGAGTGGGGGCCCCGGGCTCAGAGAGGTTTGGCAGCTGCCCAGGCCCAGGGCCAAGAGGGGGCAGAATTCTCATCTTCCGATGATTCTAAATCCTGCCTGCACCCTACTGGGTCTAACCCCAAATCCAGTGGGGCCTGGCCCCCAGGAAGAGAGGTGGATATCCGGGGCAAGGGCAGGTGTGGGTGCTGAGTCCACCCCGAGGCCACCTCCTGTTTGCCTGACAAATCCCATCTGGGGTGGTGGGTGGCATGAGGGGAGGGCTGGGGTTCAGGGCCCAGAGCCTGCCTGACTTGCGGCAGAAGTGGGGAGTGGGCACAGGGCAGGCGGGGGGAGGAGAGTTTGGGGTGGGAGAGGGAAGAAAGGGAGGGAACACGGGCCAGCACGTGTGTCCTCTGTGGCCGGGGCTGAAGCCTGGCTGCTGCCCCCTCACCTGCCCACGGGGCAGCCCTGACACCCCGTGGGTGTCAGCACCTGCTAGGTGTTCAAATCAAATGACAGAATAAAGTCACCACGGGACTTAGGGGCCTCCCTGCAGGATCTCACAGTAACCCTGCAACTGGCTGAAATCCTACAGAGCAAAGTCTAGGAACAGACAGGGAGAATCCAGGAACGGAACGCCCACTTGCTTCCCATCGTGTGCTCTCCTGTCACCCCACCCCTGGGGCCTGGAGGATGCCCAGAGAGGTTGAGTGCCTGGGCGACAGGCAGGGCTGCTGGGTGTGAGGCCAGGAGGCTGGGCTGCCGCTCTGGGGGCACAGGGGTCCCTGGAGCCCTCATCAGAAGGAGGGGCCAGCAGAGTGATAACCTGACTGGCACTGGCCTGGGCCTGAGGGGCAGGTGGTGGAGGTGGCAGCCACACAGGTCTCTCTACCCCGAGCCTGCATCCCTCCTCCTCCCTCCTACCCCACAGGCTCGGGTCAGAGCAGGGCTGGACCCAGAGGGCAACGGCTGGCAGGAAACCCAGGGGGCCTCTCTGACACCTGGGCTGTGTGCTGGGGGTGGGAGCGCAGATGGAGGGGCCACACACACTCACCCCGAACATTTGCCGCAGGTCGGGGTCCCTGAACCGGAAGGGGATGTTGGAGACGTGTAGCCGCTTGGGCTGCTGCTTCTCTGTGGGGTCGGAGGGATGGAGCGGCTGGCTGTCCGTCTGTGCCGCGTCGTCTGTCTGCTGCGGGAAGAGGACCCGGGCTGGGAAGTGCCCCCTTCAGCTCCCATCCCACAGCAGGGGACCATCTAAGCGCCAGGTCTTCCCCAGGCCCCTTGGACGTCCCCATCCTGGGACCCGCAGGAGACGCAGCACAGCAGCACCTCAGCCTCAGGTCCCACTTCCAGGCCTTTCCCCGGGCTGTGTCTGCAACACCAGCGCAGGGCCAGGCCTCCCTGGCCCAGTGCGTCCTCCCACCATGGCTCGACCTGTCCACTGAGGTCTGACCTCAGCGGTCCCTTGGCTATCACGGTCCTTGAGGTCATGAGCGCACTGCTCCCCTGACGGCCGAGTTCTGGGACCACGGGCGCCATTTGGGGTTTCAAGCCTGATGAGAAAGTGGAGAGGTTTCAGAAGCCACCGTGGCACACATATCTGTGGCGGTGCTGCCCCCCAGGGAGGCCCCCCCCGGGGCTGCCTGCCTCTTCTTCTAACCCTGCTCTGGGGCTCTGCAACTTCCAAGGCTCAGGGGTGGCCACGTCCAGTGCTTCAGAGCTGGTCCTCATTTTGGACCCAAATGTGGGTCAAAGAGGGACTCTGAAAGACTCAGGTCTCAGGGAACAAAGCTGCCACAAAGCAAGGACCCCCCCTCCCACCAGCTCCCCGAGAGGTCAAGGCCGTGAAGAGGCCCCGAGGCGATGCAGTGCAACAAGCAGGTTGGGCTGGTGGCGTGCGCACGAGGTTCCTCTCTGGGGACTTCAACAGGGACGGGCCATCAGCTCACAGCCAGGCCGCCCTTCAGCCTGGTTGGTCCCTGCTGAGTTCCCGGAGCCAAAGGCAGGCTGGGCGTGGTGAGTGCGGGAGGACTGACCGAGGGGCCCGGCTGGCTCATCGTGACCCGGGGGCTGGCACCCATGGCCTTCTGCGTGCTGCCCAGTGTTGGTATCCAGGAGCGGAGCCGGTGACGGATGGGGTGGTGGACAGACGCTGGCTCCCTCCCGTGGGGCTCCTCCGCCCCCTCGTGCCTCTGCCCCTTGTGGGCATAACGGGCCGAGAAACACCTTTTATTGCTTCTTTCCTCTTCCCATCTCAAGTCCCGGCTCTCCTCCGGGTCTTCTGGGATCACCAGCCCAATACACTGCTTGAATTTGAACCTTTGTCTGGGGGTCTGCTTCCGGGACAGGACTCCAGACGACGGCCTGGGGGCCTACAGAGAGTGAAGCGGGGAGGGCAGGGTCCTCGAGGCCTGGGTTAGACTTTGCACAAATGGAAGTCCCACTGGCTGTGGTCTCCCACGTGGCTGGAGGAGCAGAGGCAGCTGGCCGGCGGCAAGAGGCTGGGCCGCAGAGACACGCTACGAGGACAGCTGAGAGGAGAGGTGCCGGAGAGCACTTTCCACGGGTCCCCAGGAACTGCCCGTTTGCTTCTGGTGGGTTCTGTCCACCAGAGGAGTGCTGACCAGTACCACAAGCCTCCTGGAGCCAGGACAGTGAGCAGGGCGAGGTCACTGTGACCGAGGCCTCGTGCTGTGGCTGAGGAATGGACCCCGAGGGGCAGAGCCTCACCGAGGCCAGTGGCTGAAGATGTCTCTGGACTCCTGAGTGCCTGCCCTCGATGGCCACCCTCGTCATCCTTTCTGGAAGGAAAGGGCCGCTCCCCCAACTCCTGCACTCAGCGGATGCCATAGGGGAGGGGAGGGGATGTCACCAGCTCCTGGGCACACTTCCAAGTGGTGAGCTGGGGGCCTGGAGGGCTGCAGGGGTGAGGGAGCATCTTGTTCAAAGGCCCCTTAGACCCAGCTCTGTGTTCCTGTGTTGAGAGGAAGCCCAGGGTGTCAGAGCCCATTTGTGGGTTTGAAGCTACTATTGTCTCGTGTGCGTGGGGACACCCGTGACCTGGGGCTCAGCAGGTTGGCCGTCCCATGCGTGGCAGGCCCAGTTCTGACGAGCGTGTGTTCTCTGAGCCCAAGTGTGGGTCCTGCGCCTGTTCCTGGGGGTTTACCAACAAGGGCCGACCCCCCCGCTCCCAGGAGCCCATCTTTAGCAGGGAGGCGTCTGAGGAGGAACAGCTGGTGGGGTGGGAGTGAGGTAGCAAGTCTCTGAGAATCCTGATCTGGCCTGTACATGCCCTCATTCCTGATGGGCAACACGGGGCAGCTGCCTTTGGGCTTTTTGGAGACACTTGTGGGCTCCTAGCCCCAAGCCCGGGACCTGGAGATGCCCAACAGCTCAGCCCCTTCCCCAGCTGTCCTGCTGTCCTCCTCCTCCCTTGGTCCCACTCTTCCTTGCAGAAAATAAGCCTGTGCTTCACCTTCAGAGGGCCCATCTGTGCCCCTGAATCAAGGCAGAACTGACAGTGCATCTGCTGATTCTTCGTTAAGTCTGAGCCCCACCCTCTGGCTACAACAAGCTGTGGCTCTTCCATGCAGTGGTAAGGGTGGGCCCAGTGCCCCTGTCACCCCCCTCCACCCCGTGCCTCCCACAGACCTGTGCCCTCAGCTGCTCCTGGGTACAGGTGACTAATGGACTCACCCCAGACGTGGAAAACTAGTGGGAGAGGGGCATGCAATGCTGACGCTGGGCCAGCAGAGGGCAGCAGGCAGCGCGATCTAGCGGCCAGGACCACAGGAAAGGCCCAGCTTGCGCTCAGAGGAGATGGGGAGCCCTGGGCGGGGCAGGGGTTGGGGGGGCACCACGGGAGGGTGCTGACGAAGCTGGGGCATCTGGGGCTGGGCTGGGCTGTCCTTTCGGTCCCGCCTTGGGCCCTTCCTAATAGCAGAACTGAGCCCACTGTGTGTCTCCAAGATCCAGGGTCCTCCTGCCTCTGCATCCCACCCCACAGGCCCTTAGGGGAGCAGCTGAGGGTCAGGTGGGAGAAATGGGGTGATGGGGGCAGGACACAAGTGAGAAAAGAGCCCCCCTTGCCTCCAAGCGCAGCTGTAGACAGAGGCAGAGAAATGGGTTCAATGACTGTGAAATTGTAAGATGTGCAGAGAAACCCCAGAGTGCAACAGCACACTGGCTGCCCCAAGGCGAGACGGAGGCCTTCCCACCATTTATCACAGCGGTCCAGGCAGCCTGCACCGCCTTCCAAGGGACTTTACTTCCTTTTTCTTTTTTCTTTTTTTTTTTTTTGCGGTACGCGGGCCTCTCACTGTCGTGGCCTCTCCCGTTGCAAAGCACAGGCTCAGCGGCCATGGCTCACGGGCCCAGCCGCTCCGCGGCATGTGGGATCTTCCCAGACCGGGGCCCAAACCCGTGTCCCCTGCATCGGCAGGCGGACTCTCAACCACTGCGCCACCAGGGAAGCCCTTCCTTTTTCTTTTTTAAAGCAATCTTTGCCTTTGATTCTCAAACGCAGGGAAAAGAGAAACAGCAGCAACTCTCCCTTCCCTCCCACAACTGCTCTCAGCCGCTTTGCTTCTGCGTCCTCCCCATCCCTGTGTCACCTTAGCCGTCATGGGTCCCCCTCCACCTTTCAAGGCAGCAGCCGGCCCCTCTGGGTGGGACAGCATATCTCCCACCCTCGCACCCTCTGAGGAGCCTGCAGCTCTCTTCACCAGGGCCTCCCCAAGCCCAGCACAGAGAGAGGCCAAGAGGGCCCTGGGCAGGGGTCATTAGGTCTGGCAGGGCCACAGGCAGCAGGCCAGGACCTGGTGGCCGTCACTGGGATGGGGTCAAGGCTTGCTGATGCCGCACAGGAGACTCCTGGAAATGCCCTTTCTCTATGGCCCCACCTCTCCTCATCTTTCCTGCTTCTAATGTCAGGCTGCCTGGGGAAGGCCAAGAGGAGAGTCAGAGAAGTGATGGAGGCCTGACACAGGAGGGACATAAGACAGCTGAGCAGCAGGGCTGGGAGTGCCAGGAGTTACTTTAGTAGAAGTGGCTCCTGGAATCTTAGAGCAGGACGGCCGGCGGCCACCCTCCCCAGCTGCTCCCAAGGTGGGAAGCCCCTGCTTGAAGAAACACTCCCAGTCAGAGCACTCACGCCAAAATCTTTGCCGGGCAGCTCTGGGTGTCTTCGAGGTCACCTACTAATCCAGTAACTTTCAACCGTGGGGCCTCCGTCTTCAGATCCCGACGGAAGAGCAGCAGACTCTGACCCCCTTGCAGGACCCGAAGAGCCTCAGGTAAAGAGAGGAAGGTCGAGGCTGCCCGTTCACGGGCTCAGTGGCTCTCTGGCCCCGGCACTTTCCCGGGGAGGCACTCAGCTGAGCAGGGAGACTCTCATGTCTTAGTTGGCTTCTCTCCGAGACTCCTGGGTCCTCTCCGGGGCCGTGGATTCTCACAGGCACGGAGGTCAACACTGGCCCCCTTCCACTTTATGTCCCTGATTGGTGGGAAGCAACGGCTCCCGCGGGGCAGGGTCGGTCATTTCTCCCGTGTGTCCCCAGTGCTGGCTCAGTGCCTGGCACAAGCAGGTCCCCGCAAATGTCTGCCGAAGGAAGACGACTTTTTTTAAAATTAATTTATTTATTTTTGGCTGTGTTGGATCTTTGTTTCTGTGCGCGGGCTTTCTCTAGTTGCGGCGAGCGGGGGCTACTCTTTGTTGCAGTGCGTGGGCTTCTCATTGCGGTGGCTTCTCTTATTGCGGAGCACAGGCTCTAGGCGTGCAGGCTTCAGTAGTTGTGGCACGTGGGCTCAGTAGTTGTGGCTCGCGGGCTCTAGAGCGCAGGCTCAGTAGTTGCGGTGCAAGGGCTTAGTTGCTCCGCGGCATGTGGGATCTTCCCAGACCAGGGCTCAAACCCATATGCCCTGCATTGGCAGGCAGATTCTTAACCACTGCGCCACCAGGGAAGCCCCGAAGGAAGACGACTTTGAATTTGTCGTGGTGAGGCTGTGTCAGGGGGTCCAGGAGGCCTCTGTTTGTGCTGTCGAGGTGTTAGAGGGTGTTAGCTGTCGGTCTCGGCCCCCTCTGTGTCAGCTGCAAGTCTGATCCTCTTGTCTCCCAGGTTTGCTTCCAGGGCAAACCTCTGGGGGTCAGTATTTGTTCACGAGGAGGTTGTGAGAGATTTTTCCAGATACACCCCGTCTGCTGTTGTCCGTCAGAAAGAGACCAGTTGGCCGGCCGTGACCTGTTCACAGGGAGCCCCTCTGGCTCCCGTGCTCACCTCTCTTTTCCGAGGTGGAAAAGCTAAACCAGGGAAGTATGGTTTGCCTCCCCATTCTGAGGCCCGTGGGCACTGCCCTTCTCATCCGTGGGACCCTGGGGGCGTCTATGGCAGACACCCTGTACCAGGGACACTGGGATAATGGAAAAGCCTGGTGGCTTTGGTGCTGACTCAGGCTGGGCAGTGCTTCGAGCAGGCAGGAAGGGCACTGGCTGGGGTCTGGTCCAGCCCAGGGGGCAGCTTGGGGGGGCTGTCTCCCCAGAGCTTGGATGATGCTGCTTGCACAGGGAGGGTAGGTGATATCTGGATCCAGGGGAACACCACGGGAGCCAGGTTGGGTTAGGGGGCGGAGGGAGCACAAGGAGGGGGGCACCCATCAGATGGGTGGTGCCACGCCCAGTCAGCACAGGGCATGCTGGCCTCCTGCCAGGCCCCGCTAGCCAGCAATGGGACAGAGTCAGCAGGGCCAACTGGACGAGCGCAAAGCCCCAGAGCTTGGCGGGGCGTGGGCGCACGGAGAATGCAGCGGAGGAGGTCAGGGAGGGGGATGTGGCAGCCTGGTCTACAGAGGGGCTACCTTCACAGGGCGCCCACCCTAGGTTGGCCAGGGGTGGCGGCCACTCCTGGATGTGACCCCAGCTATCAAGAAATCTCCGAGAGGTGCTGGGCTCAGCACTTTCTCCTTGGGGCTGCATTACAACCACATAATTGAAGCTATCTGATTGGAGGGCAGCCAAGCAGGTAGATTACAAGTGATTAGCAATGATAGGAGTGCCTGCAACCCGAGACAGCCCTGAGGGGCCCTGGGCCTCTCCTTGCTGCCGCCAGCCCACCCCCCGCCCCCCTGCTTGCCCCCGTGATGCCGCGGGGCCAGGCGAGCCCAGGCCGCCGGCCTCGCCCATTTCTCTCACTTCCCATTAACAGGTCACTGACCGCTGAGGACACGCTCCATCTCCCAGATGAGGTGAGAGTGCCTGAAGTTGTGGCTTGGGGAGACCGGGGTGGAGGGCAGCTAGCGGCGGTGGGCCTGGCTGCCCCTCCGTGGCACCTGCCCACCAGAAAGATCCTTGGGGTCGGATGGCGATGAGCTTGGAGGCTAGGAGCTCCTTCCTGGGGGCGGGGACCCCTGCTCTGGGGCTGCCTCTCCATACACAGGCCCCCAGGCCCCTTTCCCACAGGCACTCCCCCTGAAGTTCTGAAGCTGGGGGGCCCTTACCGGCACTGTCTGGGCCCCGGCCATGGGCTGTGTGCTGGTCTCACTGCTCGGCTGCTCCGGGTGGGTCTGTGCTGGTGTGTACAGGGTCATGCCATGCTCCGGGGGGACCGGGGTCTGGCCTGAGTAGTCCGGCGTGGGGTGCGGTGGCGGCGGGGCGTACTCGGCGGGGATGCCGTTCTGTGGCGGAGGGGGGTACTGGGCCGGGGGGTAGGGCTGGGCCATCGCTTCAGGCGGAGCCGTGGCGTCCTGATTGCCCTGGGGAAGGAGAGAGCGAGGCTGGTCAGAACTCCGTGCGGCCTGGACACTGCCCCCTTTCACTGCCCCCTCTCCAGAAGGCTCTGTGGTCTCCACCTGTACTTTCAGCAGCATTTTCCATGCCCCCTAGGAGGGGGGCTCCCCCAGCATGGGGCACCAGCTCAGAGCCGGGCTGCAGGGGGAATTCTGGGGAGCCCACGTCTGGGGTGAGACACCTCTGTGTTTGAGGCCACTTGTGCAAACTCGTCAGGCCTGAGTACACTGAAGATTTTTTTGTTTTTAATCCACCTAATTTAAAAAGAATTAAATATTTTGAGATAACTGTAGACACAACAGTTGTAAGAAGTAGCTCAGCATGATCCCGTGCACCCTCTACCCAGTGTTCTCCAGTGGTGACATCTTGTGAAACCTTCCCCACCAGGAGAGTGACATAGGTCCAGTCAAGATACAAAACAAGATACATCCCAGCAGCACCAGAATCCCTCCTGTGGCCCTTGATAGCCACACCCTCTCCCTCCTGCCTTAGAAAGGCTTTTAAGCCTCGGTGTTCTCATCAGTAAAGCAGGAGTGAGGAAAAACGATTCACAGCCTGCAGGGAAGAGGATTGGAGTTGATCGTGCAGACATGGAGCCTGGTACAGCTCGGCCTCACGGTGGCCACCGGGTGAGGTGCTCTCAGGGGGGCAAGTAGGGTCCCCGCCTCTGTCTTGAGGATCCCGGAGACATCCCAAAATCCCTCCCACCCTCTTGAAGGCCTGCTGCCCCAAGAGGGAAAGTGCTCCCTCGAGGCTGATCCCAGCCATGCGGGGGCTCTTAGAAGCCCTGACCCTTAGCAGGGCCCGGAAACACCCCAGGGCAGTGGTTCTCCAAAGGCGGTGCCAGGACCTGCAGCATCGGCGTCACCTGGGAGCAGGTAGCAAGGCAGATTCTTGGCCCCGCCCCAGACCTCCTCCTGCAGTCTGGGGGCTTGTGAGAACCACTGACATCAGGCATAAACAGCAGCCCTGGTGGAAGGTCCCTCAGCCCCAGAGAAGGGACGACTGGGGTCCTTCGTGGTGCCAGGGGAGGCAGGGGTGGAGCAGGGGTCCGGCTGTCCCTTGCTGTGGACACACACTGGGGAGCAGGGGCGGCGGCCCCTGGCCTTCTGAGGGCGTCTCCAGGGAAGAGGGTGCCTCACCACCTGGAAGGACAGGGGCCACCTCTCACTGGAGTAGCCTCCCAGCGTGGAAGGACCCTCGCACACACAGGGACGGCTGACCCTTGTGACTGCTTTCCCGATGCCCTGGGACCTTGTGTGTGCTCCCGCGCTCCCCCATCAACCTCTGCGTGTGTGTGTGTGTGTGGTATGCGGGCCTCCCACTGTTGTGGCTTCTCTCGTTGCGGAGCACAGTCTCCGGACACGCAGGCCCAGCGGCCATGGCTCACGGGCCCAGCCACTCCGCAGCATGTGGGATCTTCCCGGACCGGGGCACGAACCCGGGTCCCCTGCATCGGCAGGTGGACTCTCAACCACTGAGCCACCAGGGAAGCCCTCCTCTGCATGTTTTGACCTCAGTTTTAGCGTCTGTCTCCTTGTCCATCTCCCCCACGAGACAGGTGCCTCTTCCAGTGAGCAGGCCAGCTTGCTCGATGCTGTTCCTTCAATTGGTAACTATTTATTCACCCAAAACTGTTTAGTGGGCAGCTGGGGGTGCCAGGCTTGTGGCTCCGGTGGGGACCAGGATGGGCAGCCCCTGCCCTGGTGGGGTCTGCTATCCAGTGGGGGAGTAAATCCAACTACCCAGATGTTGAATCAATTGTTAGGGTGGGAGATGGCCTGAGCGCAATGGAGACTGAGCACAAGACCTGGTGTTCTGCCTTCAGGCTAGAGCCCTGCCCCTCCACTGTCTGCCTGCTCACCTCCCTTCTAGCCGGAGGCCTGAGGCCCCCAACTCTCTGCCTGGGGCCCGGCCCTGCCCTGCTCCCCAGGCCCCAGTGCCAGCCTTCACTGCCTCGCAGCCGACACCCCTCACTTCTGGGGTGACCCGACGCCTAATGAGAAGTCCCGTCCTCTTCTGCCTCCTTGGTGAAGCCCCCAGGTCCCTCCCCTCTCTCTGCAGAAACTGGGGCAGAGATCACGACCCTTACAAGTGGAGGGAAACACGCGTGTACACACGTGCACACACTCTTGAGGGCCCGCTCCTCGCTGGAGGGTCCCGCCTCATTGATCCCAAGTAGCCGAAAAGCCCCATTACCCAGTCGGCCAACGTGCTGGCAACGTCCCCGGCTCCCGGCCCAAGGCAGAAGCGGGGGGGGGGCTCAGGATGAGGGAAGAGGGGGCCAGCAAGGCGGGAGGGAGGCTGGCAGAGGTGGAGCCCCCAGGCTCCAGGATGGCGAGGACCGGGAGGGAGGGAGGCGAGGGCAAGGGGCCGAGGGAAGCGGGAGGGCGGAGAGCCAGGCGAGGAGTGTGGACAGGCCCGGGTGAGGGAGAGGGTGCTGTCAGCAGCCTCCGGATATCAATTAACTGATAAATATTTGATTAGAAGCTTCTCTAACTTACATCTTCCCAGTGCCCCCTCTTCCCCACCTCCTCCAAGGCTCCAGGAAAGGGGGGCTCCTCTCCCGTCTGCTTCCTTACCACCCCACCCATAACCCTCCCCAGTGCCCTCTTCCCCGGGTCCCGTCCTGGCAGAGGGGCAGCCGCCGATCACTCCCACTGCATGGTTCCTGGGCAGGAGCCCGGAGCCCAGACTGTCAGGGGAAGCTTCGACCCAGTGGGGATGCTGGGAGGTGTGTTTGGAGTCCTGAGTGCCAGGGTCTGGAGGGGTCTGGAGTGGGCAGGAAGCAGCTGTGGGACGGGGACATCTGTGACATAATGAAGTCAGCACATCTGAGCACACGGTGCTCCCTGCTCTGCGGACATGAACTCATCGAATTCCCTCCAACCTACAAGGTAGACATCACCTCCCCATTTCACAGCTAATAAAGCTGAGGTACGGGGCGAAGTGACTTGGCAGTGGCCACCGGCTCCCAAACCTGACCCTCTGTTCTCGTGCAGGGGGGTGGGGGGGACTGGAGGGAGGTGAGATTCCACAGCCTAGTGACAGTCTAGACGCTCAAAAGCACAGGGAGGGCTCCAAACCCCCCTCTTGGCCACCGAGTGGCCCCAGGTCACTGTTTATCCTCTCTGTTTCCCCATCTGCAGTGGTCATCTCTGGCCTGATTCGGTGGGTCCTGGCCAATTCTCAACACCCCCGCCCTGGGTGTCCTCCACGCCCACGCATGGTGGCTGTCGTCCATGAGTGGCCTTCACCTTGGCTGCACACGCATGGCTGGGCCCCACCAAAGGGCAGCCAAACTTTACAACAAAACTTTCCCATGAGGTTCTGAAGTGTAGCCTGGGCTGAGAGCCGCCAGACCAGACTAGGATGGAAAAGCAGTGAAGAATCAGGTTCCTCCTGAGAGGCTGTCTAGCTGCCCGGCACACAGAGGGTTGCAACAGTGAGTGTTTGTCACTTTCCTTTTCTTCCTTCTTCCCTGGTCTGTTGGGGCCACAATGAGGGAGGGGTTGGACTTGGCGGCATGAGCTGAGCAGAGTCCCCCTGCCAGGCCATGGGGCTCATCTCAGATAGCCTCATGGTTTCAGATGATCTCAGAGCAGCTTGTGAACTTGTCTGGCTTCCCAGGGGTTCGTGAATTCCCAGAGAATGGACGCCACTCACTCACCCTCCATCCCCACATCCCTGTACTCAGCACAACACTGCTGTACTCGGAAGAGTTTCAATGCACACTGGATGGGTGGATGGATGAATGGAATGACAGATGGACAGAGGGGTGGATGGGTGGATAGATGGATGGATAAAAAGATGAAGAGTGAATGGATGAAAGGTGAATGGATTAGTAGATGGACAGACGGGTTAAAGCTTAAAGACGATGGTCAGGTCACGGATCCCCACTCCCTCTGCAAATCTGTTCCTCTCTCCTGTCAGCACATTGGCCTGGCAAACCAGTAAGATCCCCTCTGCCCACTCCACTCCGTGGCCCACAACTGGAGAAAAGCACCAAATCACGCTGATTTCCTTAGATCACTTCCCTCTGCCGGGCACTGCCCCTCACTCTCAATGACCGTTTCACTCTCCCTCCTCAACCCTCCAACCCTGCTCCACTAGTCTCACTCTCAGTGACGACCGTGCTTCTTATTTCCTGGGGCAAGTGGAAGACGACGTCCATGCTCACCTGCTCACCTCCCCGCCTGTGGTCCTACCCTCGGCCTTCCCTCCCCTCCCCGCTCCTGTCTATGACCAATCACTTCGGTGCACACTGGTATCCAGCCCTTCTCACCAGCACGTGCTCACAGCTCTGGCAATTCGTTGACTCTCTGCCACGATAGGAAAAGAAAACCCTCCTTGACCCCACGGCTCTGTCAGCTACAAAGCCCGTGCACTGCTTCCGTTGGAAGGCAGTAAGTTCTAGAGAGATCAAAGTTTTTTCATCTGGCAAAGGGGAACTGAGGGCAACGGACCCAGAGGGTGGACCGATTCAGGAGGAAGGAAGATGTCGGGGGAGGGTGTGTGGCTGGCCATGAGGGTCAGGCTAGGGCTCCGTCCTCTGGCTTCCGGAGCAGGGGAGTGAGTCTGGGGTATTCATTCCCCTGCTCTCTCCCTGGGAGCCCGTCTCTGTCCCAGACCAAGGGGGACCTAGACCCCCCTCTCGAGGGGCTGCTCCAGGACCCTCCCTCCTTCTCAGTCCCAGTTGCTGCTTCCTCCTCTGACCGTTAGGCCTGGGGTGGTAACAGGTCTGTCACCACCAGCTCTGGGGTCCTGCGCTGTTCCTGGTGGCACCCCTCTGCCCATCCTCCAGACACCTCTGCAAAGAGTCTCCTTGTAAATAAACTCATGTTATCCTAGAGCCAGTGAGCCACCTGCTCCCTGCTGGATCCTGATGACACGGCGACGTGGGATGGGAGGGCCTGTCTAGCTCAAGGGACGGGTAGGGAGGGGCTCTGACCAGGGAGGGCCCGGCCAGCCTCTCAGGGAGGCCCTGTGGCTAACGGGCCTTGTCTCTGCTCCTGCATCCAGGGTGGGACTGCCTTTGGTACCAGACCCTGAGCACAGACTCAACGCATCCACTTCTAGGTGGCCCTGGGCACAGCCTAACCTCTTAGTCTGTGGGAAGGGGACAGTGACTCGTCTGCCTAGAGGCAGGGGCTGGGCGGGAGGACCTTCTATCTTCAAGATCTGGAGGTAAGACCCTCCCAGGTGTCTCTGCCCAAATCACTTGCCCAGTGGAAATTCCTACACTCAGGCCTCAGCCAGTGAGCTCCCATCTTTCGGGGTGAGGGTCCCCTGTGTGTGTGGTGTGCTGGGCGGGATGCTCAGGGAGCAGGGTGCTGGGGGGAAGGGAAGAGCGGAAGTGGCAGCAGACAGAGCCCCTCCCAGCCCCTCGCTGTGCAGTCCCCTGGGGACCCCTCTGCTCACAACCCCGCCACGACAATTAGGCTAATTGCTTCCCAGACTCCTCATCCGAGGAGGGAGGGCACCGTAGGCCCCTGGTCCGCAGGCCAGGCTGCAGAGGAAAGGGAGGCTGGCGGCAAAGGCTGGGCACCAAGCCATTTCTCCACCACCTCTGGGCAAAGCCGGCTTCTAGACAGGGCGGAGGAGTGGAGCACAGCACAACCACCAGTCCCGAGGACCAAGCTGTTAGGTGTGTGATCTGCTTGTTTCGCTCTGGACAAGGCTCACCTGCCCTGAGAGGGGAGCAGACCTCCACCCTCACAGCCACGCCCCCAAATTCTGAGCTCTACCCAAGTCACTGGCATCTGTTGAGCCTCTGCTACCTGGCACCGGGGACACACAGGAGGTGAACAGGCTGGATTTACACAGTGCCCGTGTGAGCAGGGACTGCCATCGGTACTCTGTGAACTTGGCCATTTAATCCTCCCGGGGACTTGAAGAGGCAGGTGTCACGAGCTGCATTTCACGGAGGGGGTACGGAGGCCATGGCCACGTGGGGAGTGAGCAGGAAAGCCGCCCCCAGGGTATTCCTGACCACACTCCGCTGTGTTCACAGCACGGACAGGGTCCTTACACAGGCATGGTGGAGGGCTGTGGGGAGGAGGCACCTGGGACTGGGTCTTGGAGGTGCACGGCCCATGCTCCCAGGACAGGAGGGACAGATATCAACTTCCTAAAGCCGGAGCAGGGGCCAGGCCAGAGCCTTCACGCCATGTGTGACAATTCACAGGACTAGGAGAATGGGCGGGTCAGTTTCCAGAAGAGGCGGGTTCAGAGGGCCCTCTGTGAGCATCCCTGGCCTGGCCTCTAGGCCTCCCCTGTTCCGTGCTGATCAGTGTCGGAAGGGGAGGCGGCTGACCTAGGGGCTGACGGCTGGCTGGCAGGACGTGTGGGTTCAAGTCCCCAGTGACGGCTGAGCCAGGGGACCTCACAGCTCTGACCTCTCAGCCTGGAAGCAGGATGGTCCTCCCTTCCCCATCCCAGGGCATGCAAGAGTGAGGCCTTGCCCCAAATCTCTGAACACTGGGGAATCTGCAACCCGAGCAAACCCGAGCCTCCTTCAATCCCCGAGTCTCAGATAGGAGGTGACTGCAGGTGACACCAGACCCGGCCTGCCAGACAAAGTGACTTTCATCTCTGTGCTCTCACCGGCATCCTGCCTGGCTCTGCTTGAGCGAGCCTAGCGATGCACGTTCACTACCAGTATGGAGGCTCCTTCCCTCTCAGAGCAGCTCTGCTGGGAAACTCTTCCACACGCAGAGCTGAAATCTGCCTTCTGGAAACTTCCACCCCATGCCTGCACTACTGCAGTCTGTGGACTGTCCTCCACTCGCTGACCCTCTGAGGGCACGAAGAATCCACAACACTGTACCCGTCTTGGTTGTTCCTTGGTGCAGCTCCAGGAATACGTGGGATGGTTGTTCCCATCTTACAGGTGAGGAAACGCAGGTCCACGGCTCCGTGTGAATCCGAATCCAGGCTGCGTCCCGCTTGTCCTCGCGACCACCGCACCTTTTCTTTCCCAGGGGCTGAGGGCCTGGGCGACACCCACCTTGCTCAGAGGGAGGCTCCCTCTGGCTGTGGCTGCCCAGGGAGGTTGGTTCAGGAGCAGAGGGACGGAGTTTTCAAGGAACAAGAGGGCCACCGGCGATAACGTGATGGTAACGGAGGGGAGGATGGATGCTCACAGAGGGGAAAGGGGAAAGGACCGGGGGGAGGGGGAGAATACGAGGAACAGGAGAGAAGGGGAGTCACGAGACTAACGCACTTGGTTGTTTGCTTGGAGGTGATATTCCTATTTTGTTAATGTGCTGATCACAGGAAAGTGAAGTTTTGGGGAAAAGATGATGAGATTATCAAAAAGGGATGAAGATGGGACACACGACGCTATCAAGGGAAGGGGCCAGAGACCCCCGGACGCTTGTCCGTGCTGGCCCACACATCAGGGCCTGCTCACATTCCTGCTGACACGTGTGGGTGAGTTTGGTTGGTTTGGGCAATATGTCCCGCTGTGACTCAAGGCGCACGAGCAGGAATAGCATGGGTCCTTTTTCTCCAAGGACGGTGGATCCTGGCGCTGCCCAAGGAGACCCAGGACAACCGGGATCCAGAGAGGGACCCCCGAGACCGAGAATGTTCTGTCCACTCAGTTGAGGAGGAATCAGCACCCTGGGAGGCTGATTCGTCCAGGGTCCCCTGCAGCTGAGTGCAGGCAGGGCTGGTGTTCCCACATCCGCACCAGCAGGAGTTGGGAACAATGGTGTGTGTGAACTCGATCGCTGAATACACACCAGGCACGCACTAGGCCAGGTTCTAGGTGCTGGGGTGTGCCCTGCCTCTGGGAGTGGACACCCCGGGGAGGCCCCGTGAGCATCAGCTAAATCTGAAATGTACGACGTGACTTTCGGGGGACAATTAACCTCGCCACTGTGTTGGGCTCACGCTAACATTCCAATTTCCTGGACTGACAGCAGGGGCCTGGCGGAAGCGTGCGCGGGCTGGGCACCTCCATTGCCTCTGAGTGTTTCCTGTGTAACTCATGGAGGGGAGGGGGCTCGTTTTCCCGGGAGCACCGATATGGAAATAAACAGTTACAACTGAGATTTCCAGGACCTGCCAAGACCCAGAGTGAAAGCAAGGGCGGATCCAGGATTCAGCTGGGGCTGCCCCGGGAGAGATGTCACACGTGGGAGGGCAGCAGGGGGGCCGGGGCAGCCACAGCACACGGCCTGGCCACAGCCCTCTCCCTCACCAGGTTCTTTCTTGCCTCGGACTCAGTTGCTTCCTCAGCCCAGAAACAGGCCACCTCCATGGCTCACGGGCTCCTGCCCCCAAATTTCGTGGAAGAGTGGCCCTGCCAGACAGGAACAGAGGCCCCAAACAGCCCAGGCACCCGAAGAAAGCCAGGTCCTAGCCTGCGGAGGGTGAGTGTCCCGGAGGCCCAGCGCCCATCTCCATTCGAGACCCCTCCTCCCCCTTCCAGCCCACCACCCCAGATGCACAGCAGGAATATCCCCCTCCTGGAATCTCACACCTCCCTTCCTAGAGTTCTTTAAGATGTCATTCCAGAGGCATGCAGGGTGGGTGGATCCCTGCAGGCCAGTACTTCAAGGCAGAGACTTTGGGGCATGGTCTTTGCAAGCCAGGGCGCTGGTACAAATGCCTCAGGGCAGAGCAGGGCTGCCATCAGGGTGCAGGGAACTTGAGTGGGAAGGGCAATGCCTTAGCACCGGAGCCCACCCGAACATTTCAGAACCTCAAGAGTGGAGGGTGGAGACCCCCGGGGGCAAGGGCTCACCACTGAGTCCCCAACACCGGACACAGCCCAGGAATCTAGCGGGTGCTCAGTATATGCTGAATAATGCTGACTGCAGGAGTGAAAGCCATTGGTTGAGGGCTTTTCAGAGCCCACCACCGTGTTAAGCAATAAAAAGGTGTTAGTTCATGTAATCGTCAAACAACCCGTGAACTGGCATTCTCTGTGTGAGGAGAGAAACTCAGAGCCAGAATTCACTTGCCCATGAGCACACAGCTGGCACGTGGCAGTCCTGGGACGTGAACCCAAACTTGTCTGACTCTGGAACCAGCGGATGCTGCATGACGGCTATGGACTCTTGTCCAAATGGGAGCAGAAGAGGGTGGGCCTCCACCCACAGCCCCAGGGGGAGGGTCAGTGGCAGCCCAACGCCCTCACTCCCCTTCCCAAAGATCCCGGGGCCCTGCTGAACAGGCTTTCCCGGCTTCACAGAATTCCTTCTAACCCACCTCTGGGCCTGACGTTCTCCTCCAGTGTTCAGAAGACAGGCTGACCTGGGCTCCCCTCCCCTCCCCACCAGAGGGGGAGGGAGTTAAATATCTGACAAGGGTTCTGTTGAGGGAAAGTCCTGCCTTGTGGTGGCTGCAGACTTCCGTGGTGTAAATACTCCCACTCCGCTGATTTCAAGCTACCAGCTCGGAGTCACTGAACATGGAGCTGGGAAGGGATGCACACAATCCAAGGCTCATGTGAAGGACTCCAGCACACCCCTGGGGAGAGGGGGCGCTGGCCCCAGCCGGGTTCCAATTCACCTTTCCTCATCCAGGCAACTGGAGGTCAGGGAAGGCCAGCAATGCCGGTGGTAGGTGTGAGGGGGCTCTGGGGAAGGCTGGGGTAGGGCTGCACGGGGATGGAGGGGAGACCAGCGACCCCCAGAAGACAGCTGGGAGGGCTTGCTGGGAGGGAGATGCAGAGGCTCCAAGGCCGGGGATGAGGATCCACCTGAGCGATTGTTCCTGCCCCATCCAGTCCATTCTGTCCCCTGGCAGCCAGTTTAATATCTTTTATTAATTAGGGCTGTGGGAAGGCCCGTCACACCCCGTACTGCTTCATTCAGGACCCACTGGGTTGTGTATTCTGCAGCTGCCGGCTCCCTCCCTCCCTCCTTCTCCGGGCGGGGTGATGGGGGAGAGTCTGGCAGACCTGATACTCCAGAGAGCACAGGGCGCCTTGCGTGTCTGCTCCCACCCCTGAGACCTAGAGGGACTTCAGGGGAAATCCAAGCAGAGCCCCTAGAGGTAAGCCCCTAGGACCCTGCATCGCTTGGCAAGTTTATAATCTGACGCTGCGGCCCCGTGTTCTGCTGTTCCTGGCAGCAATGGCAAAGACGGGCGGGCCCGGGCTGGGTTCCCACTGCCCCTGCCAGCTTCCCTCCAGAATCCTGGGTCTTTCCCACTTTATGTCTCCTTTTTCTTTGGTCCAAAGACCCTCATTTTCCAGTAGGGCCTCATGCCCCTCCTGGTGGCTGCCGGGTGGGTAACGGGCCGGGTCATCCTGGCAAACAGTGAGTCCTGATGGTGGAGCCCCTCCACACAGAGCACACGTGGGGCTTGAGCCTGGGCTCCCACTTAGCCCCCAGCACTGGGGCCAGTCTCCTGACACGGCTCTCTGGGGTGCCCTGGTCACCCAGCCCTCCGCCCAGACTTGGCACAAGGGTGGGGGAGCCCTGCCACACTCACTCTCGAGTGTCCCTGCTGGTGGGCCTGGTTTCTACCATCTGCACCACGAAGGCCGACAGTGCCGACCCAGAGCCACCGTGGCTCCAGAACAAAATGCACCGACTTGGCCCAGGGCCTGGAAGCAGCGTGGTCGTGCTCTACGTGTGCTCTGTGTACTTCGTGTGTGCTTCTGTGCTATTTGGGGAAAGAACTCAGGGCACCTGTGGTCCTGGACAGAAAAACACCCTACATCTCCATCTTATCATCCTCCAACTGAAATGTCAGCACCCATGAATGTGGCCGCAAACCCAGGGCGTGAGCACCACCTGAGACCCCGTCACCAACACAAACTGCAGGTCCTTCCTACCGTGCTGTGCTTTACACTCACCCCAACTCCAAAACTAGGGTGTGAGCAGACCCGACCCCGTGCCTGGCTCTTTCACACGTTTGTAAAGAAGCCACAGCTTACGATTTTAAATGTTCTCTCTCTTTCGGAAAGTGTATTTCAATAAAATGGTTTCTTTTGTAATCCTATGTATTTTATGCATTGAAGACCTTTTTTTGTGTGTGTGTGGTACGCGGGCCTCTCACTGTTGTGGCCTCTCCCGTTGCGGAGCACAGGCTCCGGACACGCAGGCTCAGCAGCCATGGCTCACGGGCCCAGCCGCTCCGCGGCACGTGGGATCTTCCAGGACCAGGGCACGAACCCGTGTCCCTTGCATCGGCAGGCTGACTCTCAACCACTGCGCCACCAGGGAAGCCCCTGAAGACCATTTTTGGAGAAGGGGTCCACGTGCTTCAACAGATGCTAAGGGAGTTCAAGGCACAAGAAAGGGTAAGAACGTCTACCCGATGGACCCCAGGGCCCCTCCCGCTCTACTGACTGAGATGCCACCCCCATCCCCCAGAATGGAGCCCAGCCATCCGCCAGAGCCCACGCTGGTCCCTCAGCCCAGACTCATCCTCTTCCTGCATCAAGTTGGGCCCAGATCTCAGCTGAAAAGCCTCAGGGGAGGGGACGGATTTTTGCAAGATTAAGCCGTAATTCCCTCCAAGCTCAATGCATACAAATCATAAACAACATGGTCCCATAAATCTCCTTCTCCCATCAGCTTCACCTCCACCCCGCCGTCCATCCTGCCTGGGGAAATCAGCAAGCAGCCGGCAGCTGCCATCTGGCAGATGTGGGTCCAGGAAAGCAGGGGTGGGGTGAGGGTGCTGTCAGTCAAGACCCCCACAGGTCCCGACTCCCGGGGGCCCTGCCGAGCTTGAGGCTGCTGGGCCAGGCAGGGACCCCCGGGGCCGTGTCTCTGCAGGAGGGCGGGAGGTAGGGGGACAAGCACGGCGCTGGGTGTCACAGGGGAGCTGGGGCCGGTCGCTGCCCCTCGATGAGTAGGGTCCTCACCCCACTTCACAAATCCCCTTGGGTGATGCCCGGCCCTGAATCTGTAGCCCTGTGTGTGTGTACGTGTGTGTCCACACATGTGTGTGCAAGCACCATGAAGAACCAGCAACAGGTCCTGGGCCGCTCCCCTCTGGGGACAGGTGGGGCCGTGGTTAACAGGAAACGGTGGCTGTCCAGGGATGTGGGAGCCAGTGGGGTCAGAACTGGGGGTGGGATGCTGTCTGTCACCTGATGGGCCCCTTTGCAGAGTCTGGAGGCCACACCCTCTTCTCCCTGCTCCCCGCTGGAGCACTGGGTGGGGGGAGTCAGGTGGCTGCCCAGTTGCCCCCAAGCGTCTCTCAACTGCTGCCTGTAGGCCTCCCGACCAGGGAAGTCAGGATCGCTGGGAGGAGACATCCTCAGCTCCGAGAGGCAAGGGAGGTGCTTGGGAAGAGCAAACCCCTTCTGGACCCTCTTCAAACCAGGCGGGAAGTGAGAGCAAGAAGGGCTGGGACGCAGCGTGCTGTCCCCTCGGAGGTGCTGTGTCCGGGGACAAGCCCATCCATCTGCTTCCCCCACCTCACAGATGAGTACAGTGAAGCTCCTGGGGATCGAGCACCTTGCCTGAGGCCTCACAGGTAGGGCTCTGACCCCAGCGTGGGCAACCCAAGGCCCCCTTCTCACCCTCGGAGCCCGTCTGCCTCTGGGAAGAGAAGGAGCTCATGGTGGTCTTGTACCCCTGCCCACAGGAGCCCTGGGCTCAACCAGAAGGAAGCTCGGGACAGCTGAGCCATCTGCCCGGGCCCTGGGGGCTGGGGAGCAAAGGTTCTGAGACGCTTTTAGGCTACCAAGAGCAAGGTTGGAGGGAGAAGCTAGAGGACACTGTTGGGGAAGCCTTAGGGAGGAGGGAGAAGGCAAGAGGGTAGGGTCCCTGAGGAGGGCCCCAGCCCAGCCTGCCAACCACAGTCACTTGCCAACTCCTGGCAGCGCCCACTGCAGCTCCCACACAGCTCGTTCTGACCCGTACCTTCACTGCCCCACTCACTCAGTCAATAACTGTTTGCTGAGCACCTCCTAAGTTTGCTGAGCACCTCCTATGTCTGGAGATGCCAAAGTGAAAAACACCACCCCAGTGCTGTGCTCATGGACAGGCTTTGTGCAAAGATTCTCTGCTGTGACCCAGGCCTCTTCCCTCCTCCAACCTTATCCCTGCCCTGGAAATGTCCAAACACCTCCTCTGGGAAGCCTTCCAGGTTATTCCCACCCCGTGACCTCTATTTTGCTCAGTCTCTCCTCTAACCTTCCCTGAGATGCTTGCTGAGATGCTGCTGTGAATTGTAAGTGGGCGAGCACATGGGGCATCTTTGTGTACACTTGAGAGTGGACCAGCAGACACCAGGCTCCTACTCAAGTGGGATGGAGAGGAAGCTCCCTCCCAGGGCCTCGTGAGAACAAAGCTACAGGACAGCGTCAAGGTGATTCCACAAGGAGGAGTGCCACACAGAACCCACTCATTCCGACCACAAATATTAGAGAGCAGCGTGCAGGCCACTCTCCCCCAAGGGTCTGGGGAAGCTGCCTCTGCATCCCCAGGATGAGCCCCCTTGCATTCACACTGGCAAGCTTGTATGTGTTTCCTGCATATTCATTAAGAAATATTAGCATGACATGACCGTGGGCAGGTGGGGGTGGGAATGGCGGGCGGGGGGTGGGCTGGACCCACCCTTGGGTGCAGCCCGACGTCTGCGCCCAGCAGCCTCAGGTCCCAGATGTCCCCACCGCCGCCACCACCACGGTGCCCTTCTCCTTGTTACTGCGAGCCCTGGGAAGGCAGACTCAAATGAAAATTCGCGAAATGTAATTAGGAAGGTAAATTTCCTGGCAACAAAGATTACATAATGCGCCCCACAGTCAAACACCTGCAGGGAGATCTGGGTTGAGAACTGTTAATTAATTCGTCGGTTGGGTGGCCCTTCTTTTGTGGGGACATTTGTGAGCTGGGGGCAGTGTCTCCAGGAGATTCCCCACACTCTCCCTGGTGGGGAGCCGTCTTGGCACAGCGGGGGAGTCCACTGCACCCCTGCATTGGGAGGGGCCGGAGGGAGGAGGAGGGAGGAGGACAGGGTGGGAGGGGAGCCCCCGGCTGGCAGACCTCTCGGTCAGAGGGGCACGACCTGCACCGAGGAGACGGGTCCACCCTGTGCCACCGTAACCGAACTTTCCAGGAACTCAGGCCTCTGCCTCTCACTCAAGCTCTGTCCACTGGGGCAGCCGGGCAGAGCACTGCCCGGGCAGCAGAAGGCAGGGAAGGTGCCGGGCAGCCTGGTAGACCCCGCAGTGCCGTGGCCCGAGAGCGGCACCCCCAGCCGGGGCCCTGCACGTGCAGTCAGGACCACGGGTGCGGGGCGGTGGCCCACGCGACGGGTGTGCCCTCAGGCAGCCTGTCCTGGGCGGGGGCCATTCTCCTCACAGCCTTAAACCCCACACGGACAATTCTCTAAACACACATAAAAGCGGGGTCCTCCCAGGGGCCCAGGGATGGCACACACAGCAACAGGCCTCTGAGCTCGCCTGTCGGGCCTGCTCTAACGGGGTCTAACGGGGCCGCAGTCTCGCCACACCTCACCAGAGGCGCTCTGTGTTCTGCTCTCAACGCCCAGCGGTCAGCCCACGGGGAGGCACCCTGACACACGCCCACGGTCACACACACACTCCACGTGCACACAGGCTCACGCACATGCATTCCCCATGCACACAAGCTCCCTTGTGCACACACACACTTTATTCACGTGCCACGCACTCACCCCATCCCCCAGGAACGTTCACACACACAGCTTGGAGCAGGTGTCTCAGCCCCGGCCTACCGACGTTTGGGGCGGCTCGTTCTCCCATGGGGCCGTCCTGGGTGTCGTAGGCTGTGCGGCAGCATCCCTGTGCCCTGCCCACTAGATGCCAACAGCACCACCCTCCCCAGGTGTGACAACGAGCAATGTCTCCTGACACTGCCACGTGTCCCCAGGTGGGGACAGAATCAGCCTCAGTCGAGCACCTTTGACCCAGATGCCCCTACCCTGCCTGGTCACCAGAACGTGCATCCATGTGGCCTCTCACGGCTGGCCCTGCAGCACCGCCTCTCCCTGCCGGGGCCCTGGCGCCTGGCCTGGCTGCACGGGCAGGCCGGCTCCGGGCCCCGGTCGACGCCTGGCTCCTGCAAGAGGCAAGCGTGGATCTAATCTTCAGCTGAGTAAATGTCCCTCATTAATGAGTTTCTTTAATTAATGGAGTTTTGGGGTCTGCTCCACTTGCTTTATTCCAGTCACACTGTGCCTCCTCAGCATAAAGCGGGCCGTTTCCTCCCGGGTAATTGAGGGAGCCGCGGCCGTTCCTGCTGACGCTGCACTTTGCTGATTGCGCCTGTCAACTCGGCGCTGACAACTCCATTTTTAAACATTTCTTCTCCAGAAGCCACGTGCACATGCGTGCTCGCGCACACACACGGGGGCAGGGCCCCGGCACCCCTGCTGCCACCGTCACAGCCGGGCACACGCATGCTCTGTGCACACCCAGAGCACTGCCGGGGCGCCCAGAGGCACATGGGGCAGAGCGCGTGCAAGGCAACACACCAGCACACGCGTGCTCACACCCGCGTCCACACTCGGCCCTCGCACGTGCACGCACCCCGGGACACTCAGAGCCAGTTTAGGCCGGGAGTGCCTGGGAAACAACCAGAGTCAGGCAGACCCTGTCCGCCTGCCCGCCTACACCTGCCCTAGAAGAAGAGTTTGCAGGGGACACTGGCACACCAGGCCACACCGTCCCCAGGTTCCCCTGCAGTCCAGTGACCCTGCTTGGCTGCCACCCGGCTCCAGTGGCTGCCCGCCCTGCTGTGACCGGGCGCCAGCTCTGGGCTCCAGGGCCTGGAAGGATGATTTACTCCCTTTCAATGGCTCATGAAAAGCTCCCTGAATTAAAAACATTTATCTTCTGGTGCTGACGAGGACACTGGGCTCTGTACCCATGAGGCTGGGCAGTCAGGGGTCACTGCTCTGCAGCCAAGGAGGGCGATGAGCTGCCCTCTTGACTCCCCTGTGGGTAGGACAGGATGGGACAATTCTTTAGGACCAGGGCTTGGCCCTGACACCCAGGTGAAAGAAGCAGAGCCTCCTGCAGGGCAGAAATGGGACCTTCTGGCACCAGGAGCCTGGGGAGGCTGTGGCCAGGGCACAACGGAGTGTTCTGCAGGAATGACGCCAGAGGGAGGGACAGTCACACTGCCTGTGTCCCGCTGGGACGTCCCACCAACTTGTCATCCCAGTCGGATGAAGTGGCTGTCATTATCCCCATAGTATTGACGGGGAAACTGTGGCCGAGAGAAGCAGAGGAAGAGTCTTGTGATCTCGCTACCAGCAAGTGATGGGGCCGGCTCTGAGCACAGCTCTGCCTGGCTCCCCTGCCCACCCTCCCTGGTTCCACGCCCCTGCCAGGCTGCTCCACCTCCGAGGGCAGCCCTGCTTACCCAGCTCTGATGGCCACACATCCGTTTACCATAAGCTTCCTGCCCCTTCTCTTCATAGGCTCCTCCCCACACCTGAGAGACGCGTGGTGTTGTCTCCATTTTACAGAGGAGGAAACTGAGGCTTGGAGAACTTTCCCGGAATCACACAGCTCGTCCGTGACAGAGCTCCCAGTATCTGCGCCCCGAGAGCTGGCCCTGGAGGGTGAAGCCTCAGCAATGCCCAGCCCTTGCCGGGGCAGCTCCAGGGAGCCCCAGAGCCAAGGTGCCACTGCCAGCTGGGTGCCAGTTGCACATGTGCGTCTCCGGATGCCCGTGTGGACCAGCGGGGTGGAACGGCGACCTGATGTGTGCGGAGCACCTACCAGGCCCTGGCACTGTCCCCTACATTAGCTGCAAAGCACACGGCGGCCCTGGGAGTATTAGAGTCCTTGTTTTTGCAGATGGGGAAACTGAAGCTCAAAGAGATCGGGCTAAGGTCCCACAGCTCAGAGAAGCACGGGGAGTTAGATCCCAGCTCACCTGCAGTCCAGGCCATTTTCCCTGGACCAGCACTTCCCAAGGCATGTGCTATAGAACTCTAGTGTTCTGGAATGTTCTAGAAAAGGCCCTGAGAAGTTCTGCAGGAAAGGTGTGTTTAACGTTGTTTCCCAAACTTCTCAGACCCAGAATTCTTTTTTTTTTTTTTTTTTTTTTGTCTAAGGTCTACCAGAAGCTGAGATCTTTGGGAAACAGAGGCAGACACCATGCTGGGTTCGGGGGGTCGGGGGCAGTTGGCTGCTGCTGGGAGACGCCATGCTGAGCGCCCTTGCTGAAAGGTCTCAGGCCCCTGGGAGTGGAGCTGGGGGCTGCCCCTCCTCTGCACCTCCCACTGGGAGCTGAGGGCCAAGAGGGCACAGGGTGGGGACCAAAGCAGTGAAGGAAGAGGCTTTGGAGTGGCTGGCTTCCCAGGATCAGGTCCTGGACACCGCATGCAGTGACCAGTTCCTAAGCACCCACTGGAGACGAAGCTCTGTACTGGGGGTGGGTGCGGGGGGAACCCCAGGCCCAGCAGCGTGGTTCAAAGCAGCTGTGAACACAAGCAAAAACAGGATGCCAGGCCAGAGAGGACAAGAGAGAGCCCCCTGCAGGCTGGGGGCGGGACTGAGAGGGGTCAAAATACACCTTGTCCTTTCTGTAATAATTAAGAATGAATGGATGTACTCCTAGTGTAACTGCAATCAGTGAAACCCCCCCAAAAAAACAGGAAGCTGGAGTCAGGTCCAGTGAATGCTTAGAGCACAGGAAAACTGTGTTCATGGCCAGCAGAGCTCCATCTGCCACTAGGAGTTACCTGGAGACCAGAGCAGAGGGGACCGCAGAGCTGGCAGGCAGAAGGCAAAGGATCTGTCTGGGGGGCCGGAGGGTGTCTCCCGAGCATCTGATTCTGAACTTGCAGTTATATCACAAGCGGCCAGGGCTGGACTTCTTTTTTTACAGACTCAGACAGGGTGATAATGGGACCTGAGGTCACACAGCAAATCGGCAGGTGAGGGTCGGGAGGCGAGTAGGGTGGGGCTGGGCATTCTGAGGTCCAAATACAGCAGAACCACAGCCATGTACCCGGGACAAGCAGGTCTGAGCTCCACTCCTGCTTAGCTGAGAGTCCCTTGGCAAATCCCTCACTTCACTGAAGCTCTGTTTTTTCATCTGTAAGGCAGGTATGAGAACAGAGCCCACTTGGGCGGCTGTATGAGACAGGAGGTGTTCATGCAGGTAAGCGGATAGCAGAGCCATGCCCAGTTAAGTGCCCCAAACTGAGCAATGCTGACAAAAATGAGCGTATTTCTAATAGTTCTGCTGCCCAGACACCCCAGGGAGCTTTGGAGAACCTGGCCTCCCCTACCTGATCTCAGGGGAAGAAAGAGAAACAGGTGAGTGAGAAGGGGAGGCACTCCCGAGAAGGGAGCCGGCTTTGCAGGCCCAGGTGTGGAGTTCTTGCCTGGTGTCTTTGAGTTTGTGGGAAGAGAGGGAGGGAAAAAGTTGGAGCTGTTTTCGTTTTATGATGCTTTTGAAATACCATCTGGATCAAGGGAAATTAAATATTGCAGCTTTTAACTACAGCCACACTGAAAACACAACCTCGCAGTAAATAAAAACACGATTTACCACCATGACGCTTTCATTTAACAAAAACCCCCTGTGCACCTCATTTGTAATTATTCCCAAACTCGGTGAAGGATGGCCCCCAGCCCCGGCCCCTCACTCTGTCATCTCCCCCCGAAGGGCGGGGAGGAGGCCAGGGAGCCTGCAGGGCTGGGCCGGGCAGGTGAGAGCCACACTGTCCCGGGAGGTGGAAGGGGTCTGAATGTGGTTCATTATGATTGAGATTAAACTGAAAAATCAGTTTTTAATTGAATGTATTCTTTGAACAGGCCCTGTTGCCCATGGCTGAGCACTAATGGAATTTCCATTCTAAGCTGCCCCTTCTCTGTGGATGCCCCCTCCTCACCTTGCTTACCCCTGCAGGACTGACCAAGCCCATGGATCACCCCCGACCGGGGCAGCAACCTGACGCAGCCTGTGGGCTTCCGAGGGCAAGGTGGTCGAGACCACCCCTCTGAAGCTCGTGTGGGTGGGAAGGGGTGAGAGCTGGAGGAGAGCCAGCTGTCTCCGTGCAGACCGGCCGGTAGTGGGCAGGAGGCTGCCTGGGGTCTTCTGAACAGGCCAAGAGCTGCTGCTTCTTGACCCAGCCTGGGGCTCTCACAAAGCGGGGAGAGGGGCAGGGCTTTCACACCGTGGGGCTCTGTTCTGCCTCCGGACCCTTACCAAGGGGCAAGTCCAAGGACAGGGGACAAGAGGGTCCCAGGGAGTGCTGCTCCCTCCCCCAACCCTGCAGGCCCTCTCCCCTACACCCCTGTCCTTGTCCTTGGGACAAGAACACAAGGTGAGGGACCTGGGTGGGGGCCAAGGGGAGACCAGGAGCCAAGGGCTTTGTCTCTGCACCTCCGCCTGCCACTTCCCCGTGGGCCTCTGAGGACTGGCTCACAGGATGTGGTCCTTTTATCTTTCTCTTGTAGGGGAGCTGGCTGGGTCTGAGATGGACTCAAGCCCCAGGAATGTGGGTCTCTGTGCCTGCGTCTTGGAGAGTCGCACACCCGGGAGAGGGGACCGGTGCTGACCTTTGCTGGGTCAGCTCGCTGGAAGCTCACCCTGTTCTCTGTCCTCGCCGGCCTCCTTCCTGCACAGGCTACCCAGGGGTCATCCCAGCTCACGGGTACAGCACCTGGGTAACCAGGATGCTGGCCTTCAGCTGTGTTGTCCTGGGGGTGGGTACAAATTGGGTTTCAGGTGTCTCCTTGACCTTCCCCAGTGACCCTCACCTTCGACCCTCTTTACCTCACATGTTTCCCTCTGCTTCCTGAGGCCCCCAACACCCCTGGGTAGGCTCAGCCACAGCATGGGGGTCTCTCCTGTGAGGCATGCTGCCACCCTGGACCATGTGGAGTGGTTTGCAGACCCAGGCTGGGCTTCAGCTGCCAGAGCCAGGGTTCCCTCCCACCAGGGAGACCTCTGCTCTGGCCCACAGGTGACCCACTTAGCCTGTCAGCAGACTCAGACCCATGTGTGGGGCTCACCAGGGATGGGAAATGGGGGGTAGTCACCCTCCAGCAGAAGCCCCTGGCCTGAAAGCTATGGCCAGTTTTGCACCCAAGGGCTGGGCATGCTTTTGGTTGGAAGGCCCTCTGAGGCCCTCTTGCAGGAAGCGCTGTTATGAGGACCCCCCTCTCTATTCTTAGTCTACAAGGGGCCCGGATAAAGGGCTCCCGCGCTCACTGTGAGGGTGCTCCTCCCGGCACCCTGTCCTTGTTTAACTGTCCACCAGCCTGCGCAAACCCAAAGCCCCTGCCTGCCCCATCGTTCCACTCAGGGACGGTCCGTGAGGGGAGGCTGGACCACAAGGCAGCCCTCGAGATGCGGGGCCTGCTCAGCCCATGCCTGGGGAAGGACAGCAGGCTCCCTGTGGCTAGTTCTGCCCAGGATACCCCCTGCAGAGAAGGACACATCTAAGTGACAGGGCCCAGCACTGGCCGTGAGGAGATGAGAGCCCTCCCTGGACAGGAACTGCTCAGTGTAGGAAGAGAGATGCTCTGGGCAGGCAAGTGGACGCAGGGCTGCCCTTCCCCTGTCTCTTGTCCAGGCCAGACTCTGTAGGCTTGGTCCATAAACTGGGCAGGGGAGCCGATGTCTGCCCACCTCTGAGCCGTTACCAGGCTCCCAGGCAAGGAGACGAGTCCACCCGTGCTCTCCCCTTTGGCTAGTTTTGCGCGAGACCAAGCGACTCTACAATGACCCCTGGGGGCTCTCAGCACATCACTGACCCATCCTCTGGGGCCGTGAGGGGCTGCCTGTCCCAGGACAGTCGGGTAACTGCTCAGGAGCCCAGAACACAGACCCTGCCTGCTGGGCAACGAGCTCTGGCCGGGACGTCTCACCCGATGGCTCACCACCTCTCCCAGGCTCTGGATGAAATTGTGATTCAGCCTTGGGGGGCAGGCCTGAGCTTCTGCATTTCAAATAAGCTCCCAGCTATACGTCTATGGACCAGTGGTTCTCAAAAGTGGCTGCACACTGAAATCACCTTGGAAGTTTTAAAAAATACCAGTGCCTGCATCCCATCCCCGGAGGGTCTGATGTCATTGATCTGGGGTGAGGCCCTGGCACAGGGGTTTTTTAAAGCTGCCTCGGGAATTCAGATGTGCAACTGAGTTTGAGAAGCACTGGCTTGGACAACAGCCAGAGGTGGCCTCAGGGGTGCCGGCTCTCTGGAGCTCTCTGGAGCTCTCTGGAGCTGGCCCCCAGCCTCTCACTCCTGCTGGGGAGAGCCTTGCCTCCTTGGGGCCTGCAGAGGCCTGCTGGGCACTGACCCTTCACAGGGTGGTGGCTGGAGAAGCTCTTCCCACACACCCCTCCCTGTCCCCCTGGTTTCTCTTGGGCCAGTTCTGGTTTGGGGAAGCCCATCCGTGTGGCTGTAGCTGAGGCTTGCCCACATCCTGTCATTTTAGCTCAGGTCGCTACTGACACGTGGGCCGGTCCTTCTCCGTGGGGGGCTGTTCTGTGCACTGTAGCAGGCTGAGCAGCACCCCTGGTCCCACCCACTAGAAGCCAGTAGCACCTAAACTCTCCCCAGGCATCGACAAAGGTCCCCCGGGGCCGGGAGAACCGCTGTTTGCGCTCAGCACTGGCCTCACGGCCCGGGATTCCAGGCTAATGCAGTCTTTTCTCCACGACCCCTCAGGTAAGGCACCCAGTGAGTCAGTCCCCCCATCTCAGTCACATCAAACCGCATCTGGGGACACCAGTGACTCAGGCATCATTGGCACTGCTCGGACTTAAACGCAGGATCTAGGGTCTGTGCCCCGACCTGCTTTAGGCTCAGGCTTAGCCCCTATTCTTCCCTTCTCCAAGTTGTTCTGGCTCCAAAACCACGCCCCTACGAGACTTTACATGGCTGCCTGCTTCCAAGCAGAGCCCTTTGGTTCTCAGGTGTTTGCAGGACAGATTGGCATGCCTCTGGCCCAACCGGGGAAGCAGCCGAGGGCTCTCCCCGCACCCTCCCACCAGCGTGTCATTGTGATCCTCAGGCCCCACTCCGCTGGTCACGAGGGGCAGCAATCCCAGCACTGGCCCACTGCTTGGGCTGGCCTGCACAGGGGGTGCCCGTTCTCACCCCACCTGGGGCTGGTTTGTGTGTGACAGCATCCAGTGTCACACTGGGGCACCTCAGCATTCGAATAGGGCCGGGTACAGCTCGTCCCCAAATCCCAGCCCCTCCTGGTGAAGGTTCACAGCCCCCTTGGATCTGAGGGGGCAGTCCTGGTCCCTGCCTAAGGCCTGGGAAAG